>NC_137984.1:41103662-42303662 GCF_963924665.1 Micromys minutus | reverse complement strand
AAATATTCATTCACAATACTTACAATTATATGCATAGTACACATAAACTCACCCACATATATATGTGTAGAAAGAAGCACCTGAAATTTATTTTATTTGTATTGGTGTTTTGTCTACATGGGTATGCATACATGTATGTGTACCACATACTTGCCAGGGCTCCCACAGTGTTCACAGAAGACAACTGATACCCTAATACTCATGCTACAGGGGATAAAAATGAGTGCAGGTCTTCTGATAGAGCAGCAAGTGCTCTTTACTGCTGAGCAATGCCCCCATTTCCCCCTTTGAATTATCTCTTATAAATCAATGTGAATATTATAATTAAGAAGTATGCTTGAGATCTGGCATAATATAACACCTGACAGGTTATTTTCTTTAACACAATAAATTAATTTTTTTTTAGATTTGCCTTTGTGTGTATATTTAAATAGTTATCAAAATATTATACTTCCATTTCTAAAATAGCAAAAGAAATGTAAGATTAAAATTTTAGACAAAGTCTCTTTACTAGATGGAAACAAAATAAGATCAAGGTCTTGTAACTGCACTGAAATCAAATACTCATTAGCTAGCATTAGAATTACATATTATGTAGCTATGGATTTTATAAAGAACATATTTATGAACAAATAGAAAATCATAAGAAATCACAACTATAAAATTGGAATAATTTGTTGAAAAAAAACTTATAGTACATAAACTGGCACCATATTATGTACTGTTACCTGAATAAATGATCCTTGTGTCAGACAAAAGTATATTTGAAAGATAGCAACACCAAGTAAGGAAGATCAAACCAAAATTCTTGGGGAAAAATATTCTAACTTTAACAAGATAACTTGTTCTATCTGATAAATGAACACCATATTTGTTTCAGAACACCAGTTTTGAAGAAAATGAGAAGCAGATACAGGCTCTGAGGGGAGTTGGGGATTGGTAAAGGTCAGAAAGGACAGAACTTTCAGAATGCCTCTGGGAGGCTATGGGAAACTGCTCTGGAGCTCTGGGAGACAGCAGAAGCCTGGGTTTTTAAAGGAAAGTAACAAAAGATGTGATTTGACTAAGGAGTTGATGTTTCTTCTTGAAACAAACTTAGAGGTGATTTGAAACTTTGTGATGAGTCTGGGTGGCTGCTCCTGAGCTTCCCTCAAGATTCAGGACTTACTGTTGTGTAAATCTAATTACATTGTTATTTCCCAAGGCAATTTAAATCAAAGAGACCATTTTAAAGTTGAAATAGGTAATAACTCTGGAAATATTTTAATATTTTGAAATGATCCTCTTGAAATTACAAATTTAAATATAAGAGTGGTGTTTACTCAGTTACGGAGTCCAAACTTAGAGCAATTCTTTACTTTCATTAAACACATAAGAAACTGCAGCATGTTAGGACTTCTGCCCAGAACATCCATAGCTGAAGCTGGAATTGTTTACCCCTCATAACCTTCAAATGCTTTCTACTTCTGTAACTGTCTTTGTAGCAACTTAATGTCACTGAGGGTTCATCCAACTGACTTTCTTAAAGATTATGTAACTTTTTCAGGAACATGTTACAAATAGAAATTTAATGGATAATGGAAAGATAGTCACAGATGCAAGATAAACAACCAATTTATTTTAGTGCTTTCTATTTCACTTGAATACATGATTAATTAATAATTTTCATCTTCACTGAAGTATTAGGTATGTTATTATTTGACCTATTCCTTATGTATAGTAATTCATACACTGTATGCTCTGTATTTGGTGCATAACATATTGTGTATTGTATCTAATTCAGTTACAACTTACTTTAAATCATCTTACTGTAAACCTTTCATAATTATAGTTGTATGTTTATCTGTATTTTCCAGTTTGTATTATTTTGCTATGTAATGGTTAATTACCACTGAAAAGATGTCTTGATTCCTACCTATTGCTTTAAAACCAGGTCTCATATCACACACATAATTTTTCTTAATATAGTGCCATGTGATGTCTACACTTTACAATTATAATGTTTAAAAATTAGTTAGCAAAGATAAGTAAAACGTTTCCAGAATATACAACTTGTAATTGTACTGAGAAGATATTTTCCTTTTACATTTGTGAATGAAGAAAGACATATGTTTTTGAATTCTGTTGTTCATTTCAAGTGTATAAATGATTCCTGTTTGTATATATATATATTTGCACTATTTTCAAACCTGGCACCTTCTGTGACTTCAAATGGGCATGGGATCATCCGAGACAGGGGTTACAAACAGCCACCACAAAGATGCTGGGAATCGAATATGCCCACTATGGGAATCTGTAATCCCTGGAGGAGAACAAATGTTCTGTATTACTCTGTTCCTGGAAAAGTAAATCTCTATCAACCTAGCTAAATGGGTTGAGTTAGAAATGTATTAACTGCAGATTAGCTGACAAAACATTAGGAAAGAGGCTTCTGTGAAGAAAGGAATATGAATATGTGACCATCATTTCAGACACCATGCTAGAAAATAAAATAAAATGCACCGTAGAAATGAGCACTGATATTTGTGGGGACATAAAGAAAGAAGTCATCTGGAGTTTTGGCAACAGTTTAAAAATTGAGAATAATCAAAGGAGAGTATTTGGTTGTGTTATAAAAAAGTAGGGAAGTAAAATAAAAACAGAGAGGACAGAAGAACAACTTGTAGGGGAAAAAAAGACATTTAAAAGATGATACATGGCCACTGGGAACAGTGGAGATCCAGGGATGCAGGCTTGGTGAAACTGATCTGTGAGTAGCCTGAGCACAGAGAGGGCTAGTCCTGGTGCACAGGAAGCTCGCCATCCCCTCTCAGTTGGTTCAGAGGAGCAGGAACTCTGCCATAGGGACTCAGTTTCCACCCAGAAGGCACTTGCATGTGGAACAAATGCTCATGTCATTTGCAACCTGGAACAGTGGAGGTCCAGGGACAGAGCCAGGTACAGATTAGAGGTGGGAACCAGTCACTGACAACAAGACCATGTATAATCACAGACAACAAGATGGCAAGAGGAAAGCAAAAGTACTTACCCAATGGAAACCTAGACAACCTGGCAACATCAGAAGCCAGATATCCCACCACAGCAAACAGATGAATGCCAAACACTCCAGAAAAAGAAGACTCAGACATGAAATGATACCACAAGATGATAATGGAGATCTTTCTACAACAATGGGAGGAAAAGCTTAAGGAAATAGGAGCTTTTAAAGAGGAAACCCTAAAAACATTCAAAGAAATCTAAGAACTAGAGGAAACAGAAACAAAGATATGAAGAAATTAAAAGAGGAATTTAAAATGGAAATGGAAACAATGAAGAAAACACTAAAATAGACAATTCTGAATGTAGAAAACCTAAAAAGGAAATCAGGATTAAAAGATGCAAGCATTTTCAACAGACTAGAAGAGATAGAAGAGAGTGTCTCAGTGGCTCAAGACAACTTTGCAGACAGAAAAAATCAGAGAAGATGCAAAAACCAAAAAGCTCCTAAGCAAAAATATCCAGGAGATCCAGGACACAATAAAAAAACCAAACCTAAGGATAATAGGAATATGATAGGTCAAAGAAAAACAACTAAGAGGCACAGTAAATATCTCAAACAAAATCATAGAAGAAAACTTCCCTACCCTTAAGAATGAGATGACCATGATCATAAAAGAAGCCTATAGAAATCCAAATAAATTGGACCATAAAAAAATTACTCCCTACATATAACAGTCAAAATGTTAAGTGTTCAAAACAAAGAAAGAATACTAAAAGCAGTAAGGGGAAAAGGTCATGCAACATATAATGGCAGTCTAATCAGAATCACACCTGACTTCTCAAGAGAGACTATGAAAGCCAGAAGATCCTGGACAGATATTATGCAGACCCTAAGAGAACACATGTGTCAGCCAAAGGTACTATACACAGCAAAACTCTCATTCTCCATAGATGCAGAAACCAAGATATTCCAGGACAAAACTAAATTTACACAACATCTAAACACAAACACAGCACTACAACGAATTATAGGTGGAAAACACAATACAAGGAAGAAAACTACATCCTAGTAAAATCAAGAAAATACCTAAGCAAGAAAACCAAAAGAAGACACACAGGCAGAATTCTACCTATAAAAGCAAAAATAGCATGAAACAGAAACCAGTATTCCTTAATATCTGTTAACAAATGAAATCAATTCCCCAATAAAAAGATATATGCTATCAGACTGGATATGTAAACCGAATCCAGCATTTTGCTGCATACAGGAAACTGATCTCAGTGACAAAGACAGACACTATCTCAGCGTAAAAGGTTGAGAAAAAGACCAGCCGTAGACCATGGTGATCTGAGAGGATGCATGGGAGTATTTCAATCTTCTTATATCGATGAAGGCTCGTTCTGTGTCCAATTATGTGGTCAATTTTCGAGAAGGTGCCATGGGTTGGTGAGAAGAAGGTGTATTCTTTTACTTTAGGATAGTATGTTCTGTATATATCTATTAATTCTAGTTGGTTCAAAGTCTCTGCTAGTTTTGCAGTGTCCTTGTTCAGTTTCTGTTTCACTGATCTGTCCATTGGTGAGAGTGGGGTGTTAAAGTCTCCCACTATTATTGTGTGGGGTGAAATGTATTTTTTGAGCTTTAGTAGAGTTTCTTTTATGAATGTGGGTGATTTTTTATTTGGAGCATATATATTAAGGATTGAGAGTTCCTCCTGACAGATTTCCCCGGTAATGAGTAAAAAGTGTCCTTCTTTATATTTTTTGATAACTTTTGGTTGGAAATTTACTTTATTCGATATTAGAATAGCCACTCCAGCTTGCTTCTTGGAGCTGTTTGCTTGGAAGTTTTTTTCCCACCCTTTTACTCTGAGATAGTGTCTGTCTCTGTCTCTGAGATGAGTTTCCTGTATGCAGCAAAAGGCTGGATTTTGTTTATGTATCCAGTCTGATAGTCTATGTCTCTTTATTGGGGAGTTGAGACCATTTATGTTAATAGATATCAAGGAATAATTGTTTCTGTTTCCTGCCATTTTTGCTTTTTTGGGTTGAGTTGTGTCTGTGTTTTTTTCTTTAGTTTTCTTTTTTAGGAGTTTTCTTGTTTTTACTAGCTGTATTTTCCCTCCTTGTATTGGGTTTTCCACCTATAATTCGTTGTAGTGCTGGGTTTGTGGTCAGATATTGTGTGAATTTTGATTTGTCTTGAAATATCTTTGTCTCTCCATCGATGGTGATTGATAGTTTTGCTGGGTATAGCAGCTTGGGCTGGCACTTGTGCTCTCTTAAGGAGTGCATGATGTCTGTCCAGGCTCTTCTAGCTTTCATAGTCTCTGTTGAGAATTCAGGTGTGAGTCTGATTGGTCTGCCTTTATAGCAGAAATATGTGGAGAAAGAAATTAGGAAAAAGATACCTGTTATAATAGTCACAAAAATTACAAAATACTTTGATGCCACACTAACTAGGCAGGTGAAGGAACTGTAAGACAAGAACTTCAAATCTCTGAAGAAGCAAATCATTGAGGATCTCAGAAAAAGGGAAAGATCTCCCATGCTCTTTTATCAGAAGAATCAACATTGTAAAAATGGCCATCTAACCAAAAGCAATCTAGAGATTCAATCCCCATCAAAATTCCAACTTAATTCTTTATTGAGCTGGAAAGAGCAATGTGCAATTTCATCTGGAATAACAAAAGACCTAGAATAGTAAAAATCCATCCTTAGCAAAAAGAAAACAACTTCGGGAATAACCATCCCTGACCTCAAGCTATGTTACAAGGCAATTGTTTTAAAAATTGCATGGTAATAGTAAAGAGATAGTCACGTGGATCAATGGAATAGAATAAAAGATCTAGAAATGAGCCCTCACATATATGGTCACTTGATTTTTGATAAAGGAGCTGTAAACACTCAATGAAAAACAGACAGGTTCTTCAACAAATGGTGTTGGTCCAACTGACACTCAGCAAGCAGAAGAATAAAAATAGACCCTTTCTTATGTCCTTGTACAAAGCTCAAGTGCAAGTGGATCAAAGATCTCCACATTAAACCAGGTAGACTGAAACTATTAGAAGAAAAAGTAGCGTAAACCTTAGAAAACATAAGCACAGAAAAACATTTTCTGAAAAGGATACCAATGGCTTGTGCTCTAAGGTCAAATATCGACAAATGGGACTTAATGAGATTGCAAAGTTATTGTAAGGCTAAGGCAACTTTCAGGAAAAGAAAACTGCAGCCAACAGAGTGGGAAAAGATCTTTATCAACCCTACATCTGATAGAGGCCTAATACCCAAGGTATACAAAGAACTCAAAAAGCTAGACACCAGAGAATCAAACAGCCATATTAAAAAATGGGGTACATATCTAAAGAAAAATTTCTCAATTGAGGAATATCGAATGGCTGAGAAACATCTAAGGAAGGGCTCGACATCCTTAGCCATCAGGGAAATGAAAATCAAAACAACCCTGAGATTCAACCTCACACCAGTCAGATTGGCCAAGATCCAAAACTCAGAGGACAGCAGATGCTGGCGAGGTGGCAGAGAAAGAGAAACACTTCTCCACTGTTGGTGAGATTGTAAACTGATACAACCACTCTGGAAATCAGTCTGGCGATTCCTCAGAAAATTGGACATAGTACTACCTGAAGACCCAGCTATTCCACTTCTGGGCATATACCCCAGAGACACTCCAATATACAACAAAGATACATGTACCATAATATTCATAGCAGCTCTATTTACAATAGCCAGAAGCTGGAAAGAACCCAGATGTCCTTCAGTAGATGAATGGATACAAAACTTGTGGTACATTTACACAATGGAGTACTACTCAGACATCAGAATCAATGGCTTAACCAAATTCTTAAGAAAATAGTTGCATCTAGAGAATATCATCCTGAGTGAGATAACCTAGTCACAAAAGAAGAGACATAATATGCAGTCACTGATAGTGGGATGCTAACCCCAGAGGCTCGGACTGCCCCAGAAACAACTCACAGACTGTGTGAAGTTCAAGAAAAAATGAAAACAAAACAAAAACAAACAAAACAAAACAAAACAAATATCATGCGCAATCCTTACACAGCAGGAAAATGTTGACTAATTCCAGGTTACCTCCTGTTTTACATGTACTTTGGCTCATTGTAACTAGTAAGACCTTAATGCAGAGTATCAAACCTTAAAAAAAGAAAAAAAAAAAAAAGCCAAGCACTGACACAATTGTATTTGTATACATTTATACAAAAATGTTTAATTTTTTTCTTTTATCTTTGTTTTTTAAAATAAAGTTTAAAAAAAAGTCAGTTTCATAATTATAGTGTTACTATTAAAATTTTTTTATCTTAATGTAGTTCATTTTTATTTTGGTTGTAATTATCTCCATGTTTAATTGTATGGATTTTTCTAAGGATACTGATCATAAAAGAAAAGTCATTTTCATGAAAAGCAGATCCGGGTTAAATATCAGAAAGTGACAAATTCATTCAAGGAGTGCAATTTCAAATGAAGCAAATAATTTTTTAACATGCATTTCTTTAAAATGTTTAATCAATTTCTGTTAATAATGTATAGCAAATTTATTGAAATAAATGATTTTATGTGTTCTAATTTTATATGAATTCAGATTACAACAGGTGTCCCATGGAGTGCTGTGTGATTATGTATATTATGAGATGACAGAGTGTGTCAGTGGATGCCACTCTAAACCTCCAGCTCAATCCTAATAATTTTTATCTTCTTAACCTTAAAACTATAACAAAACCAACACTAATAATATCAGTAATCAACAAAAGAGCTCATTGGGTTATAGAATGCAAACTATCAATCCCTTTAAGAAAATGTCATTGGGATAATAAAATAACTAATTTCAGTTTTCAAAAAATAATCCTGGCCTTCAGTATATTCACATTCATAATAAAATTATAAACCAGTTACAATGGGCTTTATATTAATATACTTCTGTGACTATTTATTGGTACTCTGTTGAAAAATTCTCCACAGAATCTCTTTATATTGATGACTTCTATATTTTTGCATTCCCAACTAAAAGTGAAATTATGACTTATTCAGTTCGCCTGAGGAATTTTTGATGCTGTTACCTTTAGAATAAACACTAAAAATGTCAATGCTCATATTTTGAGGTATTGGTGGTTTTACATTAAAGAAGAGCTAAAGTATGCATGCAAATATCATCTATAAATAGTCTATACAAATTCATAGTTTTTTATCTCATATAAATAATAACGATAAAATTGTGTGTATTGTCTTACCTACAATAAATATTGAGTATAGAAAGTAGAATATAACCTGAAAATCTCTAAGAATGTTTTGTTTGTTGCCCCTACTCCTACTCTGATTTAGTATATAATCTAATAATGTAGTAGTCTGTTTTAAATAGTTATAGATATTATGTGTTAGTAGGCAACATATTAGTGTATTTTCAATTACTGTTATCATTGGAGTAGGATATATAGAAAGAGAAAAAATCTTTGAACAAACATAAAACATGAATTGTAGTCAGTGAGCCTGAATGATAACTCGCTTTCTTCCCATCAAAGTCAATCATCTGAATTATGTATGATCTCAATTTAATATGTCATTCAAAAAGCAGACTAAAAGTAGCAGGGACATGTTCTGATTGCCTTTAAAAGTGTTGCTTTTTCAAACTCCACTAGCCAGATCCAGCACAAAGATGTATTATGGTCTGTGTGATTCAGTCTTAGAAAAGATGTGTGATAGCAAGTTACTGTTCTTCTGAGACAGAGATAAATAAAGGGTAAATAAATAATTGAAGAGTTTTCAACAGCTGGGTGTCTGCAGCAGCAGAAGCAAAGAGTCTCACTGTGAAGCTTTGAAGACCTAAAGCATCTTGTTCCTCTGAGCTGACAGGGTAATAGAGAGGCCCGGAGGAGATAATACATACATAATCACAAGTGCTTGTCGGCAACACATGATTCACTCAGCTGGAATTTATTATTCATATTATTTATGTGGATTATTGGTAAGTGCCTTCTGATTCTATTATCAACAATTTAGAAAAATTGCAGATAAGCCTAGAAGACAAACAGCAGTGCCATCAGACCATTGTTTAAACCTTAACTGTTACTGAATATTATGCTTTCACAAGCTCTTTCCTTGTACTTTCCCCAAAGGAAGAATAAAAAAAGCAACATTTCAAACCATTTTTTTTCCTTCAGTCAAATCACAACACTGTAATTTTCATCCTGTAATAATCTTAATATGGTATCATTGAGGGAGAATGTATTTGATTAGTCATGGTCCATGACTACTGATACTCATTTTCACAATGTGGAATGATATGCACAAAATGGATGTCATAAAAGCTTTTCTTCTACAGTTATAAAAGTCGCTTTTATTTATCCAAACTAAGGTCTCATTCTGATACATTAAATTATTAAGCACTCTTTATTATAACCTAATAGTGAATATAATAAAAACACTCCCAAGCTTTTGAAATCTGCTTCCATCTGTGTGAATGAGGTAACCTGTCAGATGCATAAAATCATTAGGCTTTTGTAAGAAAAGAATACTGTGTGACTTTGGAGTTGTGTGTGCTGACAGTTTGCTCTGCACATCTTAGATATAAAATATATGTACATGTATACATACATTATACATGCACAGATCTATAATCACACACACACATACACATATGTAAATATCTATATGTATGTGTGTGTTTATATATTCCTAACACAACAATATTGAATATTATTTAGAATATATTTCATGGATCTGACTAATTAGGTTCTAGAACTTGGAAAACTAATACACCAGAGTATAGACTGTTGTCCCTTGCAGTCATGTGGCAATACAGGAGTCACAGGAGCTGCTGTTGACAGAAATATGACAACACACAAGTCAAGGCTCCCAAAGATTACAATTCATGTCTAAGATGGTGAATTTAATAAACTTGGTTAAAACTATAAATTAGTGATATATTAGGTGATGTCTTGATATATAAATATGTGCAGTAAGAGTTAGGATTAAATTTATTGTTTTTCATGTATATGTGTCTGTAGCAAAAACTTCTCCAAAATATAAAAAATAACATACTAAATGTTAAGAAATCAGTTACTACTGCCAAGTATGAATTATACCAGGTACTTCTTTAATCAGGGTTGTTAGAGTGTTCTTTACACAAAGAACTGTCTCATTTAGTCTCCAGTATTTGAACACTTTGTGCACTGTTAATATGGCTGTCTGGGTAAAATTATGGATATGTTAGTAGGAGAGACTCTGGTACTGTAAGTGGATTATTGGGACAGATCTTGTCTATTTATAACTTTGAACTATTTCAAGTAATTTTCTATTATGCTCTTTGGACATGTGATCAGATAATTCCTGAAGTTGCTTTCTGCTGCAGTGTCTCCCCCACTGTTACGGGTTCTCCATATTGAACCTCAAGCCAAAACAAACTCTTCTTATAAATTTATTTGATTATAATATGTTTTAGCAATAGTTGAAAATAGTAAATACATACCCTTTAGTAAAATCATCTTTCTTTCTTTTTAATATTTTCTTTTCCTCTTCTTTTTGTTTAAAAATTACAAAATATTTTGTATTTTGTAAAATTCCGGAACATTTTTTTAGACCTCACAATCACATTCACAGTACATCTTCTAGTATTGTAGAATTGTGACTGATATGGGAGCACAGCCTGCTGAACTAGACTTCGAGAAACAGATCAACAATCTACTACCTTACTTGCCTTGGATGTTCCATGTAATCAACATTTACTAGCTAGGTTAACACAGTTTTAATCTTGGATTATTCAATTTTCTATGCTCCTAACCAAATAAATGTGTGTGTGTATGTGTGTGTGTGTGTGTGTGTGTGTGTGTGTGTGAGATAATGTAATTTTTTGGAAATAGAAAGTAAACCAAATGTGACCTTGTTTGATAACTAACCATCATAAATGCTGAAAATAGAATATGGAAATTAATAGATAAACTTGTATTCTTAGCAATATGTTATTTTCTGAGTCCTTTTGAGACATAATATTTTTTAAAACTTAATTAACAATTTTAGTAAAATATCCTTTATTTTTTCTGTATGTGGTTATTTTTGTGCTGTTCAAAGATTATGGTCAAAATTCCTTTTAGGAAATAAACAGGCAGATAAAAGACAGACATAGATATACTACATACAGACTACAGCAATAAACAAGGTAAAAATCATGTTGTAGTGAAAGATTCAAGGGATAAAAGCGAGAGTTCACAATAGGAGTTACTATTAGTCAAATTATTACAAGCAGAAGTGCGGCCTTTTCTTTCCTTGTGCATTGTATTGTCTATAAGGCCATCCTTAATGCCTTTAATTAATTCAATAGATGACAGATAGATAGACAGATAGATAGACAATATATAACAGATAGGAGGGATAATATTCAGATGGATTTATATAGGGCATTTGATCTGAGTATCTTTACTGTTCACAAATAGATGGTAGATAAATAATAGGACTCAGCATTTAGTGTTCAGTCTGCATTTACAGATGACACAGAAGTTGTACCTGGTTGCAGTAGTCCAGGAGAATTCTGGAGAAAAACTTCCCTTTAGTCCACATATGTTCAGAAGCTTGAATTTTACATGAGTCTAGGTCTAGTCATATTGTGGAAACATCACAAACATTGTGTCCAAAGATATTTTATTGAGAGATAAGTGGATATGAGTAAATATAAATATAATATGATATAAGAAAATTATTTGATATAAGAGATAAAAAATGTGCTAAATTTGTACTCAGGTATTTTAATTGGTTAGAAAACTGTTTATTATTATACTGTGAAGTATAGTATGTGATGGAAATCTTGACTGTTGAAGAATATATTAGAAATCAACAAAAAAATGTTTGGCAGTTGGCACACCTGTTAAGGATTTTTTGATTGCCTCTTTTGGGGTGGGAAGACATATCCTAATCTGGGCCAATAACCCAGTTGGCAGCAAAAATAAAAGAATCTGTAAGAACAACATCGTAGCTTTTCACTTGCTTGCCCTCCCTCTCTCAACTAATGATTATATATCCTGCTGCTGAGGAATTCCTTCTCTGGGCTGAGAAACAAATTCTTCAGATTCCCACCTGAAACTCAGGCCAATGCTTGTTGAGGAAACCTCAGATTTTTTTACTAAGATATTCAACCTGTTAACTATAAAACTATCATAATTTGGGAACTCTGATGAGACTTATATATTGATGAACTTTCCAGCTTGCAACCAGTAAACTGCCCTAATATTTCTATTTTCTACCTATACTAATATTTATAGTTACATATGGATATATTCTACCAGGTTTGTTCCTATAATGAAATATCAACAATGCAACATATAATAGAAAGTTACATGGGGATATGCCTTCGAAAAGCAACATTTCCATAATGAAATAATTTCCCATCAATATACCAAGCATTATCAGAATGAAAGAAAAAGCTACTTTTACACATTTTCTGTAAAATATTCTACTTTTACCAATTTCTTCCAAACCATCTTCTTAAAGATTAAGTTTGTGTTTTCCATTTCTCCATTTGTCAGGGTACTAGGAATGAAGTTGAATAATGTCAGGGTGCCATCAGGGCAAGTCAGTGGTGTCAGGATACCAAGGACAAATTAGCCACATCAACAGGATCAAGAAGAAAACATGAGGTCTCTGCCAAATTGGCACAGGTCAGCAGGAGCAACCAGGACATATAGAAGGCTTTGAAAAGTTCTCTGATACGCTAAATTCTCAATGAAGTAAAATCAGAAAAGACACACAACCAAGAAATAGCACACAGCTAGCTATACAAGTGTCCCTTCACTGTCTGTTGAGTTCCATTTATACTCTCTCCACACTTCAGGTGTCCTTCCACAGGTCCTGGCTCAGCAAATGCCATGTGAGTATACTTCATCAAAAGACCACATGAATCTGCCTCACATGATAAGTTTGGAAACTTCCATTTTGTACAACAATGGCTCTATCTTCGTTTTAAGATTATCTCATTTACTTGGAACAGGAAATATTTTATATATAAGAAAAATGCCTAAATCAATATAGATATCATGAGTAGTGGACCTGGTAGATCTTTCATCTACATAGATAAATGTACAAATCCCCCTTTTTAAAAACAGTTTACTCAAGTTGAACCAGTTTTTCACCATAACAATTTTTAGTCCCATTAAGAGTTTAAACCTAAGGTTTTCCTTCTGAATGCTCCTGTTGTTATCTCAGCATAGTAACTATTCCTGTGTCACATTTTGTTTCTGTCATGTTTAATGTTATTGTAATGAGAATGTTTAGCATGTTCGTATCTGCTAACATTTCCTGGAAAGGAAATAACGTTCTTGTATCCAAGTGCAGAATTGTACAGCTGATCTCTGAAGGCCCACAGAGATACAATGGCAGTGACAGTTGTTGAAGAATTACTTTGAAAGCCACACGATATCTGTCCACTCCACTCAAAGGAAGCTGAGTATGTCTTTCAAGCCAGCTTGTATCTCAGGTAATAAGTAGCTAGATTCACTGCACTGTATTGTATTTTTTTAAAAGCATTGTCGGCTAAATTTTTATCTTCTTTTTAAATGTCAGTATAGTCAAAGAAATAAATTTATTTCATAAGTGATTAAAACTGGCAATAACTCTGTTTTTTAAAGACTACTACATGAGCATTTCTTGCCTTTTATTCTTTACATGAAGAATATTAGATATCCTGCATAGTAACCTGTTTTTCATATGTCCTTAATGGACAGTATCTAGTTTGTTCACTGACTTGAATTTTTCTATTTTATTAAGGTAATTAAATAGTGTTTAATGGTATTTTTGGTAAATAAAAGATTTCTAAAGAAATATTCTGCAGGTCATCAAATTTATATTCTAATTGTTTTGAAGTTGAATGCCTAAGTAACTTCAGGTCTTTTCACATACAAGAACCCTTAACAAAGATAATGGATTATTTTTGCTAAGGAAGATTAAAATACAAAATTGTCCATTCTGATTTTAGAGCTAATTAACATGTTTGATTTTTGTGGCAGTTGTTGTAAAGTTGTGATTCTTCCTACTATGATTTATTTGATCTAGAGTCTGCTTGTTCTATTGGTAAAATTTGTGTTTTGTTCCAGTATCTGAAACATGGTTAACTTAAAAGTTTCCATTAGAAATCAAAATGGTTTTGTAAAATTAGAGTGAGAATTATTAAGAAAAATAGGCTAAATGGTTATTATGATTACAAATGAATTTAAAACTTCCATGGCTTATTCTTAAAACTTCTTTAACCTTATGAATTTACAAATATAAGAAATTATTTTCATTAATATTTCTGCTGCATGAAGCAATGTTTGTAAATTTCAGTGTTTAAAGATTTGTGGCGATAAGAGTCATTGCAATTTTCATTAGCAAATTAAACTACATAATCTTACATTACGTCTAAAATAATTTAGACTTTTATTAATCAAAAGTAATCTTTAAAAGAATATTAAAATTTTGAATATCAGTATCAAGATTAAAGATTTTACCTCTTAGAAATTTGCTTTTATATTTTCCTCCCTGTTTGTTATTTTAAGAAAATTTGTCTCATGTAGAACTGTTTCTATTCTTGACAACATTTAAAGAAATCTAAGCTAAAACCATTGCTTCACCAAAAGGGCTGTGATATAAAACAAGTTACCAGAAAACTCACTTCCTTGCCATTTTCACATCAGCGTTCTTTCATTGTTGTCTGAAGAGAAGAAAAATACCCAGTTCCTACTGATTTGTGACCTGCAACCTCTTCAAGGCCATCATCCATCACCTGACCTCTGTGAATGTGTGCTTACACCATCTTCATGTCTTCGATTCCCTGAAAGTCTTAGGAACACACACATTCTATTGTGAAGTGTTTCCCATGTCACTCCAAAAACATTTTCGTTGTTCACAATGTTTTACACTTGCACTGTGACCACATGTTCTATTTATTAATATGAATTAATAATATGAATTATTAATATGAAATCACTGAAAAATATAAATTATTTTCTTTCTGCATGTTTCTAATAACAAGCATTTTTGATTATTGGAATCATTTTCTGGACCTCTCTCTGCATTCATAAACAGCTCACATAGGATTAATAGAGTCCTAAAAACAGATGCAAATCCAAATGCAGATGAGCACAGCAGATGGAAAGGTGAGAGGGCAGAATGTCTCCGTGACTCAGGGTCCTCTGAAAGTTAGAGAAGATGGATATTTGAAACACAAAAAGTCCTGGAGCCACTCCTATTTGTACACATACAGTATAAGACCAAGTAATAGAAATAGAGTAATGCTAAGGATAGAAATCAAGTTACCATTGGCCATTACTATGAAGAAAAGTACTTAAAACATTCTTTGCACCTAAATTAACTAATATTATGAGTTTATGCTATCAAATCTCCTCCCATGTGCACTTTTTATTGGATATTCTCTGTATTTACATGTCAAATATTAATCATTCCCACCTCCTCCCACTCTGCTCTCTGAAAGTGCTGCTTCTCCCAAACATCCTCTCCAACCTCAGCTCCTTGGCATTTCCCTATACTGGACCTGTGTGTCAACCCATTGATACCAGACAATGCTATCCTTTGCTACATATGCATCTGGTCTCTCCTTATGTACTCATTGGTTGTTTTGGGGGCTAGTATTTGCTTATCAATGAGTACATGCGATGTGTGTTCTTTTTTGACTGGGTTACCTCACTCAGGAAGATAGCTTGCAGTTTCATCCATTTGCCTAGGAATTTCATGAATTCATTGTTTCTAATAGCTGTGTAGTATCTCATTGTGTAAATCCAGCACACTTTCTGTATCCATTCCTCTGTTGAAGGACTTCTGGGTTCTTTCCAGTTCTGGCTGTTATAAAGAAGGCTGGTATGAACATGGTAGAACATGTGTCCTTGTTAGATGTTGGAAAGTCCTTTGGGTTTATGTCCAGGAGTGGCATAGCTGGGTTGTACTATGTCCAATTTTCTGAAGAACTGCCAGAATTCTTTCCAGAGTGGTTGAACCAGCTTGCAATCCCACCAACAACAGAGGACTGTTCCTTTTTCTCCACATCCTTGTCAGCATCTGCTGTTAACTGAGAGCTGAATACCCAGCAGCAATTCCCTCCTGAGCTCACAGGACCACAAGAGAAACAAGAGATCAACACATTACTCTCTGCAGGCAGGCTGTGGGTTCTGATGGTGATGGGCATGCTCTAGTTCTGGGCACAGATGGAGTCTGGAAGGGTCAGAGCCCAGACAGCACTGTGATACCTGTGCTGGAGAGTTCTTGTGGACTCTCTCTGGCTAGTCAGTAGAAAGAAAACTGGGTCTCACCTGTGGACTATGGAGGGATAGTGCTCCTAGGGCTCCTGGGTGCTCAGTTCTCTTTAATTGGTCACTGGACCTCTGGGAGTCCCAGGGGACCAGATTAGTTGACTTTGTTCGTCTTCCTGTGGAGTCCCTATTACTTTCAGGTTCTATGAAGGTTTATGTGTTTTCTTGGAGGATACAACAATCACTGGACTTCATGGACAATGGATTCAGGAGATACAGGGTTAGATCTTAATGCCTCTTTGTTGGTCAAAACCGTGTCACAATGATGCAACATGTGAAAACACTGTTAACAGCTCTGTCACAGCTGGCCTGGATACACAGATGTCCTGTGTGATGGGCATAAATGAATGTGGTAGCAACACCTTCCATTTTGGGGTTTTGAGGAGAGCAATGTTTGGAGGCGTTCTCAGATCTATACAGAGATATTGCAGGCCTGCCTTCATAAAGCTATCTTGGAGACTCAAGTTACGTTTATATCTGTCAGTCTGGATTCACCAACAGGAGCCTAGCATAATTGTCACCTGGAAGACTCCTTTCAGAAGGTGATATAATCAATTGGAGAGATTCAAAGCTAAACATTAGACCTAGTTTAAGAAGCTTTGTGGGAATCCTTAAGCTAAAAATTATTAATGTATTAAAAGAAACGATCAGTACACGCATACATCAAATAAGATGAAACACAAATATTTAGGATTTTGTTTTTTTGTGTGTTTGTTTCCTTTCCATTTTAAATATTCAACATATTAAGTTGTCAGAGTGCCAGGAAGGGGAGGAGGGAGGGAGTGTGTGGGTGGGTGGCTGGGCAGCACTCTCATAGAAGAAGGGGGATGGAATAGGGGGTTTTCTAAAGGGAAAACAGGAAAGAGGATAACATTTGCAATGTAAATAAATAAAATGTCCAAAAAAAGAAGAAATAAAGTTTAAAATTAAAGTTACTTTGATATTTAATCTAAGCCAGTGACAGAATAGTCTTTTTTTTTTCCTCTTAAGGTAAAAAAAAAATTCTAGTGTAGATACAGGGGTGTTGCTGTTGGTATAAGTGCAGCATTGCACATACCCTACAGGCAGTATGAAGCTGTGCAGTAGGTGGAAGTCAATCTGTTATACTATTCAGATATACCACTTAATGGCAAATTTCTTAAAGATCTGTTATATTATCCAGCTGTACCACTTAAGGGCAAATTCCTGAGGCAACACATGTCCTGATTCAGAGTTCTTTGTGTTCATTTGTCCACTACTCACAATACACAAGGAACGGAAGCTTTACATGTGTCTATCACCTGATGGAAATGTGACACATGTACACCGTTAAAATGAAAAAGAGTGAAAAAATTAAGATGTCAAAAATGAAAAAGTTGACGCATAAATAAATAGATGAAACTGGAATTATTCTAATTGAAGTAACTCAACAGAGGAACAGTAATACCACCTTTTCTCTTAATCCATAAACATTATCTTTGATTCTTTAGATATTTATGATTAAACAAAATGCCAATGGAATGAAGTAAACAAATACAGGACCAAATCATGGGAGAAATCTCAAGATATTAATGAAACGATGGATTAAACTGGGTGAAATGAGGGAGTTCAGGGAAGAGGAAGATGATGATGAGACACAATATCTTCTGATCACAGGGTAGCTCTGATTAAAAATCCTTTATATATGTATGTATTTCAGGAAACACTTCAGCATTAGGTTTCCACAATAGATTTCAACGATCAATCATTCTGGGCATTCCAAGGTAGTAATGATCTTGGAAACTTTATCCATATTGTCTAAATATTATATATGAAGATTCTATGCATACCACCAAGTAACTAAAGTAATCAATAATTTTGCACAGATGGGAATCCTGTGGGATGCAATTTGATGTGCCTAGCCAGTTGTAACAGTTGTAATCATTATGGGGTGAACAACTACTTTTTGACCGCATTTAGCACCAGGTCCAGAAAAGAGAATTCATAGCTTATATCATAAACTGTTGTAAAACCATGTGGCTCGCTAGCTCAAGGATCTAGGGATAGAGACCAATGCTCTTCTTCTGCTAATTGAACATAGCTATAGAACTGCATCACGAGTTTCTTTTTGACATTTAACCAAAGATTAACTTGTCTCTTGAGACACCTGTTCTTGCAGAGAAAATTAGATTGTGCAATGGTTTAAAACTCACTTTGATATCAATATCATTCCCCATCACCTTGATATTCATGGTTACTATAGTAAACAGGTGGAAAGTTCATAAGATATAACTTTTATGGCCATTTGCTGTGAAGCAGAGTTTACTGAAAATGAAAGCATAAATGCAGACATGAAAGCACAGTGACTATGGTATGTACATGAGACATACAATATGGTACCATGGAATACCATCTCTAGTGGAGGAATGAAGAGAAATTGATGGTTTCTGAGAGAGAGAAATCCTATCTTCTGCCAGTAAATTATACCAGCACATTTTTCAGAGATATTTAAGCTTATAGATATAATAATGCCAAATGATATTGAACACTGAAATCTCTGAAAGCCATAAGGAATGCTGTCAATCATAGATCGAGAAGTCAAGGTGATTTACAACAGCAGATGTAAATCAAGTAAGCTTCTGGGAAAAAACACAAGAAAATAGTGTAAAGTATGGTACAATATTGAAATTTTACTGTTTCTAAGAGATGGCTTTGATATGATCAGAATGAATATGAAAAGTGGGGTATGGAGACACTTTTATCTGAACTCTGTTCCTCAGAGACTCATAGACACTGGAGTGTGTAGCAACTCCTAATGGTCCCTATATCTATCCCACAATGACCCAAAGTTCTGTATATTTTGACTTATGTAATCCTTTAAATTATTCTCATGTTCTAAATTTAACATTCCAATTATCCAAGTGCCATCATCTTTTTAGAAAAAAAAAAGGTTCTAGTATGCAGTGGCCTGTATCATTGTACCCACCATTACCCAGGTTAAGCAGAGGCTTGCCTGGGTGAACTGAGCTACACCTAGACTACCAAGTACTCTGTGATGTCTTGTCTGGTGTCATGAGTGTCTCCTCTGAACTACATCCCACTGTATTTCTCACTTGCCCTGTGCTGCCCTCTCCTTCAAAGATGAGCTGATTTATTTTATTTAATTTATTTATCTTAGTTTGTGTCCTCCCTATAATTCTCCAGGAGAGTAAAAATCCTTACATTTTCTGACATTATTCTGTGCCTGGCTACCTGTTTCCTTTACCGTCATGCATTTATTGCTTAACATAAATACCATACAAAACATATACGTTAATATTATATTTTACAGGAATATTACAGTAGCTATGAATGATGCTTAGTATATAGCATAATATATTTGATAGATAAAAACATTTTATTATTAATTTATATTTACTTCAAAACCAAAAAGCCTATAAATTGGGTTTCAATTTTAAAAATTTTAAAGCTTCCTACAGGAGACATTAAAATATATTTTTTCTTATAAGAGATATTTTAATGTGTAATATTGAGTGATAGTTTACTATTTTATTTTTTATGAAATGACAAATGTAAGGAAGCACAGAACAAGATGCATCTTAAATGACAACTAATGCTCACACAATAACACATAATCTTTTCTCTGCCCTGATTTGAGTAATGGGCATATTATATGGTTTATAACAACATTCAATCAGGAAGACATTTCATGTTTTGTCACTGAACAAATGAAACAATTAACACTTGTACAACACTAACAATAGAAAGGGTTACATTATATCTGAGTACACAATGAGAAGACCAAACCTAAGGATGATAGGAATAGAAGAGAGCAAAGAATATCAACTAAGAGGCACAGTAAATACCTTCAACAAAATCATAGAAGAAAATTTTCCTAAACTTAAGAATGAGATGACCATGAGCATAAAAAAAGCCTACCAAACTCCAAATACATTGGACCAAAAAAGAAATTCCTCCTGACACATAGTAGTCAAAATACCAAGTCCTCAAACTAAAGAAAAAATATTAAAAGCAGTAAGGAAACAGGGCCATGGAACATATAAAGGCAGACCATCAGGATCACACCCCATATTCCAACAGAGACTAAGAAAGCTAGAAGACCCTGGACAGACATCATGCAGACCCTAAGAGAACACAGGTGCCAGCCAAAGCTGCTATACCCAGCAAAACTCTCAATCACCATAGATGGAGAGACTAAGGCATTCAAAGTAAAAAATAAATTCACACAATATCTGACAACAAAACCAGCACTACAATGAATTATAGGGGGAAAACCCAATACAACAAGGGGAACTACATCCTAATAAAAACTAGAAAATTCCTAAGCAAGAAAACCAAGAGAAGAAAGACATACAGGCACAATTCAACCTCCAAAAGTAAAAATAGCAAGAAACAGCCACCACTATTTCTTGATATCTGTTAAAATAAATGGACTTACTTCCCCAATATAAAGACATAGGCTATCAGACTGGATACATAAACAAACCCAGAGATTTCCTGCATACAGGAAACTCATCTCAGAGACAAAGATGGAAAGGGTTGGGGAAAAAAAAACTTCTAAGCAAATGGCCCCAAGAAGCAAGCTGGAGTGGCCATTCTAACATTGAATAAAGTACATTTTCAACCAAAGTTATCAAAAAAGATGAGGAAGGACACTTTTTGCTCATTACAGGGGTAATTTGTCAGGAAGAACTCTCAATCCTTAACATATATGCTCCAAATACAAAAGCACCCATATTCATAAAAGAAAGCCTACTAAAGCTCAAAAAATACATATTGCCCCACACAATAATAGTGGGAGACCTCAATACCCCACTGTCACCAATGGAAAGATCAGGGAAACAAAACTGAACAAGGACACTGTAAAACTAGCAAAGGTTAAGAACGAACTGCAATTAATAGATATTTACAGAATATATTATCTTAAAACAAAAGAATACACATTGTTCTCAGCACCTTACAGCACCTTCTCGAAAATAGACCACATTATCGGTCACAAAACGAGCCTCAATAGATACAAGAAGATTGAAATACTCCCATGCATCCTATCAGATCATTATTGTCTAAGGCTGGTCTTTAGTAACATCAAAGAAAAAAAAGCCCATATACACATGGAAACTAAGCAATGCTTTATTAAATGATAGCAGGGTCAAAGAAGTAATAAAGAAAGAAATTAAGAATTTTCTAGAATTCAATGAAAACCAAAACACAACATACCCAAACCTATGGGATGCAATGAAAGCAGTACTGAGAAGAAAACTCATAGCTCTCAGTTCTTCCAAAAAGAAAAAGGAGAGACCATACATCATCAACTTGTCAGCACAGCTGAAAGCTCTAGAGCAAAAGGAAGCAGATACCCCTAAGAGGAGTAGATGGCAAAAAATAATCAAATTATGGCAGAAATAGACCAAATAGAAACAAAAAGAAGCATTGAAAGAATCAATAAAACCTTGCAAGAGCTGGTTCTCTGAGAAAATTAACAAGATTGATAAACCCTTACCCATACTAACTAGAGTGCAAAGAGGGAGTATCCAAATGAACAAAATCAGAAAGGAAAGTGGAGAACTAACAACCAAAACTGAGGAAATTCAAGACATCATCAGATCTTACTAAAATAGTCTACACTCACAAAGCTGGAAAATCTTGAGGAAATAGATGAATTCCTAGACATATAGAAGACATGAAAGTTAAATCAGGGCAAGGTAAACCATCTAAATAATCTCATAACACCTAAAGGAATAGAGGTAGTCATCAAAAGCCTCCCAACCAAAAAAAAAAAAAAAAAAAAAAAAAGGCCAGGTCTAGATGGGTTTAGTGCAGAATTTTATCAGATATTCATTGAATACATATTACCAACAGTCTCCAAACTATTCCACAAAATAGAATCAGATGGGTCACCACCTAACTCATTTTTGTAGCTATGATAACCCTCATTCTTAAATGACACAAAGACCCAAAAAGGAAATAGAACCTCAGACCAATCTCGCTTATGAACATTGATGCAAAAATACTCAACAAAATCCTACAAACCGAATCCAAGAACATATCAAAATAATCATTCAAGATGATCAAGTAGGCTTCATATCTGGCATGCAGGGATGGTTTAACATACTGAAATCCATCAAAGTAATCCACCATATAAACAAACTCAAAGAAAAAAAATCACATTGTCATCTCACTAGATGATGAGAAAGCATTGGACAAAATTCAACAACCCTTTGTGTTTAAAATCTTGGAAAGAACAGGGATCCAAGGTACATACTAATCATAATCAAAGAAATATACAGCAAACCAACAGCCAACATCAAACTTAACAGTGGGAAACTTGAAGCATTCCCTTTACAATCAGAGACTCTACAAGGCAGCGCACTCTCCCCCTACACATTGAACATAGTACTGATATTCCTGGCCAGAGCAAATAGATAGCAAAGAAAATCAAAGGGATACAATTTGGAAAGAAAGAAGTAAAAACATCACTATTTGGAGATGACATGATAGTGTACTTAAGTGAACCACAAATTACACCAGAGAACTCCTACAGCTGATAAACAAGTTTCGCAAAGTGCCTGGATATAAAATTAACTCAAACAAATCAGTACCCTTCCTATATTCAAATGACAAACATGTGGAGAAAGAAATTAGGGAAAAGATACCCTTCACAGTAGTCACAAAAAAATGAAATACCTTGGTGTGACTCTAACTAAGCAAGTGAAGGACCCGTATGACAAGAATTTCAAACCTCTAAAGAAGAAAATCGAGGAAGATCTCAGAAAATGGAAAGATCTCCCATGCTCATGGATTAGAATGATCAACATTTTAAAAATGGCCATCTTACCAAAAGCAATCTAGAGATTCAATGCATTCCCTATCAAAATTCCAACCCAGTATTTCATTGAGTTGGAAAGAGCAATGTGCAATTTCATATGGAATAACAAAAGACCTAGAAAAGCAAAATTCATACTCAACAACAAAAAAACATCTGCAGGAATCATTATTCCTGTCCTCAAGCTATATCACAAAGCAATTGTGCTGAAAACTGCATGGTACTGGTACAGAAATAGGCACGTGGATCAATGGAATAGAATAGAAGATCCAGAAATGAGCCCTCGAGTATATAGTCACCTGATTTTTCACAAAGGATCTGTAAACATACAATAGAAAAAGGACAGCCTATTCAACAAACGGTGTTCATCCAACTGTCACTCAGCATGCAGAATAATGAAAATAGACCCTTTCTTATCTCCTTGTGCAATGCTCAAGTGCAAGTAGATCAAAGATCTCCACATTAAACCAGGTACACTGAAAATATTAGATGAGAAATTAGGGAATTTCTTATAACTCATAGGCACAGGAGAATATTTTCTGAACAGAACACCAATAGCTCAAGCTCTAAAGTCATAGACTGACAAATGGGATCTAAAGAAATTGCAATGTTTCTGTAAGGCTAAAGACACTATCATGAAAACAAAATGGCAGCCAACAGAGTGGGAAAAGATCTTTACCAACCTCATATCAAATAGAGGCCTAATATCCAAGGTATACAAAGAACTCAAAAAGCTAGAAACCAGAGGATAAAACAACTCTATTACAAAATGGGGTACAGACTTAAACAAAAAGTTCTGTATGGAGGAATATCGAATGGCTGAGAAACATTTAAGGAAGTGCTGGACATCCTTAGCCATCAGGGAAATGGAAATCAAAGCTACCCTGAGATTCCACCTCACACCAGTCAGATTGGCCAAGATCCAAAACTCAGATGACAACCGATTTTGGCGAGTATATGGAGAAAGAGGAACACTTCTCCACTGTTGGTGGGTTTGTAAACTGATACAACCACTCTGGAAATCAGTCTGGTGGTTCCTCAGAAAAATGGACATAGTACTACCTTAAGACCCAGTTATTCCACTTCTGGGCATATACCCCAGAGGTGCTCCAAGATACAACAAAGATGCATTCACCACAATGTTCACTGCAGCTCTATTTATAATAGCTAGAAACTGGAAATAACCCAGATGTCCTTTAGTAGATGAATGGATTCAAAAATTGTGATACATTTACACAATGGAGTACTACTCAGCTATCAGAAACAATGCTTAAGGAAATTTTTAAGAAAATGGATGCATCTAGAGAATATCATCCTGTGTGAGATCAACCAGTCACAAAAGAACAGACATAATATGCAGTCACTGATAATGTGATACTAACCCCAGAAAGCTCTGAACACCCCAGAAACAACTCACAGATTGTGTGAAGTTCAAGAAAAAAAAAGAATGTATTTTAATTAAAATAGAACTGTATCACATCCCCCTTTCTTTCCTATAGTCCCTCCCAGTTTCTCTCCTATCCCCTCAAATAAATAACCTCTTTTCTTATATTATTGTTACTTATATGCATATGTAAATGTGTGTGTACCCACAAATACTTAATTACAACCTTAAAAACGTATTCGTATCCTTTTATGCAAGAATGCTTAAAAATTTGTACATTTATCTTTGTTTTTTTTAAATAAATTTTTTCAATTAAAGATAAAAAAAAAATACCCAAAAGATAAAGTTAAGGCTTACATATAAAAGAAAAAGAAAGAATATTTACTTTTTTCCACTTGTGTTTCATGCAAACAGATGCCCATTTCTTTGATTTTTTTATTAAGTACATTTTTCTTTTACATTTACATACATGTATAAAATACATTCTAATTACTCCCACTCCTATCAACAACCTCCTCCGTGCAAAGCTCTTTCCTACATCTGTGCCTTTTGTTTTGTGAACCATGTACTTTAAGTATTGACCATGATATTATATCTGTTTAGTGACTTGTTATTTTTGAGCCTCATCATGTGCAAACCATCTCTTCTGTTATACACTGAGGACTCAAGATGAACAAAAGGAAAAGCTTTATTCTGTTAAGTTCTAGGTTTTAGGATCAACTTGCCTCTGCAGCAGTTAGACTATCGTAACTAATGAGAAAAGGCAAATAAAGCAATCCACAGTTGACAAATCTATAATGATCAATCAATCTAAAATATTATAGTCATATTATTAAAATCATGGACTAATTTTGAAAAACTTGGAAGGTGCTACTACATACAGATATGTTATAGAAAGTAAATATGTAAGGGGTTAGAAGCTATCAAAGCCCTTTAGGGGAAGCCACTTTGATAGTATCAATCACATTTCACTTTTACATATGCAAGTTATAGTAGATAGTTGAATGATTTGTATAGTCAAAAGAGCGATAGAAACTATTCTTTTCTTTATTTCTTCTTTCTTCTTTCTTTCTTTCCTTCTTTCTTTTTTCTTTTCTTTTCTTTCTTTCTTTTCTGTAAAGAGGAAACTATCTGTCAAGTAATAAAACAGTGTTTAAATAAATTATGGTAACTTAAAAAAACAAAACAAAACAAAAGAGATTATCAAAATATATAACATTTTTTATTTAATTAAGAGAAATTGAATTGGTTTAGAAAAGTTTAATAATAATTTTGAATTATGACAATTTTAAAACCAAGAATGTACACACATTTTGCTCTTGGTTATTTTATCTATTTACATTTCAAATATTATCCTCTTTCCTTGTTTCCCCTCGTCAAACCCCCTATTACACCCCCTTCTCCTGCTTCTGTAGGGTGCTCTCTCAACCATTAACACACACCCACTTCATGGCCCTGGCCTTCCCTTACACTGGGGCATCAAGCTTTCAGAGAACCAAGTGCCTCTCCTCCCATTGACGCCAGATAAGCCATCCTCTGCTACATATGCTGCTGTAGCAAGCCCTCTCTACCCAGTGTCCTTTAGATCTACTCTTTAGTTGGTGGTTTGCACCCGGGGAGCTCTAGGTGGTCAGAGTTGTTGATATTATTGGTTTTTCTACAGAACCTCTCAGGAGACAGGTATATCAGGCTTCTGTCAGCAAGCACTTCTTGGCATCTGCAATTCTATCTGGCTTTGGTTTCTGTAAATGGGACTTATCCTTAGGTGAGGTAGTATCTGATTGACCTTTCTTTCAGACTCTGTCCAACATTTTGTACCCATATTTCCTTTAGACATGAGCAATTCTGTGTAAAATAATTTGGTGATGAGTGGTTTAAACGGGGGCCTTGATGTCCTTCAGAAGACGAATGGATACAAAAATTGTGGTACATATACACAATGGAATACTACTCAGCCACCAGAAACAATGACTTAACCAAATTCTTAAGAAAATGGCTGCATCTAGAGAAGATCATCCTGAGTGAGATAACCCAGTCACAAAAGAACAGACATAATATGCAGTCACTGATAGTGGGATGCTAACCCCAGAGGCTTGCACTCCCCCAGAAACAACTCACAGACTGTATGAAGTCCAAGAAATAAAGAAAACAAAAAATATACATATATTCACAAAACAAGAAGACTTTGACTATTTCCATGTTGCGTTTTGTTTTGCATGTACTTTACGCTTATTACAACTAGTAGGTTTTCAATGCATACTGTCAAGCCCTTGAAAAAAATCAAGTACTGACTAAAAAACATATTCACATGGTTTTATGTAAAATTTATTTTAATGTCTGAAAAAACAGTACTGACAAAAATGTATAATTTTAAGCAAAAAAAGTTTAAAATCTTTACATTTATCTTTGTTTTGCAAAATAAAGTCGTTGAAAAAAAAATAAACGGGGGCCTTGCCTAATGTCTAGATATGTTCTCTACAAGTTCTCTTTTCCCTTTGCTACATATTTCAGCTAATTTCATCCCTTTGGTTCCTCGGAGCCTCTTGCTTTCTTAGCATCTTAGACTTCTAGTGGCTGCCTCCATTTCCCCATCCTCCATTGCTACAGACTTATGTTCAATTTCCTGACCCTCCATATATCATCCCCATCTTCTCCCATACCTGATCCTGCACCCTCCCCCCCCTTCCTCTCAACTCCCCACTACTCTCTAGCGCTTATGAATATTTTCTTCTCCATTCTAAGAATCCACACTTTGGTCTTAATTCTGTTAGTTTTTTATTTGCATTTCAAATGTTATCCTCCTTCCTGGTTTCCTCTCCAAGAACCACCCTTTCTACACCCCCCTGCCTCCACAAACGTATACCTCCCTCCCACCCACATCTTCACACTCAACCACCCTATGACTCCCTTATGCTGTGGCATCAAGCCTTCACAGGAACCAGGACTTCCCCTCCCACTGTTGCCAAGCAATGCCATCTTCTACTACTAATGCAACTGGAGTCACTGGTCCTTTCCTGTGTATTTTTTGGTTGGTGGTTTAGTCCCTGGGAGCTCTGGGGGGTCTGAATTTGGGTGATATTGTTCTTCTTTTGTGGTTGCAAACCCCTTCAGCTCCTTCAGTCCTTTCCCTAAGAACACCATTTGGGTTCCTTTGCTCAGTTCAACGATTGGCTGCAAGCAGCCACATCTGTATTGGTACAGGGACAAAGAGTAGAGCAGATACTGAAGGAAAGGTATTCCTTCTTCTTGAGCTTCATTTGATCATTGAGTGGTATCATGGATATTCCATGATTTTTTCCTAATATCCACTTATCAATGAATATATACCATGTGTGTTCTTTTGTGACTGGGTTATCTCACTCAGGATGATATTTTCTTGTTGTGTCCTCTTGCCTTTGATTTTCATGAATTCATAGTTTTTAAGGTATGAGTAGTAGTCCATTTACCACATTTTTTTTTGTATTTGTTCCTCTGTTGAGGGGCATTTGGGTTCTTTCCAGCATCTGGCTATTATAAATAAGGCTGCTATGAACATAGTGGTGTGTGTCCTTGCTGAATGTTGTAGCATCTTTAGGGTATAAGCTCAATGATGGTATCTCAGGTAGTACAATGTGAAATTTTCTGAAGAACCACCAGACCAGTTTTCACAGTGAGTGTACCAGCTTGCAATCCCACCAGCAATGGATGAGAGTTCCTCCTTTTTAAAACCTTGCCAGCAAGTACTGTCACTAGAGTTTTTGATCTCAGCTATTCCCATTGGTATGAGTTAGAATCTCAGGGTTGTTCTGATTTGCATTTCTCTAATGACTAAAGATGTTGAACATTTCTCTTGTTTTCTTGGATATTTTATATATTTACATTTCAAATTTTATTCCCTTTCACCTCTTCCACTCCCCCTTCTCCCTTCCTTCTGTTTCTATGAAGATGCTCCCACTCCCACCCACTCACTGCAAGTTATTCTCCTGGCATTCCCCTACACTGGGAAAATGCACCTTCACAGGACAAAGGGCTTCTCTTTATATTGATATCATAAAATGCCAAACATGGCTACATATATGGATAGAGCCATGGGTTCCTCCATGTGTACTCACTCTTCCCTACCGTTTAATACTCCTCAGTGGAAAATTATTTCTTTACCTCTTTACACATTTTAATACAACTATTTGTTTCTCCAAAGACTAACTTCCTGAGTACTTTATGTATATTGGATATTAGCACTCGATCAGATGTAGAATTGGTAAAGATCTTTTCCCAATCTGATGGATTCTGTTTTGTTTTATTGACAGTGTCCTTTGCCTTACAGAAGCTTTGCAATTTTATGTGGTCACATTTGTTAATTGTTGATCTTATAGCATAAGCCATTGGTGTTCTGTTCAAAAAATTTCCCCTGTTCTCATGTGTTCAAAGCTCTTCCCCACTTTCTCTTCTACTAAAGAAGAATATTGGTTTTATGGGAAGTTCCTTGATCCATGTGGGCTTTGTACAATGAGACAAGAATGGATTGATTTACATTCTTCTATATGCGGAACACGAGTTTATCCACCTCTTTTGTTGAAAATTCTGTTCTTTTTTCACTGGATGGTTTTAGCTTTTGTCAAAGAGCAAGTGACCATAGGTGTGTGAGTTCATTTCTGGGGCTTCATTTCTATTCTATTGATCTACCTGCCTGTCTCCATACCAATACCATACAGTTTTTATCACCTTTGCTCTGTAGACCAGGTTGAGTTCAAGGATCGTGATTCCCCCAAAAGTTCTTTAATTGTTGAGAATAGATTTTGATATCCCAAGTTTTGTGTATTCCAAATGAATTTATATACTTTAATAGTAAAGTTATAATAAATTTCTTATATGAATAGATTTCACAGAATTGATTAAAATTCATATTGAGCTCTATGTGTGTAATTCCTTTGATAAAATATTTTTAAGTGTCATCTATAGTGTTAAGCATGTTTTAAAAATCCCTTTAACAGTGAGCACCTCTTTCTGTCACTTTGTCTCTCCTTGCATCACTCTATGTCTCTGTCTCTAACACATAGACATCCACGCATTATCTTGGTCAGCATCTACATGTCTTTATCTCCCAAACTTTGAAAATTTTAGAGCAATTTATAACACAGAATTTTCTCTCTGGCCCTAAATATGAAATTCACGCTGCACTTTACTGTCAGACCTGTCTCCCTGGACATGATTCATTTTTTTAAAATATTTCTTAACATTCCTCAGATAGATCACTTTATTAGGATGTTCAATTTAAAAGATTTGAAATCTAAGTTTCCAATGAAAGTATTTAAATGTTCTAAAGTGCATGAACAAATATTTAATTAAGTTTGGAGTCATTATTGTTTAAGTGTGACTTAAAATTCTTTCATCCTTAACCCTGTGGGATGAGAAAAGACAGGGAACACTTCAAAATAATTCAAGCAAAACAGAACTTTTAGAATACATATTGATTTTCTGCTATACAATATACTTTCATAAATCATGGTCATTGTGTCTCAGATCGATGTGTCCTGGATTCCACTAAACATAACCTGATCGTTTATGTGGACCCCTGAAAAAAATATCATTTCCTCATAATTTCTTCTCACACTTTCGTTTGACTGAGTTCACTCTTTATATTTACTTAAAATATTGTCAGCTATGCCCAAGTGACACTAACATCTCAAGGTCAAGACAATGAGGAATAATGAATAATAATCACATCGTTCTCAGTGGGACTCCAAATAAGAGCAGTAAACTAAGAAAAAATCATTCTCCAAGCCTGTCTCTGTTTGTCAGCTTCTAAATGTGCCACATAAAAATAGTGACATTTCTTCTGAATGCAAACCCTTTATATTTCTTTATTAAAATTTATATATCTATTACATTAATATTACCATATCAAGTAATTGAAAATTCCATACATTCTCCAAAGACTTAGTTTCTATACTGCCTTTCCATTCTATTAGCAACCAACCTTCTTCCTTCAGACCTGATATCCTACCTTTTACCTTTCATTATTGACTGTTCCTGAGGCCAGTTGGTACTCACAAAATGTTAATGACCATAAGACAACTATTCACCTTGCAAAACAACCCACAAAAACCCCACAATGGCTACCCAATGACCTGATATAGAATTGTTCTTCTTTCATTTTGGCCATGATATTTTTATTTCTGTATATTAGAATAACACATATTATCTTACATTTGGTTTCAAGGTAACTGCTTTGATAAATGCTGTGAAGTTTCCATTTTTTATCAAATCAAAACAATATCATCCTGGTAATATGCAGGCAATGATTAGCTGGGCCACTTTTCTATTTATTATGCTTTTCTATTTTTGATAATTCTCACATATTCTGATTATTCATTACCACTGATCACACAGTTGATTGGCTGTAATGAATACAGTGAACTCCACTGAACTGAAATAGCTTTTCTCTAGGGAACCTTATTGGAAAAGTAATATAAACATGTCAGATAAACATGTTGAATTAAAGAGTGAAAAAAATTGTGAATTGGGGCACGGCAATTGAAATGAAGAGAATGAAAAATTATGAGAGACTAATAGAAGAAGCAAGTGTAAAAAACCAGCACGTTAGAAGTCAGAAATTCTGTTGATCATTTGTGCCTTTGGACAGCATTGAATTAGTATTTTCTATTCCTGAAAAATGGTCCAAGAAGCCTCTAAAATCAGAATTTCTTTAATAAAGTACAGTTTTTCCAACAGGCAGCAACTTGACATACTTCCTTCATGAAAGTTGAATTATGTAATAGAAATATCATGACATTAGCCAAAGGTGGTTACTAACAGAGCTTAGTGAAGCACACACAAGGCAAATGTAAGGTACCCTTAGGAATTTAACACAGAATAATAATGGCCTAATTTATTCCGACTATAAAAAGAAGCTTAAGTTCAGCAAAGCAATTATAATTTATGTCTTGAGGAAATGTTTTACTTTAATCAGTATGGGCAGGTTATTCCTCTGATAATAATTACCTGCCATCTACAAAATACAAAAATTGTCTGTCTATCAATCTACTAACTATCTGGTTTGTGTCAATCACATGTATGTTGATAACACCAATTCTTTACCTATAACATATCTACATATTTCTATCTGTCTATCATCTATCTGCCTATCTATCTAGATCTCATCCCAATGTCTGCATGCCTATTGATCATCTATCTGTCTTCTATAAACTATACAATTTATTATATATTTCTCATATCTATCTCTTTAAACATTTATGATGTTACTTCTATATTTAAATCTATTATCCAACAATATTTACTTTCAATACTTACTAAAATATTGTTTTGTAAGTTTTAAATCTTCTGTCATCTAATGCATGGTAAAATAAATCTCAATTGATTAAAATTGTTAACTATGTCCTTAAATGATATCAAATCATTATACCTATTTTACATAAAATATATATTGAAATTATTTTTGAAAGTTAATGAATGTATAAAAAGAGAAAGGGTTAAAATAAATGTGATAACTGAAGAAAACGAGTAAATTCTAGTTAATTGTGGCTTGAAACAGTGAGAAAACTTTAACCCATATTTTAATCAGTCTATTTCTTTTGAGATTGGATCTTGAAAATTTGTGTAGCTCTGGTTAGTGAAATGAGGCAATACTTCACCTTAGGTTCTCAGGATAATTTTAATAATTCAGAAGTTGACTAGTGAAATATCTATATAAAATTATTTATTTATTTTTTAATTATTCTATTCATTTACATCTCAAGTGATATCCCACTTCTTGGTTAGTCCTCCACAAGTTCCCGATCCTACAATCTCCCTCTCCCCTCTCCATTTTGCCTTTATGATGGTGTTCTCCCACCACCTACTTTTTCCCTCCTCACAAATCCAGAATTCCCCTACACTGGGCATCAAACCTCCACAGGACAAAGGGCCTTCACTCTAATTGATGTCAGACAAGGTTGTACTCTGATATATTTGTATCTGGAGCCATGAATTCCTCCCTGTGTGTTCCTTTGTGTACAGTTTTACAAATTTTAAACGTTACACATTTTAAAATCATTATTTTTATTTGACTATCATTTGCAACAAGTGGTTAGTAAGTGCTTTTAAGTAAGTCATCTATATGTGAAATAGTCCTAAGAACATTATATTCTTATAAATGTGTTTTCTAATGACACTTAGTATATTATTAGTATTTAAATAACTTTTAGATTATTTTACATGGTTCTGCATCAAGTTTAGTTTCACGTGGCTTCATTATATATTTGAGAATTCAAAATGTTTAAAGTTAAAAATTTCACCCAAATTCTTAATGTTGGAAAGGATTATACTCTACAAGTTAACATATCAATTTGACTACTTTTTTTCCTACAAGATATACTCTAACACATATTTTCAATACCATTTTCTATAGTAAAACTTCACTTCTCTTTCTTAACTCATGCTATCCTTCTGTACCCAATTTGGATAGTTGCATGTTTAACTTATATTGTATTATTAAGGATATCTAGCTGGTAAATATAAACTAACATCACTTTGTTCAAAATTTTTTTTCCTTTTTTTTTAAACAACTTTATTTTACAAAACAAAGATAAATGTACAGATTTTAAACATTTTTTGCTTAAAATTATACATTTTTGTCAGTACTTTTTTTTAGATTTTAACATAATTTTTACATAAAACTATATGAATATTTTATTAGTCAGTACTTGATTTTTTTCAAGGTTTCATTGTATGCCTTGAAAACTTAATAGTTACAATGAGCTAAAGTACATGTAAAACAAAATGTAACATGGAAATAGTTAAGGTTTTCTTGTTTTGTAAATATTTTTTTTGTTTTGTTTTGTTTTCTTTATTTCTTGGACTTCATACAGTCTGTGAGTTGTTTCTAGGAAAGTGCAAGCCTCTGGGGTTAGCATCCCACTATCAGTGACTGCATATTATGTCTGTTCTTTTGTGACTGGGTTATCTCACTCAGGATGATATTCTCTAGATGCAGCCATTTTCTTAAGAATTTGGTTAAGTCATTGTTTCTGGTGGCTGAGTAGTATTCCATTGTGTATTTGTACCACAATTTTTGTATCCATTCGTCTTCTGAAGGACATCTGGGTTCCTTCCAGCTTCTGGCTATTATAAATAGAGCCGCTATGAACATTGTGGTGCATATATCTTTGTTGTGTATTAAAGTGTCTCTGGGGTAGATGCCCAGAAGTGGAATAGCTGGGTCTTCAGGTAGTTCTATATCCAATTTTCTGAGGTATCACCAGACAGATTTCCAGAGTGGTTATATTAGCTTGCAACCCCACCAACAGTGGAGAAGTGTTCCTCTTTCTCTGCAGCCTCGCCAGCATCTGCTGTCATCTGAGTTTCTTTGTTCAAAATTTTAAGAACATATTATATCCAGTGTGATTCTAGATGTGGGTGAAGAGAGTCCAGAACCCTGTCTGGATGTGTGCAAATAGGATTGGATATATTTGTCCAATGAGCAAGTAGAAAAGCGGTATGTTTTGAGTTCAGAGTCAAATAGTACAAAACCCACAATGTGTTAGTCAATATACACAATACATTCCAACTGCCAATAGGTAAATATAGGACTCAGTTCTTCGAGACTGAGAGGCAGGAAGGTCTACCACCATCCTGATTACAGTACAATACCAGTGTTTTCACACTGCTGAGAAAGATGACCAGATATCAAATACTAAACATCTGTAGAAGAGAGAGGCAATGTATGATACAGTCCATGGCCAGCAGCGAACAAAAAGCATGATATTAAATTCCTAAACTTTTATTTTCTTTTTTTGATTTAAATAATAATTTCACTGTGAAGACAAGTATTAGCCAATTCAGATGCTGTATTATTTAGGATAGACTTTTTTCATTTTTGGTTGTTATTTTACTTTGTCTTTTGATGGACATTTTACAGAGTGCGTGTACTTCAAAGAACAAGACCTTGGGCTGTTAGAAATAGGGCTTGAATTCAGGAAAGTTTCTTAGTACAAAGACTTGGGTGTATTTATAGCTCCATGATGTATTCAAGTTAAAAGGGCTTACACAAGTTAGAAAAATAAACCATAACTGCCACTCCTTAGAAATGAAGCTGAAAGAAATAATTCAGATGAAATTAACAGAAAATTAATGATGTTCAATAATAACAATCATATAGAAAGATATATTTATTAATAAGAACTTATCATTAATCATAATTTCAGTTATATGATGCTAAAGTTTATGAAAAATTTATATATTTAATAGTGTTAATCTTTTTGAAAATATGAACATGATTAGGAAAAGTATGTAATTTATATTAAATAATATCTTGTAACCATCAGTGAGTAATGAACAGGCATGGTACCCAATCAGAATTCATCCTTCTGATGTTTTTCTGTAACTATGAACTTTGACTTCAATGTACTATAGTACAATTGTTAACTTAGGACAAATGATGAATCACATGTGAACATTAAGCAAGAAATATTTCTGCCATTTAACATTGTCAATCTGTCTGTACTGTGAATCTTCATAGACACAGGAAATGCCCTACAGCTTGTTACTATAGGTTTACACTTGTAGATTTTCACAAATAATATGATATTTCAACACTATATGCTTACTTTTGTGTATCTTCATGGCATCGAATATAAATTTTGTGTTGTCATGCATGAGTGATGTATTTACTTTTGCTACTGAATGGATATATAATGTATAATTTTTGTGAATGGAAATTTTGAAATTCTTCTTAATTGAGTTAAATTTGGGAATGATAAAGGTAATGAGATTGTACTGGAGTGAAGGTAAACTGGGTCCTTGGAGGACTGGAAGGGAGGAAACAGATGGGAGAAGAATCTAATTTCAACAAAAATGTATTCCAAATATATATATAAAGAATCTAGAGTGAAGTTACTCTAAAAAATCCTATGCATATATTGATATAAATGACTGTGTTACTGATTAATTTTACGTTTTCACTTTGAAGATAAATATTGTTCATATGTCTCTAGATTTAAATGTTCAATAACACTGGAGAGTCATTTCATAATGTTCCTTTAGCTTTGTGTTCATATGTCTGTGTGTTCTCTCACACCTCTTTCTTAGTAATGAGACGTAAATAAAATTTAGTGTTGAAATAGTTGCTTTTATAAAACAATAGTTTCTCATTTTAGGTTTGGTTTCGTGTTATACACTATAGCTGTTGCCATGAGATCTCCATTTGGATGTCTTATTCAAATCTCAGCCCACTGTAGCAATGGACTTTTAATGTCGATGTGTGAGTATCATGGATGTCCACAGTTTTCTATTGTTTAGAATACAGACATTGATGTTAAAAAATTCTGCAGAAAAAGCACATTCCATGTGTCATAGTTTATTGTGTTTATGTAAAAAATAGCTTTATTTTGTTAAATAGAGAAAATTCATCTTTAAGAAATTTGTTTGTCTTCTGATAAAAAATTACTTCACTGGTGTTCATATATAAAGTATGGATACTGTACACACATATACACACTCATTTCTACATTTTCTATCATATATAAAAAAGACTGTTCCAATACTTTGTGAAAAAAAAAGTTTAAGACATTCAAGAGTGTTGAGTGTGACCCAGCTATGCTATTCACCAAAAAGAATGAGATTATCTATGTGATTCTTTTTTTTTAAATTTACTTTTATCCAATATGCACAAACAGGAAAAGTAGAACATGGATGGCTTACCATACAGTGTCCTGATGGATACATAGACTGTTTACTTTAAACACTTATGAGACATATCTCTCCTTCTGCATTTTTTGCCCTAAGATATAGGCTACTTCTATTTCACTAAAATACATCGAACTGAAAAGTGTTGTTATAGGTGAAAGCAAGCAAGCACATCTGTGTGTGGAGATGGACAGCTTTGATCTATACCATAGAGCACCTGTGTTATTATCAACATTCTCTTTCAACCTCCAGCAAAGGGAAATTGGTCAGAGAAAATATAATTAATAACTTCAAAATGTGTTGAACTTCATAGCAAAAAATCCTGCTGTTTAACCTCATTTTGTCAATGTATTTCACTTTAATATTTTGGAAACACTGCTTCTAGTTTTGTTTTGTTTTGTTTTTTTTTTTTTTCTGCAGCTGCATTTACAGGTGCAGGTTTGAGGCTGTATAAGGAGTAGAAAAGAGTTTGTCATGCAAATAATAGGATTGTTTGCTCTATCTCTACTCAGTAATTGACCCGATGGATCATTATGCTATAATTTTCTTTGAAGTTACTGTGTAAATACATAGTAAACATTGTTCAGTTGACAGAGAAGCATAGTAAGAGGTCTATTTCTTTAAAAAATGTAAATTAATTTTCTAACAGAGCCAGCCAACTATGGTTGTCATCCTTTAGAGCATCTAGAGAGAAATACTGTACCAACCTCTCACCTGAAACCTTTTCCCTAGTCAGTATTAAGTTTTCTTCTGGACTTTTGTGGACTAAATGGAGAATATTTGGGGAAAGTATTCCTAGACAATTAAATTTTCTTTGGAGAAACAGAGGCCAAGAACTCTTTCTCTTCATGTCTTCTCGTCTCACTTTCTCTGTCTCTCCAGATAAGCAAATTGATGAAGTTAATTTAATATCTATAGCAACAAAAAGAAAAAATCTGCCAATAATCTGAAGTAATGTAAATATAAGAATTGTCCTAGACTTGCTTGAGGTGAGAATTTAACTAGGCTAGTACTGTGTGGTGTAGTGAGTCTCTTAGCACAGAATACCATTAAGCTTTCTAGAACAATGACAACTGAAAAGAATATGTTGACAAGCCCTGAAATTCTAAGTAAAGAAAATTAGTGGACACCCAGTGACAAAACACAAACAAAAACAAAAGCCACAACAGTTACAATAGTTAAATGAAGAATTTTTATTGTGGCAAGACTCTGATAAAAACATAATATGTAAAAATAGTATATGTGTGTATGTACATTAATATAGTGGATAAAGACTAAGTTATATGTATATATGTGAAAATAGAGAATGGAACTTATATGTATATATATATATATATATATATATATATATATATATATATATATATGTGTGGCATTATATATATATATATATATATATATATATATATATATATATCAAACACAATCATTTTTTATTTATAGACTCAACTGTACCCCAAGTACTGAAAATACTTTAGACTATTCCCTCTTCTCTGAATAGCAAATCCTCTTTATTGAGATTTTATTGTAAAGAAAACAAATTATATTCTCATTCGTTTGGTTCACCTTTGTAAAAGAAGAAACTTCATAAATGGAAAAATGAATTTTAAAAACAGGTTGACATTATTTATCGTTATATGTAACTGTTTATAACACAGTGGGACTTACATGTGTATATAGATATGACAACTGGGTGTCACAAGGCACAATGTAATAAGCACTATTAGAAGTAAAATGGACATATAATAATGCACACTTGAAAATGCAAAGAAAAAGAATTATGAAAAAGAGCAAACAGGACAATAATTTTAAGACAACAAAGAAAATATTAGTCAATTAAACACACCTATTCACTTTAAATCTAGTGATCTAACCTAATTCATCAGAAGAACACAAATTACCAGATTGAATATTTTTTCAACACAAGACATTAAGGAGAAAACTTTACTTGATATAGGAACCCAGGTAGATTAAAAATGAAATGATAACAAATAAATGGCATGTCAACATTGAGCAGAAAAATTAATTAAAAGGAAAATAATGATGGAGGTCCAAGTACACATACCTCTGTCTGAGAAATACTATCTTGACATTGGAAGTTGGTAATAATGAGGGAAAGACTGGCACATTGCATTTGTCCATAATATATATATATATATATATATATATATATATATATATATATATAATAAGTTTATATTATTACAAATTTATATTAATTTAATAATAAATAATATATTATTATAAATTTAAAGATCTGTATATATATGTATATATACAGATCTTTAAATTTATTGGTTATAGTCACACCAAAATATTTATATTTATATTGTTTCTGACAATTGTGAAGGGTGTCATTTTCCTAATTTCATTCTCAGCTGATTTACCCTTTGAGTAGAGGAAGGCTACTGACATGTTTGAATTAATTTTATATTTAGTACCTTTGCTGAAGTTATTTGTGAGCTGTAGAAGTTCTCTGATGAAATTTTTAGTGTCACTTATGGATACTATAAAACCATCTGCCAATAGTGATATTTTAATTTCTTCCTTTCCAATTTGTATTATTTGACTTCCTTTTGCTGTCTAATTGCAATATCATATTGAATAGGTAAGACCATAGTAGGCAGACTTGTCTGGTCCCTGATTTCAGTGGTATTGTTTCAAGTTTCTCATCATGTAGTTTGATGTTGGCTACTGGTGTGCTCTATATTGCTTTTACTATGCTTTGGTATGGGCCTTGAATTTTTGAACCTCCCAAGACCTTTAACAAGAAGAGCTGTTAAATTTTGTCAAATGTTTTCTCAGGAACTTATGAAATAATTATGTGGATTTTTTAGTTTGTTTATATAGTTACATTTATGTATTTCAATGTATTGAATCATCTGTGCATCCTTGGGATGAAGCCTACTTGCCCAAGGTGAACAACTGTTTTGATGTGTTCCTGGATTATGTTTGCAAGAATATTTATTATGGAGTATCATGGCATCGAAGTTCATGAGGGAACTGGATCTGAGCTTTTATTTTAAGGTGTTTATGTGGTTTAGGAATAAGTTTAATTGTGGTTTCAAATAATTAGTTGGGCATTGTCCCTTCTATTTCTATTTTGTGAAATGGTTTTGAAAGTTTTGGTATTAATTCTTCTGTAAATGTTTAATAAAATCCTTCACTAAACCCATCTGATCCTGAATTTTCTTTTTTGGCTTTTGATGATTTCTTCTTTTTCTTTAGTATTCATAAGAGAATTTAGATAGTTTATCTGTTCCTGTTTTAACTTTTGTACCTGGTATTGCTCTGGAAATTTGTCCATTTCCTCTAGAGTTTCAAGGTTTGTTCAGTATTGGCTTTTGTTGTAGGATAAAATATATTTTTTTAATTTCCTCAGATTGTTTTATATCTCTCTTTCATTTTGATTTTGTTAATTTAGATCCTCTTTTTGGTCACTCTAGTTAGTCTGGTTAATGATTTATAAATCTTGTTGATTTTCTCAAATTACCAGCTTCTTTTTTTTTGATACTTTGTATAGTTCTTTTTGTTTCTACTTGGGTGATTTCAGCTCTGACTTTAATTATTTCCTGTCTTCTATTCCTCTTTCTTTTATCTGCTTTTTTTGTTCTAGAGCTTTTAGGTATCCAGTTTCTTTTGGGGGCACTCAGTCCTATAAGTCTTCCTATTAGTCCAGTTTAATTGTATCCCCTAAGTTTGATTAGGTTGTGCTTTCATTTCAGTAAATTTCAAAGAAAAAATCCTTAATTTATTTCTTTATTTCTTTTTTGATGAAGTTATCATTGAGTAGAACATTGTTCAGCTTCCATAAATATGTGGCCTTTTTTTGTTTTTATTGTTATTTAATACCAGCCTTAGTCCATGGTTATCTGTTAGGATTCATGGGCCTATTTCGATTTAATACTATATGTTTTGTGTTATACTATATGGTCAGTTTTGAAGAAAGTACCATGAGGTGCTTAGAAGAAAGTATATTCTTATGTTTTAGAGATGCAATGTTCTATAGATGTCTGTTAAAACCATTTGGCTTATAAATTCTGTTAGTTTCATTGTGTCTCTTCCCAGTTTCAGCTTCCATGTTCTGTCCTCTGATAGGAGTTGGGTGTTGAAGTCTCCCACTATTAATGGGTGTTGTTGAATATATAGGTTGAGCTTTAGTAGAGTTTCTTTAATCAATGTTGGTGCCTTTGTGTTTGGAGCCTAGATGTTCAGGATTAGAGTTCATTTTGATAGATCTTTTCCTTTGACAAGCAAAAGTGTTCTTCCTCATCTTTTTTGATAATTTTTGGCTGAACATCTAATTTATTTGATACTGGAATGTCTGCTCTAGCTTGTCTCTTGGGAACATTTACTTGGAAAGTTTTTTTCTCTGAGGTAGTGTCTTTCTTTTTCACTGAGATGAGATTCCTGTGTGCACCAGAAAGCTGGATCTTATTTACATATCCAGTCTCATAATCTATGTTTTTTTTCCCCCAAGAATTAAGTCCATTGATGTTAAGAGATATTAAGGAAAAGGGATTATTGTTTCCTGTTATTTTTGCTGTTAAAGGTAGAATTATGTTTGTGTGGATTTCTTCTCTTGCATTTTTTTTTTTTTTTTTTTTTTTTTTTTTTTTTTTTTTTTTGCTTTTCCTTGGGTGTTGTTTTCTTGTGTTGAATTTTTCCATCTATTGCCCTTTGTAAAGATGAATTTGTGGACAGATATTGTGTATACTTGGTTTTATGCTAGAATATCTTGTTTTTTTTTTTTTTCATCCATGCTATTTTGGAGTTTTGCTGGATATAGTAACTTGGATTGGCATTTGTGTTCTCTTAGGGTCTGTATGACATCTGTCCAGGATCTTTGAGCTTTCATAGGCCCTTTTTGTAAATCTGTTGTAATACTGATCAGTATGACTTTATATGTTACTTGTCCTTTTTCCCTTACTGCTTTTAGTATTCTTTCATTTTTTTGAACATTTGCTGTTTAAACTATTATGTGTCAGTAAGAATTTCTTTTCTGGTCCAAGCTGTTTCGAGATCTGTAGTCTTCTTGTATGTTTGCAGTCTTCTCTTTCTTTATGTTAAGAATGATTTATTCTATAATTTTGTTGAAGATATTTATTGGGCCTTTAATTTGAGAGTGTTTGCTTTCTTCTACACCTATTATCTTTATATTTGGTCTTTATGTTCTTGATTTCCTGGATGTTTTGGGTTAGGAGCTTTTTGATTTTTTTGTTTGTTTGTTTATGTATTTTCTCTTACTTTGTGTCAAGGTTTTCTATTTTATTCTCTGCCCCTGAGATTCTCTTTTCCATCTCTTGTATTCTGTTGGTGATATTTGCATCTATGTCTCCTAAACTCTTCAGTTTTCTATCTTCAGGGTTATCCCCTTTTGTGATTTCTTTATTGTTTCTATTTCCATTTTCAATACCTTCACCTATTCGGTTTTGTTTTCCTGTAGTACTTTAAGTAATTTTTGTGTTTTTACCTTAAGGACTTCTACTTGTTTATATCTCTTTACCTGATTCTCCTGTGGTTCTTTAATCAAGTTATTCATGGATTTCTCCAGGATCTCAATCATCATCATGAAGTATAATTTTAAGTCTAAATCTTATTTTTCTGGTGTATTGGTATATCTACTATTTACTGTGGCAGGATAAGTGTTTTCTGATGTTGTCAGGTTGTCTTGGTTTCTGCTGCTTAGGTTCTTGTGCTTGCCTTTTGCCATCTTGTTTTCTGGGATGCTAGATGATCTTTTTGACTCTGTCTGGAGCTTGCCTCTCCTGTGGGTCTTTGAGCGTGTGGGATCAGGAGGGAGATTCCTCCTGGGTCTTCAACTTTCTGTGGGTAGACAGTGATCTCTGATGGCAGTTGTGCAGTTGTATTTGATCCAAAACTATTTGCTCCCAGGCTGCACTGTGCTCGAGATTTCCTGACAGCCTCTCCCCTTATAGTCAGTGGAAAAAAAGTGTTTACATTTTTTTCTACTTGTTTCAATATATCTGGTTTTATTTTGGGTCTTTGATCTACATGGACTTGAGCTTTTTGCAAGGTGATAAATATGAATCCATTTATTTTTTCTACATTCAAAATGCCAGTTAGATATGAACAATTTGTTGAAGTTTTTTTCCACTATCTGTGTTTAGATTTTTTAAAAGACAAAGTGTCCATAAATGTAGAGGTTAATTACTGGGTCTTTGATTCTATTCTAATGAGAGACCCGTCTGTCTGTATGTCCAGACTTTTCAACAGAGACTATGAAAGCGAATATCCTGGACTGACATCATACAGAATCTAAGAAAAAAACAATTTTCAGTCCAGGTTACTATGTACAGGAAAGCTTCCAATCATCATAGGTAGAGAAACCAAGATGTTCCAGGACAAAAAATATTTGTACAATATCTAACAACAAATCCAACACTACAAAGGAAAATAGATGAAAAACACTCCCAAAAAGACACAAACTTGACCCTAAGAAATTCAAGAAACTAATCATCTTGCAACAAACACCAAAGATGGAAAGCACACAAACATAACTCTACCTGTAAAAACAAAAATAGCAGGAAGCAACAATCACTATTACTTCATATGCCTTAACATCAATGGACTCAATTCTTTAATAAAAAGACATAGATGATCAGACTGTATATACAAACAGGATTCAATATTTGCTGTACACAGGAAACTCATCTCAACAACAAAGATAGGCACTACCTCAGAGTAAAAGATTGGAAAATAAAACTTTTCAAGAAAATGTTCCCAAAAAGCAAACTTGCAGTGTCCATTTCTATTACTTTTTAATATAGCTTGAGGTCAGGAATGGTGATTACTCCAGAACATGTATTGTTGTTATCAGTTTATATGCAAAGAGTGATATTTTAACCTCATTTTTCCAATTGGTATACCCCCAATCTCATTGTTGTCAATTGCTCTTCATAGAACTTTAGGTACATATTCAGTAGGTAGGGAGAGAGTGGGTGATTTTGTCTTGGTCCTGATATTAAAGGATTGTTTCTAGTTTCTCACCATTTAATTGGAGAATGACCTTGTTTTGCTATATATTTATTTTACTATGTTAAATATGGGCATTAAATTGCTGACTTTCCCAAGACTTTAACCATGAAATTCTTGTTTTATTTTGTTAAAAACATTTTTGTTTATCTAATGAGATAATAATGTGATTTTTTTTCCTTTGAAGTTGCTTATATTGTAGATTAAATTGATAGATTTTGTTCATTGAGTCATCCCTATATTCCTGGGATGAAGCTTACTTGATCTTGGTGAATGATGGTTTTGATATGTTCTTAGATTCTGTTTGTAAGAATTTATTGAGTATGTTTGCATCAATAGTCCTAGGTGAAATTGTCCTGTAGTACTCTTTCTTTGTTGGGTTGTTGTATGGTTTAAGTATCACAGTAACTGTGGCTTCATATAATGAATTGAGTAGTGTTTCTTCTGTTTCTATTTTGCAGAAAAGTTTGAAAAGTAGTAGTTTTTACTCTTCTTTGAAGGACTGCTATAATTTTGCACTAAAACAATCTGGCCTTGAGTGCTTTTTTATTTTTTAATTTTTTATTTACATATTTATTTTGGTTAGGATACTTTTTTAAATGACTATTTCTACTTTTCTAATTTTGGTAGGATTATAGTATGTTCAGATAATTTATATGGCCTTAATTTACATTTGTTATATGGTGTCTGTCCAGAAAATAATACGTTTAATCTAAATTTTCCAATTTTCTTGAGTAAAGGTTTTTATATTAGGTTTTGATGATTTTTAAAATTTCCTCAGTTTCTGTTGTAATGTCTATTTTCATGTTTAATTTTTGTTTTTCTGGATACTGCTGCTGTGTCCTTAACTTATTGTGCTAAAAGTTTATTTAACTTATTGATTTTCTCAAAGAACTAGCTTTTGGTTTTGATGATTCTTTGTAACATTAACATTAATATTAATATGTTGATTTTAGCCCTACTGTTTACTGTTTCCTGGTGTCTACTCCCCTTTGGTGTGCTTCTTTCTGTACTAGATCGTTCAGGTATGCTGTTATGTTTCTAGTGTAGAACATTTCCATATATGTTTTAGTAGTGACTTACTGGTATAGATTTTACTCTTAGCACTACTTTAGTGATTCATACCATTAGTCTGGGTGTGTTCTGTATTCATTTTCATTAAATTCTATAGTCTTTGATTTCTTTCTATATTATTCCCAAGCAATACATTGGACATAGAACAGGATCCTGAATAGTGATGTTACAGAAAGGAATGAAAGAGCTAAAGGTGTTGGCAACCCCATAGAAGAACAACAGTAATAAGCATCAGTACTCCAAGAGCACCAAAGAACTAAGCCATTATTGATAGAGTTCACATGGAGGAAGGAAACCCTGGTTGAGCTGCATATGTAGCAGAGAAGGATTTGTCAGGCATCAATGGGAGGAGAGGCCCTTGGTCCTGTGAAAGCTTTATGCCATAATGTAGGGGAATTTCAGGGCTGGGGGCTTAAGTGAATTGGTTGGTCGATGGGGGAACACCCTCAAAGAACCAAAGGCAGGGGTGGATGGTATAGGGGTTTCTTGAGGAGAAACCTGGAAAGCAGATAACATTTGAAATATAAATTTAAAAAATTTCTATAAAAGAAAATTTGCAGTAATTTCTAAAAGTAGCAATAGAGTTGACAAACATGTGTGATTTTGATTAAGCAAGTACAGTAGAATTTTTAACTCCGATTTGTTTGAGTTAATTTTGTATTCAGCCACTTTGATGAACTTGTTTATCAGCTGTAGGAGTTCTCTGGTGGAATTTTTGGGGTCACTTAAGTACACTATAATGTCATCTGAAAAGAGTGATGTTTTTACCTCTTTTTTTTTTCTGATTTGTATCCCCTTGATCTCCTTTTGCTGTCTAATTGCTCCAGCCAGGACTTCCAGTACTATGTTGAATAGGTAGGGGGAGAATGGGGAGCCATGTCAAGTCCCTGATTTTCGTGGGATTGCTTCAAGTTTCCCACTGCTAAGTTTGATGTTGGCTGTTGGTTTGCTGTATATTGGTTTTATTATGTTTAGGTATGGACATTAGATTCCTGTTCTTTCCAGGACTTTTAGCATGAAGGGGTGTTGAATTTTGTCAAATGCTTTCTCAGCATTTAGTGAGATGACCATGTGATTTTGTTCTTTGAGTTTGTTTTTACGGTGGATTACATTGATGGATTTCCTTATATTAAACCATCCCTGCATCCCTGGGATAAAGCCTACTTGGTCATGGTGAATGATCGCTTTGATGTGTTCTTGGATTCGGTTTGAAAGTATTTGTTGAGTGTATTTACATCACTGTTCATAAGTGAGATTGGTCTAAAGTTCTCTTTCCTTGTAAGGCCTTTGTGTGATTTAGGATCAAGGATTATTTTAGCCTCAAAAAATGAGTTAGGTAGTATTCCATCTGATTCTATCTTGTGGAATAGATTGGAGAGTATTGGTGTTATGTCCGCAATAAATGTCTGATAAAATTCTGCACTGAACCCGTCTGGACCTGAGCTTTATTTAGTTGGGAGGATTTTGATGACTTCTTCTATTTCTTTTGGTGTTATGGAATTATTTAGATGTTTTACTTGGTCCTGGTTTAATTTTAAGATCTTGTATATGTCTAGGAATTCATCCATTTCCTCCAGATTTTCCAACTTTGTGGAGTACAAGTTTTTGTAGTAGAATCTGATGATTTCTTGAATTTCCTCAGTTTCAGTTGTTATGTCTTCACTTTCCTTTCTGATTTTGTTAATTTGTATACTCTCTCTTTGCCCTCTACTTAGTCTGACTAGGGGCTTATCAATCTTGTTGATTTTCTCAAAGAACCAGCTCTTGGTTTTGTTGATTTTTTTTCAATGGTTCTTTTTGTTTCTATTTGGTCTATTTCTGCCCTAATTTTGATTATTTCTTGCCTAGCCTTCCTATACTCAAAGGACAAACATGTGGAGAAAGAAATTGGGGAAAAGATGACATTCACATTAGTCACAAAAACTATGAAATACCTTGGTGTGACTTTAACTGAGCACGTGAGGGACCTGTATGACAAGAACTTCAAACCTCTAAAGAAGGAAATTGAGGAATATCTAAGAAAATGGAAAGATCTCCCATGCTCATGGATTGGAAGGATCAACTTTTTAAAAATGGCCATCCTACCGAAAGCAATCTACAGATTCAATGCAATCCCCATCAAAATTCCAACCCAGTTCTTAATTGAGTTGGCAATATAAATGTGCAATTTCTTCTGGAATAACAAAAGACCTAGAATAGCAAAATCCATCCTCAACAACAAGAAAACATCTGCGGGAATCACTATCCCTGACCTCAAGCTATATTACAAGGCAATTGTTCTGAAAACTGCATGGTACAGTACAGATATAGGCACATTATCAAAAAAGATAAAGAAGGACACTTTTTACTCATTACCGGGGAAATCTGTCAGGAGGAACTCTCAATCCTTAACATATATGCTCCAAATAAAAAATCACCCACATTCATAAAAGAAACTCTACTGAAGCTCAAAAAATACATTTCACCCCACACAATAATAGTGGGAGACTTTAACACCCCACTCTCACCAATGGACAGATCAGGGAAACAGAAACTGAACAAGGACACTGCAAAACTAGCAGAGACTTTGAACCAACTAGAATTAATAGATATATACAGAACATACTATCCCAAAGTAAAAGAATACACCTTCTTCTCACCACCCCATGGCACCTTCTCGAAAATTGACCACATAATTGGACACAAAACGAGCCTTCATCGATATAAGAAGATTGAAATACTCCCATGCATCCTCTCAGATCACCATGGTCTACGGCTGGTCTTTAACAACAACAAAGACAACAAAATGCCCACATACACATGGAAACTAAACAATGCTCTGTTAAAGGATAGCAGGGTCAAAGAAGAAATAAAGAAAGAAATTAAGGACTTTCTAGAATTCAACGAAAATGATAACACAACATACCCAAACCTATGGGATGCAATGAAAGCAGTATTGAGAGGAAAACTCATTGCCCTAAGTGATTCCAAGAAGAAACTGGAGAGAGCTCACATCAGCAACCTGACAGCACAGCTAAAAGCCCTAGAACAAAAGGAAGCAGATATACCCAAAAAGAGTAGACGGCAAGAAATAATCAAAATTAGGGCAGAAATAGACCAAATAGAAACAAAAAAAAACCATTGAAAAAATCAACAAAACAAAGAGTTGGTTCTTTGAGAAAATCAACAAGATTGATAAACCCCTAGCCAGACTAACTAAAGGGCAAAGAGGGAGTATCCAAATTAACAAAATAAGAAAGGAAAATGGTGACATAACAACTGAAACTAAGGAAATTCAAGAAATCATCAGATCCTACTACAAAAACTTATACTCCACAAAATTGGAAAATCTGGAGGAAATGGACAAATTCCTAGACAGATACAAGGTCCCAAAGTTTAACCAGGACCAAGTAAACCATCTAAATAACCCTATAACACCTAAAGAAATAGAAGAAGTCATCAAAAGCCTCCCAACCAAAAAAAGCCCAGGTCCAGATGGGTTCAGTGCAGAATTTTATCAGACATTTATTGGGGATATAACACCAATATTCGCCAAACTATTCCAAAAGATAGAATCAGATGAAATATTACCCAACTCATTTTTTGAGGCTACAAAAACACTCATGTTTTGAAATAAAATGTGTTTTTCCTGAACTTTCTTTCACAGAATCTCCAGAGTGTGATATATGCTGTGCTTATATCTGGTCAGCAACAACTTTAACAGTACTTAATATGTCATCAAGTAACGTGCAGTCTAAAACACTTTTGTCTACTAATATGTACATTCTTCTGTAGAACGCAAATTTTTACTTGTGTTCTTATTTTTAAGTAGCACTTATTTCTGTGAAATACACACACATTTTTAAAATTAACAAGTAAAAGAGTAATATAAACTAATGACATTTAGTTGATTATATAGCAGCTGTGTACATTGTTGGACATGACATAAGTTTTTAAAATATAAATCTAAATTCTTCAAATAAATACATATGGATAAGTTTTATCATCATTTACTTTATTAAATATATTACTATTCTGAAAAACATATTTTTAATTTCAATACATACAAAAAGTAAATTTTAGATTACATATTATAATCTGCTTTCATTGTCTTAAGCACAAATTGTTCTAAAGTAGTTAAAAGACAGATCAACAATCTATATCAAAGGTTGGCTAATTTGAACTGTTGACAACATGGTCTAGGACAGTGGGACTCTTTACAGCATAGATCCTTTTTAACAGAAATCAATGAATAGAAACATGTTTTTCTTTCAACAAAAGAAAATATGTGAACATAGTTTCTATGAGACCGTGACGCATAAAACAAATGAGCAAATTTTTTTATTAACAACTTTATTTTACAAAACAAAGATAAATGTACAGATTTCAAAATTTTAATGTAATTGCAGTAACTATCTCTATGTATAGAAATAAGAATAAATTCCTTAATCATTAAAATTGCTTTTAATAAGTTTCAATAATTGCTGACCACTTTCACATCTGAAATTTATCTCTAGTACCAATTAGCAACCACAATGCCTTTATGGTTGTACTTGAACTTGGTGAGGATATTCATTTGCAAAAGGAAACTGCTAATGCTCCACTGATGAATAAATGCCACTTTCAGGGAGAAATAAAGGAGCCATAAAGACATTGTGTCCTTGGTTTCATAATCCAAAATTAGGCACAGTGTTGAAAGCATGCTGTAAATACACAGACTGTACCTCACATACTTTTATTATTATCTTACATTAAATTATATTTTATTGTCTTTCATATCTTTAAATGTGCAATAAAGGTAAACTCAATATTCTTTTTATCACTTGGTCTACTTTTATGTTAGTTTAATTTTATTGAGATACCAATCTATAACAGTTTTAACACACCAATAATTCACATTTGTAAGATAAAGGTTGTGAGAAGATCAAATTAAGGGGAGTTTGCATTTCAGGCTGTTTTAAAACCATAACACTGAAAGTTAAAATATTTAAAGAAAAAAAAACTATAACAACTAAATTAGTTAGTTACCAAAGCATTGTATCCTCTTTATTGTTTTAAAATACAACAGGTTTTCCTCAGTGGGAAATGATAATATTTATTTTATAAAATAATTTTGTGTAACTGTATTTATTTACAAATGTGTAAACTAGAGGTCAATATCCAATATCTTCTTATTCCTTTTCCACTTCATATTTGATGCCAATTATCTGACTTAACGTGGAACATGCCAATTGACCACATGAAATGACCTTTGACCTCTGTCTCTGTCCAGCGGTCCATCTATATTGCCCTCTCCAAAACTCACCTCCAAACTGACATTGTAGCTACATGCATTGAACAAATCATTTTTACTGGGTTTGGGATTGAATTCAGATCTGAATACTTGCTTTTCAAACCCTGGTCTTTGAGATAGTTTTTTTTAATATAAATAATATGTTTTGAGACTGGTCCTTTTATGTAAATGAATAAGCATGTTTTACTAATTTTTATTTTAAATTCTTAAGTATTTCATAATTTATATGATGCTAAACTTACACACTTAGTGTCAGTAATGGATCAGAGGATAGAGACACTAAAACACAAACCCTCTGAACTGAAATACAGAGAACAATGAACAGCCCCTATTGATACATCGATAATATGATTCTCCACACAAAACACATGGATTATTACAAAAGAGATTCTCAAATACTATAAATGTCAGGGGATTAGAAAATCTGCTATGAGAATCTTTTCTGGAAATGATAGTGATATTCTACCCATGATTCCTCATCATGGAGTTCCATGCCTATTCAAGACTGCAGGCAATTACCAGTAGCTAAGACAGGGAAAATTAGTGCACCTGATGGAGGAGCCCCATAACTTGTTATCTAAGACTATTTGATCTGCACTTGATAATATGCAATTGATATGATAATAGTATGCATACAAGGGATACTAAATAGACTGAACACACTGCCTTCACTTATGTATGAATTTATATTTATGTAAAATAAGAATAATTGCAACGTACCTATGAAGGTACAGGAGGTGGAACACAAGGAGTTTAATTAAGAAAAAAATAAATAGAAGAAATAATATAATTTCATTAAATAACAAAAGACAAAACCTTAAAATAAACCTTAGATAAAATAGACATGGGAAAATATGAGCAGATTATATGATTGATATAAATTTTATTTAGATTTTGTGCAGTTTATGTGAGATATAACATTATGAATCATTTTAAACTTAGAGCAAATATGTTTTATATTTTATATAAGCAATGTTTCTCCATGGATTTTAATTCACATTCCTGTGTAGTTTGTTGATCTGATATCCCTTAAGAACAGGCTGTGATCAGTAAGTGTAAACTGAATCAATTATTTCCATGTAGGCTTATTTTGACCAGAGTATGTTATCATGGCAACAGAATGAAACTAGAACACTAGTTGAATAGTATTATATTGTACATGTATATACTCTCCATTTTTTCTAGCCAAGTTTTTGTTAATGTATAACAGCATAAAAATACAGAAGAGAGAAGGAAACAAGATAAACTGTTAGTAAGAAATTGATGTCTTTTCCCTTTCAAAAACATCATGCTTACACATAGATTTGCAGACTTAAAAAAAACTTGATAAAAACCATAAATGCACATTCAAAGTCATGAATTTCTTAAAAATAAAACAAAGAAAGAAAAAGAAAAAAATTACATTTAGTATCAGATACAAATAAATACATTTATATAATAACAGTGAAAAGGGAGGACATGGAATTGAGAGAGAGTAGAGGGTGACATAAGGGAATGATTAAAGGAAGGGAAGAAAAAAATGTTTCGATATCATAGTCTCAAAAATTTTAAAAAGAAATGAGAGTACTGTCTCCCTATAAAATAAATACAAATATTAATCCAGAACCCTCTCCTCAAAAGAAAATTTAGGGACAAAGAGTGGAGCAGAAATAGAAGGAAAGAACAAAATTTGCCCCACCTAAAAGTCCATGCCATTTACAGATACCAAACCCAGACACTATTGCTGATACAAAGAAGTCCATAATGATAATAGCCTGGTATAGCTTCCCCTGAGCATTTCTGCTAGACCCAGACCAATACATATGCAGATGTACACAGTCAAACATTGGACTGAGTGCAAAAATCCTAATGGGGAAGTTAGGACAAGGAGTCTAGAAGCTGAAGGTATTTGCAACCTCATAGGAAGACTATCAATATCAACCAACCAGACTCCTTCAAATTTCCCAGGAACAAAGCCACCAAAAAGTATACAGGGTACTCAAGGTTTAAGCTGAATATATAGCAAAGGATGCTCTTATTTGGCATCACTGTGTGGAGGCTTGATGACTCAGGATAGAGAAATGTTAAGCAACTTAGGCAGGAGTGGGTATGCAGTCATGGGAGCACCTTCATAGATGAAGAAGGTGGTAAGAGAAGATAGGGGGCTTGTTGATGGGAAACTGAGAATGGGGATAATGTTTTAAATATAACAATGGAAATAAAAAACAACCAATAAAAATGCACATAAACACACACACAAATCCTGGGTATACTGCAACATTATATGGTCAGTGGGCATGTATGGCTACCTCCACTTATTTAACTAATAAGAAATGTTTAGGAAGTAGCTGAACAGCAAGTGAATAAAGACAGCTTTTAAACAAGAGCACCTAATTCATAGCCCAGCCCCTTTCACTAAAAGTAAATTAATATTCAGAACTGAAGACAGATTTTCTGCCACAGTATTCCTTTTATCTCCTCTCCTATCAGGAACCACCTCATCAAACAGGAATGGAATTATGAAGAACCAAAGTGAAGATAAAAGCCACTGTACTTCCAGGGTGCTAATACATTGAAAATTCTGGATTGAGAATATAATAGTATTCATTACAGTTTAAAATAAACATCTAAAACTTAAACCTGACAGACTTTGTGCAGTCAAATGAAGGGGACTGTCATGATCTCTGAGAATTTTGACTCGAGGAAAACATTTCTAGAGACAGGCACAGCTGGATGCTAGACATCCAATGTCAGCATGAAACAAGCAGAATATAGAACAAAAGTATCATGAAGCTAAATTTTTACTGTGTCTTTTCTCTTCTGGATGCTTTTCTAGACTATGTCAGAGAGAAAAATAATCTTTGAACCTCAAAAATTGAACCAAAGATATAACAATGAAAATATATTATGATGGAAAAGAAATAGATTTATTGTGATAGAATGAATTCATTTTAGAAATATTTATATAATAATATATGTATATCATGAACCTTCTACGCTTATGTGAAGGGGTTATTGTCATAATAGGAACATTGGCATAGAAAAGTGAGCTGATGGAACAACCTGACCATCCCTTTGAGGTTACTAGTTGCTTAATATTTAACATGAATTTCTATCAGTTCATGTATAGGTACTGCTACAGACAGTCTCTATAAGTTCTGTGACATTAGCAGAGGGAGAACTATGCGAGAAATATGCCATCCAAGGTCATGTCATACATAAAAAAATTACAACTGTGTTACTTGCAATTAATATATACTTTTTTATAAAGGAAAAGTAACTTCATATTTGCTCTTGACACATTTGAAACTTAGCTAAGAAATTTCTGCATTCTCTAATATTATGTTTACTTTTGAGATCACATGAGCAAAATGCTATGCTCAGGAAGGTATGAAGACCTTGAGACACTTTGATAACTGATAAAATGGGACATGAGAAAAACTGTAGCCAAATATTTAGAGAATATTTTTTTCTTTGTCCCATATTTGTGGGAAGGAAGATGTCTTCATTGTATTTGGAGGTTGGCTATAGAAAACCAATATTCTATTGTTTAGTATGAAATTAGATACGCTGAGTCCTTTAAGCTCCTTGGTTTGTAGCATGTACCTTAAATATAAGATAGGATTTACTGAGATAAGCTAACACCCACATAAGTCTCGGCAGCAATGTTAGATGTTCTTTTGTAGAAGCAGCTCTGGTTATTCAGCATGCAGACTTTGGACTTAAGCTCTTCAGATTTTGACACTATCTTGGGATGTGATTGAAGACCTGGATCATGATGGTAGCATGAACTCTCGTGAAACATGTATGTAACTGTAAATTTTCTGTTCTATGAAGAAGGTAGGTGAAATCATGCTCCTGTATGAATTGTCATGATTGTGAGGCAGAGACAGTATCTTCAAATCAGAATTAAGATTTGTATCATTGTTTGGAATTACGGAGGTCCTATTACATGGAATGTGTTCACACTTTCTTGGGATATTAACTCACACTTTTGGCTATAATTTTGGTTAATCATTAATTTTTGCTTTTTGGCACATCTTATAGTTACAATAGAAGATTTTTTCTCATTTACTTTTTTTGGTGTTGCTTACTTGTGACCTTTTACAAGTATATATGAGCATGTGTATGTGTCGGTTAGGCCACACATGCCATGGAAAATATATTTAAGAGAACAATTTTCAATCAAGAGATACCTTTCTAGAGAGATAGAATTAAACACTCTAGAATTGAATGACCTTTTTTTTTTTAAACTGCCACTGTGAGGTTTGGTCTGTTGATAAGTATTATAATGATAAATTCTGTGTTTCCAGGTCTAATTGTCGCAAGATGAATGATGATTTATGTGTGCTAGCTTCTGTTGTTCAGACTTTCTCCTTAATGTAAAATTATTGGCTGAATAAAGATGTCTACAGTCTGTATCTGAGAGAAAGAGAAATAGGCAGAGCTTAGCTTAGGTTCCCAGGCATGGGGTCTGAGGCAAAGACTAGGAAAAAGGAAGAAGACACTTTACAGTAGTTGCATCCTGAGTGCATGGCCAGAAAGTGAAGCCATAGGAGTAGGAGTAGCCCAGGTAGAACATAGCAAGAGACATTTTGAGACGGCTAACAAAGCTGTAACAAAATATATTTTTGCTATGAGGGGCTGATTAAGGGTTGTCCCCAATGTGCTATTAAAAAAACAAACAAACAAACAAAAAAACCCTCCCTCTTTATTTATTTATTTATTTATTTATTTATTTATTTATTTTTTGCACCAAACTCACTTCTCATGTCTCACTTTTGGGGGAATGATATCCCAGTAGTTAAGACTAACTTTGAGTCTTTAATTTGGTGTGTTTTCCAGGAATCCAGACCCCTGCTATGAGGTTGAACTTAATAACATGTAATGGAGTTGTCTGTATCCATGTTGTCTGTCTTGCTTTTGGTTTGCTTGAGAGCATCTATAAGGCTTAGAGGGTCACTTGTCTGGTGTGGTCAAGTTTCAGATAGTCAAATTGTGCCCTTCACCAAAGCCTTGGAACTTGAGGCTGGCAAGAAAATTAACAACTACACAGATAACACATATGCCTTTGCCCATGTCCACAGGGTTAAATACCAAGAGAGAAGATTGCTCACATCAGAGGAAAAAGAGATGATATAAAAAAACACACAAACAAAACAAAGAACAAAAATAAAAACCAAAACAAACAAACAAACAAAAACAGCATGAAATTTTGGATATCTTAGATGTCCTGATGAAGCCAGCAACTTTATTATTCATTGACCAAATAATCAGGCAGATCAAGTGTCTTGAGACATGGCTACACAGGAGCTTATCCTGTTTATGGAGATTTAAGAGACCCACTGGGAAATGGGATTGGATTAAGGGATGGCTTCCCTCAGAATATACAACAGAAGAAAAGGCCCAAATTGCTAGCCACCCCACCAACTATTACTTAGAGGAGGAAGGACAATGGTGTACTCAAGAGGGGGAAAATATATTCCACAGTGAAAAAGTAACAGACTCACTTGACCAAATGCACAAATGAACTCATTTAGGCAATAAGAGCTCATCCAAACAGTCAAGGTATATAAATAATAGACTTTGGGTTTTAGCAAGAGTGACAATAGAACAAGATAAGATATGTCAGCAAGTAAATGCTTAAGTAGCCAAGGGCAAACAGGGCAAGAGAGCTAGGGGAGAATGACCAGGGATATATTGGGAGGTTAATTTCACATAAGTCACGAAAATAGGGTTACAAATATCTCCTAGTGTTTATAGATACTTTCTCTGGATAGGTTGAGACTTTCCCCACCAAGCAGGACACAGCTACTGTGGTAGCCAAGATGATATTAGAAGAAAAATTTCCCAAGATTCAGATTGGCCAAGGTTTTTGTTTTAAGGTAAGTCAAGAATTATCAAAGATATTGGGGACTAATTGGAAGTTCCATTGTGCATAATGTCTCCAGAGCTCAGGGCAGATAGAAAGAATGAACAAAACCTCAGAAGACACCGTTATTAAATGACCTTGGAGACTGATACTGACTGAGTGGTGCTCCTTCTTCTGCTCTGGGCCTAAAACACCCCCTACCAATTTAAGCTGACCACTTTTGATGTTCTCCTTGGTACCCCAACTTCCTTGGTTTCCACTGGGCCCTTTTTGGTGATATCTCAAATCACTGACATGAACCTTTTCTTGAGGCACCAAGTTTTTCAGTCAATACAACACAAGATTTGGATCAAACTGTAGGCCTTATATGCTTTAGATAGGCCAGATACCCCTCACTATTTCCAGACTGGTAGCTGGGTGTAAGTCTGGAGGCATCAGGCTAAGTTGCTGGAACCCCTGTGGAAGGGACTCTCTTTGGTGCTACTAACCACTCCTACAGCCTCTGTTCAAATCCCACTTGTAATCCCAATAGTACTCAGATTCACTCAGAAAAGTAAAGAAGTTATGTGATGGCTAAAGAGAGAAAACCTGGGGACTCAGGTTGTACAAATTTTGGTTTAATGTTGGCTAAGGTGAGAAAGGTCTAGCCAAATGGAAGAGAGAAAGAACAGAGTAAGAGCTTGTTTAAGTTTTGGCTTAATTCCTCCCCTTTCATAACCAACCTCAAATCTACCTTGTTAAGATCTTTAATTGTTCTGCTATTGTTTACTTTTAGACCCTGCATATTAAACAAGCTTATAGCCTTCTATTGTAGACTGTCCTGAAGCCCTTTGGACTTTATGTTAATTCCACTTCTCTAAGAATGGCTGCCTAGTCACTACTCAGGTGACTTCATTAGAAGCTTCTTCCCATTTTAATTAGTAAAATAAAGGTTAGAGTTGGTGATTGGGTAGGAGAAGAGAAGGTGGAGAGGGAGGGTCAGAGGAAAGAGAAAAATGAAAGGGGAGAGGGAGGATCAAGATGGAGCTCAGGAAGGATGACCTGGATCCAGGTGGACATAATAGGTGTTAGAATCTATAGCTATGAATATTTTAATAATTTCATATCTCATTTATCTCATATGGAAGGGCAGTTTGTATCTTTGCCAATTTGATGTAATCTTATTGCCTGAAGGGTTTGTGGATGGAGAATTGAATATATAAACCTATATAAAAAGCTATCAGGCCTTAGATTCTTGTTTGTGCAGGACAGGACAGTGATTCCACCCATGACAGAGGCAGTCATGAAGACAGTGAGACTGCGGGGCCTATAAAGAGATAGGCAATTTTTTTTTTAATATTTACTGCATCAGCCTTCATAAAACAAAGAATACTTGCAGTACAGCTGATTGTCTTATGCCAACAATATGAGACCCTGAGGACAGGACCTAAAAAAATAGGCATTAGTCATCAGAGACCTCTGAGTATAGCTCCAAGATTGGAGCTTGTACAAGGAAAGAGGAGAATAAAAGACCCTAGCGGCTTTTACTAGCCTTATACCTACGACCTCAACTCAACAGTTTTGTCAAGTTCCTGCTTCCCACCTTAGGCCAAGGCTAGGCCAACTTTCATTCTCCACTCACAGGTCTCAAAAGGAGCAGGAACATTCTTTAAAAGCACAGAATGTACTGACTGATAGTCACCTGACAGTCTGGTGCCATATAGAGTTCAAGTGCCTGTCATATGCTTGCTAACCAATAGACTCAAACAACAATATGCTTAGCCAATAAGTTTTAACTGTAATGTTGCTGATATAACCCGAATCCATAAAAAGTATGAAAAGTATAGCTATTCAGGGTCAACCTCTTGTCCCTTCCTATGAGGGGCAGCTTAAGGGTAGACCCCTGACATACTGGAAAAATAAACCTCATGCGTTTTTATAGGAGGAAATGAAAGAAGAAAAAGAAACAATAAAAAATGTATTAAAATTTAAAACTATACATACGTGTTTTATTTAATTGATAACCATAGAATCATTTTAATCATTATTATTTGCAGATTACAATATTGTCTTGTTATAAATATAAAATGACTAATTTTAAAACATATACATATATGAATATATGTAAATACATAAATTATACATTTTGTATATGCATAAATATGTGACTACATATACATAATAAGTGTTTATGTATATATACATATATACATACACCAAAATATGTATGTGTGTATATAGAGAGATAAGATATAATTATCTCTACATAAGGATATAAAAATATTCTACTTTATTCTGGCATTTAGTTCTTGTTAGTCTTTGGCTTTAAACTTCCAACACTGTATTCATTACAGTATACTGAATTTTATGGCAGCACTCAGTAATGTGAGACTGGGAGTTTGCTATACATAGAATCTATGCTTAACTCATTTCAAAGGTCAAACAGCTTTCACCCTGTGACTTTACAGTCATCCAAATGTTGTACATGATAATAGATCAAAACTTCATCTACTTTTTGACATCATACTTCAGACAACATCATAATATTTAAAGACTTTACATAAAATAGAATGCTTGATCCAACTGAACCAGAAGAGATAATTTTTGCAATGATAATCTCTGTTCCTTTGCTACAAACAATGCAAGCATGAAAAGCAAAGTCTGGTCTGTCACTGCTCTAGATCTGCTGGGATCTGGGAGAATAGAGCTGATAAATGAGGTGGACTCAAGACTCATGTAATAGGCAACTATATTCAGAGCATCAATTAATATTCTGATGGCTAAAAAAATCAAATAGTTTCATTTATCATGAGTCCAAATTGTATATAATCCCAAGGACACACCACTCATGGCAAAATACAAGTATGAAGCATACAGATATTTTACAGCTACAATGAGGCAGGTAGACAGTTCTATGGTGTTAACCTCTGGAGTTCAATCTCCTCTTATTCAAATGACACCAATGTTTTGAAGGATGGACACCATAAGAAAACTATTAATACAACCAAATTCTTTTCTCTCACTGACACAAATTAGTCATCGAGAAGATATTAGAGATTCAAGGGTAATCAAGGACCAATTGTCACAGTATCTTGACTGTTTGACTTGTCTGGGTGTTCCAAGAAACATACCTCTAGTGAAGCTGAAATCATTTCTGTCTTTAATTAAACTTTGCCCTAACACACACAGAAGGAATTGGCACAGATCTTTATAACCTGAGGAGTGTACAACAATTTTTTTCATCTTCTGAAGCCATCACTGTAAATTATGAGTCTGAAAGAACATTGTTTAAAGCTATGATTTTATTTTCTTTTTTCACAAAATATGTGCCATGGTAAGTGGACATGGATTCCACTGTTTACAGAAGTTTATTTGTTAACATTCAAATCTGTAAACAACCCAGATATCTCTCAACGACAGAACTGATGCAGAAAATGTGGTTTATTTGCACGATGAGATACTATTGAGCAACTAAAAACAAGCACATCATGAATTTTGCAGGCAAATGGAAAATATCATCCTGCATGAGGTAAGCTTACCCTAAAGTATATGCAAGTTATCAATATACTATAATTTCATATTAGCCATAAATTACAGAATACCTGTGATACACTCAACAGACCATATGAAGCTAAACAAGAAGTAATCCCAGACTGAGAATGCTTGAATTACTCTTAGAATGGGAACTCAGTAGTCATAGATGGCAGGATTAGTGAGAGATGTGGATGGGAGAGAAGAGTGGGAAAGTATTGAAGGGGCAGGATCATGTTGTGGAGAGACAGGAGAGAGACTCAGAGGCCCAGGAGAATGAATCTAGTAAGGGTAGGAGGTGGGAGAATCTTTCAGATATCTCAGAATTCTGATAGGGATGCTCCCAGGAGTCAACACAGCTGACCTTAGCCACTATGCCTAAAAATACGAACAGGGAACTTTAAGGGGTCACCTCCTGTAGCCAAGCAGAACTCTTAATGGAGGTATAAGGATACCAACCCACCCATGAAACTTTTGGCACAAAATATGTCCTGTCTAGGAGAAATTCATGGAAACAGATAGAGCAGATATTGAAGGAATGGCCAAATAATAGCCAGCCCAACTTGAAACCTATCCCAAGGGCAAACACTGACATTATTAATGATATTCTGTTGTGGGGCAGACCAGAGCCTAACATGCTTATCCTTTGAGAGGCTAATCCAGCAGCTGACAGATGCAGACACAGAAATGCACAGCCAAACATTGGACAAGGTTGGGGACTCTTATAAAAGAGTTGAGAAAAGGTTCAAAGGCCCTGAACAGGATCCAAAACCCACTGGAGGACCAACAATGTCAAGTAAGCTGGATGGACTTCTATGATCTCCCAGAGACTGAACCACTTACCAAATAACTCACAAGTGCTTGAATAAGACCCATGGAACATATGTAGCAGATGTGCAGCTCATCCTGCATATTGGCATCCAATAGCTGAAGCAGAGAGCCTTCCTAAAGCTGTGCATGACTCTGGTATTGATTCTCTAACAGCCCTAACTTGTCTGGCTTTAGTGACAACATATTAGCTTACCATGACAGAAAGGATGTACCAGAATACCAGGAGTTGTTGATGGAGGATAGAGAGAGTTTCTGTGATGAGAAAAAAAAAAGGGGCACATCATTTAATGTAAATAAATTAATTTTTAAGAATGTTCAAATGAGAGGAAGAAAACACTCTGTACTTAATATATTTTTTTTTAATTTCTCCAAAAATGATGGAGTCAGAATGTCTTAATTGCATTTTTATGCCATTAAAATGAGTTTGATGAAGTGAAGTATGTCATATTGCATGTACCCTAGCTAAAGTAGAACACTTCATATGTTTTACTTACCTTTGTTTAATCTTTGTAAAAGAATTAAAAATTGTCAGTGAATAATGTTAACTTGGTTTCAGTTCTTAAATTACAAACCATTGGCCATTTAAGAATAAAATTGAAACATTCAAAGAAATAAAGAAGAATCATCAGTATTATTTGATCAAATGAATTCTTAACAAGTTTTACTGAAATGTGAAGTTCTGTTTTATGAGTTGGGTCTCAAGTTCTCATTATGCACATTTGTGTTTCAATTTTTAAATATAATTTTAAATGAATATCTTAATACTTACATTATTTTAAATATTGCAGTTAATATTAGCATAAGAATCTTTACTTCTTAAATCTTTATTGGTACAATTCCGTTATTTTTTTTCTTTAAGTTTGACAACAGTTACATAATATAGGTTGAGGTGGTACATTTAGTTGCCCATTTGAGTGTGTGTAAGTAGAGACAAGAATTTCTAATTAGATGTCTTTGTTGGTTTTAAGACTTACTTTGTTTACTAAGCAAGCTTGTTTTATTTTGGTTTTTGTTTGTTTTTTTGTTTGTTTGGTAAATCTAGTGCCTACTCTAGTCCAACAAACCAGCCTAAACTATGCATGGCAGACTTTTACATTGGTGGTGGAGATTGAAAGGTATGCCTTCACAGGTTCAGTTTAGAAACTATTTTATTTAATTGAAACACATCCCGATACATAAATATCACCAATTTTATTTTAAAATTATGACTATGTTTCAAATGTGGAGAAAACTTACTAATAACCAATGGCATATCTGTATGTTTAAGTTACTTATAAAACTAATCTGTAGGAACAACAATTATAAACACTGTTTTTTTAAAATATATAAATATTAGAAACTGGATTTTATAATTGCAACTGTAGTCAAAATGGTATATGCTCAAGTGTCAAAAAAGAACTAGTAATTGGAAGCTAGGGTATAGATAATGATTTACAAAACAGTATGCTAAACAAGACTCACCATGTAGAACAGAAATTGTTAACACACTGATGGTTCTAAAACTACCACCATCATGAAAAACTAGGTAGGATTATGAATATCTTCATCAAAGTGTTTAAGGTACAGTACAAACACCCAACACTTTTTAATTTATTTAATATACAAAAGATAAACAGCTCAATGTTAAATGTTCAACATGTATTGCAGATGTCATTTAAAATATATACAAAGCATTTTTACATACACATATATGCACTGTATTAATCCATTATATAAAGAAATATTAAAATGCATAAAAGATCTCTCTTGATAACACAACTTCTGGTGTATTTTCCTTTCCCACATAGTAACCATTCAGTGAAAGTGGCCATATAATTAAGCTGAGTTAAGAAGTCATAAACTTAATTAATTTGATTTAGCATGAATGATTCACATTAATCTTACTTTAATTAAAATACCCATATCGTCCATATTTTCTTAGAAGACATAAAGTGGGGTGTTTGTGAAGCATTACTGATCTGCCACTATCTGATGATAAACAAACTTTCAGGACTAGAGGTTGAAAAATTACCAGTGATGAAAACCAAACCTTGGACAGGCCTGGCAAGACTGCACTGTGAGTAGCAGGGGCACAGAGAGGGCTAGGCCTAGCACAGGGTAGGCGTGTCCCTCTGGTTGGTCCAGGGGAGCAAGAATTTTGTCATAGGGACTAGGTGTGCATCCGGAAAGCCCTTGCATGCGGACCAAATGCTCAAGCCAATTGCCACCCAGAATAGTGAAGATCTAGTGACTCTGACCTGGTGAGACTGCCCAGTGAGTAACCAGGATGCAGAGAGGTCTGGGTCGAGTGCTCGGAAAGTGTGGCCCCATTATTGGTTCAGGGGAGCAGTATCTGCCCAGAAAACCATCATGTGCAAACGAAACACTCAGGCCATTTGCTACTGGGAACAGCAGAGATCCAAGGTCAGAGGTGGGGCTAGACTGTGCTGTGAGTAGCCGGAGCACAGAGAGGGCTATGTCTAGCACGCTGTAGGCGCAGACCTTCTGTTGGTACAGGAGAACAGGAACTCTGCCATAGGTACATGGTGTCTGCCCAGTAGGCCCTTGCATGTAGACCAAACTCTCAAGCCAGTTGCCACCGGGAACAAAGAAATCCAGGGACACAGGCCTGGTAAGACTGCCCAGCGAGTAGCCAGGGCACAGAGAGATGTGGGCCAAGCAAGTGGAAAGCACGGCCCTGTGATTGGCTCAGGGGAGCATGAAGACTGGAATAGAGTCTTGGTATCCACCCCTAAAGTCACAGAATGAAGACCAAAGGCTCAGGCCATATGTTACCAGAAATGGGAGATCCAGGAGTAGAGGCCTGGCAAGACTGTGCTGAGAGTACCCAGGGCACAGAGAGGGCTAGTTCTAGCATAGAGTAGGCATGACCCTCCTATAGGTCCAGGGGAGCAGGAACTCAGCAATAGGGACTTGGTGTCTGCCCAGAAGGCCCTTGCATGCAGAGCAAATGCTCACGTCACTTGGCACCTAAAACAGTGAAGATCCAGTAACATAGGCCAGGTTCACTGGAGAGACTGGAAACAATCACTGACAACAAGACCAGGCATAAACACAGACAAGAAGATGGCAAGAGGAAAGCCAAAGTACTTACTCAATAGATATCAAGACAACCTGGCAATAACAGAACCCAGTTCTCCAATCATAACTAGCAGCAGAATGCCAAACACTCAAGAACAAGAAGAGTAAGAACTGAAATCATACCTCAAGTAGATGATGGAGATATTGAGAAGAGCATGAATAACTCACTAAACAAGAACAAGAGGAAAACCATAAAAAATAGAAGCTTTAAAAGAGGAAAGACAGAAAACATTTAGAGAAATCAAAGAACAAGAGGAAAACAGAACCAAAGAGATGAAGAAATTTGAGAAGGAAATGAAAATGAGAGTGGAAAAAAATAAAGAAAACACTAAAAGAGACTATCCTGAAATTGGAAAACCAAAAAAAAAAAAAAAAAAAAAAAAAAGAAAGAAATCAGGTTTCACAGGTGCAAGCATCTCCAACCAACTACAACAAATGGAAGAGAGAATCTCAGGGGCTGAATACAACACAGAGAACCTACACAAAAGAGTCAGAGAAGATGCAAAAGCCAAAAAGCTCCTAACCCCAAAAAATCCATGAGATCCAGGACACAAAGAGAAGACCAAACCTAAGGATAATTGGAATAGAAGAGAAAGAAGAATTTCAACTAAGAGGCACAGTAAATATCTTCAACAAAATTATAGAAGAAAACTTCCCTACCCTTAAGAATGAGATGATCATGAGCATAAAACAAGCCTACAGGATTCTAGGTAGAGTGGAACAGAAGATAAATTCTTCCTGACACACGGTATTCAAAATGAGAAGTGTACAAATCAAAGAAAAAATACTAAAATCAGTAAGGGAAAAAGGTAATGTAACATATAAAGGCAGACCAATCAGAATTACACCCCACTTCTCAACAGAGGTTTTGAAAGCTAGAAGATCCTGGACAGACATCATGCAGACACTAAGAGAATAAAAGTGTCAGCCTAGGCTGCTATACCCAGCAAAACTCAGTCACCATAGATGAAGAGACAAAGATATCCCAGGAAAAAAATTAAATTCACACAATATCTGACCACAAATTCAGCACTACAATGAATTATAGGTGGAAAACCCAATACAAGGAGAAAAACTGCATCCTAGTAAAAACAAGAAAATAACTAGCCAATAAAACCAAAAGAATAAAGACACACAAACACAATTCTACCTATAAAAGCAAAAATAGCAGGAATCAGCAACCACTTTTGCTTTATATCTTTTAACATAAATAGGCTCAATAAAAATACATAGGCTATAAGACTGGATACATAAACACTATCCGGCATGTTGCTGCATACAGGAAACTCATCTCAGAGACAAAGACAGACACTATCTCAGTGTAAAATATTGGGAAATAAAATCTTCCATGCAAAGACCCCCAAGAAAAAAGCTGGAGTAGCCATTCTAATATTGAATAAAGTAGATTTTCAGCCAAAAGTTATAAAAAAATGATGAGGAATCACAGTTTTTATTCATTACAGGGAAAATTTATCAGGAGGAAGTCACAATCCTTAACATATATGCTCCAAATTCAAGAACAACCATATTCATAAAAGAAACCCTACTAAAGCTCAAAAAATACATTGCTCCCCATACAATAATAGTGGGAGACATCAACACCCCACTCTCATCAATGGACAGATCATGGAAGGAGAAATTGAAGAAGTATGAAGTGAACCTAGCAGATGTTATGAAACAATTGGAATTAACAGACATCTACAGAATATTTTATCCAAAAATAAGAGAATACATCTTCTCAGAAAATTACAGCACCTTCTCAAAAATTGAACATATAATTGCTCACAAAACAAGCTTCAATATATTTAAGACAATTGAAATACTCCCATGCATCCTATCAAATCACCATGGACTATGGCTGGTCTTTAATAACAACAAAGACAAAGAAAAGCACATATACATAGGGAAATTAAACAATTCTCTATTAAACAACAGCAGGGTCAAAGAAGAAATAAATAAATAAATTAAGGATTTTCTGGAATTTAATGAAAATGAAAATACAACATACCCAAACTTATGCGATGCAATGAAAGCAGTACTGAGAGGAAAACTCATAGCTCAGAGTGCTTCCAAAATGGAACTGGAGAGAGCATACACTAGCAACCTGATGGCACAGCTAAAAGCTCTAGTACAAAAGGAAGTAAATACACCCAAGAGTAGTAGACTGCAAGAAATAATCAAACTCAGAGCAGAAATTGACTAAATAGAAACAAAAAGAATCATTAAGAGAATCAAGAAAACCAAGAGCTGGTTCTTTGAGAAAATTAACAAGATTGATAAACCCTTAGCCAGACTAACAAGAGGGAAAAAGAGAGTATCCAAATTAACAAAATCAGACAGGAAAGTGGTAACATAACAAATGAAAGTGAGAAAATTTAAGAAATCATCAGATCCCACCACAAAAGCCTATAATCAACAAAGCTGGATAATCTGGTAGAAATGGATGAATTCCTAGACAAAATCAAGATACCAAAGTTAAACCAGGACCAGTAAACCATCTAAATAATCCCATAATATGTAAAGAAATAGAAGTAGTCATCAAAAGCCTCCCAATCAAAAAAGACCAGGTCCAGATGGGCTCAGTGCAGAATTCTATCAGACATTTATTGATGACCTAATACCAATACTCTCAAACTATTCCAATACAGAGTCAGATGGAAAACTACCTAAATCATTCTTTCTAGGCCAGAATAACCCTCGTTCCTAAACCACACAAAGACCGTAAATATACAAAGAACCAATCACACTTATAAACCTTGATGCAAAAATATTCGATAATATCCTTACAAACCGAATCCAAGAACATAACTAAATGATTATTCACCATGATCAAGTAGGCTTCATTCCTGGGATGCAGGAATAGTTTAGTATAAAGAAATCCATCAATGTAACCTACTATGTAAACAAACTCAAAGGAAAAAAAAATCACATGGTCATCTCACTAGATGCCGAGAAAGCATTGAACCAAATTCACCACCCCATCATGTTAAAAGTCTTGGAAAGAACAGAATCCAAGGCTCATACCTAAACATAATAAAAGCAATATAGAGCAAACCAATAGCCAACATCAAAATTAATGGTGAGAAACTTGAACCAATCCCACTAAAATCAGGGACAAGACAAGGCTTCCCAATCTTTCCTTACATATTCAACATAGTACTGGCAGTCCTAGCCGAAGCAATTAGACAGGAAAGGATATCAATGAAATACAAATTGGAAAGAAGAATAAAAATATCACTGTTTGCATATGACATGATAGTGTACATAAGTGACCCCACATATTCCAACAGAGAACTTCTACAGCTGATAAACTAGTTTAGCAAAGTGGTTGGATATAAAATTAACTGAAACATATAAGTAGTTTTCCTCTACTGAAAGAACAAACATGCAGATAAAGAAATTAGGGAGAAGATACCCTTCATAAAAGTCACAAACTATATGAAATACATTTGTGTGACTCTCAGTATATAAGTGAAGGACCTGTTTGACCAGAACTTCAAATCTCTGAAGAAGAAAATCAATACAGATCTCAGAAAATGGAAAGATCTCCCATGCTAATGGATTGGAAGGATCAACATGTTAAAAGTGGCCATCTTACCAAAAGAAATCTAGAGATTAAATGCAATCCTCATAGAAATTCCAACCCAATTTTTTATACAGTTGGAAAGAGCAATGTGCAAATTCATCTGGAATAACAAAAAAAAAAAAAAAAAAAAAAAAGAAAAAACTAGAATAATGAAATCCATCCTCAACATCATGAAAACATCTGTGGGAATCACCATAATTGGCCTCAAGTTATATTACAAGGCAATCATGTTAAAAATTGCATGGCACTGGTACAGAGTTGGGCACATGGATCAATGGAATGGAATGGAAAATCCAGAAATGAACCCTGAGATGTATGGCAACTTGATTTCTGACAAATGAGCTGTAAACATTCAATGAAAAAAGGACAGTCTATTCAACAAATGTTATTCATTCAACTGGTACTCAGCATGCAGGAGAATCAAGATAGACACTTTCTTATCTCTGTGTGTAAAATTCAAGTGTAAGTGAATTAATGATTTCCATATTAAACCAGGTACACTGAAACTATTAGAAGAGAAAGTAGAGAAAATCATAGATTACATAGTCACAGGAGATAATTTCCTGAACAGAACACCAATTGCTCATGCTCTAAGGTCAAAGATTGACAAATGGGATTAAAGAGATTGCAAAGTTTCTGTAAGGCTAAAGACACTGTCAAGAAAGCAAAACGACAGCCAACAGAGTGGGAAAAGATCTTTACCAACCCCACATCAGATAGAGGCCTAATATCCAAGGTATACAAAGAACTCAAGAAGAATCAAACACCAGAGAATCAAAAATACCTATTAAATATGGGGTACAGAGCTATACAAAAAGTTCTCAATTGAGGAATATCGACTGGCTGAGAAGTATCTAAGGAAGTTGTTGACATTCTTAGTCATCAGGGAAATGCAAGTCAAAACAACCCAGTGATTTCACCTCACACCAGTCAGAATAGCTAAGATCTAAAATTCAGATGATAGCAGATGCTGGTGAGAATGCGAAGAAAGAGGAACACTTCTCCACTGTTGATGGGGTTGTAAACTGGTACAACTTCTCTGGAAATCAGTCTGGTGGTTCTTTATAAAATTGGACATAGTACTACCTAAAGACCCAGTTATTCTAATTTTGGGTATATACCCCAGAGATGCCCGAACATGCATCAAAGACACATGCACCACAATGTTCATAGCAGCCCTATTCATAATAGCCAGAAGCTGGAAAAAGCCCAGATGTCCTTCAGTAGATGAATGAATACAAAATTGTTGTATATTTACACAATTAGTTACTATTCAGCTATCAGAAACAATGACTTTATAAAATTTCTAAGAAAATAGATGCATCTAGAGAATATCATCCTGAGTGAGACAACCTAGTCACAAAAGAACAGACATAATATGCAGTCACTGATAAGTAGATTCTAAACCCATAAAGCTCTGAATACCCCAGAAATATCTCACTAGCTATATGAAGCTCTAGAAAGTCAAAGGCCAAAAAAACAAAAAAAGCCTCAGTCCTTCATAGTGAAAAAAATAATTGATGTATAGCACCTTTCAGAGTGTGGTAATTGTGGGCCTCTAATCATCAATAATCCAAGAGCTAATATTGTGCCAATTTTTGTATTCACAGTTCATTATGCTAAATCTATACCCAACAAGAAAAATATTTCCATGTTACTTTCTGTCCTACATGTACTTCATGCTTATAGTAACTAGTGGGATTTCTGCGCATGCTATCAAACCTCTAAAAATATTGAGTACTGACAAAATTATTCATATAATGTTATCAAAATGTCTTTAAAATGTGTAAATGTATCCCTTTTTAAAAAAAATAAAGCTGTAAGAAAAAAAGAAAAATAAAAACATATCTTGTTCGTAAATTTTAAACATATTCTGTCCCTTCTAGATCTCCCATATGCCTCCTGGCTCTTTCCAATTTATATATCTTTCATTGTATTGTTACATGAGTATATTCATATATATCTTGATATAATCTACACACATACACTTGGAAAAGTGTCAACAGCTCTTGATTACTATTACATCACAATTTAGAGAAATGAGGTTTTGTGTAATGGGGTAAATCTGTAACCCTTCAGGGTACTAGCCTAAAGGATCACAGCAGTAAAGACAGCATGCATGCATATTGAGCCTCCTCCCCAAGAAAAATTGAAAATATAATTATGAAAATAATTAACATTTTCCAAAGTTTATTTAAATTTATCTCATACCCCTCCTTCTCTTCTCTCTCTCTCTCTCTCTCTCTCTCTCTCTCTCTCTCTCTCTCTCTCTCTCTCTCTCTCAGTGTGTGTGTGTGTGTGTGTGTGTGTGTGTGTGTGTGTGCATGTGTGTGAAAAGGAATTTACTGTCATTGTTGTGTCTTCCCAACACATGAGTGCTGAGAAATGTTTCTGGTTCTTTGGAAAGGCATCAAGTGTTCTCACCCATGTACCATCTGTCTAACTCCTCCATCATAAATTGTAATGAATTTGAGTTCTCTGGGTTCTCCTAAATGTAAAGTTCATTTATTAATTAGTGGTTTTACATATTTATTTCATCAATATTTTTTACCATAAACTCATTGATTATGCTACCATTACCTTACCTGGCTGACACTGTGATATAATGTCAAATCTTGACAGTAGCTCTTAAATGTTATTACTAAATCAAAGTCACTGTTGATCTGTACAATGAACTCTACTTTTCTATTAATTCCTGATATGTTGTTTTTATTTTATGTTTCAAAATTTATGTTATTTTTAACATAATTTCTTATGCTATAAACTATGGAACAAGTAAATATAAATAATTAATAAGCATCCATCAAAAATACATTAAGAAATTTTGTCATTGAAGGAAGAAACAGCAGAGCCAACTAGTTACTAAGTATAGGTCCCCTGTCACTCATCTACCATGGAACATGTCCGAAAAAAAGGGCAAAACTTAATGTCAGACTTCAGAGGAAAAAATATAGACCTTGGCAAGGCAATATTTTGGCAATGTGATTAAAGAGCCAGATAAAAACTACATTCATCTTTCTCCCCAAGGGCAGACATCTCTTAAGACAAGTTTCAGAGATTCCCAAAAATCACTGTCTGATTCAGTGGAAATCTCATCTTGGTTGTACAAATGTTTCTCATAATTTGGACAATATCTAGGTATTTTAAATGTTGCTATACAGGTATTTTGTTTCCTAGTTCTACAACAGCTTGAACATTTCTAGGACCAAGAATCACAATATCTATGGCCTCAAATGCACAACCTATATCTACTTTCACTTTTTCATGGATACCAAACTTTTTTGTTTGGCACCAGTGAGGTTCATGGTGCCCAAAGCCAGCCCCTAGAGAGCATCTGCATTTCTACTTATCATATCAATAGGCACAGAAGGAAGAATCCTCACCAGCAGATTGGCAATAGCCTTTCAGAGCCTTTTTGTTTTTACTGTGCACTCTAAGTTTTCCAGTTCTACAAGAAAACCTCTGATATAATCAACTAACTAGGAAGAAGAAATTATTTGGGCTATTTTTGATGTTCAATAAGGTTTGCTTGGGCCTGTTGTTTTCCAAAAGTATTTTAAGATTACAAGTATATAGTAGAGGAAGCCATTCATGTTATAGTAGCTAATAACAAATACTACTATTTTAATGTTTTATTTGATATATTTTATTTAACATTTCAAATGTTATATTATTTTCATGTTTTCCCTCCATAACCCCGATACCACATGACCCCTCCCTCGGCTTCTATCAGAGAGCATACCCAACCCTCTACCTCCCTTCCCTGACATATTGGTCCTACCACTTGCAAACATTATAAAACTGGAGGCTTTTCTTGACCTATAATCCTTTGAGAGAGATTTTAGATATAAATCCTATCATCTTCTAGAATCTTCACTAATGAAACACAGCTTAATACTCAGATTCTAGTCACGTGAACTTTTCTTACTTCAGGTCCATAAATAGCAAACCATGATTATGTTTATAATCATTAGCTAAGACCATGATCTAAACAATGCATTAATCAAGTTATTTAAACAAAGTATGAGTTTTTCTTCTATTAAAAGTCATTTGAAATATTATCTTCACATTTATTATTAAGGAAATATGCATATTTTATTTTCATTCATTAAACTGTTTTTCACTAAGATTTGGGATGTTGAATTTTATGTGCCTAGTTTTAGGTAATGTTGACTGAAAATGTAGTAACTTATTTTAACATAAATGTGTTTAAAGGACTATGAAAGTTACCTCTTTATTTTTTCCATTTGTCTTTCTAAAATAGGAAATGGATATTGTTTACAAAGGCTATTCACTCCTAAAATTGCATTCCTGCATTTCTGCTGGACTTCAGGGAAAATATAGTAACATTGATTTTACTTGGTAGAAGAGGACACAGCCTTTTAAAATGTAATTTTAGTGTTAATGCAAATGCTCCCAGAAGACTGACAGACTGATCTACACTTTAATCACTTTGGATGAGGGAGGTTCAACTTCTGAAAACCTTTTTGATTATCCAGAGAAGGAGGTACATATTTTATGCTGGTTAAAAATAAGTTGTATCTTCAAATATTTTTTAAAAATCACTTTTCTTAAAAGTAACATATTCTCAGCATTCTAACTGGTGGAATAACTAATGCATGACATTTCACTTCCTTAACTTAAAATGAATTAGGCACTAGATTATTTCAAATGTACACATTTGCAAAGGATTAAATAAGATTTAGATAATTAACTGGGAAAACTGAACTATTAATGTAGTTAACCCTGTGCTATGACTTCCAAAATACTTAAGGAAGTGAAGTCTTAAGATCAAGTCAATAGTAATAAGAATGAATAAAACCACTGAGCTTAAGAAATTGCCCTTAATCCTTGAATTGATTTAGTGAAGAACTTCTTCTTTCATAATAAATGTAAGAAGCATTTATATATATATATATTATCTTCCGGTTATTTCCACTCAACTTAGACTAAAATATCTGGTTTATTTTAAATTAATTTTATTTTTTGTTAAGAATTTTATATTGAAGTATATCCCTAATAAAATAGTATTTTATAAAACTGATATAAATAATAATTTGTTGTTATATAATCTAATAATTTAGATTATACTTTAGATTTCTTGGAAGAAAGAGATAGAGGATATCATAGTTAAACTAAGATCAGCTTCAGGATGTTTTTTATTTTTCACTTATATGATGGTTCACAACCATACATAATTTCAGTTGTAGAGAATCCTAAATATTCCTCTGGCTTCTGCACACCCATACAAGCAGGCCAACACTCATACACTTAAAGTTAAAATTAATACAAAATATTTAAAGAGATATTAATGGCATAATAGAATCTATTTGTGTGATATACTTTATACTCACTGTTAGAATTTAATTTTTACATGAGCAATACATACTATTAGACATGCAGTGCATACTTTCTAGAATGGAGCCATGATAAGTATATTACATGATGAAAAATAACTTTACAAAACAAAGAAATTCATTAGTGAGATTTTGTAAAACACATGTCTAGATAAAGTAGAATTTTATCAATTTAGAAGCAATGCTTTAATTTGATCTGGCATATGAATGATGGCCATGTCAAAAAATAATATTGACATATTCTTTATTTATGATCACTCAGATATATCATGTTTTGGACACTTCTGACATCACTACCTTGCCAGAGATTCACAATATAGCTCAATATACAAGTTGGGTTCCACAAAATTAAAAGAGAAGTAGGATTTCATATGATATAAACTTGATGTATAAATCTTGAAGATGGTATCAGAAAAGAACACAGATGTCTGATAAAAATATGGTATCTAAATATTCTTCAGACACCACAGTTAATTATTAAACAATAATATTTAACAGAGTTTTAAAGTAAAGAAATATTACTACTGATATGATGTTAGAGTGCAAAAGATTTATCTTTTGGGGTCGGAGAGATGGTTGAGTAGCTAAGAGAACTGATTGCTCTTCCAAAAGTCTTGAGTTCAATTCCCAGCAACCACATGATAGCTCACAACCATCTATAATGGGATCAGATGCCTCTATCTGGTGTGCTTGAAGACAGCAGCAGTGTATTCACATATATAAAAGTAATAAAGAAATCTTAAAAAGAAAAGATTTATCTACACAGAACATTTATTGGGTGCCATATATTAGGTAAAGGAATGTGTCATTTAAATTCTTTTCTATATTTTTGTGTAGATGCTCAGTTGTGAGTTACACGTGTGACTAAATACCATCACCTTTAATTTACAAATAATACCTTCATCGGTTTCTATTTTAGCTCCATAGTAATTAACACAAAATCTGCCAAATTTATTAACAAGCTTCAAGCCCTATGTCTGGACAAGTGCTTATATATTCTAGCCTTTTAAGGTATCGGTTTTCGAGCCACAGGTGCCATATTTCTTGAAATTTGACTCTTGCTCTCTGTTTCATGTATACTCACATAGCAAATCTCTTATGATATGCTCATCTCAACTCCTCCTGGACCCTCTGCCTCATGGTCACCTCATCTCTTTTCATACTCTTTCTCTACCTCATTTGTCCCTTGAAATCTTGGCTAGGGTCAGAAGTTCTTTTCTTTTCTACTCTTTGTTCATTCAGTATGTTTTAATTTTGCTTTCTCCCCCACATTTTTATTGGATAGTTTATGTATTTCCATTTGAAATATTATCCCTTTTCCCCATTGCCCCCACTTCTATCCCCCTTCCCCCTGGTTCTATGAGAAGGCTCTACTTCCCACCCACCCACTTACACCTCAACACCCTGCCATCCTCCTACACTGGGGAAATGAGCCTTCAAAGGACCAAGAGTTTCTTCTTCTTATGATTCCATGCAATTCCATTCTCTGCTATGTATGCAGGAACTCATGGCTCCAGCTGCATATGTAGCAGAACTTCTTATATCCAATTCGCAGTCATATGTTTATCAGGTCGTTATTAGCCAATTAGAGATGATTGGGGAACATTCTTTATACAATATAGATACAAGGGACAGCTCAACAATCATAACATTCCTAACATTTGGATTCTTACCAGATCAGGGAAAGAAATCAACAACTGAATATATAGTGTATAAAACTACCCCTACATATCCTTATTTTAGTTCAAGAAAATATTATTTTTATTGTTAATAAACCATATATAATAATAAAATTAGTAAAAATTTGTCAAGTAAAAGTCTACAATGTCTTGTCTGTTTTTGAAATCCTTGTGAATTTCCTCTATTATTTATCTTAGCTTGGTAAATGATTTCTGTTCATAAATTAATTTCTATCATAAATTGCTTATGTAAACCTAAGAGTTTCTCAGACATTAAAATATTTTTTTCAGATTCTAAATAGTATAAGTGTAAATGTAAAACCAAATCAATCTAGGATTCAATACCATCAGAGGCCGAGAAGAAATAAGTATATGAGTATGCAGGCATTGCAGAGGACTAAACTAGTATTTAGTATGACCGTAAGTTGGATTGACTATTAGCTTACATTTCTTATTTATCCCACATCATATTCAATAACAGCTTTCAATAGGACTAGAAATGCACATTGTATTTTGAAATGAGTTGTATTACATATAACACCTGAATCAAGAGTTAAAACAAGGATCCAATATATACTAACAAAATATAATCTAACATCTCTATCAATAAAGTCTATACCAAATGTAAAATAATTGATTAATGATTTTGATATAAATGCAGATTTAACAATCTATCTTTTAACATATCTTTCTTATATATCCCCTTTTCTTTTAGTCCCTTGTACTCCTTTATCCTTAACAATAGGTAAGAAAAAAAAATGAAAAAAGAAGCAGAGAGATAGAGAGAGAGAGAGAGAGAGAGAGAGAGAGAGAGAGAGAGAGAGAGAGAGAGAGAGAGAGAGAGACAGAGAGAGAGAGAGAGAATAAAGTTATGGAACTTAATAACTCTTACTTTGTTTCCTCCATGGCAAATACCTTTAAAAACCTGTAACAAATTCCCATTAAACTGCAAAAAACATGTATCTCCTTATGAATGACAAAACAATCTAGCACAATTTTGAAAATGAAATGTCATTCTCTTGAAATTGCTTCCTGCTGTATGGGTGTATTATTTTGTGGGGGGCGGTGTCAGAGTTGGGCCCAAAGAAACTTGGATAATAGCCAGTCTTGAGAATTCTAGTTGTAATTCTTGTTGTCCAGGCCCTGCATCCCCAGCTCAACTGAAGTCTCTTGCAACAGTCTGAGAAGCTAGACTGTAGCTAGCTGCTTTGAAAATGGCCTAGGTGCCGGTTTTTCAGGAAAAGAGCAATGAGGCAGTTTTAAGTAGAGTCAAGCAGGACACTAGAATAAATGCCTTATTACCTTAACATCTATTTAGCACCCTCAAGGTAAATCTTCTCAGTGTCACTTTAACATCATTGGTATCTGTAAAGATAAATTTTCACAGGCTATACACATTTCTTCATTAACATAAGTGCATGCTGTGTCCTGTGCTCAATCTAAAGAAGAATCTCAACTCTGCATTTGAGGACAAAATGGCATCGAACCTTCTAAAGTCTACATGAATTTTTATCCGAATTGTAACATAAATGTCTGTCCATAGAAATTGAAATGATGGCATCATATGTCTTGGGAATTCTGTAGGCAACAAAAAATATTGGCTATAAATAGTTCAAGTCCTGACTGGAGACATTCATGCCTCTGCCAGATTCAGTGACAATCCAAGTGGAGGGGCAAGTATGAACTTTTCCTGTTTTGTTGTTTGTCTTCATTTCTTGCTTCTTGTCAAGATTTTCAGGAGGTCTCCTCTGGTCAAATCTAATCTTTACTAATTTAGATAGAATCTTGCTTATTTTCCTGTTGAAACAAATGTTAAATCTCTCCTCCAGCATAACACTTTTCCTGCCTTCCATTCAGAGATTAATAACATCCTTAAGACCAACAGGGTGATTTAGTTCAAGATTTTTTTTTTCTCATAATCCAGTGACTCTCAGCACTTGTTGTCTTTTTGTTCATGGGCATTCGAAAATTCAAAGTTAGTAAAGTACTATATAGGTTAATAAAGCACTAAATATATCCCTGGAGGTCTTTGATACCCCATTTTAGTTTCTGAAGCATCTCTTTTAAAGTATCATTATATCTCTCTACAACTGCTTGATTTATAGGATTGAAAAATCTATCTGTAAGTTTTATGCCATAATGTCTGAATGGATACACATGCCAAAGCATTATCAGCTTAACCATGTAAGTGCATTTTCATGAGAGCCATCGCTGCTACTGAATGTAAAGTTTTAGAATCAGCCTTTTCAAAAACTAAATCAGAAAGATATTAATATTTTATGTAGGAGTCAGTTATAGGATATATTAACATATTTACATATCTTGATTCTCCAAACTCCACAAAATAAGATATAATCTATTGTAAGACTTTGCCCTAACATAAAATCATTAAGCAGAAGCTAGATCCTTAATTCAGAATATTGCATTTCTACGGGTTGACATCTATATTCTCTGACCTTTGTCGATTTTGTCCATATGGAATTACCTTTTCTTCTGTGGCTATAGGTTCCACATTCTATTTTCTTGAAGACTGTGTATTCTGATTTAAAAAATCTTCTCTATTTTCGGATGCCTGTAACCTAGCATTCTATCTTCAAGTCTTTTTCTTATCACTATCAGCTTTTAATGATCTTTCTCATAGAGGATACATAACAGTTTGATCTTTAGTGAACAGGCAATTATTTTGTGTTAATAGTCATATTTACATGAGGTCTAAATATGTTACTCTATATTTTTTCCAAAATCTAATATGGAAAATATTTTCTTTTAAAAATTTCTCTAATTTTCTCCTTTCTTTGGAGATCTCACTTTAGTTCTGTTTCCCTAAAATTTGGAAACTTTTTTTTTTAAACTTTTATTTATATTTATTTCTCCTTTCTTCAGTGACTTCCTTTTATTTTTTCTTTCTTTCTTTTGAGAATTTTTTATTCTTCTTTCTTTTACCTGTCTATAGAGAACTTACTTTCTTCTCCTTTCTAATATTCATGGGGACCTTATTTTTCCTCACTTTTCTATCTATGGAGAATTTATGTTCTATGTATATTTACTTATGTATCTTTCATTGCTTTCTAAACTTAAAATATTTTGTGTGTGTGTATATATATATATATATATATATATATATTACTCCATATTGTTTCCTCTGGGAAATTATTTTTATTAACATTGATTTTAAGGACTTTATTTCATTAAGGTCAAACCATTTATTATATGACACTTTCTACCTGGTATCTTTATTTAGCATAAAAATGTAATTTTAAATAATTTTATGTTACCTCATCTTAAGTTTGGCTGCATTTAGATTTCTTTTTTGTTTCTCTGTGTACCTCTGCAGTTCAGCTCAGATTTCAGGCTATCACTAACCATACACCCCTGTTGTTTTGTTCACAGGGAGAGGGATTTCTAAATTTTGCTTGACTCTGGTTTTAGACTGGCACATATTCCCAGAGTTTTCATCAGCCCATGTTATTAATCTAAGCTGAATTGCTAATTTCCCGATCATAACAAGCCTCTAATTCAAGACTTGTGGTCTTCAGAGAATTCTGCTCTTGGTTTGGGTATGAACTACAACTCACACAATAACATGACCTTATTCTGAATAGTAGGAGCACTTTCAGATACTTTTCTTCTGTTAAAAGGACTGAACTAGAAAACTTGTTCCTGGAGAGTGCTTGTTTGTGCATTCACCAGTGTTTTCAAGCTATAAACCTGATTTTTACAAAGATTAGTTTTTCATCTAATTTTGGATTCTGTTTTAACTTCTTTCCTGACTCAGGTGTGCCAGATGTAATTGTAACTTACCGATAGATGATAGCTTTATCCAACCTTCCTATTCTAGCTCCCAAAATAATGGAACTATTAAGTCTGTTAACTATCTTAAAGCTCTATGACTGGCCAGATACTCATCTATTCTAGCCCTATATGTACCAATTTCTGAGCCACAAGCCCTCTTTTACTTGCAGTTTGAATCTTGCTCTGGCTTCTTTTGCTCCGAATATGTCTGAATGGAAAATCCCTTTGCTACAATCTCATTAAAATGTCCCCTGAATCCTCTGCCTCTGAGCTAACTCATCCCTTTTATGGTCTTTTTATATTTCCTATCTCCCTGGTTTCCCTGGCTGGGACTGTATGTTCAGATTCCTGTATAGTCTGCCCATTCATAGGAAGAACAGGTGTTTATTAACAAATCAGAGGTAATTGGGAAACATTCCTTATACAACATAGTTACAGGAGATGGTTCAACAATCATGACAATGCTAGTGCCTGGAGTGAAACTGTATCTCTGGGCTCAGAAATCAGCAACTGAATATACAGTGCATAAAACCTTCTTCAACAAAGTTCACAGTCACATATTTTGGAACTTAAATATAGAATAATATAGCCAAAAAGAAAATGTCTAGCATTGTTTAGAATGAATCTGTATAACTGCATTGGCTCTGGGTTACAGCTCCAGTTCTAAGGATGTGAAAAACTGAAACTAAAAAAAAGATTATAAAGATGAAAAACCACTTGAATTTTTAAAATGCATGTTATAAAAGAATGATACAAAAATATACTAACTACTTGCCTTCTCACTAGAATCTAAATTATGAACTTCCATGTGTTGTCCATGTGTTGCAAGTCATGAAGTCTGATATTACATACCACTAGTGAATTATCTTTTATATAGGTTTTATATAAGATTTATATAGGAAGTACTGGTTATAGCTTGGAGCATGGGTAATGCATTCTTTAACAATTAATGTTGGAAGCAATCAGCCAAGAACCTCCTTTTGTCAATGAACCATTGCATCTTGGTAGGATTATTTTAGTCCCTAAATGGGATGCCACTGCCCTTCTCTTCACAGAAGAATAAAAAGCTGTTGATTAAAACCAAAATAATTGATTCATACTGTAAGCTTTTAATACATCATTATACTATCCCTAAGGGAATCTAAACTCTTGATGTATTTATATTTCCCAAAGGCTATCTTCTTTTTTTATTACATGTGTCTGTATTAGTTCTACGTATGGATATTCTGTATTTAGTTCTTTTTACATCTTTGCCTTTCTGCAACTCCTCCCACCCTTTATGATATCTTCTCCACAAATTTATATCTACCATTCTGCGTTTTCATATTCTTTAGTCTCTCATTACCCACTGAGTACAATTACTGCTGCCTTTACTGTCACAGGTGCATGGATATATCCACTTTGACTTGATATAGCTCTCATTTTAAATGACATTGACTTTCTCCTCCTCACACTGTTACAGTCATCACCTACCAATATCTTCACCTAAAACTGAGTCTTCCTGTCTACTCCAAAATGGTGAATGACTTGAATGTTTCCTGTACTAGTGATGACAGCCAGAGATGCAGGGAGGTCATGAATGCAGAGGTCTGTCATGTGCAGAAGACACCATTGCAATTCCCATTCTTTCTTTCACACTCTATGACTCTCAGGAAGACAGACAATGATAAAGGTTCTTCAGTTATGACTGAAAACTAAGCACTCATTTATTTCCTACATGTTGATCAGTTGTGTATATCTGTTTAATTAATGGTTCTCTTAATGGTAATGATATTTATATTTATTTCTTTTTTCATCTCTCAAACTGAATTTCTCTCACCCTTTAAAATAACTTTTCGTTCTTTGACAATTAGCGTTGGAACAGCATAGTGTTGTAGACAGAGAAATTGCTTCCCGCATCGACTGTGGAACCTGGAATTCCTTATATGGAATCACATAGCTGTAATAATGGTACAATTATATTACATTACTTATTAAAATCAGATAATCTGCAAGAATAGTTATGAAAAAGAGACAAACAGGACATGTCTTCCTACTTATACTACAGTTCTTTAGTAATTAAAATTATAGATACACTGTATCTATAGTTGTGCCAATGAGCAGTAAATGTCTTCTAGGAGATAAAGAAAAATTAGAAAAAAAGAGGGAGAAGGAGACATAAGAATAAGAACAAGAAAGCAGGCAAACCCTAGAAAACAAAAAAGCAAACAGTTGCCTTATGCCTCTGGAAAAAAAAATCAAAATATGCCCATTGATTTAAGACAGTTGTTTTTTGGCTTTTAATTTTATTACTTTACATCATACACATAACGGTTTTTTTTTTTCTCTTAAATGACAAGAAGAAACTACTTTAGGTAGTCCTAAAGTAGTATATATTCTTAGTTATGTAAAAGTGTTTTCTGTAGCTCAATCATCTAAAAAGGCTTTTGTGAGAAAATTATGAATAAAAATTATTGTTAAGTGTTTATAAGTCTTCATTTGATGAATAGTAATAGGTTGGCATCTACATTTTCAGTTTTGAATGATGAGTAATGTAAATCACTTATCCGTGGTACCTAAGTCAATCAGTGCCTGAATGACACATAACAAATAATATGAGATTTCAAAAATGGCAAACTATAATAAGATGGTGAATAACTTGAGTATTAAGCAGGGATCTCTAAATGAGATACAACACATTTGGAAAATAATGAAAAGTAAATTAGAGAAACAAATATCCTATTTGCTTATCATAATCCACCTATCCATATTTTTGTTTTTGACAAGATCCAATTTTCTTTCTAGCAGATGTATACTAAGGATCAAGCATTCAATGGCAGCAAGTACCTTCATTCTTTAAAATGCATTGCTAACTTAACCATAACCCTTTAAATGGTTTGTGTTATAGAGGGAGTATATATTGTTTGTGCATTCGGATGCATCTTAGATATACATAAAATTTTTGAATTATTTCAAAATTTGAGAAAAAATATCTGAAACAAAGTGTGTTTTAATTTTTTGTATATCCTTGAAAAAAAATAAAGATAAACTTTAACTGAAAATTAGAACATAAAGATAACAGTTGAATGAAAACTATTACAACTGCATACTACAAATTGACTAGCATATTGCAGAAATACCTACATCTCTTCTTGGTTATGTTAAAACAAAACAAAACAAACAAAAACATAAGTTCTAGCCATGCTTACTGGTCCATACCATTCTTCTAAGCTTCCTGAACCAGAGACATGTTGCTGCTGTAATATATATATATATATATATATATATATATATATATATATATATATATATATATATATATATATATATTTCTGGTTTTCTCTGACCCAGCGTTCATTCCCTGGTGTGAGTTCCAGCACCTTATGGCTATAAGAACTAGCATTAATTCATCTCATTGACTCTACACTGCCCCCCATGTACTTTATGGCCCAGGTGGTTTGTGAGCTGTTCCAGTTCCATGACAGGTTTGGTGCATCCTGCCACTGTACTATCTCTTGATTTCAATTAAGTCACCACATGAAGGAAAATACCACACAATAAACTCTCATCCAATTGATATGATATAATTTATCTATCTAGAGAGTGCAAATTATATTGTGCACACCCATTCCTTATAACATAGTCATAACTACCTGCATTTATGCTGAAATGCGCAGAGAGGTTTATCTACATCTTCCTCCATGTTGTTTCTCACTCCTTTCCCTCACTCTGGCTCTTTGCTCTTTTTCTAAAACTTTTGGAGCTCATCTTTCTTTCCCATAGAATGACAGGCCTCATTTTAGCTTTTACCTGACTTCCTGCATAAAGACATCATCTTACAGAGACAGACATATCTCTATGAGTTTAACACCAGCCTTGTCTACAAAGAGAGTTCTGGAACACCCTGGGCCACACAATGAGGTGCTATCTCAAAAACAACAACAGAAATGGCAACAACAAGGACATTGAAAAGGTATACTCTTCCTTACAAAAATACTTCCAAGAAACATGTATATTAGTTCTGGCTCCATTTTCACAGCACTGAAGGCAAATTGTGAAAATGCATCACCCTTGGTATAAATATCTTTTTCCTCCACTTCTGAATGATGTGTGTTGCTGGCATAAATGGATAAGTACTTAAAAGTGCGGTTTTATCTGTGTCCATTATTGTAAATGTCTTTCTGTTTTTCTTATGGAAAAGCTTAAAATGGAGACCCAAAGTGCAGTTTTATTTGTACATAGAATTTTAATCCTGACATTTTTATATATTAATCTATATTTGTAAAATGTTCTGCAACCATACCAGTGCCCCTTGAATTCTTTGCTTACATACATTTTTAAAAAATCTGCCAAAAAGTATCACATGTAAGAGCTGATGGTTTCCTTCACTTATTGTTTGGTCTTTTTTCACATACATCAGATTTTTGAATCAGGAGTTTTATCTAAATCACATAAGAATATCAAAATGACAAACCTAAGTATAGCAGTCAAAGTAACACATAAGAATGCTTTTGTCTCGCACCAAAATTTCCGAGAAACAGCTATTATAGTAATTCCATGAAACAAAACAAAAAGCATATTTAACCATTTATCTGTAGGAGCTGGGACATGTTATTGTTTGGAAGCAGGGTTCACACCAATAAAGATTAATTTCATCATTGCATTTCTTTTTAGTTGTACAAAAACATTTAGTGCACTAAGTTGTCTCAAACATCTGATAGAAGCATGAACTAACCCCCTGTACTCTTCCATGAAAGAAGATAAATATATATTTAAGAACACAAAAACTATCTTTAAAGAACAGTTTTATTTCTAGAATATGTAACAATAAAATAAATATTCATAATTATTTACCTCTCATGACAGATAATTACAGATATCCCTGAACATTACAGCAGCTTGATGGCTAGGAATTGCTTGAAGATCTAGGAGATTGCCAGGTAAGATGATAGGGTTTCTGAGAGACATGAAGCTGAACTAAAGCAGAGATATGACAGTGACTATTCACACAGATGCACATGGATTTGCCAGGTCAGTTCTGAGACCTGAGCCCTTCATTGTTTGGTAAGTGCTCAGAATTGATTGGGAAGCAGTCATGTTTCCAGAACATTCGAGGTCAGTGATTCTTCTCATGAAATGTTAGTGTCATTGAAGAAGTTTACGTCAAAAACCAGGTTTCAAAAGTGTCTTAGTTTCTATTAGATCATATTTTCAAACAGAACCTAATTCTCCAGATTTAATTGACCGCCTTGTTGTGCATAGTAGATTACTTATTCTGAGTTTTTATGAAAAAAGTTCATTTGCATCTTGAGTGTACTCTATTGCTATTTTCTCATGATGTTTTAATATGCCTTGTAAATCATTGTTTATTTCTTTAATATTTATGCATATGTGTGTATGGGGTGTGTGTGTGTGTGTGTGTGTATGTGTGTGTGTGTGTCTTACATGGGTGAGTGTGAATCCCCACAGAGGCCAAACATGAACATGACTTCCCTTGAAGTTATATTTGTGTTTGTAAGCTACAGAACATGTTTTCAGGGAAACTTGTTTAAGTACATGCTACTGTTAACTACTGAGCAATAAAACTCCTCTTCCAGCTAATAGGTTTTAATATTATATAAGGAAACTTAAAAATCAATTAATTTTAATGTGGTACCTCTGGGAAGCATTGAAAGCAGTAGAGTATGCATTCATAGAGTAAGTTGAACCTATCTATCAGATGTATCTTATGAAAGAATCTGTAAGTTGTTTAATTTTACTCTTGTTGTGTTTGAAAGTGTGAAACACTGTATCAGTTCTATTTATCTTTCCTATGAGAGTAGTAGAATCATACATTGTTTCTTTTATCTGCAATAACAGTTTTACAATTGTTTGCTTGTTGATTTAAAGAGTTACTTTGGGAATGTACTCATGTTGTCCTTTATGACCACATCACAGTCCCTCAGATGATGTTTGTAACATTTACACATGCATTTGCTCTAGACATCAACTGTAGACTTCATATTGTTCTTTTGATGAAGTATCTTTAATATTCATTATTTTTTCCCTTACATTGCTCGAACAGTTAATAACAACAGGGTTAATTATATTAGAAAATATTATATATATATATATATATATATATATATATATATATATATATATATATGTTTTAATATATTTTACACTAAATCTGAATGTAATAGAAAATTTGGGTAGTAAAAGACAATTTAAACTAAAAAAATCTAATTTCCTAACTTACATGACATTCGCCAGAGCTGGAGAATGTCAGTAAAATAAAGTAGCAATTAAGAATTAACACAACTGTGAAAAAAAGAATGTCCACGTTTGCAAAAGATATTAGTAAAATATGAAAAATCTGCAATTATTATTCCAGAAGTAATTTTTGTTCTTTTAAATAATGGGTCTTCTTGCATTCCATTTTAGCGATCAGTGGCATTAAAAGTCAAAGTAAAATTTCTTCCCACAAAACCTACCTGCACTCAATCTTTACAACAACGTATATAAGGCTACGGGAACCATGTACTAATGTGATATTTATAAAGAAAGTACATAATTGAATCTCCTGACAGTCTTTTCAGAACACAAATATGGTCTGAAAATTTTTTGTGCTCACATGAAGTTTACCGATTAGATCAAGGTTCGTAAAAGAAGAATTTGTCACAAGCTCTTCTGTAGTTAAACATTAAAGTGATAATTCTTGCTACTTTTAATATTAAAAGTTCACAATCTGTTTAATGAAATCAGTGGGCTTTAAATGTAAAACAAACAATATTTAAATATTTAATTAAAATTTGCTATTTTGCTTAATTTTGGATGGTGATGTTTGGTGAATAGTTAATGGCTCTTGATTCCACACTGAGTATCTGAACTTAATACTGAGGAAATACAGGACCTGTTTAAAGAAGAGAACTAAAAACAGCAATGTGTCCAGTATATACTAGAGTTCTCACAAAAAGTAGAAAATTTAAAATGTACTTGATGTATTACTTTCAAGATTATTGTTATTAAATATGCTCTTCCGTGGTATAAAAATAGTCCAACAGTTCTTTTATAATATATGCATTTTTGGGACTCTGCAAGTGTGTGTGTGTTCTATATTTATTTCTCCATATGTGTTTGTACATCTATTTGAATGTATAGGGAGATGCATAGTTGATGTCTGATGTCTTTCTTGATTGCTCTCAAGATTATTCATTGAAGGAGGAACTATTTGTACCTAGAAACTGGAAAATAATGGTTAATAAAATTAGTTATTTTTTCCTGTGTCTGTTTCCCATGAACTAGAATAGTAAACATGACTAGCAATGTGGTCTCTACATGGGTTGTTGAAATCTAAACTTCACTCTACATGATTATAACACAAACACTAACTACTGTGCCACACCAAATCCCTAAAATTATTTTAAAATAGTCAACTTATTTTACATTTTTCTTATTGTTTTATAATGAACAAATTTTAATTATTTAAAGCTTACCTCTATGTCTTTGCATAAAACTCATTATATACCACCTTTCATTTCATATATATTTATACATACGTACACACACACACACACACACACACACACACACACACACGTATATATATATATATATGAGAAAGAGAGATTTAAAGGAGATAAAGGGAGGCAGAGATATTTAGATATCAATTTTGATAGAAATAGAGATAAAGACTGGGAGAAAGAGATGATATTGATATAGATATGTGTAGATTGATATAGAAATTTGATAGAAATGATATAGTAATTATATAAGGACTGATCATTATGCTTGTATGTTTGTATGTGTGTTTGTATGTAAGTATCTTAAATCACTAGACTAGCCTGCCAACATTGTTCCAAGTTGCCATAATTTGTCCTAGTTAAATATCTGCAAAATAACTCAATGTGGTAATTCTGCTAGACTTTAGCCCATATATGCCATATCCAAACTCCAGAAATAGAATTGAGACGTTGTTGTTTTATACTAACAGCCTATGTATTTGTCAGATTATAGTTTAACTATAGTATATCAGTTTCAGTGCCTACACATAAGTAAATAAAATGAAATAATAAAAGACTATGAAAATTGGAGGCTGAATTTCAGTAATGGCATAGAAATGCTCAAACTTAACTTTCCAAGCTGAAATAATCATGGCATAAGAAACCTCAAAATTACAATTAGTAAAAAATTGAAAATCCTTACCAAGAGTATAGGTCAAGAAAATATTCAGACATGAAGTCAAAGTATTTTATCACACACGAAATATATTACAAATTACAAACACATGTAAGTACAGAATCTGTGAGATTCAATGAATAAAACAAGTCTTATAAGTATAGAAGAATTATAAGTATAGAAGAATTTTGAAAAATTATAGATTAAAAGCATAGAACAATGTTCAAAAATTGGAAAAGAAAAATTTTAAATGATTATACAAGAAAATTTCACCCAACTAAGACAGCAATACAAATAGGGGAAAGGCAGAGAGTTTACCAGACCAGAAAAGAAAGGCTTTACTATATGTGATTGTTAAACATGCAGAAATTATATCCATGATTTTGAGTACTTTCGTATTTTTATTGGAAAAAAATATAAGTAAAATACACCATGCAGTAAATAAATGCATCAGTGATAATTTCTAAAGTTCGATGCTGTCTTCAACCTTAATTTCATTTTATTTCCCAAGTCTCTTTAGCTTGGTAAATATGAAGTTCACATAAAAAAAAAAACACGAACATGTATGAACTTGGTAATGGAGATATTACAATAAAGTTATCTAAAATACAATTTGTCTAAGTACTTCAATAAATTAAGTGTTAACTGAATAAAATTTATCTCACATAAAATATACTAATATGAAAACTGGTACGTTAAAATGGACCAAAACATGATATATTGTAAACAAGTAAATATTTCTATGATTTAGATAATTCTTGATATGACTATAATAGATATCATTTCTCTCTGAAACGGAGCAAAATATTTGAACCAGGGAATTGTGGTTTTTTGAAGGATTGTTAATCCCTTTAAGTGTAACAATTATTACTCTATTTTCTTTAGGAAGTAAGATGACAATGAAAATTTTAATATTAAATTTTTAAATATAATAAACTATTTGTTAATGTTTTACTATAAAATATACACTGAATTTAAATATATTCTTTCTTGTATGCATGAAACACATCTACTTATAGCTGTGGACAGGGCTATTTCTATCAACTTAGGGACCTTAATTTTTTTCTGTGTGTTGTTGTTGTTGTTGTTTTTGCTTTATTTCTGTAGTTTTCAATAAGAATGTTTCACATCTCATTTTCTTACTATAAGAAGAGTTATGGAAATATACTATTTTTTCCTATTTCAAATAATATGAATGGACCACCCTTATTAATATAAATTCAATTACTGCTCCTCATTTCTACCAAATTGTAAGTCTTCTGTGTAAATGACCTGCAAATTTTCCCCAAGGAAACAAAGGTTTCAGAATCAACTGTCAAGAAGAAATTGGTGATACCCTTCTATTTTAATGTCTGATTTTAGAAAAAAAAAAAATCACACTGAAATAATGTTTGCTCTTCTTGATATTTCAGAATTTGTGAGTGGTAAAGTTCAATTTGCATTAACTTAAATATGATTGTCTGTCTTCTCAATAATATGTTTATTTCCTTTGCTGTTGGAGCAGAGCAGAAATATTTAGTGGCCAACAGAAAATTATTTGTCAGCCAGGCTTTTTTCCAATCTAATTACATCCACCTGGTACATAAGGCCCAACAAATGTGTGGTGAACAGCTAAATGAATAAGCTGTCTTTGTGACTGTAATTAACAGTGATGTGAGAATAAAATATTTTTGCTTGCTCTTAAGTTTTATTATAGGCAATGGATAAAAATGAAATAAATGTTAATTTATTATCAAGGTTTTCAAAGATGGGAGATGAGAGTACCAAATATAGCAAACCCTTAATGAATGCCACACCACACTGTAATTCTAAAACCCTACATAGTTTATATGTAGAAAGATAAAATACTTAACTGTCTGAGGATGCTTATACTTATCTCTTGTAGTATGAGTGACTTAGGCAGGACAACAACAAGTCAACAAACAAGCAGGCAAGAAAATTATATCCTGAAAATTTTAAGTCTTATTTATGAATGAACATAAATTATTTTTTAGGAGCATATATAGGTAGCATGTAGGTCCTTGAGCTTATAGATAAATAGCAGTGAAACCCCAGAAGTTAAATGCCCATGGTTACCTGTAACCTGTTTTCTGCCTGAAAGGCTGGAAATCAAAGTGCTTAAGACCCTTGTGACTTTTGTTCTGTGTGGCAAGGTCATCATAGCTTCACCAAACCCTAATCATAAGCTGATTTTTCTCAGTCAATTTCTATTGCTTTTCTCCCCCAGATCCTTCATATACCCTTATTTTAACTCTATAAAACTTACTTTATGGAAGATGTCACTTGTGTTTTACAAGTAAAGGTACAATGTCATCATGTGTTAAGCTTTGTTGTACACATGGGATTGAGTTAACTGTCACCAAGAAACATTTTTCCCAGACTTTGCTGTGTTTAAATACATGTATACTAAATGGTCAAAATATTGAAAATTGAGTCACTTTGAATTGGTCTTCCTTCTTTCCTCTATGCAATAGACAATGTTAGTTCTGGGGTTTGCCCTGACCAGTATACTAGGTGTCAATATTTTTTATGTTTATGTGGTTAATTACTTCACCTGAAATCTTTTAAATGGTACACAGGTATCTGCATTATCATTCTAAATGAGAAGCTAAGTAGTCTGGCAGGCATTCAAAACTATTAAAAATAGACCACCTTATTTTAAGTGAGAAGCATGCTAGAAGACTTGGCTTTAGTGACTTTGGTTTTCTGTCTAAACTGCAGGATAAACAACAAAAAAAGAATCATTTTTATTTGTAACAGCAACATACCGCAGGAACGCAGGGCATGAAGATGCTTCTCTGGCATTGGTTAATGGTGGAAACCTTTGGTTTGCATCTAAGTCCAAATCTTAGCTTTAAGATTACATAGTTATGCTGTTTTTCTTCTTTGTTTTGCCTCTATGTATGTATTTATGTATGTATGTATGTGTTTATTTCCTTACCATATGCTGTAATTTGACTAAGATTCCCCCACAAAGTCATTGGCACTTGAGCACTTGCTTTCCATTTTGTGATGCTCTTTGTGGGGGTTAAGAGGTATGGCGTTGTTAATCAGAGTGTGTCACTGGGTTGGGCTTTGGGGTTTCTAGCTGTTTATCACTTTTAGTACATCTTTCTTGCTGCCTGCTTGAGATTTAAAATATGAGCTCTTTACTGTTTGCAAAACTCACTATACCTGCCTGCTGTCACGCTTTCCTGCCACGAAGGAAATGGACCCTAATACCTCTGAACCCTAACTCAAATAAACACTTCCTTCCATAAGTTATCATTGTCAAAATGCTTTAGAAATAGAAAAGCAAGAAATTCAGAAGTTGGTTTCTCTGAGTGGACTATCACTGTTAGTTACAGGAACCTAAGAAAGCTGTAGTTGCAGGCAACCATATTAGAAGTGCTGAGTCATTTAAACCCTTTGACATTAGACACAGTGCTAGAAATTTTGGTGTTAGCACTGCTGGGTTTTGCTTTTGTTGAGTATATTTTCTGCATTCGTTTATCTCTGAATTTTGATCTTGCTATATATATATATATATATATATATATATATATATATATATATATATATATATATATATATACATTTTGTAACATTGTATATTGGAAGTATGGAATTGCCTTATGAGTTTAAAAGAGATAACAAGTAAACGCTTTTCTAAGTCTCAATAGATTTGTTGGACCTTTAAACAGTGTGGATACTCAAATACCCTGGGGACTTTAAGGTTTAACTAACTGAAGTTTGTATTATGATATGGACATAAGTCTTTGAATACCAGGAAGTGGAATGAGAATGTACCACATAGCCTCTGAGGTTTGAAGATTCACTCCAGAGTTGTTCATGTACTCTGCTGAGGCTTACGATATGCAGCCTTCCTAAGAAAACATATCTCAGTATAGATTAGCTTTGAGGTTTCAGAAATCTCTGTGTTACACTCAGTGAAACCTCTTTGCTATTTGCTCTCCACTGCTCTCGTTACAGGCGTTTCCCTGACCCATTCATCTCTCCATCCCATCTTTGATTTCAATTCTTCCCTCCATCTACCTCCAGAGCCTATTTTATTTCCCCATCTGGGTGAGATTTAAGCATCCTCCTTTGCCCCCCCTTCGGTATTTAGCTTCTTTGGGTCTGTAGATTTAAGGGTGAGCATCTTGTGCTTCATGGCTAATATCTATGTATAAAGAAGTACATACTGTCTATGCTTGTAATTTTCGGTCTGATTTATCACCGTCAGTATAATATCTTCTAGCCCCATCCATTTGCCTGAAAATTTTATGACATCCCTGTTTTCAAAAACTGAACAGTATTCTATTGTGTAAATGAACCATATTTTTGTTATCAATTATTTAGTTATGGACTTCTAAGTTATTCCCAGTTTCTTGTTATTATAAATAATGGTGCTATAAACATAGTAGAGGAAGTGCCTTATGTTGATATACCAGAAGCACAAGAAAATGACCTTAAATCCAATCTTATGTAGATAATAAAGGGATTTAAATGAAAAAAAAAATCCCTTTAAGAAACACATCAAAATACAATTAAATATATAGAGGCCCTTAAAAAGGAAGTAAATACAAGGTAAAGAAAAATACAATCAAATAGGTAAAAGAAATGAATAAAACTTTTCAAAGATTTCTAATATTTAATGATAAATCATACAAATGAATTTTTTAGGACATAAATGACACAGGCAAGCAACATTGGAAGGGAATGGCAACCAATGGAAAAGCAATGTTCTGTATAATAAGACTGCATACATTTGAAGTCTAAAGATTCCAATAAAGAGAATGGGGAAAGATCTTTCCAAATCCTATATATGATAAAAGCAAATATACAATATATAAAGAACTCAAGAAGTTAGATGCTAGAGAATCAAATAATCCTATTAAAAATGGAAGACAAACAAATTTAAACAGATAATTCTCAACTGAGAAATATCAGAAGCACCTAAAGTGGTGTTCAACATCCTTAGTCATCTGGAAATGCAAATCAAAACAACCCTGACATTCTACCTCACACTAGTAAGAATGGCTAAGATCAAAACTCAGGTGACAGCAGATGCTGGCAAGAATGCGGAGAAAGAGGAACACTTTTCCACTGTTGGTGGGTTTGTAAACTGGTACAACCACTCTAGAAATCAGTCTGGCGGTTCCTCAGAAAAATGGACATAGACATAGTACTACCTGAGGCCCAAGTATACCACTCCTGGGACTATACAAGAAAGATGCTCCAAAATAAAACAAGGATACATACTCCACTATGTTAATCCATCCTTATTTATAATAGCCAGAAGCTTAGAAGACCAGATGTTCTTCAGCAGAGGAATAGATAATTGTAAATGTAAATAAATGGAACATTTATATAATGGAGTACTACTGAGCTATTAAAATCAGTGACTTCATAATTTTTTTAGGTAAGGAGATGGAACTAGAAAGTATCACCCTGAGTAAATTAACCAAATCACAAAAGACCTCATGTTGTATGCACTCACTGATAAGTGGACATCAGCTCAAAACTTGGAAAACACAAGATACATCCACAGGCCACATGAAGCTCAAGAAGATGGAAGACTAAAGAATAGCTGCTTTGGTTCTTCTTAGGAGGAACAAAATACTCACAGGAGTAAATATAGAGACAAAATAAGGAGCAGAGACTGAAGAAAAGGCCATCCACAGACTAACCCACCTGTGGGTCTAACCCAAATAGAGTCACCAAACCCAGACAATACTGTGGAAGCCAAGAAGTACATGCTGACAGGAGCCTGATATAGCTGTCCCCTGAGAGGTTCTGCCAGAGTCTGAGAGATACAGATTCAGATGTTCCCAACCAAACACTGGACTAAAAAGGTAGGGGAACCTCATTGTACGAGTGAGAAAAAGGTCTTAAAGAGTTTTCAACCCTATTTAGAACAACAATATACAGCAAATAGCACCACCACCCCCAGCTCCCAGAGACTAAACCACAAACAGGAAAGTGCAGATGGAGGGCCCTATGGCTTCAGCTGCATATATAGCAGAGGATAGCCTTATGGAGTATCAATGAGAGGAGAGGCCCGTGGTTCAAGGCCCCATTGTAGGGGAATGCCAGTTAGTGAGGTGGGAGGGAGTGGGCGTGTGAGTGGTAGAACACTCTCATAGAGGCAGGGGAATTTGGGATAGGATAGGAGCATACAAGAGGAAAAACCAGGAAAGGAGATAACATTTGAAATATAAGTAAAAAAAAAATATTGAATACAAAAATAGAACCCTAATATACACAAATATAACTATGCACACACATATTCCTTCACAATTTAAATTATAGTCAGCACTATGGATGCCAAACAGTGGAAATTTTTTTGACACATATGACTAATAGAGTAATCTCACTAATAGATAAAAAGTAAAAAGTAAAAAAAAAAAAAAAAGTATGCAAACAAAATAGCAAAGAAATATCTGAAACCAATTAAAACTTTTTGCATAGAGATAAGATTTTAATCCTCATCACAATATAGTATACAAAATAATATCAAATATAATTATTGAACCTAACTAAGTTAGTGAGGATAAAGTAAATTGAATCTAATTCAAGCTGCTCAAAATGGTTATCTCAATCATTGCTTAAGTGACTATCAGTATTAAATTGTCATCTACCACACTATAATGCCTGAGGATTTATTTATCTTAATATTTTCACTTTGACTGATTTAATTAAAAGTATCAAGATACTGTTATTTTTAAATTTTATATATTTAATAATGAAGAAAATAATATAAAAATCTGAATGGTTATACCGTAATTCATTTCTTAAGAGAAATTGCTTTTATAAAAATACACTGAATGAAATGGAGAATGTATAAATTAATATATAAAGTAAATATTTTTTCTGATGACAACACGTATTTGAGACAGGGATCTTGACAGATCCTAGGTAGAAAAGACCTACATTTTTTTTCTTAGAGCTAGCTTTCACAGGGCAAGAAGATGCTATTTAAAGTTCTAAGGAGAAAAGCAATAATAGTCCTATCAACTTGGGAAGACAATATATAGACCAGAACAGTGACAAGGTTGCAATGTATCTCTAAAGGTGCAATAAGTGGTAAACATACCTTTGTGGAAAACAACAGCTTTTGAATTAGACTCACATATGCATTTCCCTATGTGTAACACATATCCAGATTTTGAACTTAAAATTCATCCCATAAAACTTCCATTTTCTTTTACTAAAGGCTTAACAGGCAACCTAGTAATATAAGATAAAGAAACAAGAATTAGAAAAACAACGTTCTAAAAAAAGAAGATTTTTTAAAAAAAATGTATGAATATGAGAACAAAGGTAGGCTGGTCTCTCCCTATATATATATATGATTGTGATAAGCATGACTAGTTCTATTTGGAAAATTATCTAACGTGAAAGTGTAAAGACTAGAAGATGTTTCTAGCAGGGCTGAGGAATCATCACAAAGATTTCTCAGCTCCTTGTTTAAGGGAAAAAAGTCATTATTTCCAAGTCTATCAGTGTAGAATATCTGGTTTAAATGCATATATAAACTGCCTAATTATATGTGTTATGCAGACGATTTGATAAAAACTTTCATTGCTTGAAGAAGGTCTATCTTTGGAGAATTTGGTTTTATAGTATACATTCTCTACATGATTCTGAGTAGAAATTCTTATCAATGGCAGTTTGCTTTAAAATCATATTTATTAGCACAATATTGTACTTGTAGACTGATAAGATATTTAATTTACCTTTAGACTTCATAAAACTGTCAAATTACAAAATGAATATCAGTGTAATTGGGCAAGAGATATATTTTCAAGGATTGTATTTTTTTTTAATTTGCTTAAGGAAAATAAAGTAGCAGGGATTCATTTATATGATCATACATTTAAAACAGTTTTTTTTAAAGGTTAAACATCCATTATTTTGTTTGTGATCGTGTTGGAGATGTATACATAACTACTCTCTCTCTCTCTCTCTCTCTCTCTCTCTCTCTCTCTCTCTCTCTCTCTCTCTCTCTGTGTGTGTGTGTGTGTGTGTGTGTGTGTGTGTGTGTGAGAGTGAGTTTGTGGAAGATAGACAGTAACAAGGATCACAGCTTCCCTTCATTTACTACTAAAGTCACATTTAATGTCCTAAGTTAAATGTGAAACCATCTCATTGATCCCAAATTATGTTTCATTTTATATATATTCTTCCTGGAATTCTAATATCAGGAAATTATTTAATAGTATGAACATTTGTGTGATGTATAGATAAATGGAATGAGTATTTTTCTAACTCAAAAATATAAGTTTAATTTTATTATTAGCAGTATGACAGGTCTTTTCTGCAACTTACTGCACTACAAATTGCTGCTTGGCGCTAAGGGCTCATATGCCCATACACACAAGGCCTCAGGAGTTCTCTTTAACCGGAACTCTTTTTCCCATGCATTCTTTTTGACACTAGAGCAAGATCTATGTATGGAGCTGAAACTACCAATTGTCTGTTGAAGATAGGGCCTGGTCTCCTCAAATTTTAAGAGCAGAAAATTGCTTAGGTACATTATTGCTAAATCAGAAATTTGTTGGGTGTGAACTTGTCCTGAGGATGCCACTCCATCTACTTGTATCTTTTTAGGTTATTCTTATCTCTTAAGCTCAAGAATTCCCAGAATAGAATATTAACAAGTGGCCTATAAACCATTCCTGAAATATTTTTGCATAGAATGTAGCTAGTGTCTACCCTTATCCCCTATTCCAAAAATATCCTTTGAGCAAATTGAAGAGTTTTAGGAGTCATGGTTCTGATGAAAGAGATTTCAAAACAGCCAACTATTGACTATATTGTTTGGTTAAATTTGAACAGTTTTATGCAGATCTATAATGAAAATGAAAACTGCAGGAAAAAAATCTAAGAGCATATTTTGTCAAGAATAGGAGGACCAATAAATATCATGGAACTAAGTCTAGCATTCAACGTGATAAGATCTTCAAAGAAAAGACTTGATGCTGAATAGAGTAAACAGAGTAATGATCTCAGGGAAGACACCACCTAGCTAAGCTTCCCACCTTTGAAAAGGAATTATAGAAAGGGTTAACCAGTAAAGAATTTCATCAAATCAAGAAAACTGATGAAGATGCAATTGAATGAGTCGGTAATGTTTTAGTAACAGCAAGTAGAAGGACTCATGTAGTTCTGGTTTTACAATGAAATATACAAAGAAGGGGTAGTTGAATCTTCTTCCTGGATTAGAACCAATTTCAAGGCCAAGCTCATGCCTAAAATGCCCCTTTTCAAATGGGGGCTCAGAAAGGACCTTGTTGAAAGATATAAGTCAAATACTGGAATATTTTGGCGACCTGAAGATATTCAAAATACCAAAAAAAGGAAAAATGAGCACTGGATGTACAGGCAACTGAATAGACAAGGATGTTGCAGTTAATTAATTGAAAGGAGTTGGAAATTTGAAGAGTACTTTGACATCAGAGGAACAGATACAGAGTTGCTGTATTTTAGTCCTGTATTTCTTTTCTATGAATTTTTTATTCCTTTTATAAATTGTAAGGTATATTGTGTGCCATTGTATATTGGAATTATGTGATCTGCTTTTGGATTTTGATTATAGCAAGAATTACAATAAAGATATTGTTTTGAGTTTCAAAAGAGACATTGAACTTTGGATTTTTAAACAGTGTTCAGACTATGTTAAACTATGTGAATTTTTTAAGTTACACTGATTGCATTTTCACATTATGATATGGGTTCAAGTGTGAAATTTGGTGGGTTAAATTAAAATGCCCCCCATAAGTTCACACAGGTGATTAGTCATCAAGGAATGGCACTACCTGAAAAGGATTAGGATGTGTGGCCTTGTTGGAAATAATGTGGCACTGGGGAAGAAACTCAAGGTACCAAAAACCTATAATGAGTAGAGACTCATTGTCTCAGTCTATCAAACAAGATTCAGCTCTCAGGTATTTTTACAGAATCACTTGTGTTTCTATAACACCATTTTAATTTTTTTCTTTTATTTCTTTTCATTTTTATTGCCATAATAGAACAGCATGATCAGGGTAACTTGTAAACTAAATTGACTTAATTGTAGCTCACAGTTTCAAAAGTAAATAGACATGAACATTATGGTATCTCCATGTATGGCAGTAGGCAGGTAGTTGAGAAACTGAAACAAAAGTTTTATGTTTAGATCTTAGTTCATATATTTGGGGAATAGATAACTACTGGAAATGGCATGAACATTTGAATTCTGAAGTCCTGCTCCTGTTGCATTTAAATAAAAATTCCAAGGTCACCCAAAACAATTTCATCAATTAGGGATTAAATATCCAAAAATATTTAAATAAAAATGACCAGCATTAGTTCACATATTTGAACTTGGTCATCAGATATTGGTACTGCATGAGGAGAATTAGGATGTGGGAAATTGTTGGATGTATCAACTTATAGACTTGAAGTTTCAAAAGTCTATAACAACCCTCTCATGCCTGATCCAGGGACCAGGAACCCAGCATTGGGAACTCTGTTCCCACCCGGCAGCTTTGGGGTGCAGAACAGGGCACAGACCATCCACCACCTGGACCAGCAGAGACACACAGACACAGGCCAGGTACAAGGGAAAGGCAAGAACCTATCACTGAAAACAAGATGGCAAGAGGAAAGCAAAAGAGCATATCCAAGGGAAACCAAGACAACCTGGCACCAGCTCTCCCATCACAGCAAACAGCGTAATGCAAAACACTCCAGAAAAAGAAGACTCAGACATGAAATCCTGCCCCAAGATGATGATAGAGATCCTTAAACAAGTACAGGAGGAAAAGAGTAAAGAACTAGAAGCTTTTAAAGAAGAAACATTAAAAACAATCAAAGAACTAGAAGAAAAAAGAACCAAAGAGATGAAGGAATGTAAGAAGGAATTTAAAACAGAAATGGACACAATAAAGAAAACATTAAAAGAGACAATCCTAGAAGTAGAAATATTGAGAAAGAAATCAAGAGTTACCGATGCAAGCATTTCAAATAGACTACAAGAGATGGAAGAAAGAATCCCGGGAACCGAAGAAAACATTGAAAACATAGACAAAAGAGTCAGACAACACGCAAAAACCAAAAATGTCCTAACCCAAAATGTCCAGGAGATTCAGGACACAAAGAGAAGACCAAACCTAAGGATAATAGGAATAGAAGAAGGAGAAGAATATCAACTATGTGGCACAGTAAATATCTTCAACAGAATTGTAGAAGAAAACTTCCCTACCCTTAAGAATGAGATGACCACGAACATAAAAGAAGCCTTAAGAATTCTAAATAGGTTGGACAAGAAAAGAAATTCCTCCTGACACATAATAGTCAAAACACCAAGTGTGCAAAGCAAAAAAAGAATACTAAAAGCAGTAAGAAAAAAAGGTGAAGTAACATATAAGGGCAGACCAATCAGAATCACAACCGATTTCTCAACAGAGACTATGAAAGCTAGAAGAGACTGGACAGACATCATGCACACCCTAAGAGAGCACAAGTGCAAGCCCAAGCTGTTTTACCAAGAAAAACTATCAAACACCATAGATGGAGAGATGAAGATATTTCAAGACAAATCTAAATTCACAAAATATCTGACCACAAAGCCAGAACTACAAGGAATTATAGGTGGAAAACCCAATACAATAAGGTGAACTACATCCTAGTAAAAACAAGAAATTTCATAAGCAAGAAAACCAAAAGAAGAAAGAGACACAGACACACCACACCCTACAAAAGCAATAATAACAGAAAACAGCAACCACTATTTTTTCATATCTATTAGCATAAATGGACTCAACTCCCCAATAAAGAGAAATAGGTTATCAGACTGGATACATAAACAATATCCAGCCTTTTGCTGCATACAGGAAACTCATCTCAGAGACAAAGACAGATACTATCTTAGAGTAAAAGGGTGGGAAAAAAACTTCCAAGCAAATAGCCCCAAGAAGCAAGCTGGAGTGGGTATTCCAATATCGAATAAAGTAAGTTTCCAATCAAAAGTTATCAAAATGATAAGGAAGGACACTTTTTATTCATTACAGGGGAAATCTTTCAGGAGGAACTCTCAATCCTTAACATATATGCTCCAAATACAAAAGAATATACATTCATAAAAGAAACCCTACTAAGCTCAAAAAATACATTTCACCCCACACCAATAATAGTGGGAGACCTTAATACCCCACTCTCAATAATGGACAGATCATGGAAACAGAAACCGAACAAGGACACTGTAAAACTAGCAAAGAATATGAACCAACTGGAATTAATAGAAATCTACAAAAAAACGTCATCTTAAGTAAAAGAATACTACTTTTTCTAAGCATCTCAAAGCAGCTTCTGGAAAATTGACCACATAATTGGACACAGAACAAGCCTCAATCAATATAAGAAGATTAAAATACTCCCATGCATCATCTCAGACCAACATGTTCTAAGGCTAGTCTTTAAGAACAACAAAGACAACAAAAATCCCACATACACATGGAAAGTAAACAATGCTCTGTTAAACAATAGCAGGGTCAAAGAAGAAATAAAGAAAGAAATTAAGGATTTTTTACAATTCAATGAAAAAGAAAACACAACATACCCAAACCTATGGGATGCAATAAAAGCAGTACTGAGAGGAAAACTCAAAGCTCTGAGCACTTCCAAAAAGAAACTGGAGAGAACATACATCAGCAACTTGACAGCACAACTGAAAGCTCTAGAAAAAAAGGAAGGAGATACACCCAAAAAAATGTAGATGGCAAGAAATAATCAAACTTAGGGCCGAAATTACCAAATAGAGACAAAAAGAACCATTGAAAGTTTCAACAAAACCAAGAGCTGGTTCTTTGAGGAAATCAACAAGATTGAAAAACCCTTAGCCACACTAACTGGAGGGCAAAGAGAGAGTATACAAATTAACAAAATCAGAAAGGAAAGTGGGGACATAACAACTGAAACTGAGGAAATTCAAGAAAGCAACAGATCCTACTACAAAAGCTTATGCTCCACAAAGTTGGAAAATTTGGAGGAAATGGATGAATTCCTAGACAGATACAAAATCCTAAAGTTAAACCGGGACCAGGTAAACCATATAAATAATCCCATAACACCTAAAAATTGAAGAAGTCATCAAGAGCCTCCCAACCAAAAAAAAAAAAGCCCTCAGAATAGCCCAGTCTTCTGCATCTCAGAATAGCCCAGTCATCTATAGTAGATGACAATACTTCTAGATGTCTCACATTACAAGGGATTATGAGATCCTTAGGTGGGATGCCAAAATACTGTATGCATTGTTGAATGTCTAGCAAAACCAATTGTACCATTGAAGTGGAGTATTTCTTTTGACCATTTCTTCCTTGTGACATCTGCATAACTCTAGCTGCTAGGCCTGCATTAGTTAGTGGCCCTCCCAGGTCCCTGCACAACTTAATGCAGGCTTCTAACCCTTTGCTCTTATATGAAGTGATCGCTTGCCTACACTCCTTAGTACACTGTTCAAATATGAGCTGTTTCAGTAGAGGCATGGCAGTATAGGGATCTCCAAAAACGCATTCCCCTGCTTCCATTATCCTTGCCACAATGTCTGTAAATGGCTCTGTGGATCCTTGGAGAATCTTAGATTTCTACTTACGTCTCCTTTATTTGGGAGTGATTTCCAAGCTTTAGTGACTAGGTTATTGATCTGATTGTCAGGATGGAAACTATGCCCTTCTGCTCTGCCTGGGGCATATGGAGGCAGAGTTGGTTTGATAGTATGAATTAAAATCTTACTAGTTACAATGAGCATAAAGTACATGTAAAACAAGATGTAACCTGGATATTTCATAGACTTATTACAGAATTTCAGAAGTTCAAAGAATCTGGACGACAAGCCAGGAAATATAAATTGATCAAAAAGTATATTTATAGATTACTAAGTAATCTAACTTGTCAGTAAGAATGAGGAGATTATTTATAAAATATATCTTCAGGACTTTTCCTCAATCTGTGATTATAAAATATCACATTTCACCAATAATTTGAATGAAAATGTCCAAAACAGGCACAGAACTCTGGGTCAATAGCAGGATTGCAAAAGCAAATGCTGAACTACATTCTCATGAAAACTGAATGTGAAATTAAAGAAACATTGGTTTTCAAAGTGACCTTGGTACACACAATTAAAAAGAAAATAAAATCCTTGTTAATTTTTCTATAGTATTTAATAAGATGAATATTACATTTAATGATTCTAACTGTATTACCCATTCTGGATGAATGTATGAAGCTATTCTTTAGCATTTTAAGTCAAATATTTTTAGGATAGCAGTGCCATACTGATAAAACAAAGAATGTGAAGTAGCTTTCCATTTTCCCATAATGGAAAATAGGAATTAATAAATATTATCACTTAAAACAAAGCAGATACCCATAAATATATGTATATAAATATGTCAGGTAAACAGTAAAAATAAGAACAAAATTGCTCTTAGATGCATATATTAATAATCTTTGCAAAATGACTCAAGTATTTTCAGAAAATATTTTCTAAAAGTATGTGTTATATTAATACATCAGTCAAAATTCAAACAAATGACATTTACCAATTTAGGAACCGACATTTGTAAAATAAAGGCGTGAATAATTTAATACAAATAAGTATTTAATACATATTTTGTAGATACTTATTGAGTTCATTTTTCAAGTATTTTAAATTAAGTAAATGGCCTTTTTCATATAAATAGGATGAGAAGTAGCGATTTTTAGTAAATATTTTAATCAGCAAATAAAGGTAAACCTGGATAAGCTAACTTAATTAATAACATTCATACATGATCAGTATATGAATTAATAAACATTTTGTCTAAAATGTTTGTATTTATCTACAGCAAAATTATTTTCATATATTTATAGACAATGCATTTAAATTACATTTCACTGTAGTACTCAACTATGGTGAAGTTGCAGAACCCGAGCACCATGACTGTGACACTTTATCTTAGGCTTCCAGACTCATTCTTTTGGTGCCAAATGCTCATGTGACTGTGATACCATGTAACTCATTACCTTAAAAATGAGATTCAAATGAGCTCAAAAGTGTACGTGGAAGATAGGAAGGACGAATTTTCAAAGCTCATAGCTTTATGGAAGAGAGGAAAGATATCTGCATTTTAATAGAAATGGAACTTCATGCTGTGTGCAGGACCAGTCTCCGGAATTTCATGGAAGTGTAGACTCCAGAGCATAAATATCCTGTCCAACTTGGCTAGGATTTTACTAAGTGGCCCATTTCCCTTATTTGGTCTCATAACCAACTTTTTTTTTGACAATGAGTCTGAACTGGAGAGTAAGCCCATATTTGTTCTGAAAGATCTTTTGATACATACTCATATGCAAAGGCTAAAAGAAAACAGAACAGAAAAATATTCTGCTTAAAATTTTTACCAAAATTCCATTGTCCCATTCTTTCTAAAGTTCACTGTGCTTACTACTTATAATAGACTATGTTCACACATTATATTTATCATATAGTTATGCTTCTAGATGATACATATTTCATTTTTGTAATTGTTAACATATTTCCTGTTAGTGTGCTTGTCTGTATTTGTGAACACATATAACAATACTATTCTTTCTATCTTCCATATATGGGTCAAAGACTCAAAAAATAGATGGTGGGGCTTACCAGCAAATACCTTTAATCACCGAGCCATCTTGCAGGTCAGATATATTTGTAAACTTTACAAAAATGGTTCATTCCAAGTTAGTGCCTGTAACCTAAATGTGTGTGTCACGGTGTGTATCTCTAGGACAGAGAACAGCTTAAGAGGTGCCTGTTGTTCCTTTCACTGCATTTTCAGAGGACTGTACTCAGGCTCACAGGTTTCAGGGAAATGGAACTCACTTGAAGCACTCATTGTCTATTCTTTTTGTTTTTTCTTTCTCTCTGATAATACTTATAATTTCTTCATCTTATATATTATATGTACATTGCAAATATGAAAGTTTCTTAAGCTGAAAACATTTAAATTCATTTAAAAACTACTTAGACAAATTTAGCAGACATTTCTTAATTATCACCTAATGAATTCACTCACTCCAAAGGCATGTTATCCCAATTTGCAAGAATAGCACTGTGAAAAGAAAAATAAATAATTTTGTAAAAAGTGAGAAGATTACAGCAATGTGCCTTCATGAGGGTGAATGGAGGGTAAACAGTGGCAGTGGTGAGTGCCAAAATACATAGAAGAAAGCTGAGACCGATAGGCACCTGGGTCTCCATTCTGTCTATGGCTGCTGAAGAACTCCTCCCTCCAACTAGCAAGTCTCCAATGAAGAAGCTCTCTCACTGACTACTAGAACAGCATCAAAAAGACACAGTGATGAGGATAAGAGCCTTCTCTCCAGTTGTGTTCATAATTCTCCTAAAATTTTCACATAACTACCATTTAAAAATTCTTGTCAGATAATTCTAACATCTCTATCCTTTTGGATTTGAGCAAATAATCATTGCCTTCATTAATTATATTTGAGATGTTCTGGCATTTTCTATATCAAATGATTTTCAACTGAACCATAATTTTTGACTATTATTTTATAAGGCTCCAGGGCTTGATTAAAGTTACTATTAAAAAATCTTTAACCTCTATTGTTTCAGCAATAGGCTTCTCATTGCTAGGTAGGGTTAAGAGTTCATAATCTTTCCTCAGACTTCTCTGACAACAAAGGAATTATTATTTGTACTAAGGAAGGGTGGAATAATTACTCTTAGGTAGGAGGATTGCCTTTTCTTGTTTAGTAGATTGTGGTTTCATCTAATAGCATTATAATTTGTTAAAATTATACAATTTAACATTTAATTTACTTATAGACATATTCTTTTGAAAAACAGAAAAATCTTATTAGTCAGAATTTTAATTTCTGTGACCAAATGTTTTTTTTTTTTTTTTTTTTTTTTTTTTTTTTAATTATGGAAGACAACGTTCACTTTTGATTACAGATTCAGATGGTTCAGTCTGTCTGGATGATGCAAGTAAGTTAATCACAAATGTTAAGTCCATGCAATTCTGGAAACTGGGAAAGGAACAAGAATGAAGATACTCTTGAGGGTGTGACATGACCCCAAAAGAAATGTACATAGTTACCATAGTCAACTTTGTTTCACTTTCTCATTTTTCAGTACTTCCAATATGACATCATATAGCTATCCCTTAAAGGAATTGATCAAAGGGTTTGATCTGAGACCTCATTTTTTTGCTGCATTTTCCCAGAGCTTTTAATTAGAAACCTCAATAAATGTGGGGGACTATGAATATTCAAAAATCATGATATAATGTTTAAAGTTATTGATGAACTACTTTACAAAAGTAATGAAAGCATACATAAGGTGTAAAAAATACAAAGTCATTACATGAATTATATCCAGTTTGTAATTTTTATTTCAAGCACTAAACAAGTATTAATAGGTATTGTAATAGGACTACCATAAGGAACACTAAATAAGTAGATATTTTCACTATTAACAATTTAGATGTATTTCTAAAATGCCTTAGAATGATAAAATATAGACCCATAGAAATAACAATATATTGAAAGTTGTGTTTCCTGATTGGGTATACTCTCCATACATAGTAAAATAAAGATCATCTAAACATGATTGTTTAATGTTTTAATACATATGAATAAACTTTATCATACAAGCCAATCTTATAAGCACTTTCTAGTTGGTTTGAACATATTGAATAAATGATTACCTTCATAATAATGAAATAATGTACTTGAAAATTTATACTGAGTGAAACAATAATTTTTCATGAAGTTGAATTCTGTATACTGTCCTTCATTTGAGAATCATAACTAATGATTTTTAAAGCTTTAAAAATATTAATTTTATTACCATTTAAATTTTTCCTAGATGTCAAAAAATGGCATTGGATGATACCTGGATCCCTCATGCGGAATACTGCCAATCCCTTCTTCGTTGACAGTTGTGTTCACAGAAATACCCAAGACACATACCTTATAAAGCTCAAAAAGAAGGAAGGCCAGAATGTGGATACTTCAGTCTTTCTTAGAAGTTAGAAAAATATTCACATAATTTTATGCAAAAATGCTTAAAATTTGTACATTTATCTTTGCTTTTTAAAATAAAGTTGTTTAAAAAAAGAAGTTAGAATAAAACACTCAGAGGAGGAAATACTCACAGGTCAAATAGAGGAACAGGAATTGTAGAAAGGATCATTTAGAGACTGCCTCACCTGAGGATCCACCATATATGCAACCACCAAACACAAGAACTATACAAAGAAGTGCTTACTGTCAGGAAGCAGATAAGGATGCCTCCCCAGGGGCTCTGCCAGAGTCATACAGATGCATTTGAGGATGCTTGCAGCTAACTATCAGAATGAACAGAGAACCACAATGGAGGAGCTAGATAAAGAACTGAAGGATCTGAAAGGGCTTGCATACTCATGGGAAGAACTACATTATCAAAGGACCAAACCTTTCAGAACTCCTAGAGACTAAAACACCAACTATTGTACACACATGGAAAGACCTATGGCTCCAGTTTCATATGTAGCAGATAATAACATTGTCTGGCATCAATGGTAGAAGAGGAGCTTGTTCCAGTGAAGGCTTGTTTTCCCAGTGTTGGGGAATGCCCAGGCACTGAGGTAGAGAGGGTGATGATTTTGTTTTGTTCTTGGGTTCTGTTTGCAAGAATTTGAGTATTTTTGCATCAATAGTCATAAAGAAAATTGATCTGAAGTTTCCTTTATTTGTTGGGTTTTTATATCATAACTTGGTTTTGTATCATCATAACTGCAGCTTTATAGAGCAAATTAGGTAGTATTCCTTCTGTTTCTATTTTTATCCATGTGTCTAAGAATTTTATGAAGTCATTGTTTGAATAGCTAAGTAGTATTCCATTGTGTAAATGTACCATTTTTTTTATTATTCATTCATCTGTTGATAGACATCAGTTTCTAATTTTTTGGAGTAGTATTAGTCTAAAGTTTTCTTTGAATGTCTGATAAAATTCTGCACTAAACCATCTGGTCCTGGACTGTTTTTGGTTGGAAGTCTTCTAATAATTCCTATTTGACTAGGGTTTAATGGCTAAATTAATTTGTTCCTCTGATCTTCATTTTATGTTGATAATTGTTACCTATTAGGAAACTAATTTTCTTTATATTTTCCATTTTTATGGAATATAGATTGTTTAAGCATGACCTAATGATACTTAGGATTTTCATATTGTCTATAGTTAATATGAATATTCTGTCTGTCTTATAGTTTTTATAAGGATTTGTTTAACTCCTTGATTGCTTCAAAGAATCAATGCTTTGTCTTATTGATTTTTTATTATTTTCATTTATTAATTTCAGTTCTCAGTTTATTTCCTGCCTTCTATTCCTCTTGAGTGTGCTTGTATCTTTTTTCTAGAACTTTCAGTTGTGTTGTTACAGTTTTTAGTATGAGATCTCTCCTTTTTATGTAAGAAATTACTGTTATGAAATTTTCTCTTAACATTGATTTCCCTGTTTCCCACAAGTTTTAATATATATTGTATTCATTATTCAATTCAGAGCATTCCTATTTTTTTTTTATTTCTCTCTTTACCCAGTATTTATTCAGCAGAGGGTTGTTCAATTTCCCCATTTTTGTAGGATTTTTTTGTTCTTTTACAGGATATGTGTTTTATTTATTTTTCAAATGTTATCCTTCTTTCAGGTTTCCCCAGAAATCCTCTATCCTATCACTCCCCCCCCCCCGTTTCTATGAGGTTGCTCTTCCATCCACCTCCCTCAACCTAATCCCTCCTGCCTTTCTGCCCTGGTATTCCTTACACTAGGGCATTTAACCTTCAAAGGACCAAGGGCCTCTCCTCCCATCCATACCAGACAAGGCAGTGTGCTGCCAAATCATCATCAAGAAGCCTTACTCTGACAGATGATGGAAGTATATTCAGAAAACTATATCCCTCTGTCACCCTCCATTAGATAGAAAAAAAATGCCCAAATTGAAGATCTGCATAGAGAATCTCATTTTGGACATTGTGAAATTCTACAGAAAAATAGGGAGCAGAATTGTGGGAGCCACAGATGTGGAGGACAACAGGAAAACTGGATGCATAGAATCAAGTAAACAGGGCTCATAGGGGCTTACAGAGACTGAAGCAGCAATCACATAACCTGAATGGGTCTATGCTAGTTGTGTGTATATATTTCAGTGTTGTTAGCTTGCTTTTTATTTTGTACCTTCTAACAATGTGAATGGACGTTGTCCTGACTGTTTTGGCTCTGTGAAGCATTGAAAGCAGTATAGTGTGTGTTCATAGATTAAGAGGAAGTTATCCATCATATTGTAACCCATGAAAGAATCTGAAATTTGTTTAATTTTATAGTTGTTATGTGTAAAACTGTGCCACTTTCTATCATTTCTATTGGCTTTATTAGAGTATTAGAATTATACATTGTTACTTTTACCTTCAACAACAAGTTTACAATTGTATGCTTGTTGATTTTAAGAATGTTACTCTGGGGATATGCTTTATGTTTTTTTTTAAACGACATTATTTTGCAAAACAAAGATAAATGTAAAGATTTTAAACATTTTTTGCTTAAAATTATACATTTTTGTCAGTACTGTTTTTTCAGACATTAAAATAAATTTTACATAAAAACCATGTAAATATGTTTCTTAGTCAGTACTTGATTTTTTTCAAGGGCTTGACAGTATGCATTGAAAACGTACTAGTTGCAATAAGCGTAAAGTACATGCAAAACAAAACGCAACATGGAAATAGTCAAAGTCTTCTTGTTTTGTGAATATATGTATATTTTTTGTTTCCTTTATTTCTTGGACTTCATAGTCTGTGAGTTGTTTCTGGGGGAGTTCAAGCCTCTGGGGTTAGCATCCAAATATCAGTAACTGCATGTTATGTCTGTTCTTTTGTGACTGGGTTATCTCACTCAGGATGATATTCTCTAGATGCAGCCATTTTCTTAAGAATTTGGTTAAGTCATTGTTTCTGGTGGATGAGTAGTATTCCATTGTGTATATGTACCACAATTTTTGTATCCATTCATCTTCTGAAAAACATCTGGGTTCCTTCCAGCTTCTGGATATTATAAATAGAGCCGCTATGAACATTGTGGTGCATATATCTTTGTTGTGTATTAATGTGTCTCTGGGGTATATGCCCAGAAGTGGAATAGCTGGGTCTTCAGGTAGTACTATATCCAATTTTCTGAGGTATCGCCAGACAGATTTCCAGAGTGGTTGTATTAGCTTGCAACTCCACCAACAGTGGAGAAGTGTTCCTATTTCTCCGCAGCCTCGCCAGCATCTGCTGTCATCTGAGTTTTGATTCTTAGCCAATCTGACTGGTGTGAGGTGGAATCTTAGGGTTGTTTTGATTTGCATTTCACTGATGGCTAAGGATGTCGAGCACTTCCTCAGATGTTTTTCTGCCATTCGGTGTTCCTCAACTGAAAATAATTTGTTTAGCTCTGTACCCCATTTTTTAATAGGGTTATTTGATTCTGTGGTGTCTAGCTTTTTGAGTTCCTTGTACACCTTCGATATTAGGCCTCTATCTGATGTGGTGTTGGTAAAGATCTTTTCCCATTCTGTTGGTTGCCATTTTGTTTTCTTGAGGATGTCCTTAGCCTTACAGAAACTTTGCAATCTCATTAAGTCCCATTTGTTAATCTTTGACCTTAGAGCTTGAGCCATTGGTGTTTTTTTCAGAAAATTTTCTCCTGTGCCTATGTGTTCTAAGGTTTTCCCTACTTTCTCATCTAATAGTTCCAGTGTATCTGGTTTAATGTGGAGATCTTTAATCCACTTACACTTGAGCTTTGTACAAGGAGATAAGAACGGGTCTATTTTCATTCTTTTGCATGTTGAGTGCCAGTTGGACCAGCACCATTTGTTGAATAGGCTGTCCTTTTTCCATTGAATGTTTACTGCTCCTTTGTCAAAAATCAGGTGACCATATACATGAGGGCTCATTTCTGGATCTTCTATTCTATTCCATTGATCCACTTGCCTATTTCTGTACCAGTACCATGCAGTTTTCAGCACAATTGCCTTGTAATATAGCTTGAGGTCAGGGATAGTGATTCCCGCAGATGTTTTTTTGTTGTTGAGGATGGATTTCGCTATTCTAGGTCTTTTGTTATTCCATATGAAATTGCACATTGATCTTTCCAATTCCATGAAGAACTGGGTTGGAATTTTGATGGGGATTGCATTGAATCTGTAGATTGCTTTTTGTAGGATGGCCATTTTTAAGATGTTGATCTTTCCAATCCATGAGCATGGGAGATCTTTCCATTTTCTGAGATCCTCCTCAATTTCTTTCTTTAGAGGTTTGAAGTTCTTGTCATACAGGTCCTTTACTTCCTTAGTTAGAGTCAAACCAAGGTATTTCATAGTTTTTGTAACTATTGTGAAGGGTACCTTTTCCCTAATTTTTTTCTCCACATGATTGTCCTTTGAGTATAGGAAGGCTACTGATTTGTTTGAGTTAATTTTGTATCCGTCCACTTTGCTGAACTTGTTTATCAGCTGTAGGAGTTATCTGGTGGAATTTTTGGGGTCACTCAAGTACACTATCATGTCATCGGCAAAGAGTGATGTTTTTATCTCTTCCTTTCTGATTTGTATCCCCTTTGATCTCCTCTTGCTGTCTAATTGCTCTAGCCAGGACTTCCAGTACTATGTTGAATAGGTAGGGAGAGAGTGGGCAGCCTTGTTGAGTCCCTGATTTTAGTGGGATTGCTTCAAGTTTCTGGCCATTAAGTTTGATGTTGGCTGTTGGTTTGCTGTATATTGCTTTTATTATGTTTAAATATGGGCCTTGGATTCCTGTTCTTTCCAGGACTTTTAACATGAAGGGGTGTTGGATTTTGTCGAGTGCTTTCTCAGCGTCTAGTTAAATGACCATGTGATTTTGGTCGTTGAGTTTGTTTATATGGTGGATTACGTTGATGGATTTCCTTATGTTAAACCATCCCTGCATCCCAGGGATGAAGCCTACTTGGTCATGATGAATGATGATTTTGATGTGTTCTTGGATTCGGTTTGCAAGGATTTTGTTGAGTATTTTTGCATCAATGTTCATAAGTGAGATTGGTCTGAAGTTCTCTTTCCTTGTAGGGTCTTTGTGTGGCTTAGGTACGAGGGTTATTTTAGCATTCAAAAAATAAGTTGGGTAATATTCCATCTGATTATATCTTTTGGAATAGTTTGGCGAATATTGGTGTTATATCCCCAATAAATGTCTGATAAAATTCTGCACTGAACCCGTCTGGACCTGGGCTTTTTTTGGTTGGTAGGCTTTTGATGACTTCTTCTATTTCTTTAGGTGTTATAGGGTTATTTAGATGGTTTACTTGGTCCTGGTTAAACTTTGGGACCTTGTATCTGTCTAGGAATTCGTCCATTTCCTCCTGATTTTCCCATTTTGTTGAGTATAAGTTTTTGTAGAAGGATCTGATGATTTCTTGAATTTCGTTAGTTTCAGTTGTTATGTCACCACTTTACTTTCTGATTTTGTTAATTTGGATACTCTCTCTTTGCCCTTTAGTTAGTCTGGCTAGGGGTTTATCAATCTTGTTGATTTTCTCAAAGAACCAACTCTTTGTTTTGTTGATTTTTTCAATGGTTTTTTTTTTTATTTCTATTTGGTCTATTTCTGCCCTAAATTTGATTATTTCTTGCCGTCTACCCTTTTTCGGTATATCTGCTTCCTTTTGTTCTAGGGCTTTTAGCTGTGCTGTCAGGTTGCTGATGTGAGCTCTCTCCAGTTTCTTCTTGGAAGCACTTAGGGCTATGAGTTTTCCTCTCAATACTGCTTTCATTGCATCTCATAGGTTTGGGTATGTTGTGTTATCATTTTCGTTGAATTCTAGAAAGTCCTCAATTTCTTTCTTTATTTCTTCTTTGATCCTGCTATCCTTTAACAGAGCGTTGTTTAGTTTCCATGTGTATGTGGGCATTTTGTTGTCTTTGTTGTTGTTAAAGACCAGCCGTAGACCATGGTGATCTGAGAGGATGCATGGGAGTATTTCAATCTTCTTATATCGATGAAGGCTCGTTCTGTGTCCAATTATGTGGTCAATTTTCGAGAAGGTGCCATGGGGTGGTGAGAAGAAGGTGTATTCTTTTACTTTAGGATAGTATGTTCTGTATATATCTATTAATTCTAGTTGGTTCAAAGTCTCTGCTAGTTTTGCAGTGTCCTTGTTAAGTTTCTGTTTCCCTGATCTGTCGATTGGTGAGAGTGGGGTTTTAAAGTCTCCCACTATTATTGTGTGGGGTGAAATGTATTTTTTGAGCTTTAGTAGAGTTTCTTTTATGATTGTGGGTGACTTTTTATTTGGAGCATATATGGTAAGGATTGAGAGTTCCTCCTGACAGATTTCCCTGGTAATGAGTAAAAAGTGTCCTTCTTTATCTTTTTTGATAACTTTGGGTTGGAAATTTACTTTATTCGATATTAGAATAGCCACTCCAGCTTGCTTCTTGGAGTTGTTTGCTTGGAAGTTTTTTTCCCACCCTTTTACTCTGAGATAGTGTCTGTCTCTGTCTCTGAGATGAGTTTCCTGTATGCAGCAAAAGGCTGGATTTTGTTTATGTATCCAGTCTGATAGTCTATGTCTCTTTATTGGGGAGTTGAGACCATTTATGTTAATAGATATCAAGGAATAATTGTTTCTGTTTCCTGCCATTTTTGCTTTTTTGGGTTGAGTTGTGTCTGTGTTTTTTTCTTCTTTTAGTTTTCTTGTTTAGGAGTTTTCTTGTTTTTACTAGGCTGTATTTTCCCTCCTTGTATTGGGTTTTCCACCTATAATTCGTTGTAGTGCTGGGTTTGTGGTCAGATATTGTGTGAATTTTGATTTGTCTAGAAATATCTTTGTCTCTCCATAGATGGTGATTGATAGTTTTGCTGGGTATAGCAGCTTGGGCTGGCACTTGTGCTCTCTTAAGGAGTGCATGATGTCTGTCCAGGCTCTTCTAGCTTTCATAGTCTCTGTTGAGAAATCGGGTGTGAGTCTGATTGGTCTGCCTTTATATGTTACCTGACCTTTTTCCCTTACTGCTTTTAGTATTCTTTCTTTACTTTGGGCACTTGATGTTTTTACTATTATGTGTCGGGAGGTATTTCTTTTCTGGTCCAACCTATTTGGAATTCTGAAGGCTTCTTTTATGCTCGTGGTCATCTCATTCTTGAGGGTAGGGAAGTTTTCTTCTATGATTTTGTTGAAGATATTTACTGTGCCTCTTAGTTGATACTCTTCTCCCTCTTCTATTCCTATTATCCTTAGGTTCGGTCTTCTCATTGTGTCTTGTATTTCCTGGACATTTTGGGTTAGGAGCTTTTTGTTTTTTGCATCTTCTCTGGCTGTTTTGTCTATGTTTGCAATGTTGTCTTCTGCCCCTGAGATTCTCTCCTCGATCTCTTGTAATCTGTTTGAAATGCTTGCTTCTGTGACTCCTGATTTCTTTTTTTGGTGTTCTGACTCTAGGGTTATCTCTTTTAGCGCTTTCTTTATTGTGTCAATTTCTGTTTTAATTTCCCTTTTCCATTCCTTTATTTCTTTGGTTCTGTTTTCGTCTCGTTCTTTGAGTTCTTTGAATGTTTTTCTTGTTTCTTCTTTAAAAGCTTCTGAATCTTTTTGCTTTTTCTCCCTTTTTTGTTTAAGTAACTCTATCAGTGTCTTGAGGCATGATTTCAGGTCTGTGTCTTCTTTCTCTGGAGTGTTTGGAATTCCGATGTTTGCTACTATCGGAGAGCTGGGTTCTGGTGTTGCTAGATTGTCTTGGTTTCCTTGGGATATACTCTTTCTCTTTCCTCTTGCCATTTTGTTGTCAGTGATATGTTCTTGCCTTTCCCTTGTATCTGGTCTGTGTCCCTGGTACATTTCCGTGTGCACTCCGCAGAGATCTCTCTACTCCCCGGCAGCCCAGGTTCTGGGTGGCAGCCTGGCCAGGCTCCGTTCTGCGTACTGTAGTCACCTCCGGGTGGGAACAGACGTTCCTAAGATCTGTTCCTGGTCACAGATGCTCAGCTTCTCCGAGCCACCTTTCTGGCTGGCAGGTTGGCCAGGCTCTGCTCTGTGTCCTAAAGTCGTCTCCGGGTGGGAACAGAAGTTCCTAAGATCTGTTCCCGGTCACTGGATCGGGGAGGACAGGGTAGGTTAGGGCAGGGCGTGCCCTTTTCGTGTGCACTCCACAGAGATCCCTCTGCTCCCTTGCAGCCTAGGTCTCCCACTCACCAGTTGCTCAGCCTGTTCGAGCCGCCTTTCCGGCTGGCTGTTGGGCCAGGCTCTGCACTGTGTCCTGAAGTCCATGCTTTATGTTTTTATTTATTACCATATCAAAGCTACATCAGGTGATTATTGTAACATATCAACATGCATTTGTTCTCAATATTATTTATAAAATTAATATTTCTATTCTGATCATATATCTTGAGGTTTTCTGTTTTTTTCTTTATATTGTTGCAATAATGTTTGCAATTATTTCATATTTTATTAATACATTTTACAAAATTGGTCATTCTTGTTTTCACCATTGTGGTACCTCACCAGACAGTACAGATATGAAGGTCTGTGTCTAGTATTATTGTATCTTGTTATTTCTTGTTTGGTTGATTTCCTCAGGAGTACTATTCATTTCTTTAGGGATATACAGGAGGAAAAGTATGTTTGTGGAAGAAGGGATAAATATGCACAATGCTTGGAAAATTGGAGAAAGTGGAGGCATTGTATTTTGGGATGTATTTTGTGAGAGAAAAATAAATTGAATGAAAATGGCTGCATTGGCACATAGGGAGTGGCACTATTAAGAGATGTGACCTGGCTGGAGTAGGTGTTACTTTGTTGAAGGAAGTGGATTTCAGGGGGCTGAGTTTGAGATATCAGATGCTCAAGCCTGGTTTAGTGTAAAAATTACTTACCAATCCCTGCAGACCTCTATGTGCAACTCTTATTTCCATTTCTAACACTGTGTCTGCCTTTATGTTGTTACATATCTATCCATGTATATAACAGATTAAACCACTGAAATATAAACCAGCCCCAATTAAATGCTTTTATATATTAGGTCACAGTGTCTCTATATAGCAACAGAACCCCTAAGACAAATAAATCATAAATTTTTTTATAGTTATATTAATGTGATATATGTGTGTGCACAAGTATTTTCTGTTAATAAAAGAGGAGAAATATAAAACTCTATACCAGATATAAATGTATACAACTGAGATTTCAGCAAGTAAAAAAGAATGTCTTTTAAGCATTGTCAGTTAATTTACATTAAGACACTAGAAATAATATTTTTACTGTCATTAATTATCATAAACTTATTCTTGAAGTTTAGTACATATTTAAATAATAGCATAATTAGACAACTTCTATATGCATTTAGAAAACATAGCCATTTCATTCTCCAAAGAATGAACAAAAGAATGGCTATCCAAATTATACCAAGTATAAGTTTGTGTGTTTCTTTGTTGTCATAATGGCTCATGTGCTTTACAACTGACACCCACCTGGAGTATAGAACTTTGGGTAATTATTGGCACTTTGTTGACTTCTCTTTTGTCTTCTGTCTTTCTTTCTTTATCTTTTTTTTTGTTTTTGTTGATCTTCTCTTCTGCTTAAGAATCTTTTAAATAATTTATATTATTCAGCAAGTGCATACTTATCATTTTCATGTCTCTAATAACTACATAAGAATTGAGAACCTGTACATGCATTAGATTTTTATTTTCTCCTTACATTATACATTAATTCACCACTATGCAGAGCTTTAGAGACACTGATTTTAGTTTGTTTTAATTATATGTATATTTTCTAAAATTCATTAATATAAAGTTACAAGTATACTAGTTAAAATAATCCTGATTCAGTAGAAGCTCTCTAGGGAATGCTATCTAAGTACATTGATAAACTAATTATTGTGAATTATAATGCAGGTAGGTGCCTATGCTAAATAAATAAAAACACTTAACTTAAAATTTTAGTTACATTTAAAAATATTTAAAATTGTTTAAAATATTTAAAAATAATCTTGATGTAGAAACAATTGTAAGTTGAAAATGCATTTTAAATGCCATATACCAGAAACTCTATAGCCTATTACTTCCATATATACAGAATATAGGATACTTATATTTTGAATGCATGACTGACTAGGAGCTATGTCCTCACTCAGCTGTCAATCAAGGTAAAAGATTTTCATCTCAATATGTCTACTTGGACAAAAAAAAAGAAGCTCAAAATCTACATGTCTTTTCTGCTGAGCACATATTGATTTCACAGTATTTTAAAGTCAAATTCAGACAGTATGTAATTATCCTACCAGGCTTGGTGAAGCAGGCTGCTATGCTGTGAAAGAATCAAGGGTGGGTTATTTGAGAGCAGGTCTCATTCAGTGATGTTATCTCTTGTCATATAACTTAAAAGCAAAGACACTATTCTGATGCAATATTCTTTTCAACCCAATTGTCAATTTGTTGCATTTTACTCTTCAACACAAATAAACCCATTCAATGAAAACATGACTTGGTAAATAGAAAAACAAACTGTGGTCTATTTTGGGCAGAGTTACTACTACACTCTCTATTCCCCTCCTAAATATCCCTCTCACTACCTGTAAACAGTCCTCTTGTTACCATTCTGTCCTCTCCTCCTTCTCCTCTGACTCCTCCTCTTCCGATTTACTCCCGGACTCCTCCTCCTCTGTTTCCTCTCCTTTTCCCCACCTTCTCTCCCTGTCTCTCATGTATTGCCTTAACATAAATTTATACTATTCTTACACTATTCTTAAGCAATTTAATTTAGCAAGCTACCATTTGCTTCAAAGAGAACAAAGTCATAAATAATAACCAATACCTAGAATTTGTTATTGTAGAGGCAGAACACAGAACCTATTCATGCTGTGACAAGACCTCAAATGTAGAAAACAAAAACATAAATGAGAGTTATCTTAGTTAAGGTTAATATTGCTGTGATGAAACACCACAAACAAAAATAAGATGAAAAGGAGAAAGTTTGTACTGATTTGTTCTTTCATGTCATTGTTTATCATTAAAGGAAACCAGGATAGGACATTAAAGGGCAGGAACCAAGGTGAAGGAGATGAATCAGAGGAGGCCATGGAGGAGTGTTTGTTTAATGTCTTGCTCATTATGGCTTTATACATCTTGTCCTGTCATGAAACAGAGGATCACCAGTCTCCCCACAGTGTTCTTGGATTTAACTTGATTAATCTCTAACTAATAAAATTAATTACAGCCTACAGTTTGACATAACTTTTCATGACAAGAGGTATTCACATTGGTGAATTTTTGGTTATTGAGCTATACAAGAAGCATATAAAATTGTAAGTAATAACATTTTCTATTCTATGCATTTTCTCCTCTGTCAAACAAATGTTGTATTTAACATACAACATTAAAAGATAAAGTTAGAAATTAGGTGGTATGTTTTACCATATCTGTATATAACCCCAGAGTTTATAGTACACAATGTGATGGATTATGTTTACTCAAAATTGGTGAATTGGATATTATTACCATGTGAATCCCTAATTAAAAATGTGACTGATTTAGAGAAAGTTGCAAAGAGTTAATTCAGTGAAGAAGCAGTTATTAAAATGTCTTAGTCTAATAACCAGTTCCTTTACAAGAAGTGGACATTCTGATATGCACTTGTATACAGATAAGATAATGTGACTGGCATCACTTTTTATTAAAAAATGAGGAGTTTCAGAAAGTCTCAACTCTATTTATATCAGAAACTTGGAATCCAAGACTCAAACATTTCAGAAAATTATGATAAATAATTAAAAGTTGTAAAACTTATTATTTTTTGCAGGTTATGAAATGATATATATCTCATGAATAAATCAATATTTTTCCATTAAGAAAAAATATTTATTATCTCACCAAAGTATTTATAATATCTAATATCCATAATTTAAAACAGAAATGTGACATTTCTCAAAGTAGTCTTTAGAGAGGACAAGTGTTGAGAGTATCCTTTCCAAATTTTTTGTAGTTTTATGAGGTGGAAGGGATTGGAACCTCATGGGAAGAACAAATTATCAACCAACCAAACCCTCCAAAACTCAAATGGATTAAAACCCCAACCTTTGTGCACACATTGAGAGACCTGTTGATGCAGTTGCATATGTAGCTGAAGATATCAGTATCTGGCATGATTGTGAGAAGAGGCCTTTGGTCCAGGGAGGGCACTTTTCCCAATGTAGGGGAATGCCAATGCACTGGGGTTGAAAGGGTGTTTAGACATTTTGTTTTACTTATACTTTATGTTCTTTGTAAATAGTAAGGTTTCAGTGCATAATATCAAACCTTTAAAAATCAAGTACTAACAAAAATATATTCATATATATTTATGCTGAAATGCTTTTAATAATCTCTACATGTGTCTCTTTTTTAAAGAAAATAAAGTTGTAAGAAAAAAAATAAAGAAAGGGTGATTACGAGGCAGTGAACCTTTGTGAAGACAAATGGGGGGGGGCAGGAGCAAGCAGGGGAAAGGGATAACATCTCAAATATAAATACAGAGTATCTAATAAAAAATAAATATTTTTTTTAAAAAATGGGAAAAAGGCTATTTTCATGTATGCACACCATATACTTTGAGTATATGTCTTTCTACTCCCATTCTGCATCACAACTATTGTTTGTTCCTTTTTAATTCACATACATTCAATCATGATATCTGGTCATAGACAAGCCTAAGTATTAAAAATGGGAGATACAAATAGATAAAAATATGGTACTGGGATTTCTAAGAATAGCTTAATTGGCTTGATATTATTTCAAGTTGCATATAGTTTTCTCTAAATAATATAACTTAATTCTTTTTATGGGAGAAAAGAACACTATTTTTAATCTAATTATGGATACATTAAATATCATGGAAAGTCATTCATGATTAAAATATTTTATTAATTAGAACATATTATCCAAAACAAACTATTCATAAATATTTGTTTAATATCTTATTTGTCTAATATCAATGCCAAATATCTCATCAGATATATATGCATATTAAGTTTTATATTACATTGTATGGTATATTTATTATGCATTTGAAGATATTAATCTAAAGATAAACTCTTATTGGTAACTAGAATACTCTTATAGTATTTTTAGTTTTACTGGCATAAGTAGGTGGTTTTCTGAGTTATTCATCTAAAATTTTACAATAATTTTTGTATTGATCAAGTTTGAAATGTCTCATTAACTCAAAACACCAGAGTGAATGTGGCACAGCGTTAGCCACATTCATTAACCAGCAGAGTGTGTTTGTAGTGTTCAGCACTATCAGAAAGACACAGCAAAGAGAAACAATAGAGCAGCATGAAACTAGTTAAGAATCAGGTGATCACAAATGATGCTTCAACAGACACCAAGAGTCACTTAGGAGTAAACAATGGTAAGTGAAAAACTGTATAAAAACTAATTTAATGAATACTATGTGACATTACAATAACAAGTCTCTACGCCTTTAAACTCACATTAAAAATTATTTGAAATAATATATGTATTTTACCTCTATAAAAACACAAATCACTCTAAAACTAAAAACTTTTCTGAGAATAAACATATGGGAGAGATGAAAATTCAGTATTTTAAATTATGTCAATATTCAAAACCATATATAAAACTCATACAACACAAAATTACCTGCAGGGAACAACTTAAGGAAGGAAATTCATACTTAAATTTGAGTTTTGAGTTATTTCATCATAAGTATACTGCAAAGTATAAGTAGAGAACTATATTTTGTTTCCTGGCATTTTAGGTAAGGGATATTTAACTCAATTATTACTATTAACATAAAGGAGGTATTATAATTAATTTTAATGATCTTTGCATTATTCAAAGTAACTTTTTAAATTAAATATTTTTTGACCACAATCTTATAATTTATTTGATTTTTCTGGATTATCTTCTCATTCCTTCCTACAATTTTCTCAAAACATTGAACAAAACCCTAATACAAAAACAGAACTACCAAAATCAAAACAAAAAAAAAAACAGAATTTAAACATTAAACAATACAAAAATAAAACAATCAAAACACACTAAACCGAAAATAGATAAAAGCTTGCTTGCATGTGTGTGCATCAACCCACAAACACATATTTACACACACACACACACACACACACACACACACACACACACATTTGGTCACAAACCTGAACATGAAGCCTGTTTTAAAGGGTTTGATATATCCAGTATCACTTAATCAAAGAAAACTAAGTTTTTCATCTCCTAGTAGGTATAAAAATAATGGTTAAACTTTATCCTGATGGCAAGATTTCATTCATTAATTTACCCATACTCTAAATATAACATAATAAAATATTAAGATAAATCAAAATCTTCCACTATAGGTAGACAAGAACCAAAAAAAGTAAGTAAAACAAAAAGTTAAAAAAAAAAAAAAAAACTAAGAAAAGGCAAAAGAAGTAGAGATCCACTTTCTTACAAAAGTTTGAACTCCATAAAAACACTAAAAACACTAAATAGAAGAGCATAAGATGAATATAAAAAGACTCAGTGGTTAGGAGAACGATCTGCTTTTCCAGAGGTCTTGAGTTCAAATATTGATATGGAGGCTCACAACCATCTGTAATCACATTTTTGCCCTCCTCTGGTGTATCTGTAAATAGCTACAGTATGCTTATATATAATAAATAAGTGATTTATAAAAAAAGATAAATATAATGGATCTGGCATAGAATGATTCAAACCTTATGTATGCTACTTCTATGCCTGTAAATTCATGTGAAGTTTGCTCATGTAGATTTAGAGAGCTTTGGCTCATATTATTTCAGCCTCCTATTTTGTGAGTGTGATGCTTTGCATATTTTTAGCCTTATTAGAAAGTGTGGTTTTGTTTGAGGAAGTATGTCACTGTGGGGTTGGGCTTGAAGACCCTCCTCCTAGCTGCCTAAGGATGCCCAGTCTTTTCCTGGCTTTCTTTGGAAAAAATGTAGATCTTTCAGCTCCTCCTGTACCAAAACTGCCTAGATGCTGTCATGTTCTCACCTTGTGATAATGGACTGAACCTCTGAACCTATAAACCAGCTTTAATTAAATTTTGTCATTTGTAAGACTTGCCTTGGTCATGGTGTTTGTTCACAGCAATAAAATTCTAACTAAGACAGAAGTTGGTAATAGGAGTGTTTTTTTGCTCTGATGGGCCTGCCATGCCATTGTCTGAAAGAATATGGATTTTAGGATTTTGGGTTTGGAAAGCAGTGCTTTAAAAGTGGTTTAATGGGCTACCCAAGTAGGAATATGAAGACTTTGTTACTGAGAGTGTTTTGAAATGCTCAGACTTGTCCCAAATGGTTTCAGTGGAGGATTTCAGTATGTGGCCTAGAAACAATTTTTTGTAGTATTTTGATGAAGAACATGGATGCTTTTTGCCCTTCTCTACAGATTCTACCTAAGGTTAAAGTGAAGAGATTTAGATTAATTGCTTTGAAAAAGAAAATGTCAAAACAGCCTGGTGTAAATTCTGTTGTGTGGTTACTAAAGTTCACTCTTATGAAGATCATTTTAATGAAAAGGAGCAAGTTCTAGATGAAGAAAATCTTAAATTCAGGTGTGGTGGTACACACCTTTAATCCCAGGAGACATTCATACTGATCTCTAAATTTATGGTCAATCTACTGAACAAGATCCAGGACAGCCAAGCTTAGGTAGTAGAGGAATTAGAGAAGGTAAAGCTTGTGATAGATATAGTAGAACAAGAGAGGCATGTTGTAGCTCCTACAAGCAGCAGAACTAGAACTCAACACCTTTGGCCATGTGTCTCTGACTTTATATTCAAGAGGATCAGGAGAGTACTAGAACAATTGAGGCTGGTTTGATGGAACAAAGAAATTATCAATAATTATGAAGAAAGCAGCATCACTGAGGTGAAATTTTCCGGGTAGTGTTTTCTGAGAGCAGAACAAAACCATGATCCACAAGCTATCCAAGGTTGTACCTAATGGGGAAGCAATCTTGTTGTGCAGAAGGTTTGTGGATTGAGAGTTGAGTATATAAACCTATATGCAAAACTATTGGGCTGGAGAGTCGTATTAATGTGGGATTTGAGCGTAGAGAAACATCAGGGAACAGAGGCAAAAAACAGGTGGTAGAAAACTGCCAGGAAGGGATTGTAAGAATGGAATGCTATCTGGGTGGTGGCTTGGACCAGATGACAGAGGCACATGGGGATCTGAACTAAAATCGGGCCTGAGGAGTGAGACCTCATGGCTGATAAAGAGATAAACTATTTATATTTTTTAACATTTACTACAATATTACAGCCTCAATTGTACCTGACAATCCATTACTGAAGAAGTCGTGCAAAGGATTTGAGGTTTGGCACCATGAAGGGAGCCTATGAGATGGTATTGGTGAAGCCTAGATGCAACAGAAGGTCCCAGTGTATTGAAGATGCCAGTACCACAGGATAATTACCAAGAACAAAAGCAAAAGTATAGTGGATTAGCCTAAGCTTAAAGTGCTACAGAGTGCAGAGCTGGAGAAGTGAAGTCAGCCCTTAGAGGAGCCCAGAAGATCATGTGTGGATCCCAGATATTGAAACAAGAAGTTGTCACATTGACGCTGCCTTGGAGACACAAAGGTGTCAAAGATGCCAGTGACTTGGAATACCTGCCAAGGAAAGCTACTAACAGGAGGTGAAACCAGTTAAGGGAAAAGAAGTTTGTTGCAGTCAACAAAGATAAAAAAGTAGTTGAAGATCGGAAGAAGGCTTTGACATGAAACATGGAGATGGAAGAGTTTTGAGTTTTCCCACATGGTTGCCTGTTTTAATAGTGGCTCATAGTAAAGTGATTGGATGGATATCTGAAAAGACTTTGAACTTTGGACTTTTAATATTGTTGATAATGCTATGAACTATGGGGACTTGGAAGTTGGAATAAATGTACTTTTTGTTATGCTTTGTTTCGGTATTTCACCAATAGCCTCAAGTGTTTGAAAAAGTTAGGGAAGCCAGGTAATAGAATGGAATGGTTTGAATATGCTTGGTTCTATTAGTAGGTGTGGCCTGGATGGAGGAGTTGTGTCACTGTGGAGTGAGCTTGAATATCCTCTTCCTAAGTATGTGTGTTTATGTGTGTGTCTGTGTGTGTTCCTTCTACTGCAGGAAGAATTTTCTATAATAATAGTCAAATCAGTAATTGTTCTATAAATACAAGTATAACAAAATATCATTAAAAGAGTGTCAAAAATCTTAATGACATTTAGACCAGGCATTATTTGGTTATATACTAAGTCCCTGAGTTACCTAGATTCAGGTTCTTGACAACCCAAGCAGAGAATGGATTACAACTTTTAGAGTGTGCCTTTATTCAAATTAGTGATTGCTTGGTTACTCCCACAATTTTGTGCCATCATTGTCCTAATACATTTTGTGTACAATAAACAATAATAGATAAAAAGTATGTGTCTGTCTTGGTATTTACTTTGATAAATGCATAGAATCACTTCTACTTCCAAAGACTCCGTAATATAGAGTTGAAGGCTCTGTAGGCACCAACTGGACATCTCTATCCTCAATCAGCTGATTAGGTATTGTCTTCAGCTGTGGAGTATTACTGTGAAGGATTACTTTTAGTTTTTGAAAAGCAACCAGTGTCTTGGCAATAGCCTGTGTTATTTGAGAATATCTTTAGGTCTTCATTGGAATATTCATTTAGTGACAATAGATGGGCAGTTGTGACTGTCTCCCAAATTAAGTGGTGATTTTACTTAGATAGTCTATATACATGCATATATTTTAGGAATGGTCAACTATATTACATTTTCATGCAATCAATCATATATACCTTAATTTTAGCTATTTCTTTCTGTATTCTTTCCTATACCGTCCACTTCACTATGCCTCCCTATTTTCTACTTCCATTTAAATTTCAGCCCTTTAATCCATATATATCTATTTTATTTCCCTTTCTTATTGAAGTCTATCTACTCCCTTTGTCCCTTATTTTATTTCTACAACCCTGTGGCTTTATTGATTGTGTCATGGTTATCATTACATCTAAAGTTTACATATAAAGAAATACATACCATTTTTTCTTTCTGGGTAAGAATGATTTTTCTAGCTTTATCTATTTTTCTACAAAATTTATTATGTATCTTTCATTGACTGAGTAATTCTGTATTATATAAGTGTCACAGTTGTTCTTTATTTGTTCTTCTGTAGAGGGATATCAATACTCATGTTTGAGCAAATGTGGAGGTTCTTCAAAATAGGAAAGATGCATGTTATTCCACCAGGATTTGTCTGGACATGAAAACAGATTGGCCACTGCTGAAAGTCTGATACAGAACCTGGGATTGAACCCAGCGATTAGATTCAGTAAAATGGAGAAAGAGTTAAAGCAATAAGTCTACCTGCTTTCCTAGTAAGTGTGGTTTCTACTTACTCTGAAAGGTCGTGGTTGTGCTGGGGACCTGGGATAAATCAACATGTATGAAAGGGAGGGGAAGATCTATGGGAGAAACTGGAAAAAAGGAAGAAGTGAGAGTGCAACAACTGTTTTGCTGAAAAGGTAGTTTGGAGGAGCATCTAAAGATGTGAAGCTTAAACCTCCTCTTTCCATTCTAATTTGGTCACACAGCTTGAAATATTTAGTCCACATTAGTTATGTAATTAGTAATGATGATGATGATGATCAGGATGATGATGATAATTATAATAATAGTAATAATAATAATAATAATAATAATAATAATAATAATAATAATAATAATAAATTCAGATGTTCTAGATCCTTTTATGTGTAGCTCTGTTTAACCATTTTGATCATATACTCTGTCTATGCATCTAGTTAATACTCTCCTTAGAGTTGCTTCTCTACTCACTGACTGACACTCCTCCTTTTTCACTCATATATACTGAAATTTTAATTAATTTAATATATTTTGCAGTTATAAAAGTATATATATACATATATATTTCCATTTCTCTGAGAGAATTGTATTTAATTCATATACTTAAATATAGACAAATTATTTTATTCACATTAGCCTTAAAATGCTCATATTTTAGCAATTATTTTCTGTATTTTATTTAGCTCCCATCATAATAATTTCTTGTGAACTCTCTATATTCAAGCCTCCTAATATTATGCATATGTGCAAAGACAGAAGCAAAAGGAGACTGTTTTACATCTGCTCCTTTTATATTTAATGTGTTTAGCTTCATAGTTTCTAGATTTTCCCTCCCAAATGGATTCAGCTTCTTAAATTAATTCATAAGGCATCAATAGAATAAGTGCACAGTGATCCATCATCTCACGGACCTTTCTTTCACAAATATGCTAATTTTCCTGATTGCCAGATTTATGTCCTTCTGCTAGGTTGTAAATTAGTCCAGGGGGGGAAATCTCAAAGCAATTTCTTTTAGAGTTTCTCATTATTTTTTTATCAGCCATAAGAAGCTAAATTAATTAAATGTATGTTAATGTGTGTCATATTTAATGCATCATTTCCTTATTCATGTACACAGCTATGTGGTAAATATTATTTGGAGACCATAGCTTTTGACAGAATTAGTTTATTTAAATTGATTGGTGAAAATGGGACTCATTATCTGAGAATAATTTTACATTTTACTCAATATTTTTAGTATATTTTATATGTGAAGTTTCAGAATAAATACTGAGAAACTAGAAAGAAGAAAAAGATAGTGCATTGCCTAATGAATATCACAGGATATTGATCAGGAGTATGTGAGATATTAATTAAACATTTACTAAAGAAAATTTTATGAAAATGACTTACTGATATGTAATAGAATCCCATATATAACCTACACTGACTATTTCAAAATTCTGGGAGACAGAGACTACACTAGTGTCCTTCTTTTGGACCCTGAATTTTCCATGAATTGCCTCATAATTTGCGCTTTTAGCATGAAAACCATTTTATCTTTGAATTTTACTCAAGAGTTCAAGCACACAGTAAAATCGTCTTGAGGGAAAGGTATACACTGAAGTACATTATGTTTGAGACACACCAGAGTCATTTTTCCAAAGAACCTCAAAATAGCCACACTAATGGATATTTATGATACTTGTGGATATTCATTCTATTTTCTACACACTTTTCAAACATCACAGTGATTATACTTGTGTATAAGAAAACTTAATTTTCCAAAAGAAAAGTACCGTTTTAATTATTGAAATTTGCAAATTAAAATCACAAATGAAGAAAGATACTGGTGTATTTTATAATTCTCTTATGTACCTAATTTTCCATTAGCAATGCTAATGAGAACAGATCACAAGTCTCAGTCAAGAAAATATATGATAATGGATTTTTGAGAAATTCTTAAGAAAATGTTATAAGTGATTTTTTAAGGAATCTCTCTCTCTCTCTCTCTTCCCCTCCCTCTCTCCCTGTCTCTCTGGCAATCATATTGCAATGTCAGAATTCAATTACATTTTAAAATTTTTATTTTCTTACAACTTAGACATAAAATGCTAATTGCTTCAATGAAACTTTTATTAAGAAGCTTACATTTGCTGAGAAAATATTAGTGGGGTTTGACTGTTCTAAAGTTGACTGATTCCTAGTCTTTGAACTTTTATCCCACTTACGTAACTTAGTTAAATTATTGGTTTCAAATAAAATATACGTCATAGGTCTGTAGCTCATAATTTCTATATTTGAAGGTTGTTAGTGGAGGGTCCAATGCTATTCCTGTTTGTGACAGTATCTCCTGTAGTCTTGAAAAACCTTAAACTTATATTACTTGCAATGTACCCGAACTCTTGAAATTCTTAACTTAGATTCCTGAGTTCTAGTTATGTAGTAGGGTCACCTCAAAAGTCACATTTATATCTTTCTACTAATGCTTGGAGATCTTGCCCTTTTTTGGAATTCTGGAGTGTAGTCGTTCTATAAGTTCTTCCCACAGTGATTTATAGAACAAAACAATAATGATACCTTTTTGCACCTTATGCTAAAACAATTTTAACAAGACAAAAATGTAATTTCACGAATAAATGCACATTTGCATCCAATGAGTGTACAAGGCATAAAGGATAGGAAGATGATATTAAACAAATAAAATTAATGAAAAGATGGCAAGTATATAAATAAATAAAACATTTAAAGAATAATAAAGGGCTCGTACAGGCTGAGCAACTGTGACCTGGAACAGATCTTAGGAACTTCTGTTCCCACCCGGAGACAACTTCAGGACCCAGAGCGGAGCCTGGCCCAACTGCCAGCCAGAAAGGCGGCTCATACAGGCTGAGCAACTGGTGAGTGGGAGACCTAGGCTGCAGGGGAGCAGAGGGATCTCTGCGGAGTGCACACTGAAAGGGCACCTCCTGCCCTGACCTGCCCTGTCCTCCCCGATCCAGTGACCGGGAACAGATCTTAGGAACTTCTGTTCCCACCCGGAGACGACTTCAGGACGCAGAGCGGAGCCTGGCCCAACTGCCAGCCGGAAAGGCGGCTTGTACAGGCTGAGAAACTGCGACCTGGAACAGATCTTAAGAACTTCTGTTCCCACCCAGAGACGACTTCAGGATGCAGAGAGAAGCCTGGCCAAGCTGCCACCCAGAACCTGGACTGCCGGGGAGTAGAGAGATCTCTGAGGAGTGCACGTGGAAGGTGTACCAGGGACACAGACCAGATACAAGGGAAAGGCAAGAACATATCACTGACAAAAAAATGGCAAGAGGAAAGAGAAAGAGTATATCCCAAGGAAACCAAGACAATCTAGCAACACCAGAACCAAGCTCTCCGATAGTAGCAAACATCGGAATTCCAAACACTCCAGAGAAAGAAGACACAGACCTGAAATCATGCCTCAAGACGCTGATAGAGTTACTTAAACAAGAAAGAGAGGAAAAGCAAAAAGATTCAGAAGCTTTTAAAGAAGAAACAAGAAAAACACTCAAAGAACTCAAAGAACGAGAGGAAAACAGAACCAAAGAAATAAAGGAATGGAAGAGGGAAATTAAAACAGAAATTGACACAATAAAAAAAGTGCTAAAAGAGATAACCCTAGAGTCAGAACACCAAAAAAAGAAATCAGGAGTCACAAAAGCAAGCATTTACAACAGATTACAAGAGATCAAGGAGAGAATCTCGGGGGCAGAAGACAAGATTGAAAACATAGACAAAACAGCCAGAGAAGATGCAAAAAACAAAAAGCTCCTAACCCAAAATGTCCGGGAAATACAAGACACAATGAGAAGACTGAACCTAAGGATAACAGGAATAGAAGAGGGAGAAGAGTATCAACTAAGAGGCACAGTAAATATCTTCAACAAAATCATAGAAGAAAACTTCCCTACCCTCAAGAATGAGATGACCACGAGCATAAAAGAAGCCTTCAGAACTCCAAATAGGTTGGACCAGAAAAAAAATACCTCCCGACACATAATAGTAAAAACATCAAGTGCCCAAAGTAAAGAAAGAATACTAAAAGCAGTAAGGGAAAAAGGTCAGGTAACATATAAAGGCAGACCAATCAGACTCACACCCGATTTCTCAACAGAGACTATAAAAGCTTGAAGAGCCTGGACAGACATCATGCACTCTTTAAGAGAGCACAAGTGCCAGCCCAAGCTGCTATACCCAGCAAAACTATCAATTACCATCGATGGAGAGACAAAGATATTTCAAGACAAATCAAAATTCATACAATATCTGACCACAAACCCAGCACTGCAACGAATTATAGGTGGAAAACCCAATACAAGGAGGGAAAATACAGCCTAGTAAGAACAAGGAAACTCCTAAACAAGAAAACTAAAAGAAGAAAAAAACACAGACACAACTCAACCGAAAAAAGCAAAAATGGCAGGAAACAGAAACAATTATTCCTTGATATCTATTAACATAAATGGTCTCAACTCCCCAATAAAGAGACATAGACTATCAGACTGGATACATAAACAAAATCCAGCCTTTTGCTGCATACAGGAAACTCATCTCAGAGACAGAGACATTATCTCAGAGTAAAAGGGTGGGAAAAAAACGTCCAAGCAAACAGCTCCAAGAAGCAAGCTGGAGTGGCTATTCTAATATCGAATAAAGTAAACTTCCAACCAAAAGTTATCAAAAAAGATAAAGAAGGACACTTTTTACTCATTACCAAGGAAATCTGTCAGGAGGAACTATCAATCCTTAACATATATGCTCCAGATAAAAAATCACCCACATTCATAAAAGAAACTCTACTAAAGCTCAAAAAATACATTTCACCCCACACAATAATAGTGGGAGACTTTAACACCCTACTCTCACCAATTGACAGATCAGGGAAACAGAAACTGAACAAGGACACTGCAAAACTAGCAGAGACTTTGAACCAAGTAGAATTAATAGTTATATACAGAACATACTATCCTAAAGTAAAAGAATACACCTTCTTCTCACCACCCCATGGCACCTTCTCGAAAATTGACCACATAATTGGACACAAAACGAGCCTTCATCGATATAAGAAGATTGAAATACTCCCATGCATCCTCTCAGATCACCATGGTCTACGGCTGGTCTTTAAAAACAACAAAGACAACAAAATGCCCACATACACATGGAAACTAAACAACGCTATGTTAAAGGATAGCAGGGTCAAAGAAGAAATAAAGAAATTAAGTACTTTCTAGAATTCAACGAAATTGATAACACAACATACCCAAACTTATGGGATGCAATGAAAGCAGTATTGAGAGGAAAAATCATTGCCCTAAGTGCTTCCAAGAAGAAATTGGAGAGAGCTCACATCAGCAACCTGACAGCACAGCTAAAAGCCCTAGAACAAAAGGAAGCAGATATACCCAAAAAGAGTAGACGGTAAGAAATAATCAAAATTAGGGCAGAAATAGACCAAATAGAAACAAAAAAAAAACCATTGAAAAATCAACAAAACAAAGAGTTGGTTCTTTGAGAAAATCAACAAGATTGATAAACCCCTAGCCAGACTAACTAAAGGGCAAAGAGGGAGTATCCAAATTAACAAAATCAGAAAGGAAAGTGGTGACATAACAACTGAAACTAAGGAAATTCAAGAAATCATCAGATCCTACTACAAAAACTTATACTCCACAAAATTGAAAAATCTGGAGGAAATGGACGAATTCCTAGACAGATACAAGGTCCCAAAGTAAACCATATAAATAACCCTATAACACCTAAAGAATTAGAAGAAGTCATCAAAAGCCTCCCAACCAAAAAAAGCCCAGGTCCAGACTGGTTCAGTGCAGAATTTTATCAGATATAACACCAATATTCGCCAAGCTATTCCAAAAGATAGAATCAGATAGAATATTACTCAACTCATTTTTTCAGGCTACAATAACCCTTGTACCTAAACCACACAAAGACCCTACAAGGAAAGAGAACTTCAGACCAATCTCACTTATGAAAATTGATGCAAAAATACTCAACAAAATCCTTGCAAACCGAATCCAAGAACACATCAAAACGATCATTCATCATGACCAAGTAGGCTTCATCCCTGGGATGCAGGAATGTTTTAACATAAAAAAATCCATCAATGTAATCCACCATATAAACAAACTTAAAGACCAAAATCACATGGTCATCTCACTAGATGCTGAGAAAGCATTCGACAAAATCCAACACCCCTTCATGTTAAAAGTCCTGGAAAGAACAGGAATCCAAGGCCCATACTTAAACATAATAAAAGCAATATATGGTCAAAGATTAACAAATGGGACTTAATGAGATTGCAAAGTTACTGTACGGCTAAGGACATCGTCAAGAAAACAAAACGTCAACCAACAGAATGGGAAAAGATCTTTACCAACACCACATCAGATAGAGGCTTAATATCCAAGGTGTACAAGGAACTCAAAAAGCTAGACACCAGAGAATCAAATAACCCTATTAAAAAATGGGGTACAGAGCTAAACAAATCATTTTCAGTTGAAGAACACCGAATGGCCGAGAAACATCTGAGGAAGTGTTCGACATCCTTAGCCATCAGGGAAATGCAAATCAAAACAACACTAAGATTCCACCTCACACCAGTCAGATTGACCAAGATCCAAAACTCAGATGACAGCAGATTCTGGCGAGGCTGCGGAGAAAGAGGAACACTTCTCCACTGTTGTTGGGGTTGCAAGCTAATACAACCACTCTGGAAATCTGTCTGGCGATACCTCAGAAAATTGGATATAGTACTACCTGAAGACCCAGCTATTCCACTTCTGGGCATATACCCCAGAGACACTTTAATACACAACAAAGATATATGCACCACAATGTTCATAGCAGCTCTATTTATAATAGCCAGAAGCTGGAAGGAACCCACATGTCCTTCAGAAGATGAATGGATACAAAATTTGTGGTACATATACACAATGGAATACTACTCAGCCACCAGAAACAATGACTTAACCAAATTCTTAAGAAAACGGCTGCATCTAGAGAATATCATCCGTAGTGAGATAACCCAGTCACAAAAGAACAGACATAATATGCAGTCGCTGATAGTGGGATGCTAACCCCAGAGGCTTGCACTCCCCCAGAAACATCTCACAGACTGTATGAAGTCCAAGAAATAAAGAAAACAAAAAAAATATACATATATTTACAAAACAAGAAGACTTTGACCATTTCCATGTTGCATTTTGTTTTGCATGTACTCTACGCTTATTGTAACTATTAGGTTTTCAATACATACTGTCAAGCCCTTGAAAAAAATCAAGTACTGTCTAAAAAACATATTCACATAGTTTTATGTAAAATTTATTTTAATGTCTGAACAAACAGTACTGACAAAAATGTATAATTTTATGCAAAAAATGTTTAAAATCTGTACATTTATCTTTGTTTTGCAAAATAAAGTCGTTTAAAAAAAAATAAAGTCAACCACAGACCCTTCCATAACACCAAACACAACACTGTTGCCATTGTTAAGTGGTGATTGCTGAGAGGAACTGAGTTTGGTGGGTCCTGAGGAAGTCCAGGTATCAACTGATTAATGAAGATGTGCATGCTTGGAGCCATGTGATATATTGTTCCAAGAATCCCATACTGGTGTTCGTCTGGGGAAATTCAGGCTCTGGTACCTCTCTCACTATATCTGGCCAGTTTTCATGAATTCAGGCTTGGAAGCATAAGAACAAAGCTCAGCAGGGCTTGTGAACTCTAGCCTGAGCTCTCAAGAAGAGCACTCTGCCACTGATCCTGGTGGGATGCAGCAAAATGCTGCCTTTGCTGGCAAGCTGAATCGAGCCAGCAAGAGACACTGGTGCAGGATGCAAGAAACTTCAAAATAGAAAGTCTCTTCCCAATAGGAAGTTCTATCAGCTCTTTTAGAACAAAGGAACTCAGGTGGAGAATGATTTCTATACATGTTACTTTACTTTCAGGTTCTGCTTTCATATGAGTTCAGTTTTTGAAATTGTTTGGGTCTAACAATCAGCTTCCTGTTGCCTTGGTCTTAGGGCTTTGGGAGACCGTGTCTGTACATTTTGCAGGTGTCCTGCTTCTGCCTAGTGCTTACATGCATTCATGTCTACATGCAAGGTAGGAACTTGGGACATGGGCATCTGGCTGTGGTCCTTGACATGCTCCTGCCCAGGCAGACTTGGAGCATGGCCAATGCCTTTTGGGGGTCACACATTATTTTTGGCAGCATGAAGATCATGTACTACTTACAGCTGAGTGAAGATTTCTGAATTCTCGAGAGTATGGAATGTTCCTTTCTTCTAACTTTCCACTCTCTTGGCTTTCTTTTTTTTTTTTTCCAGTTATTCATTTATTTATTTATTTATTTATTTATTTATTTTCAAATACATTTTTAAACTTTAGTATAAAAAACAAAGATAAAAGAAAAAAATTTAAACATTTTTGCATAAATGTATAAAATACAATTGTGTCAGTGCTTGGCTTTTTTTTTTTTCTTTTTTTTAAGGTTTGATACTCTGCATTAAGGTCTTACTAGTTACAATGAGCAAAAAGTACATGTAAAACAGGATGTAACCCAGAATTAGTCAACATTTTCTTGGTGTGTAAGGATTGAGCATGACATTTTTTTTTGTTGTTGTTGTTTTGTTTTGTTTTCTTATTGTCTTGAACTTCACACAGTCTGTGAGTTGTTTCTGGGGCAGTCTGAGCCTCTGGGGTTAGCATCCCACTATCAGTGACTGCATATTATGTCTGTTCTTTTGTGACTGGGTTATCTCTCTCAGTATGATATTCCAACTGGTCTCAGTGAGGATTTCAGCTTAAAAACATGGCCTTTTTACCCCCACAGAGCCTAGCATCAGATGGAGCACAGGGAACATGGTAGGAGAGCTAGCAGAAAGACTGGAGAAGAAAAGGGGGATTTCAACCCTATTAGAACAACATAGGCTAACCTAACCACCCAGTTCTCCCATAGTCTAGACCACCAACCAAGAAGTGTACCTGGAGAGATTCATGGCTCCATATACATATGTAGCAGAGGATGCCCTTACACAACAACAATGGAAGGGGAAGCCCTTGCTAGGGAATCTTGACTTCCCATTGTTGAAGGATCCTGTAGCAGTTGAGCTAAAAAATGTGGATGAATGGGAAAGCACTCTCATACAGGCAGGCAAAGTGTAGAGTGAAGGGTGGATGTGGGCTGTGAGGTTGGTGGAAGGATAACCTGGAAGGGGGATAACATAGGATGTAAGTGTTTGTGAGTGAGTAACCAAGAAGTGAAATTCCATTTGAGTTGTAAATATATAAAATGCTAAATAAAACATAGCATTAATAAAATAAAATAAAGAACTTGATGGTAAATACCACTTCTTCCCTGGTGACTTTATATCAAAGAAATGACCCTCCCTTCTTTAGAGGCATTCATGAACCTTAATCCCCTCAAGAACCAAGGCTTTAGAGAAAATGTTTATAATTTTTAGTCATCCCATGTCAAACAAGGGGAGTTCAAAGCCTCATATTAATAAGGCAGCCTGAAAGTTAGTGTTACTAGAGTTCTATAACACCCTCTTAGCCAGGATTCATGAGATTTTTATATATGAACATAGAAATAGAATCTTATACAGGGTATGTTATCCTGGGTATACTAGTAGCTTAGTGGTATGATGATTGAGTGTTTAAGCATATGTGAGATAATGAGAACAATCTAGAACATACAAAGTAGAACTTTACCAGCTTAATTTCCCACATATTTCACTAATTTTGGTATGTTAAAATGGCAGCTTAATGTTATGTCTGTTGATAAAATTGTGGTGAACTGCAAACATCAAAACAAATGTGAATGGCCAAGCAATTTGATTACACCCATTTATTTATTTTTCTGCCACTATAATGAATAGCCTTTTAATGCCTATTGTTGTTGCTAAATGATCCCTTGTCATAGGAACAAAATAACAAATCTCAGGGTGAAAGTTCCCGAATACTCATTAAAATGGCATCACTTTTCAAGCATCTTGGGTTCATTGAGACTAATTATCCTCGGAAATGTCACCCAGACAAACTGTGTTTAAAAATACTAATGTGCTGTGTCTAAATAATCAAAATGCATTTTAAGGGGTCTAGAATTGCATTTATTGATTTTATTTAGCAATATTTTAGAGGACATTAGTATTTATGATGATTTCTGTACCAAATACTTAAAGCAAATATTATTCATAATCATGTGTGATTTTGTTTTCTCAATATGTTTAGAAGCCTTAAAAGCAATGTGATGTTTTTAAGACACTGATATTTATTTTGGTATATTAATGTGAACTAAGATTAAGTAACAATTTAAATTAAATATTTTCTATATAAATTTTATATACTTTGTGATCCATAAATAAAACAGGAGTGGCATATCACTATATGGGTATATAGAATAGTTCTGTAAATTATTTTATAAATGCTACACCATATACCAAAGATCCTCTGTTACTTTGAAGACCTATGAGTGTCTGAGGTACTCCAGGACTCACTGTAGTTCCATTTAAACATCCACAAATGCTCCTGTCTGAATCTCAGATCTCACATTGACTAATGGGTAAGTAACAACAATTTATAGTAAGAGATATAATATCTTATTGACATATGGAAATGCATATAGAATTAAAATGTATAGATATACAATTTTAATGGAAATAACTTCACAGCAATTCTGTTTTAAAATGTGGTACTTTTCTCTGTGTATTACTGCTGTGCTGCTCACATTCATAATTCATGTATAGAAACCTGTTAAATGCAAGTGTTTTATATGACTAATATTTGGTGTCTTTTTTGAAAAAAAGAATAAGTTGGTAGTTTTATAAGATGCTTAGAAAGGAGGAATTTGTATAATAACAAATTATAAGCATTTTTTAATTTTCTTTTTGCTTCATTAGTTACAAAAGTGCTTCACTATTTCAGGCTTCTGATATGTACTTAACCAAGATAAAAATGTAAACATTAATAAAATTTTGTCTTAGGTTATTAATAATAGCTTTGTTTATAGCTGACAAATGTTTGAAATATTAATAAAATTGTTCTATGTAAGGAATGGGATGCAAAGTAGCAATGAAAAAACAAATCTCTGGTTAGAAGAGATAAGTTTCCTAATCTCATCTGCACTCATGATTATAGCAGATGGGAGGCTTTTCTACATACCAACAAAGAGAAATCATCCCCATAAAAGACCTGTACACTTTATAATTATACCCATAAAACCATTATAAGACAAAGATCATACAAAACTGCCATTGAATTAATTTTCTCTTTGTCATCTACTACTAGGCATGAGGACTGCCCTTAAAAGTGTTTTGTCACTCTAGTGTGGCACTGTTAAAGAGCATTTATTTTTAATTTGTGAGCAGCTATCAACTGAAGAAATTTTCTGTGTTAGAGATGGGGGCTTATATCCACTTACACCAGATTTTTGTTTCGTGCTTCTTCACTCTTGTGAGTTCATATGAGCATCAGTCATGATGTGTTTAAAATATATTGTTCCCTTGGTATCATCATTACCTCTGGCATTTCCAATACTTTCATTTCCTATTCTTCAGAATTCTATAAACCCATAATATGGGGAATTTGATGGATATATCCTGTTTGTGACTTTAGAGAGTATTGAGTATCTTTCACTCTCTGCACTGCATATCTCTGTTCCCATCTACTTTACAAAGAAGTATGTTTAATTGCCAAGCAAGACATAGATCTATGACTATAACAGAATGACATTATGATTAGTTTTATGTTCCTTTTGTATCTGTATAATATTACTGTAATTGAATCCTATGAATATCAATACTTTATGTGTTCTCATATTGTTTAATAAATCAGACATAACAATAAAAATTACTTTCAACTTTATTTATTTAAAATGAGAGGGACTATGTCTAAAATTTATAGACATATTTCATTTTAAATATAGATTTAGTATTTGCATATAGTTAGAAGTTTAAATTTTGCCCTAATCCTTAATTAGATAGCACTGCTATCTGACAAAATAATTTATATTTTGCTTCTTAATTAAAATCAGAAAAATATTTTTTACTTTATGAATATTCTAATTGCTTATCCGTTCATTAAGATTAATGAATTATCAGTCTAATACAGTGTAAGGCAGTTATTTTCTACTCACAAATAATGACTATTCTAAATATGTTTTTAAAGTGTTCTCTTCCACTTCTTACCAGTGCATTAAAATGTTTGATTATTTAAATATTCATTTGAAGATTTTTCTTAAAATTACTATTAAATTACTTAGTACTTCATTAGGAGAATAATTATGTACTTGCTTAGGATTTTAGTATTTCATTTTTTGTGAAGAAGTGAATACAAGCACTTCTTTCACACCAAACCCATTCATCAAAATGATCCTTGATACAATTCCTTATTCTGACCTCAGATAGTAGAACACTGTGGAATGGTTTCTCAGATGCCCAGCCTAGTAAGAAGTAAATCTTTATTCATTCCATGACAGTGTGGCTCACAGTGCATTAAATCTCTGCTAATCTGTACACTTAAAATATAAAGACTGGAGGGGAGAGCTATGACTAGAATGTAAAAAGTAAAATAACTTAAAAAACAATAAACAATAAAAAAAAGGTCTAATTTAAATGTTCAGAAAATCCAAAGATTTTTTTTTTCAATTTTCACTTGATCTTCATATTGCAATCAGTAACCAAACTGATGATAACAATGATAATATTTACTTCAAATTCTGTTTTTCTTCCTTGCAACTCATAAGACACTGTTTCGGGAAATGTAATATAAATTCATAACTAGTAGAGAAAGTTTTAGTTTAATATAAATATCTTATTATTTTAGGTCATACAAACTTTTATATGCTTTTCTTATTTTAAATTTTTACTAAATATTCTCTTCATTTATATTTCAGATGTTATCCCATTCCCCAGATTCCATCATCCTCCTCTTCCCATTGGCTACATGAGAATGCATTCTCTCCCAACCATACTCTCCCTCCTCAGCACTTTGGTGTTCCCCTACACTGGGAAATGGGTCTTCACTGGACCAAAAGACTCTCCACCCACTGATGCCAGACAATACTATCCTCTGTCATATGCACCTATGGTGTCTCTATGTGAACTCATTGGTTAGTGTTTTAGTTCATGGGAGCTGTGGTGGGTTTGGTTTGTTAATAATTTTATTCTTCCCATGAGGTTGAAGAACCTGTAAGCTCCTTCAGTTTTTTCCTCTGTATTCTTCACTGGGGTCCTCCTGTTCATTCTGGGGGTTAGCAGCAAGCATCCTCCTCTGTACCATTATGTGTCTGGAAGAGACTCTGAGGAACCATCTATATCTGTTTCCTGGAGAATACACCACTTAGTATCAGAAATTGTTCCTGTGTTTTGTGCCTGCATATAGGGTGGATCCCCAGGTGAGGAAGTCTCTGGATGGTCTTTTCTCTAATCTCTGCTCCTTTATTTGTCTCATTATTTCTTCCATTAGCGTTTTGTTCTCCCTTCTAAGAAGGACTGAGGCATCCACTCTCTGGGCTTCCTTCCTTTTGAGCTTCATAAATTCTGTGGATTTTTTTGGGGGGGTTCCCAGCTTTTGGGCTAGTTTCTGCTTTTGAGAGAGGACATATGATGATGAGTGTTCTTTTGTGACTGGGTTATCTCACTCATGATGATAGCCTCAAGTTCCATCCCCTTGCCAAGGAATTTCATGAACTCATTGTTTTGTTTTGTTTTATAACTGAGTAATACTTCATTGTGTATATGTACCACAATTTCTTTATCACTTACTCATTTGAAGGACATCTGGGTTCTTTTCAACTCCTGGCTATTATATTCAACATGCTATTATCATGTTGAAGCATGTGTCCTTGTTAGATGTTGGAGCTTTTTATGGGTATATGACCAGGGATGGTATAGCTTGGTCCTCAGTTATTACTATCTCCAATTTTCTGAAGAACTGCCAGACTGATTTTGAGAGGGGTTGTACCAGTTTACAACCCCACTAATAGTGGGGAACTATTCCTCCTTCTCTACATCATCACTAGCATCTGCGGCCACCTGAGGTTATAAGTTTAGCAATTCTGACTAATAAGGTGTCATCTTAGGGTGGTTTTGATTTGTATTTTCCAGATTACTAAGGATGTTGAGCATTTCTTTAAGTGCTTCTCAGCTATTTGATATTCCTCAGTTGAGAATTCTTTGTTTTGCACCATATCTAATTTTAATAAGATTATTTGATTCTTTAGGGTTTATCCTTTTGAGTTCTTTGTATATATTGTATACAAGCCCTCTAATAGATGTGGGATTGGTAAAGATCTTTTCCTAGTCTGTTGGTTGATGGTTTGTCCTTTTGACAGTGTCCTTTGCTTTACAGAAACTTTGCAATTTCATGAGGTCCCATTTGTCAATTCTTTATCTTAGAGCATGAGCCTTTGGTGTTCTGTTCAGGAAAATTTCCCCTGTGTCTATGTGTTCTAAGCTCTTCCTCACTTTCTCTTCTATTCCTATCAGTTTACCTGGTTTTATGTAGAAATCTTTGATCTAAGATCTTTGTAGAAGAAGAAAAGAAAAAATCAATTTGCATTCTTCTGCATAATGACACTCAGTTGAACCAGCACCATCTGCTGAACAGGATGTCCTTTTTCCATTAAATGTCTTTAGTACTTTTGTCAAAGATAAAGTTAAGATAAGTATGTGTGTTCATTTCTGGGTCGTTGCTTTTATTCCCTCAATCTACTTACCTATTTACCAATACCATGCAGTTTTTCTTACAATTGATATGCTATACATCTTGAGGTCAGGAATGCTGATTCCCCCAGAAGTTTTTATTGTTGAAAATTGTTTTTGCTATCCTGAATTTTTTATTATTCCAAATGAATTTGCAAATTGCTCTTTCTTACTCTATGAAGAATTGAGTTGGAATTTTGATGGGGATTTCATTGACTCTGTAGATTGCCTTAGGCAAGATAGCAATTTTTACTGTGTTGATCTTTCCAATCCTTGTGCATGGGAGATATTTCTACCTTATGAAGTCTTCTTTAATTTTCTTCTTCAGAGACTTGAAGTTTTGTCATACAGATCTTTCACTTGTTTGGTAGCCTCACACAAAGGTATTTTATATTCTTTGTGACTACTCTTCTGAAGGGTGTTGATTTTCTAATTTCTTTCTTAATAAATTTATTCTTTGAGTAATGAAAGGATACTGATATTTTTTAGATAATTTTATATTCAGCCACGTTACTGAAGTTGTTTATCAGCTGTAAAAGTTCTCTGGAGAAATTTTGGTTGTCACTTAAGTATACTATCATATTATCTGCAAAATCTGTTATACTTGGTTTGGTTAGATTTGTGGACTGATATTATGTAACTTTGCTTTTGTCCTAGAATATCTTGGATTTTCCCTCTATAATAATTGTGAGTTTTGCTGGATATATTAACCTTGGAGGCATTAGTGTTCTCTCAGGGTCTGTATGACATTAGTCTAGGACATTCTAGTTTTCATAATCTATGTTGAATATTCTTGTGTAATTCTTTTTTTTTTTTTTTTTTGATATGGTAAGTGGATGTTGTGTTTTATTAGAAAACAAAAACAAAAACAAAAACAAAAACCCTGCCAAACTGCATTCAAAAGCAGCTCTGATGTGAATCCATGGATATGAATCCATGATAAAACCCTGAGCTTTTGTTGCTCCGTATCATGGCCAGCATTTGGGATTTCCCATCATTTTTTGTTCTACCCTTTTAGACAGACATTCAGGAATACTTCAGGTGTTGTTTTCATTTGTGATTTCCTAAGAAATTACATATACAATTCCCTTCTTCTTCCATTCTCATTACCTTTTTTTTAACAACTTTATTTTACAAAACAAGGATAAATGTACAGATTTTAAACATATTTTGCTTAAAATTGTACATTTTTGTCAGTACTTTTTTCAGATTTTAACATAATTTTTACATAAAACTATATGAATATACTTTTTAGTCAGTACTTGATTTTTTTCAAGGTTTGATTGTATGCCTTGAAAACTTAATAGTTAAAATGAGCTCAAGTACATGTAAAACAAAATGTAACATGGAAATAGTTAAAGTTTTCTTGTTTTGTAAATATCTTTTTTTGTTTTGTTTTGTTTTCTTTATTTCTTGGACTTCATACAGTCTATGAGTTGCTTCTGGGGCAGTGCGAGCCTCTGGGGTTAGCATCCCACTATCAGTGACTGCATATTATGTCTGTTCTTCTGTGACTGGGTTATCTCACTCAGGATGATATTCTCTAGATGCAGCCATTTTCTTAAGAATTTGGTTAAGTCATTGTTTCTGGTGGCTGAGCAGTATTCCATTGTGTATATGTACCACAATTTTTGTATCCATTCATCTTCTGAGGGACATCTGGGTTCCTTCCAGCTTCTGGCTATTATAAATAGAGCCGCTATGAACATTGTGGTGCACATATCTTTGTTGTGTATTAATGTGCCTCTCTCTGGGGTATATGCCCAGAGGTGGAATAGCTGGGTCTTCAGGTAGTACTATATCCAATTTTCTGAGGTATCGCCAGACAGATTTCCAGAGTGGTTGTATTAGCTTGCAACCCCACCAACAGTGGAGAAGTGTTCCTCTTTCTCTGCAGCCTCGCCAGCATCTGCTGTCATCTGATTTTTGGATCTTGGCAAATCTGACTGGTGTGAGGTGGAATCTCAGGGTTGTTTTGATTTGCATTTCCCTGATGACTAAGGATGTCAAGCACTTTCTCAGATGTTTCTCGGCCATTCAGTGTTTCTCAACTGAAAACGTTTTGTTTAGCTCTGTACCCCATTTTTTTTAATAGGGTTATTTGATTCTCTGGTGTCTAGCTTTTTGAGTTCCTTGTACACCTTGGATATTAGGCCTCTATCTGATGTGGTGTTGGTAAAGATCTTTTCCCATTCTGTTGGTTGCCGTTTTGTTTTCTTTTTTTTTTTTTCAGTTTTTTTTAAACGACTTTATTTTGCAAAACAAAGATAAATGTAAAGATTTTAAACATTTTTTGCTTAAAATTATACATTTTTGTCAGTACTGTTTTTTCAGACATTAAAATAAATTTCACATAAAACCATGTGAATATGTTTTTTAGTCAGTACTTGATTTTTTTCAAGGGCTTGACAGTATGCATTGAAAACGTACTAGTTGCAATAAGCGTAAAGTACATGCAAAACAAAACGCAACATGGAAATAGTCAAAGTCTTCTTGTTTTGTGAATATATGTATATTTTTTTGTTTTCTTTATTTCTTGGACTTCATACAGTCTGTGAGTTGTTTCTGGAGGAGTGCAAGCCTCTGGGGTTAGCATCCCACTATCAGTGACTGCATATTATGTCTGTTCTTTTGTGACTGGGTTATCTCACTCAGGATGATCTTCTCTAGATGCAGCCGTTTTCTTAAGAATTTGGTTAAGTCATTGTTTCTGGTGGCTGAGTAGTATTCCATTGTGTATATGTACCACAATTTTTGTATCCATTTGTCTTCTGAAAGACATCTGGGTTCCTTCCAGCTTCTGGCTATTATAAATAGAGCCGCTATGAACATTGTGGTGCATATATCTTTGTTGTATATTAAAGTGTCTCTGGGGTATATGCCCAGAAGTGGAATAGCTGGTTCTTCAGGTAGTACTATATCCAATTTTCTGAGGTATCGCCAGACAGATTTCCAGAGTGGTTGTATTAGCTTGCAACCCCACCAACAGTGGAGAAGTGTTCCTCTTTCTCTGCAGCCTTGCCAGCATCTGCTGTCATCTGATTTTTGGATCTTGGCCAATCTGACTGGTGTGAGGTGGAATCTCAGGGTTGTTTTGATTTGCATTTCCCTGATGACTAAGGATGTCAAGCACTTCCTCAGATGTTTCTCGGCCATTCGGTGTTTCTCAACTGAAAACGTTTTGTTTAGCTCTGTACCCCATTTTTTAATAGGGTTATTTGATTCTCTGGTGTCTAGCTTTTTGAGTTCCTTGTACACCTTGGATATTAGGCCTCTATCTGAGGTGGTGTTGGTAAAGATCTTTTCCCATTCTGTTGGATGCAGTTTTGTTTTCTTGACGATGTTTTAGCCTTACAGAAACTTTGCAATCTCATTAAGTCCCATTGGTTAATCTTTGACCTTACAGCTTGAGCCATTGGTGTTTTGTTCAGGAAATTTTCTCCTGTCCCTATGTGTTCTAAGGTTTTCCCTACTTTATCATCTAATAGTTTCAGTGTATCTGGTTTAATGTGGAGATCTTTGATCGATTTACACTTAAGCTTTGTACAAAGAGTTAAGAAAGGGTCTATTTTCATTCTTTTGCATGCTGAGTGCCAGTTGGACCAGCATCATTTGTTGAATAGGCTGTCCTTTTTCCATTGAATGTTTACTGCTTCTTTGTCATAAATCAGGTGACCATATTCATGAGGGCTCATTTCAGGATCTTCTATTCTATTCCATTTATCCACATGCCTATTTCTGTACTAGTACCACGCAATTTACGGCCATACCACCCTGAACGCGCCCGATCTTGTCTGGTGTAATTCTTATTGGTCTGACTTTATGTGTTACCTGTCATTTTTATCTTATTGCTTTTAGTATTTTTTCTTTGTTTTGAACATTTTTTCTTTTGGCCATTATGTATCAGAAAGATTTTTTTTTTCTGGTCCAATCTATTTGGAGTTCTGTTGGCTTCTTCTATGTTTGTGGTCATCTCTTTCTTTAGGTTAGAGAAGGTTTCTTCTATAATTTTGTTCAAGATATTTACTGGGCCTTTTAGCTGGGAGTCTTTGCTCTCTTCCACACCTATTATCCTTAGGTTTGGATTTCCCATTGTGTCCAGCATTTCCTGTTTTTTTGGCTAGAAGTCTTTTGATTTTTGCATTTTTCTGACTGTAGCTTCCATGTTTTTCATGATATTTTCTGGCCGAGACCTTGTCTTCCATCTTTTTTATTTTGTTTGTGATGCTCGTGTCTATGATTCCCAGTCTTTTCTAGGTTTTCCAACTTTAGTGTTGTCTTCTTTTGTTATTTCTTCATTGTTTCTATTTCTTTTTTCAATTCTTTCACCTGTTTGGCTATGCTTACCTGTAGCTCTTTAAGAGATATTTGTGGGGTTTTGTGTGTGTGTGTGTGTGTGTGTGTGTGTGTGTGTGTGTGTGTTTCCTCTTTAAGAACTTCAACTTGTTTGTGTGTGTTCTCCTGGCTTTCCTGTACTTCTTTATTTTTGTTATTTATGTGCTGCTCAAGGATCTCCATCATCATACTAAAGTATGATTTTAAATCTAAATCTTGTTTTTCTGGCAAGTTTGAATATCCACTATTTGTTGTAATGGGAGAACTGGGTTCTGATGTTGCCAGGTTATCTTGGTTTCCATTTCTTAGATTCTTGTACTTTCCTCCTTCCATCTTATTGGAGCTACTAAGTAATCTTGTTGTCTCTGACTGGAGCTTGTCTGTCCTTTGGGTTTGTGGTCTCCAGAGCAAGATTTCTCCTTTGTGTGTGGCTCTCTGGGTAGGCTGTGAGCTCTGATGCAGTGCTCAGCACTGATGCAACTGGGCCAGGTCTGTCCTTGGGCAGGAAGTGTCTGTTCCCAAGCAGCACTGTTATCTGGGCTCTGAGAGTTTTGGGTGGCATCTGAAGTAGACAGTGGAGAGTTTATATGCTTTTCAAGATTTCATAAAATTCAATTACTTTATGCTACAACTGGGATACTGCTTATTGATGGGATAGATCTTCACTGCTTGTGGTTCTGTCTTGACTTAAGACTACAAAAATCACATCCTTCACCATCAGCTCATCTATTGGCAGCATCCTTTTTTTAGGACTAGATTAGGGAACCATGTATTTCTTTTAATTGACATTTCTAGAAGACATAATGTCACAATTATTTATTTGATGTCAAGTGGCCAGCCCTAAAATTATGTATCTACAAATAAAATTACACAGACTGGGCAGGTTAGGTTTATTTATATGATCAGTTAAAGAAAACAGATATCACAAATTTGACAGGGAAAGAGTGTATGGAAGGTGATAGAAGGAGGAAAAGAAGAAACTGACATGGTCTTTTAAAAGTGATATTATCAGCTTATGTGAAGATTATAATAAATTAACATATCCGTTTTAAAGAATATGTGTACAATCCATTGACTTCACAGTTTTTCTCTATCAAAATATCACCATGAGAAATGCCACCTGAATGAGAATATCTTTTACCAGATGAATTCTAACTGTGTACTTTAGAATAACATAGAAAAGCAGACACATGTTTATTCAGCCTTGAAAAAATACAGGTTTAATAAAGTCATATTAATTAGTCAGTGCAAAAAAACATGCTAACATAATTCCAGAGTCTGGAGAATCTTCCACTGTTCTTTGCTTCTTTGAACAGGTTTGCCTCATTTCTTCTGTAATGAATAAAAGTGTGATTTTATCTATTGCCACGATAAGAAAAATGGATTTACATCGCTATTTGATTATTACAAGTGTTATACAAGTGAAGTGTGACAATAGTACATTCTTTTTTGATTTCTGATATTAAAGAATTTACACAATGAAGAACTGACATTTATTGATGTACCATCTACCCATAAATTGTCAATTATGGTTGTACATAAAACTAGTTTCAGTATTATTTTAGTAATCATTCATAATATGAAGATTTCTCTTTTATAACCAAAGCTTCTATGTTAATATTTAATGTTATTATTTACTTATAACTATAAATGTTCATTTATCTTTGATGGTTCTTTCACTGATGTCAAATGATTTTCAATAGTAAACACTTTCCAAATACCACAGTGCATAACTGGGGCTTCATCTGCTTTTATTAAAAGTACATTGTAAATATTTCATGTAAATATAATGAAAATACTTTATCCACTGCATGTGTCCAGCAACTATCTTTAACTATCTGCATTAATCTGAGTCTTAGCAAATATGTAGACCTGCATCATAAATATCATGTATCAGAGGCATATGTGCAATGTGTGTTTCTTAACATATCTTCTACATGGTAAATATCAGGTAAACACATGCCATGATGCTGCTGGTGTATGACTGAAGGAAAGAAAGCTCTTCATGATTATAAGAAGTTAAGGCTGAGCACACTGAAGCTGGCAGATGATATTACACAGCACTATTCTCAGTTGTCACACACGTTGTTTATTTAAATCATAGTATTAAAAGGAGTTTAGCTTAAGCAAAAGCAAATCCTCCTGACATGCCTCTGAGCATTTTGAGGTTTAACGATGCTTAGCTTAGCAGTGTAATTAACAGTACCCATGATATACAACAATGCTATGCTCTCTAGTACCATAAACAGAAGGCTGCTGCCAGACTGCTGGTTAAGGTGCACATGATATCACAGTATGGCAGATGAAACAATCCCCTGGTAACCTGCTAATGAGCTCAAGACATCTGTAACCTAATTCCAAAAATTTGTGCATGGAGATTTAAGCTCTTAGTAAAGATGTGGATGAAACTATCAATATACCTATGGATGCTATAAAGAAATTATCAACTACCCTGTACCCCGACACTATGAGAAAAAAGATGTTGGTGTATCACACCAATAAGCATATTACAAGATTAATTATAATCCTCACAAATGAATATTTTCATGTCTAAGAGAAAAGCAGATATTATATTTTCTAACATCATATAATTTTTGATACTTTGGTAATTTCACATCATACACTGTTATACTCACTGGGACATGGTTAATTTCTCATTGACCTGCACCCAAATATAACAGAGGTACACTCCTCTCATATTTCTGCTGGAAGTCAACTACTGTGGAGGGCTACACCACAACCAGCATCTTATCACAGTTTTTTTTTCTTCTTTTTTATCTGATTTTATTTGATATATTTTATCTACTTTTCAACATTATCCCCTTTCCTGGATTCCCCTCCATTTACCCTATCCCATCACCCCTCCCTCTGCTTCTGTGAACTTGTTCACCTATCCCCCCATCTCCTCATCCTGGTATTCCCCTACACTACAGCATCAAGCCTTGGCAGGACCAAAGTCTTCTGTCACTGATGCCAAATAATGCCAAATAATGCCATCCTCTGCTAATATGCAGGGTTCTCTCTGATTGCTTCCTGTCTAGGCTGTTACTATTGGGAGTGGGTACTTTGGGATTGTCATAGAAGTCTTCATTGACCCTGTTTCTCAACTGTTTGTCTGCATGCATTGATATCACTGAGAAAGTAGCTTATTTGTTCCATAAAGACTACAGGAGCATGAGTTATGGACTTTCAGATGATTTCTATTATTAATATCGGCCATGAGTAGGGCTCCTAATTGCAATAGACCAGAATAAAAGCCTAAGATCACAGACATCAACATGGATTCCAGAGCTTCAGCATAAGTCATAGACCTCTGCCTAACATTGAGCCACAGATATCAGCATACCCTGGGTCTCAGTAAGATCATGAACTTAGACATATTCCTTTGTGATTGCACAGGCCCAGACATCATAATAGTCTTCAGTGGTAAGACAGGCCACTCAGATAAGTGTAGGAATCTGGTGGCAGCATGGACCACAAACTTCATTATTGCTTCAGGCTGCTGCTCAGATTGCAGACATTCACGTGGGCTTCAATGGTAGCATTGGCCATGGACATCAACATTAACATATATGTACTGAGACCTTGGACCTAGACTTGCCCCTCAAGCCAAGATTTCTGGAAAAATTGTGATCAGAGTTAAAAGACTTATTATTATTAAGAATTATTGGAATTATTAAGCAAGGTACTTGAAAAGATACAAATTAGTTACTTTATTATTAAATGAATATAGAGAAATATGTAGGTAACAACTATATTTTGTGGCCAGAAAAGAACGATCATTGACCAGAATTTCAGTTTTTGTCTTTTTCTTACAGTGATATTTTATTAATACTTTTAGAGTTTCTTAGAGTATATTATAATATTCAACATATCCCTCAAGAATTCCCAGATTTACTCATACTCTCCTACTCACCCAAAGTTATATTCCTTCTCTCTCTCTCTCTCTCTCTTTCTCTCTCTCTCTCTCTCTCTCTCTCTCTCTCTCTCTCTCTCTCTCTCTCTCTCTCTCTCTCACACACACACACACACACACACACAAACACACACACAGTTTGTATTTGTCAAATATTCTACTATTGATAGTGTTTAATATAAAACAGGTCACAAGTATAAACAAAACCATCTATAACTTTCCCAGAACACACCAAATGGTAACTGGTCCTTAGATTTGGAAGGAAATTTATATACACTTCTCAGAGTTGTTATTTTGTCTGGCCTGATCTTTCTGAGTTCTCACACATGCTGTCATAATCATGGTAAGTTCACATGTATACCTCCCCTGTTTTATGTAGCAAATACTGTTTCCTTAAAGTTATCCAGACCATTGGCTTTCACACTCAGAAATCTGCTTTATCCACAAAGATCACTGAAACTTGAGAAGAATGTCATAATGCTGTTCTATATAATACTGATCACTCCAAAGTCTCTTATTGTCTACATGTTTACTTGTTATGTATTCATGTGTTAATAAACATCTACTCCTAGAATTAATTTCATTAATAATGGTTGACAGAAATACTTTCTTTTCTATGTATAAACTAATATGTCATTAGAATCATTTAAATGTTAGGTCCATTTGCCAGAATGTTTTAAAACAGGATTGTGAAGTTGGCCCATTGGGTGAAGAACTTTATAGGTGAGCAGGAGGACCAGAGTTCAGATTTATAGATCTCACAAAAAGGTGGGTGATGAGCCGCTGGCCTGTAATTTAGCACTCAGGAGGAGGAAACTGGTATCCCTGGAGAAAGCAGGATATATACACTGTATGAAAATCTGAATTCAAATGAGAAACAATGTCTTAATATGCAAGGTAGAGTTTAAGGAAGACAGTTGGTGCCAACTATTGGTCTCATTCACATAGATACACATGCAAATGTACTCTAGCACACAGATATACACACATACTCATGCACCTACATCACCCACACAGGCCCAATACAACACACACACACACACACACACACACACATACATTAATAAATGATTTTTGAAGCATAGTTAAACCTTATTTTCCCCAGTGTATAAACCACTCTAGTTCCTAGCCTGTTATCCAGCACCTCTTCTCATCATGGTAAATAACACCAGGGCTCAGGGCTCCAGCTCCAGCTGATTAGCATAAGAAAATATAATTTCTTTGTATCCATGCATCTTAAAGGTCTACTTGTTGTAGTTATATGAAGGAGTGTCCTTGGAGTATATATTTATGTCTTTTTTAGAAATGAATTGTGGGAAACTCTTGGAAGTAAAGAATTTCAGATAGAATAGATTTTACAGTAGTAAATTATAGGCAAAATATCATATTTTAAGATAAGCAAGATTGTTGCTGCCTCTTAACCATTTGCCATGTCCAATGTAGGCTTGAGAATCCCTATCAGTTTTAATCCTTCATTAACTCAGGCTCTAGCTCCCGGTTCTAATGCATCTATATACTGCATTGATGTGTGAGTGTGGGGGTGTGTGTTAATACAAACTAGCAGAAAGCCTTTTAATAGTCTGTTAAAAAACAAGCACTGGTTACTTAATTTGACCAATCTTATCACATATCCATAAGTAGTAAAGGAATCCATTTGGCCATTGTGGAAGTAAAATAGAGACCAAAGAGATTTCAATTTTAAGTGATATATATGCTCCACTATAAACAAACAGCACTTTATGTAGCTGAGGTAGGAGGCAGGTGCCTATAAATGTCTTAGTCTGCTTGCATATTACCAAGTAGCCAAGCCTGAGTGATTTCCGTCTGAAAGCATTTAGAAATAAAAGTTACACTAAAATTGTAAAATATCACTATCATTATTGAACTAAAAATTAACTTGAGCTCTATGGATTAGAAAAATGATGTGTAAATTAAATGCTTCTGTTTAAGGAATAAAACATAAACCAGAGAATAATAGCTTAAGATCAAAAAGCAGCATCATTCTAATAAAACCACAACAGCTTAATAAATACTCTTCCAAGGATAATAAAGTTTCTTAAAACCACTCTTGTCTAGGTTTAATGTTATATCACACAGGCAAGCAGCAAAGGAAGAATCATTTAGGAGCAAAGGACTTCTACTAATGCTATTTTATCTGCAATATGTTGAAAGAAATTAACAAGTCAAGTTGTGCATAGTATTATCCAGTATTTTAATTAACTTTATTGGATACTTTCTGTATTTACATTTCAAATGTTATCCCTATTCCCCCCTTCCCTTGCTTCTGTGAAGATGCTCCCACTCCCAACCACCCACTCCCACTTCAGTGACTTGACGTTCTCCTACACTGGGAAAACAAGCCTTTGCTGGACCAAAGGCTTCTCCTCCCATTAAGTACAAATAATGTTATACTCTTACCTAGGCAACTTGAGCCATGAGCATGTGTACTCACTGGTTGGTATTTTAGTGCCTGGGAGTTTTGAACAATTTGAATGGTTGATATTGCTGTTCTTCCCATGAGGTTGCAAACCCTTTCAGCTCCTTCAGTCTTTTCTCTATCTCCTCCATTAAGGTCCTCATGCTCAGTCTGATGATTAGCTGCAAGCATCCTCATACAGTATAATTCTGGAAGAATCTTTGAAGAGGCATTCATATCTGACTGCTTCACCTAGAGACCCATCCCCTATGCAGCTACCAAACCCAGTCACTATTGCTGATGCCAAGAATCCTTACTGGCAGGAGCCTGATGTGGATGACTACTGTTCAATCTTTAAAAAAACATATATTGGGCAGTGGTCTGTACTTTTCAAGGATAAATATCAGAAACACATTGTGCTTTTTAAGATTTAAAAATGAAGAAACTAACAGTAAGGTTATCATGACATTCTAACTGACATGCTCAGTACCAGTGAGGTCCCACTTTGTCTTTGTAGTAAATAAAGTATCTGCTTACGGAAATATTTTGATAATTTTAGGTATTTTTTATTTATCCAATCAGAGTATGTCTAAAGGTTAATTATAAAAAATAGCATATGATTAAGGTTATGACTTACTAAGTTCTACATCTTGCCATAGCTCGCAGAATTAATTGATAGAATCCTAGGGTAAATATTGTAAATCACATGGTTATAATTCTTTTATTTTCTTTTTTCAACTCCTGCCTTGGTCCCATTATTATTCATTCTTTGTTGGTTTTGAGATCTGTAGTTTTTCTATTACTTGTTTTAGCAGTTTTCTACTGTGGGCTCAATTTAAATTTCCCACCTTGAGTAGAGTAATAGTAGATGAATGCCCATATTCTAAGTCTGAAGCCTTAGGCTCAAAGAGATAAATGGGAAAGTAATTAAATATAACATATTATGTTTGGATCAATAACAGAAAATGCATTATGTAAAAGAAAAGTGACTTGGGTCTTGAGCTTCATTGTCTGGGCATGATGTCTGTCTCTCTTCTCAAGAAGTCCTGCAAGCCTCAGGAACATAAAGGTTACACTCTTCTGCCCCAATCATTCTGGGCCACACAGCCAGCAACATTGAGCTGAGGTCTCACACAAAACATCTAAGATATATGGATCATCATATAAGTAAAAAAAACTTAATATAATTCGAATAAAAGAAAACAAAGATTCCCTGCTTTAAAGCTGAGAAAAATATTTTCAACAAAATTATAGAAGAAAGTTTTCCTAACCTATAGAAAGTGATGCCTATAAACATACAAAAAGCTTATAGAATACGAAATAGATCGGAAATGAAAAAAATACATTTGCCACATAATAATAAAAACACTGAATGTACATAAAAAAGAATGGATGTTATAAGATACTCAGAGCATCAGTAAATATAAAGGCAAACCCATTAGAATGATATCTAACTTCTCAATAGAGACTGTAGAATGCACAAGGGACTGGAAAAATGTCTTTCAGTCTCTAAAACAACAGTTTTTATAATAGATGTCTGCCCAGAATACTACACTTAGAAAAATTTTCAATCAACATAAATGGACAAAATAAAATATATCATTTAGAATCAAATTTGGCAATCTCTATCCATGAATTCTAGTATTCTATAGAGGATATTAAAAAGAAACCTCCAAATCAAGGTTAGTAACACCCCCTTAAAAACACATGAATTAAATAACTCCTAGCCATTGAATCAAAATAAGGGAGCACACACACACACACACATACACACACACACACACACACACACACACACACACAAAATCACCACCACAATAAAAATAAACTTAATTAGCAGTCATTGGTCATTAGTATTTCTCAGTAACAATAGATCCAACTCCTCAATAAAAATACACAGGATAAAAATAGGAGGCAAAACCAGGATCCATTATTCTGCCATAATGACAAAAATACACATTAACTCAAAGTAAAGGGTTAAAAAGAAGTTTTTCTAAAAAATGGACCCAAGAATCATGCTACAAATGGGAAGGAAAAGAAATTAATATCACGGTTAAAAACTCTAGAACAAATAGAAGCAAACATACCCAAATGAAGGAGATGGCAGAATATAATCAAATTCAGGTCTGATCAATAAATTAAGAACAAGAAGAAGAATAAAGAATCAACAAAACCAAGATCTGGTGCTTTGAGAAAAATCAAAAAGTTAAACAACCCCTTATCTAAACTAAATGCAAGGCAGGTAGTGAATAGCAAAATTAACAAAATCAGAAAGAAAATAGGGATGTGGTGAGCATACCAACAGATTCCAAGTAAATCCAAAGAATTATTAGGTTTAGTTTAAAAACCTATAGTCTACAAAATTGGAAATTCTAAATAAAGTTGACTTTTTAAAAAAAATAGTTACCACTTAATTGTATATAGATTCTATAAGCACAGAGTACCTTGGAAACTTAAACCAAACAAAACTCAACAAAGGAAGAGAACTTCGGAGCAATTTTCCTTACGAACATTGATGAACAAATACTCAGCAATATACTCTCAAACAGAATCTAAGAATGAATTTAAACATCCTCTAAGAAAACTAGATAGGCTACATTCCAGAGAGCCTGGAATGTTTCAATATATGAAAACCTGTCAATGTAGTCCACTATATAAACAAACTGGAAGAAAACATTCACATGATCATCTTATTAGATACTGAAAAAACCTTTGGCCAAAATCCAACATCACTTTCTAATAAAAGTCTTGGGAAGTCCAGGGATACAACACACATATATTAAAAGAATAGAGCTAATAAACACACACTAGACTAATTAAAGGAAATATTAAATTAATTGAATAGAATTTTAAAGCAATTCCATTAAAATCAAGTAAAAATAAAGGGCTCCTCACTCTATTAACTTAATATAGATCCTGTAGTCTGAGCCACAACAATAAGATTACTATGTCAGATAAAGGGGTACATATTGGAAATGAAGGTATCAAAGTATATCTATTGACATATGATATTACATGTAAGTGACCCACAAATTTTGTCTCTTGTAACTGATAAACACCATCAACATAGTGGATACAAAATTAACTCATTACTTTAAACAATGAAGGAGTTCTTGTAAAGAAGCAATAAATAAACTGAGAAAGAAGTTAAGGAAACAACACCCTTCACAATAACCTCTAATAATATGAAATATCTTGAAATAACTCTAATGAGGCAAGTAAAAATAATAGATTTGTGATATTTCCTTAGTTGGGTGTTGAACTTCTTACCCATCTTCTTCCTCCATGCTAGGATCTTGAGTGTTCGAACATATACAGGCTGTGTGTGTGTGTGTGTGTGTGTGTGTGTGTGTGTGTGTGTGTGTGTGTTTGTGTGTACGTGTTATCTCGACCACTGGGTTTTATACACACAACTCCTATACTGTATATTACTGTGGCAAATATAATTTTTTTTAATGATGAATTGGAACTCTATCTGAGAAAGTGTTATTTAAATAAAATATGATGCCCCCTGTAGAGTTTTTTACAGCTCCTCATGGAGAGGTGTGAAGTCCTAAATCTATGATATTCATTGACAGCACCTGAATACAGCTCCTGGGGAAGGACACTGATTACTGTGTTTCAGAATCTTAGCTATAACCTCAGCAAACCAACCTGGATTCTTTCCAGATATATTATAAAACTGACAAAGTAACTAATACAAGTTAAAACCAACCTAGCTCCTAAGGCATGACTGATGTAGAAAGTGGCATTAACCACCATTGCTATTCAGAATTGCATTAGAAACTTTCCTCTTTCTTAAAGGTATACTAGGTAAAGTATGAACATAATGAATCCAAACTTACATCAAAGACTAACATCACACATGACAATGGCCTCTGTGAGATCAGGGAGGTGACCTTAGTTCATGATATCTCCCTAAGGGGGGTTCCAGATGTCACACTCAAGCAATGTTAGCTTCACAGGGGGTATTTTTTTATTATTGTTTATGTACTACAACAAAAGATGCTACAGTCTTTAATTCTTCACCAGCTTAAAAACTCCCATGGAGTAAGAAAATTATAGAAACTTTGATACTCATATTGACAATCATTGAAGATTTTGATAAAAGAGAGTAAGCACTTTGATTCTAGTGGGAATGTGTGTGGCTCCTTATGTATTATTATCATGATGATGCTGACTGGGTGCTAGGAATTGTTTATTTAAAGTCAGAATTGACTTACTGCTTATAATTTTACTGTGGCTTAAGCAATGTTCAGGTTGCAGAGAATGGTTGATAAATGTAAAATTGATGATAGATGATAGATAGATAGATAGATAGATAGATAGATAGATAGATAGATAGATAGGTAGGTAGGTAGACAGATAGATGAATAATAGAATATAAAGAAGACATTTTCTTCATCTCTGGAAGAGTAAGTAAATGTTTCTGGGACATATTTTTCTCATTTCATAAACAATAGAGCAGCTCTGTATTCACTCTGCCAGATGAAACTAATTATGCTATTTGTAGATACTTTATTCTCTTAAGCAGCTCTTGTCTCTGAATAATAAACACATATACAAAGAACTCTCTCTTTGAATCTTCTGAGATGATTGTGCTTATATAAGGCTGATGTGCTGGAAGATCCATTTTTGAAATATAAAAATCTGATCACAGTTCCAAATTCTCTGTGTGACATTCAGGTCCTACAAATCAATGAGTAAGACAGGGGTGTGACATTAAGATAAAGATGAGTTTTCAAATAAGACTCAATATGTAGATTGAATGGATGGTGGGTTTATAGAAGGAGCTGCCAAACACCAGCACACACAGCACTACAAGTCATGCCTTTATGGCTTTGAGTTACCTTATGACGTTTTCCTAGTGTTCTACTAGTTTAACTTGGCACAGCTTGTGTTGAGCTCTCCATGTTAGGACAGGGACAAGGCAAACATAACTAAGCCATTTGTCTTTCCTTTCTTTTATAGTTTGGCTCTTCTACATTTCTGTCTCCTTTTGTTTTTCTTACTTTGTACCATCCAAGAACTCCAGAGGGCAAGTGCCTTTATTTCCATAACCGATAAGGATGGAATGATGCCCCTTCCCTCTACTGTGAGTCCTAGTGTCTCATGTAATTACAGTTGAAGAATGCAATGAGTTAACAAATATTCAGTACCTTTCTTTACTATCCTTTCTTGTATACCTGTTTTGTTAAAACGAGGTCCATTGTCCTAACGAATCACTTTAATACCTGACATCTCAACAAATGGCTTCTAAAATTACATAAGGATTACAAAGTACACATATCAGCTAAGCTAAATTTAAGACAGAAGGAAATTTAAAAAGAAGGTGAATTTGCTATGATGTTACTGTAACTGATATATTAAAGTATCTGGAAGATCCATCAGACAAGGTAAAGAGTAGAAAAACAGATCTGCATACAATTTAAATATTTTAGTAGCATGTACAAATACAATTGGCTAATAATGGGATACTTGCCTCAAGAGGTAGTGCTGGGAATGTAATCTACTTGTTTAGTAAGATATATGGATCATAGCAGCAAGATAGGAAAAGACGTTGAGAGAATAAAGACTCAAAGAGAGAAGAAAGATAGGGTGCATGAAGAGGATGGGAAAGGGGATGAAGAACAGAAATAAGAGAAATGGGAGGAGGAAGAGGAAGAGGTAGAAATAAATGCAAGAGCAGAGACAATTTTCTGACCTGAGAATGGTTGTAGCTAACCTGTTGTTCACTCTTGTAGGTAATGCTAACTGCTACATATTGCCCTGATTAGCCTTCCTCACAGAAGAACTAGTGTGGCTACAGCAATAAAAGTTCATTTGGATCTTACCATAATGTTGCCTATATTTAAGTCCCTGGTAATTTGGTGAGAGTTGACGTATGAGCTCCAGACCCAAATTGTGGAAATGACCCTCTGATACCACCTCAAGGAATTTTGAAGTCATTGGTGCTTTTAAGTAGGTAAGTTTGCTAGTTGTTTGCTGTTGTTTGGTAGGGTTTGGTTTATTTTTTGACCTGAATTTTTCTGTGTGTCTCCTGCTGAGTACTGCCTTCTATATCTTTAGCCAGATTACTTTTCTAGAACACCTGGGTTATGACTTGACCTGTGTCTTCAAAGGCATCTGTTATGAGCCCTATTCTCTATCCTTCAGCCTTGCAAAGAGAACTAGAGGTGATTCAGTCTAAACTTCATTGTTCCTTATCTCCACTGGTAGTTTGCTTTACATTCTTTAATATTATTGTTCTTATTTCCCTGTTGATCACATGAGTGGCAATGGGTTGAACAAGAGGCTCCAAAACTTTACTTTCTATCAAACACAATAGAGAAAACAAACAACAGCAACAACAAACTACAGTCAATTAAATGATTCCTAACCATATTCTGCTACATTCACAAATCACAGCCTAGCCCAATTAATTATTGTTATTAGAGGGTATTCCTCTAGTAGCTAATGGAAGCAGATGCAGAGACCCTCAGCCAAAACATTGGCAGAGATCAGGAACTACCTCAGATGATTGGGAGGAAGGATTGTCTGAGGATAAGACACCAGAAGACCATAACAGACTAAATCAACCAAGCAGGGCTTATAGGGGCACACAGAAACTGAAATGGCAATCAGGGAGCCTACAATGATCTGAATTAGCATTTCTGCCTTTATGTTATGTTTGTGTCCCTATGTTTTGTAGGAATACTAACAGTGCGAAATGAATGGTGTCACTGACTCTTTTCCCTGCTCTTGAGACCTTTTTCTTCCTACTTGGATACCTTTCCAAACCATGATATGAAGGTTTGTAATGTATTTTATAACATCTTCTTATGCAATGTTTTGTTGATATCTAAGAAACCTGCTCTTTTCTGAACGAATATAAAGAAGCAGTGGATCTGGGAAAAGGGGAAAGAGTGTTATATGTATATTCTTTTCCAAATTTTATTTATTGCTGTTTTTTATTTTGTATTTACATCTTTTCTACCACTTTATTATACTTATTAAATCTGTTTTCTTTCCACTGCCTCAAAATCCATGACAGCTATTTAAATTATTATTGACATACATAAAATTTCTCTCTCTCTCTCTCTCTCTCTCTCTCTCTCTCTCTCTCTCTCTCTCTCTCCCCTCTATCTCTCTCTCTCCTCTCTCTCTCTCTCCCTCTCCTTCCTCCCCTCCCCCATGTCTCTTTAGTCTTTTCATATATCTTTAAAATTTATTACAGTTTATTGATGATTTAAAAACCTATCAGGTACCTCATCCCCAAGGGGGAAAAATGTTTCTTCTTCTATCATCAGTCAATAGTTTCTGCTTTCTCTTCCTTTAGGGTCATGGCCAAGTGAGATTCCTCCATTCATCTTGGTAGGCCCATGGTGTTGCAGTTGCTAAGACTTGTTTAGGGATCCAGAAATAATTATAATTTTATGTGTCTATATTCCCTATCATTGTTAAGTAGCTTTCTTCTGCATCTTTTCTACTTTCATTCTTCAGGAATTCAACCATAAGCAAAATAGTAGACATAACATTTTTTTTTTTCAAATAACTGTTCCACAAAAGGTGGCACTCTACTTACCACAATAAATACATGAGTGTAAAACCTGTTTTATCAGCTAAGAACATGTGTTTCTATTCTCCAGGATCTGAGTTTAGTTATCAGATTCTCCATGGAGGGCTCACAGCTCATTCGTTCTGTGTCAGGAGATCCAACACCATATCCAGGTGCCTGCACTCATGTGCACATATACACAGAGACATATCACAATGAATAAAATATGTCTTAGTAAAAACTGTATGCTGAAAACATCTATATAAATGACCACGGGCAAGGCTATTCAGAGTCACTAGACATCTTTTTATAGTAGTTCTCAGCCACAGGAAATGTGCAGAGGTCCTCAGTCTTTTATCACCAGATGGTATGTCATAAAGAGAACGAGCAATAGAATGAGCATGGCCAAACTGGGAAACATGATTACTGCTGTCAAAGGATGAAATTATGACAATTTACTTTAAAGATCTTAATTGGCTTTATTTTCTAATCTATAATTGGGCAATAGTTCACTCCATAAAACAAAATAAATGTTTCAATGGACTGAGAAGGAGATAATAGTTTTAGAAAGAATCAAAAAAGGTTTGAATCAAGTTACCTCAGGGTTACCTCAGGTTACATTCCCTGTGTGTAAGAAACATGACTTGAAATTTTTAAGAATGCCAATTGAAATTAAGGTGCTTGGGAAGTAACTCATGCTTCATAGTTTATTGAATCTTCAATAGTATGTTGGTCTTCAGTGGTGTGACTGATTACATTTGCAATTATGTTCAGGTATGTTTGGGTCTATGGTAGAAACCTAAAAAAAAACACTAGGATATTTGTTACTTTCTTAATCTTAAAAAAAAAAAAAAAAAAAAAAAAACAGCCAATGATTCCAGCAGCTTTTTAATCCCAAATGTAATATCCTCTGGTCAACAATAACACCTTGATAAGTTCATATAAGTCACTGGCAATGGTGCCCATGTAGTTAAATTTTAAAACATCTAATTAGTGATAGGACCATACAATTAAAAAACCTTAGAATTGTTTACATGTGACCTCAGTTTTCACTGTTTTCTTAGTGACAGACATGCCCTTAGTATTTTTTTACTGAATCACACGTTATAGTTTTCTTTTGTTGAAAAAAAGAAAAAACTTTTGAAATAGCTATCTCAGTATTTAAAAAACCTTTGGTAAAGATGAGAATAAACATAACTAAATAATAATTTATGCACTTTAAACTTTAGGGAAACAGTTACATGATTTGTTTGAAATATTAAACAGCCACCCAGGATTAAAATAGTTTAGATTAATTGAATTCACATTTGAATTATGAATCTAGAACCTATGTCTTGAGAAAACTGACAATAACACTTGGTCTTCTTTCTGTAGGCTGATTTTTTTAAAGGATAAGTTTTGAGTGATGTTAATAATATAACATATTCTCACAACTAGTTGTATCATGCATGTGCCCTAATTTGCTTTACTTGTCAGGTTGACACATCCATCTAAGAGGAGAGTGTCAACTGAGGAATTGTCTAGATCATACTAATTTGTGGGCTTGTACATAAACATTATATGGATTATTAATAGAAGAACAAGGAATTATTCCACTGTGGACAACCCCGTCCCTAGCCATGTTATCATGGGTTATATGAGGAAGTGAGCTTCTTCTGAGCAGAATGGAAGCAAAGCAGCCCGCAGCATTCCTCCGTGGGTCCTTGCTTGAGCAACTTGCCTGGACTTCCTGCCCTGGTTTCCCTCAATGATGAACTACAACCTTGAAAGAAAAGAAAAAGTAATTCTTTTCCCCACAAGTTGCTTTTGGCCAAATTTTTGTCACATTTTTGTTTGCCTAAGAGTGATGACCATCTAATTTGTGACCTTATCTTAGACAATTTGAGAATGGATGGAAAAATGTGATACAACGTGGTATAACTGTGAAGAATCTGGGAGTTTAGTCAGCTATTGCACTCAGTGAATGACTTTAGAGAACACAGAGGTTTCCAAAAGCTTGTTCATTTTGTACCTAAAGTTATCCCACAGGCTGTCACCAACATATCATATACTTCACTACTCCTTTAGTGTCTGTCTATTGACCATAATTTTTTTTTTCTTTTCTATATAGACAAAGAAGGACTTTGCAGTTCTGTGTAACAATATGAACAATTTCTCAACTGTGGAGAGTAAACTAATATTACTGTGTATTCTCTTTAATCTTGCCCTTTTCCTGCTCCTTGTGAATCTAATAATCTTGTCTGTTTTTCTCCTCCTTTTGAAATCTGACAATAGAATAGTTACTTGGTGCTATGTAATAGCCTTCATTAAAAATGGAAGATAGTGCTCAGGTTGGGAACCTAAGGCATCTGAATGTTTTTGTCCCCCATTGATTTCCCCATTCTGTCAGAAGCACAATTAACAGTATTTGATTGCTTCAGACCATTATGTCCTTAGTATTTGAGATGTAGTAGTCTAGTATTTAATGACCTATCTGTCTGGATGTATGCATATGTACTATTTAATGTACTTCAGATTACACATGTCAAAATCTAGGAATGTTTAATTTGTACAGTCCCTCTTGCTTATCAATGATATCACATACTCTATCTGCAAACCATAAGGCTGTTAATTTTGTATTGCATTCTTACTACCTAGTTATAAAGGAAAAAGTAAATGAATTTTTAGTGTTCATCCTGATGGTATAGCATGAAAAAGCTTTGTAGAATTACCCGTGAAAAACCCTTGCTTCACTATCCAACAAAATTAATAATTTCTGAATCCCTCAAACCTGAATGCATTTTTCTCTCAGAGTTCAAACCACCAGTCACCATGTAAACACTCAACTGATGTTGGAAACAGATTTGGCTCAGAAAAGCTTGTTGTCTTATATAATTGTCTGTGTACCAAGTGTATGCTCCGTGCTCTCTGATGCCAGAAAAGGCCATAAGAAATACTCCCTGTCTCAGGAGTTACAGATTATTGTAATTTGTCATGAGAGTATTAGAAACTGATGCTGGGATCTCTTGAAAAAACAGCCAGAGTTCTTAACCACTGTGATATTCTCCTTGTGCCTCCTATGACTTTCTAAAATGATGCCAAATACAATGTCATGCAGTTAAGTCAGGAATCCAAGAACACATAAGGAATGACTGTAAAGATTAGAACTAGAGGTTGAGTTAGCTGCAAAATTCTGAGCTGCATGATGTGAGAAAGAGAACAGCATCTCTCAGCATTTCACACAGCTGCTGTTACACACAAGTGTTCCTATTACTCCTTACCTGCAGCGATACATCTTTATAAGTATAATTGAATAAAGTGCCACTCTCCATATATCCCCTGCCTAGTTAATGACTCTAACACTAATTGAACAGCTTCTGTGGTGTCATAATTCTGCCAATAAATCTCTGTATATATCAGGAGAGTTGCTCATAGTTTGACCTGATGTCATGGTTAGCAACAGGCAGTAAGTGGTACAAGGCGGGAGTAGGAGATTTTTTTTTCAGAGAAAATCTTCCTGCTGTTCATCAAAGTGTACCTTTTAGATCAAGAAAAATGTATATTTTTCTTAAAAATCGCATTCTAAGTCTAGCCATAAATACTACATTTGAAGTTAATTGTCAGTTGAATATTCAAACCTCTGCTGCATAATATCATTTTAGATACCTTTAAATTTGTTTTGTTTTCAGAATCCTTAAGAATCAGCTTTGCAATTGCTAGCTTAAAGCACCTCATCACTATCACACATTTCCTGCTGGCCTAATATGGTTTTTGAAGTTTACCTGGTGATTTTAACATTTAATGGGAAACCAGGGTAAGGCACATATAATTCATGTTTCAGAACTTAGTAGTGTTCTCTGTCATTCAGGATTTTATTTCCATTCTGTATAACAATATTCTATCTGATACAATAATCAGACAAGTGTTGTAATGGATTAAAAACTTGTGTTTTAAAGATGATATTCTACTGTTTTTAAATACAGTGTTGGCCTAATTATTATGTATAGTTTATATCACCGAAGGCCATCTCTTGAGCAAATATGTTATTGCCTGAATATTGACTAAAGGTTATATATATATATATATCCTGTCTTCTGGAGATATGCTAGGAATGAAAAAACAGCAGTTGACCACACAACCAATTATGCAGTGGTTGTTCTGTAATTATAATTTTTAAACTTAGTAACTATTTTTTAGGATAAAATAAGAACAAAATCTTGTATTTTTGATGAGAAAGTGAACAAGGCCTTAAGCATCTATGAGTAAGAACGCATTGTTCTTTGGGAAATACTGAATGTTGAGACCTAAGAATGAGTTATAATTGCTGAGACCAAGGAAGGTAAAGAGAGGAGCCTACATTACAAATAAAACTGGGACACAGGAATATGCTGTTATCTACATGACTGGATCTTAGTACATGAACTCCAAGTTGGGAGGAATTCAGGCTATCACCAGAATCAATGAACTGGTCATAGAGAAATTACAGGGGTAGGAAAATATAGACTTTTCCTTTAGCCGTAATCTTAAGCAGATTACAGTACTTGCATAGGATATGACTTCATTGGTCTTGTTGTTTGAAATGGTGATTCTAGTTGGAGATGGCAAAGTTCCAAGATAAATAGTAAGACTAGAAATGTGATTAGAGCACAGGTATGTAGAAAGCCACATCAGTAGGTTAAATATAAAACTAACCACTTATTCTGAAATTAAGTAAATGATGCAAATTCTTTTTTTTTTTGTTGTTGTTGTTGTTTTGTAAATTAGACATATTTTTAACTGGAGGGAGAAGTGGTGATGTTAACCATGAAGGTAGTGGCAAAGTTGGGTTGTAGGAATAAGTTTCACTACTCTACTTATTATGATTTATTGAATTTCCATCACCCCAAAATGGACGGGTCACTCTGGATAAAAAGCACCATATCTAATTTGTCACTTTAAATTTTAAATTCTAGAACCATTACTTATACATGAGCTTAAACATCCTAATATGAATTGGTTTCTGTTTCCACTCTGGGCATATACCCCAAAGATGCTCCAATATATAATAAGGACACATGCACCACTATGTTCATAGCAGCTTTATTCATAATAGCTAGAAGCTGGAAAGAACCCAGATGTCCTTCAGTAGATGAATGGATACAGAAATCGTAGTACATTTATACAATGGAGTACTACTCAGGTATTAGAAACAATGACTATACGAAATTCCTAGGTAAATGAATGGATCTAGGGAATACCATCCTGAGTGAGGTAAGCCAGACACAAAAGAACACACATGGAATGCAATTACTGATAATTGGATACTAGCCTCAGAAAGCTCTGAATATCAAAGAAACAACTCACAAACCATATGAAGCTCAAAAAGAAGAAAGGCCAAAAAATTGAAGCCTCAGACCTTCTCAGGAAAAAAAAAAAAAGTGTATAGCACCCTCTTAGAGTAGGGCACACCTAGACCTTAAATCATTAATAACTCAAGAGCTAAAAAGATAGCCTTGCAGCAATTTTTGGTACTTAAAAATCAGTATGTTTAATCTTTACACACCATGAAAACTTTGACTATCTCCATGTTAAGTTTTGTTTTACTTGTACTTTATGCTCATTGTAACTAGTAAAATTTCAATGCATACTCTCAAACCTTTAAAAAAATCAAGTACTGACAAAAAAAGTATCCATATAGTTTTATACAAAAGTGCTTTTAAAATATGTACATTAACTCTGTTTTTTAAAATAAAGTTGTTAATTAAAAAAAACACTGACATTGACAGTGCATAATTTAGAGTGTTAAAATGGAAATTAAATACTTATGTACCAACAAAGATGTACATACTTGTGATGGAAAATGCACAGTAAATGATAGTTATGAAAGTAAATTTTCTTGGTGGAGTCTATAAAGTTGTTTTGATCTCTGATCTTTTCCTACTGTTCACCCTCTGCATCTTGTTCCCGTATGCTTGACTCTATAGGGACTTCCACCTTGCATTTTGTCTGTCATTCCGTAATTGGTTCCATGTCACACCTGCTTTACAGGGTGCCAGAACTGGCATGATTCTGGTCCTTTCCTTCACCTAGTTAATATTTACTCATCCTTCAGGGCTCAGATTAAATGTCAGATTCCTCAGAGGAAATAACTTCTGCCAGAAACAAATTTATGAAGTCACAGAGAAAAATGTTTAGTAAATAGTCTTTCCAGTTCTCCCGTACTCTAGAGGAATCCTGATAAAATCTAATATGTATGTTTAGGGAGCCAGTTAATTGTTCATATACAAATCAGTAAGTAGGAAATAGTCACATGCAGAGAAAAATGCTGTGACTTAATTTTTTTTTTGATATGCTGACTTTTAAAGACATGGTGACCACCTACATGTTGGCTGGATATTTACTACATAAACATTCACTATATGCATATATACTAAATTTATTTCTTCTAATGTAAATAATGTTAGCTGATGACCGGAAATTATAAGCAAAAAGGAGAGTATCTGACAGTTTCCTCAGTCTTGAGGTCCTCTTTAAAATCAGAAATAAAACAGAAACTTTAAGAAAGCATAAAGAGTAATTACAATCTTGGAGGAATTCCTAAATTATTGGAAAATCTGTCTCTGTTTATAAATGAAAATAGATATCTACACCTAAGATGGAAATGTGTTTTAAACCGGCAGTGTTCACACTAGACGGTATGGTTAATATTAGATCCCAAGAGGGTGGTATTGCTTTGGAAAGTTATGAAGTCAATAAAATGTATAACCTTTTTGAAGAGGTACCACACAGGATAAGGCAGGGATGAGACTTGGAATTTTATTGTCTAATCTCACTTCCTGGCTTTTCTTTCTTCTTGTGACAAAATGTGTGGTTTTATGTCTAGCTCCTGACTGGGGAACTAAAATTGTAGCTAATCCAGGAGATGAATTAATTATCTGACAGTGTCTATACAGAGTGACTTGTAGGGTATTTGTGTCCTTTGGGTGATCTGCAGAAAATGTTTAACCACAGCAGACTCAGGAAACATCTTTCTGAACAGAAAAATCTGCAGGAAAATGCTCATCTCTTTAAAATTCAGCTAATAATGCTCTCTGATGCCAATGTACTTGCAACTTGATGAATAAATTTATCATACGACTGAAGTTTTTAATTACATTATGCTGGTATAATTACATGTTTTTAATCAATCATAAATAATTAATTTTCATTATATAAAATCATATAAAATAATTTTCATTATAAAATTGCACTAAATCTGAAAAAGTTTCTCTGGAAAATAGATTCCAGTAATTTAAAAGACTTCATGTCATAATCATGAGTTCAATATCTTTATTAAATTAATAAAGTTATGTTAAACTATAAAAATGTGTGGCTATTGATAAAAATCTGAGCAACTAGAGTAAGTTGCCAAAGTAAAACTGCAATTTCCCCAAAAAGAATTAGCAAAGAATAAAAATAAATATATGTTTTTAATTGTTACCTTATGGCAAACATATATGCTCTGAAAATATAAAATAAAACAAGTATGTGTGTGTGTGTGTGTGTGTGTGTGTGTGTGTGTGTGTTACAGATGCTTATGTGTATGCAAGTACATTTGCCTGTGTTTGGGTATGTTCAAGAATGTGTATGTTACAGTTATTTGAAATTCTAAGAACTGCTTCATGTTATCAAATTTTAGGTTCAGCAGAATTGCTCATGGTAAAGTTACCCATGCCTACTTTTGTTCATTATCTGTGAGGCTATAATGGTATTATGGGATAGATGCAAAATGTTCCCAAAAATTATGTGCTGAAGTCTTGGTTTCAATGTTGTGGTGCAATTGACTTTTGTGAGGTAAAGCTGACTTAGAAAAGTAGATCGTTTAGTCCCTTTGCCCATTGCTCAATTCTGTTTTCTATCAGGATGCCATGAGTGGAGCAGCCTCCTCTGTGACATACTCCTTCTATGATGACACTCGATTAAGTAAAGACACAAACCCAATGGAACTAGTTGATGGCAAGCTGAGAACTGTAAAAGCATAAACCAACATAAAATTTCCTCCTTAAATTGTTTTCTATGCATTTAATATCCATAGACATCTGATACAAATGTCTTTATTAATTTTATTTTGACCGTTTATGGTTTAATTATTTGTTACTTTAACTGCACCTACATCATATCATGGGATAATTAGTTACATGTTCACAATGAAAAAAACCAAATCTGGTAGACTTTTTACTTTGTCTTTTTTTTAATCATTTTATTATATAGCAATGTACATATTTGTAAAATAAAATGCAATGTTAAAAAAGGAGGAGTCACTCCCTGGGAAATCTAAGTGCCTAAAAACTTGAAGAAGTCATCCTATATGACGCCAGATTTATAGACTTTAAAATTCCTACCTTTATTGTTATTATTATTCTTAACTTATATTTACAGGTTTCTCTGCCAAGTTAGTTTGACAAGACCTTCCTATGGAGCTCTGACTGCTTTCAAATTCTGATTCTTCTCCCTTTACCTTCCACTATAGCAAAATAATTGACAGAAGTGACTCAGGAAATGGAGGGTTGATTTCTGCTCACAGCCTGCAGAAACAGTGAATGAATCATAATGGGGAACTCATGGTAACTGGAGTGTGAAAGGAGGAATCAGTCACATTGCATCTGCGGTCAGGAATTTAATAAGGATGATTGCTGATGGTCAACATGCTTTCTTCCTATATTTCTTGCAGGGTCAAAACCCATAGAATCATTCTGGACACATTTACAGTAAGTTTTCTCTTTTTCTTTCACTTCAGTTATCTCAAACCAAATGTGACCTCACAGCAATGTCTGCAGATTTTTCATCTACAGTGCATAGTATGCACTCAGTGATGAGTTGATACTAGAGAAAAAGCTAAAAATACCCAACAAAAATTCACAGACCATATGAAGCCAAAAAAAAGAAGCTAGTCTAAAATGTGGTTGCTTTGATGCTTCTTAGAATGGAGAACAAAATACTCACAAGAGGATATACAGGGACAAAGAGTGGAGCAGGGAATAAAGAAAAGGTTATCCAGAGACTATCCTACCTGCAGATCCATCCCAAATGCAACCACCAAACCCAGTCACTATTGCTAATGCCCAAAAGTGCTTGCTGACAGTAGCCTGATATGGATGTCTCCTGAGAGCCTCTGCCAGAGCCTTACTGATACAGATAAGAATGCTTGCAGCTAACCATAAGACTGAGCACAAGAACTACAAAGTAGGATCCAGAGAAAAGACTAAAGGAGCTGAAGTGATTTGCAACCCCATAGGAAGAACAACAATAGCAACCAATCAACACCCACCCCCATAACAGGGACTCAAACACCAACCAATGAATACACATGAGTAGCTCATGGCTCCAGTAGCATATGTATCAGAGGATGGCATGGTCAGGCATCAATAGGAAAAGAAAATTTTGGCCCTGTGAAGGCTTGTTTCCTCAGTATAGGGGAATGCCATGACAATAAGGAGGGAGTGGATTGGTGGAAGTGGGTACATCATCATGGAAAGAAGTGGATTAGGAGGAGAAATGGAAGGGGAGGAAGGAGATAACGTTTGAAATGTCAATACATGAAATATCCAATAAAAATGACAAAAGATAATTTTTGGAGTAGAAAATGATTTTCCTCTAAAATAATTTACATCCTATGAAGTTTATAATTGCATTAATAATCTTTGAAAGTAGCATTGATATACCACTGATAACTGAAAATATTGCATTTTGTCTTGTTCTTTCAAAAAAAAGCAAAATCAAAGGCTACCCTTGAGATTTCCTCTCATCATAGCACTGACTCTTCCTTTTACTGCTTGTTGTGTTGTTGTTGTTGTTGCAAGAATAATGTAGAAATAATGCTGCTCCATTTTCAGTGAACCATGAAAAGAATTCCACAGAGCCATTTCCAGGTTTTTATACTATAACTCTAGGGCACACATATTTTATCAATAACAGCTATTTAAGCCAGGTCTGGTCATCAAAATTTCGAGAAAAATTTGAGCCTTGTGTTCTGATAATTTTCATTCCCATTTTAGTTTTTTTATATTACTATAATAAAACATTATAAAAATCAATGCATAGAAAGAAGAATTAATGTGAGCCTTAAGTTTCATGAGTACTCAGGAGTCTATGAGGGCGATGTAGCCCAGCCACATGTGGCAGAAATGTTTTCAGACACTGGAAGCTATAGTTTACAACCTTAGTCATAAGCAAAAAGCCAAGAATGATTAAGAAATAATCTATGTGTGAGACTTAAAGAGCATATTGTGGCATATTTGTCCTAGCAAGAATCTACCTCCTACAGGTTCTACAAACACTCCAAACAACACCACTAGATAAAAATAAAGTACTCAAATATGGACAAATGTAGAACAATTCTAATTTAAACCACCATACTATTCTTGGAATAAATTTAATCATATGGGTTTATAGAATAATTGTCAGAAAATATCTATTGTAGCAATACTAATTTGCTAAGAAAAAATTCATTATTCTTCTGAAAGAATAGGAACTTATGCAATTCCCTTGACCTTATCACACATTAGAATTATTCATACTCTATTTTCAACACTGTGAGAGAATATCTGATTCTTCCCTATTCACTTTGGCCTAGAGGCTGACCTTCTGACAAAGATATTCTCTATGGGAATTATTTACTTCATTTCCTTTCTTTGTTAAATGCTGATTGCCCATTTTTATATATACCATCATTTAAAAACTGACACATTTTCCACTTAACTTTTTGAAATTTCCAGAAATATATTTATATCTGAAAACTTTCACCTCTTACCTGCCAAGTTCTTGACTTAGGAATCAGCAAATTCCTTTATAGAAAATTGCAAATGTTTGATCTTTATATACTGTATATATCTATCAACCAAACAAAATGTACTTCATAAAAGATTAATTCAACATTTAAAGTCACATTTTAAAGGGCTTATTTTTTGTAAAAATTGGTAGGTGTTAATAATTTTAAAGACTAATTTTGAATAAAAGAAAACCTACTGCATAAAGATGCTGGGTTTAAATTTTCACTCTTTCTTTTACTAGAAATTAACTCTTTGATTCTCGTTACTTAATAGCTCTGGAAATAAATTTGTCAACTACATCAGTGCCTCTGCTTTAAATTTTACACTATTTTTACTTATTGTAATCTTTATAAACTTTTAAAATACAGAGGCTTTATTTTTGCAGCATAATATTTTTATTGACTGTTTCAGAACTTCACTTCATGAATCCTGTCAGACTGAAGCTCAAATCTTCCCAGATTTACACACTTAGCCTTGTGACCTGTCTACAAAAAAAAAAAAAAAAATGACAAAGAGGAAGAGAAGGCAGATAAGGAGGAGGAGGAGAGGAAAGGTAGCAAGAAGACAAGGTGTAGAAGGAAGGGATGAAAGGAAGGAAACAAACAAAGAAGCAAGCAAGAGAAAAAAAGGAAGGAGGGAAGGGAAAAGACAGAAAGAAAGATGAGAGAGACAGACAGAGAGAGAGAGAGAGAGAGAGAGAGAGAGAGAAAGAGAGAGAGATCTAATTTGATTTTTCATATACTAAATGCAGAGGGGACAAAGTCCTAGTTACTCTCCCCTAAACAATTTCTAGTCCTTTACTATCTTTGCCCTTGCCAGTGGCTATTCATTGTGGAGAGATGTTCTTTCCATATTTTTTTTACATTCCCTCCAGTGGCTTCCTGTTCATACTACAAAGGTGTTGAAGTTTGGGGAGTAGAAGTTGTCACAGAAGTCTCCTATATCCATGGGCACCAGCACAGCCCTCTGCCAAAGGAATGGATAAGGACATCATCACAGTAGTCAATGGCAGCATAGGCCATGGACATCAGAATGGCTTCCAGGGAAACAAAAGCCAAGTACACCAATAGGGTCCCTGGAAGAAGCCCTATTCATGAGCATCCTCATGTCTTTAGTGTACGGAACAGAACACTGACAGCCAACATGGTCTGAGATGGGAGCTCAGACCACAGATGTCATTAAGTCCTTTGCAGGCAGTACAAGCAATAGATATAAATCTAAGTACCTGATTCTTCTTTTTTTTTTCCTATGTTTTATTTCAGGGATTATAATTACAAATTTTCTCCTCTTCCTTCCTCCCTCTAAATTCCCCTATATAGCTACCCATCTCATTGTCCCTTATCCCAGTTAATGAATCACAAAGTTTCTTCCATTTTCTTCTGAGAGGGTGGAAGCCCCTGTTATGTACCCTCACCCTGGCACATCAACTCTTCTGGGCTCTGTGCATCCTCTCCCACCGAGGCCAGAAAAACAGCCCAGTTAGGGGAACATCCCACAGATAAGCAACAGCTTTAAGATACCCTCTGTGCTCCACTTGTTGAGGTAACCACATGAAAATCTAGGTTACCATCTGTTGCATATGCAGGGGAACCTAGGTTCAGTCTCTGAAATCCTCCAAGGGTCCAGGTAAGTTGAGACTGTTGATCTTCCTGTGGAGTATCTATACCCAGAATCCTTCTCCCCAAGTCTTCCTCAGGAGTCCCTGAGTTGCATCCAATATTTGGCTGTGAGACTCTGTTTCTGTGTCAATAAGTTTCTCGGTAGAGTATCTCAGAGTATAATTGTGCTAGGCTCTCTGTGCAAAAATAACAAAGTATTATTAATTTTTTCAGAGGTTAGTGCTTGCCCATGTGATGGGTCTCAAGCTGGGCCAGTTATTGCTTAGCCATTTCCCCAGTCTCTGCTCCATCCCTGTCTCTATGTAACCTATAGGTAGGCAACATTTTGGGATAACTGTTTTGTGGGTGTTTGGTCTCCAGCACATCCTGGAGAACTGACCACATCTACCCCTGCCAGCTAATGATTTCCATTCATTTTTCTGGCCCTCTGTCTCTTTCTGTCTCTCTGTGCCTTTGCCTCTTTCTCCCTTCTCTCCCTTTCTTCCACCCTCCACCTCCCTCCCACCCCATCTCTCTCTCTCTCTGAATATTTCGGTTGCTGTTTATTCAAAAACCTATTGATCTTCAAAGGCAGAAAGTGAACTTCTGAAAACCATCCTCCCCTCTGTTACTAGCTATCAGACTCAGTAGACAGGAAAAAAAAACTGAAGACAGTCAATTATTCCAGAGTTCTAAGACTTGTGATTTCTTTGTTTTTCTACTTATCATTTCATACACTTTGTTTTCATTCACTGGACTACTGGAGTCTGAACTTAACTTGGAATAGTGAGCTTCACTAGTATTTACTGATATCAATCACATACTTATCTAAGTGCAACTATGTTAGATAATTAAACCAGAACACTCAAGCTATTAATAGTGCATATGTACTATGCTATTAAGTTTTTTTCACAATAGAAAACAAACATGTTCTACCTTTTATCAATAAAATTTTCTAGATTCAGTTACAATATTCAAACCTAACTTCCTTAAGTACATTTGAATTCCAATCTTGGCCTGTATTTCATAGCTGTCAGAGATACTCTTTATTTCTAGTTCTTATTTTAGGAATAGAATCTTGCCATTTAAATTTTATTATAAATTGGCCACATTACTTTCAATATAATATAACATTAAAATTAATATAATATTTAATTATATTTTGTAAATATATTTCATGTTTTATTAGTTTGTACAAAGTAATAAAATGTACAATATCCTGATACCTTTAAGTATAGCTTGTTTGTGTATGTTGCTGATCATTTGGCAATGACCAGTTAATCAGCTCTTCCCTAATGAGAACTTTTTTTATTTCTCTCTGTCATAAATTGACCTTCTCTTATGTCTCTACCCACATCTAATCCAGAATGTCCCTGTGACAATTCTTCTCCCTATCTCCTCCCTCAGAACCTTATTTTTACTAAGATTTTGTGCATGCCTAGCTGTGTGAATTGCTTTCTGATCTGTTTAAACAGATTTTATTTTGGGCCTTGCCTTTCTGATCCCTCTCAACACAACTAGGTTCTTTTGCTATATGCTGCTTTACCTAGAAGGATGGAGCTTACAGTAACTCATTTTAATCAATACTAACTGAATAGTTAAGATACTGAAATAAACACTTATATTTGTTCTCATGGTTGTGATTAATTTTATATCTTTGTACACACATCAATGAGTAATCTTATGGACAAGGACAACTGTAAAAATGAATGTTTTATTAAATAAAATATTAAAGAATTTATGTTTTTCTGCTAGCTGTGCTCTTTTAATTCTGCCTACAAAGAATACAAGTTATTATATGAATGCAAAAGGCAGATAGATTAAAATGCAAACAACAATCTCAACATATATGCATGATATCATAAACACTGTGGCTAAGCACACATGTCTATTTGCCTTTACCTTACTGATTGACTCATGCATTTATATGGATCAAAGAGCTGATAGGCCTCTGATTAAGTTGATGATAACATTTAGAATAAATAGAGCTACACTTCAGCTTATTTTTGAACATCTATTTGTTTGAAAATAGAAAGCAAATAAAGAGAGAGACTTTTGAAGAAACTCCATGTGAGATATTCGTGAATAACTAGTTACTGTAGAATATCTTTATTAAAATAGAAATAAAGGATTATAATAAAATGACGAAATCATATGTCATTACAATTTTATATCTGAAAAGTATAAGCACCATAAAAATAACAAAGCATAGATTAGAAAGACTAAGAACTAACATTATTTTAAAACATATCACATTCCCTAGAAATATTTTAAAACAAAACTCATTTTATGCTAATTAATGAGTATAGTCATTTATGAAATACAGAAAACAGGAAAAATAATGGGTTAAAACTCTCAATTAAACACCATGACTGTTATGAAGAAAATAACATTATGATAGAATTTAGTGTTGTATATATACATTCTATTACTTACCTCTTCAACAAATTTGAATCAATTACAATAAATACAATGTTATTTGTAACTTCTAAAATTTCAGTACCACCCTCTCAAAATACAAAGAAAATAGCATAAGACAAAAAGTTGATTAAATTATATATATATATATATATATATATATATATATATATATATACATATATGTAATTATTAGTTTGTACATGTCTATGCATCTACGTGCTTTGAAGCTGTAGGTATTTGTAACGGAACATGTACATATCACAGAACCTCTAATGGAGTTATTAGAGAATTTTTAGGAATCAGTATTTAACTTCTACTGGGAGCTTCAGAAAAACTTTGGTTTTCAATTTAAATAAGTGCATATGGGTGGCCCAAGACAGAAAGAATCAAAGATGTAATATAATTTGATTTTATTGTGTGTATGTTAGTATTGCACATTAGAAATTCATACTTTGGTGTTAACCAAAGTTTAGTCGTGAACATTTGTTTTAATCTTAATTATTGGGTATATAAGACTTTTAGTTTTGAAATAATTAATATACATCAGGAAAATTAAAAAGCCTCCATGCCTCCTAAACCTTAGTGGATGCTCTGAAAACGTGAGGCACATATTCTCTCTAACTTTTATTTTCCTTGTGACCTGGTCTCAAAACCATCATTATTGGGAAAATTCAAGAAGCAAATATGTCATACACTGTCTTTAGCTCCCCATTAAAATCACTCTTTGCTAACCTCTGCATTCTACCTACTACATTTTTAATCATTACATGAGTACTTTTGGAATGATACTATAGAAAAATAAATTCAACTAACATTAGCATGAGCTAACACTTGAGAAATTTACTAGAAATTTTCCCACTTTCATGGAAACCCTCCTTACTGTTCTCGCCAGCATATTGGAAAGGTGTCATAATTTATGACATTTTTGTTTGAAAATGAAAGTAATTTAATATATGTTACTATATTAAAACTTGATTCAGTGTTCCAATGATCACCACTTACACCCCATTCAAACTGTCCCATCAAATTTCATTCAGTTTAGACTTAATAAATTAGGTAATAAGACCAGAAGTCAGTTTATAAATAATACAAAAAAGGAGATATTTTAAGACACTATTTTACATGAGTTTTATAAATAAATCTGAATATCTCAATTTGAAGATAAACCATCAAATATTTCTATAAACTCAAAAGTTAAATGTCTAACATCCCCCATTCTTGTGTTAAATAAGTGAGCTCTGGTTATCAAATTCCTTCTAACCAACATATGCTGATTTTCATCACTATAGTCTTTTTATTATTTCTCTTTAGAAGTACTGTTTGGTTGAAATAATCTCTGTGTACTGTCATAAAGCATTCACATGTCAATAAAAATCTAATTGAGCAATTGAGCTGATTCAGGATTAAAAGGTGGGATATGAGAGGTAGATAGATAGAGAGAGAGAGAGAAAGAGAGAGAGAGAAAGAGAGAGAGAGAGAGAGAGAGAGAGAGAGAGAGAGAGAGAGAGAGAGAGAGAGAGAGAGAGAGAGGGGTGGAGAGGGAGAGGGACAGAGAGAGAGAGAAATTCTAGGACTGAGTCAGGCAAGGAGAGAATCACCTGAAAAAAAAAACAAAGACATTTCATGAAACTAAAATTATTGGGATAATTAAGTTATGAGCTAGTCAGTGAATATGCCCAAGCTTATGGCCGAATTATTTATTCAGAAATATAGCTATGGGAACTTCTGTGTGAGTAGAAAGCCCATGGTACCAGTTTGGCACTGTGAAGGAGCTCAGGCACAGATGCTATAATTGCAGCAATTGATTCATTTGGGGCTAAGAATCCAGGGCCCATGAACTGGCTTCATGGGTAAAAGCACTTGCATCAGGAGCTTGGTGAAATAACATTAAATAATTGTAATACATGTGAAGGAAGAATGAAAGAAGATGCTCTACACAGTCATATAGAACCTCATACATAGACAGATACACACAGGGAAATAATCAACTATTAACAGAGTGTTGAGGGAATATTTATCATATTCAATCCATTTCTGAAGTACGTGGATTATATTAACATAAGTAAAATGTTAAATATCTCTCACGAATTTCAAAAAACTAGAATATAATCATATTTTGAATACTTTGCAAAATTTATACTCAAAAATACTTTATATTGACCTACAATGAAAATGTGATTTTCTATAGGATGATCTTATTTGAATAGATCAAAAATAGCATCTAAAATCATGCATACACAAAGAAAGAGGAGAAAGGCAAAATTAAATTATTAGGTTCTAAAAATGTATTTTGTTCCACTCAATTTGAATTAAGTTTATAATAACCACAAATTGAGATCAGCTAAAATGCCCACCTTTAATTTGCTCTCGGTAGTTTCTGTCTCTCTGGGTTTCTACCTGGTTGAAAACTCACTACCAGAAGGCAGTCTAACCTTTAACTTGTTAGCAGGTGAATTTACTTAGCTTGTTTCCATAGAATTCAAATGCGGCCAGATGAAGGCTAAATTATCTAAGGTGTGTGTGAAGGTAAAGAGCTGCCAGTGAGCAGTGAATCATCCTAAGGGCATTATAATTCACATCTCTACGAAAAGCGGAATTTTTGCCTCTCGTAGATAGGAATCACTACATGGACCTTGTACTGTCTTACCATTTTCTGTCTGCGTCCCATAACTTGCTTAGGAAAGTAATACATGACTTGCCTTTTTCCTCTGTCTACGTATTTATTGGTTTCTTCATTTATTTATTCATTTATATATATTTTTTCTGTTTCAACTGTGGAATGAATGTAGAAAAGATGACCAAAAACTAGGTATTTTACAGAGAATCATAAAAATGTAAACTACCACTCACTGTGTGGCAGAATTAAGATCTGAAAAATTGGCCTAAATTACTCTCTATGTGTTTTACACAAAGTAAAATCCACATAAACTTCAGGTTATAATACATAATGCTATATTTTATATCTAACACTTTATTGTGTCAACCAACAGGATTTTGATTTTTGATATTTATTTTGATTTTGATTTGTTTGACTGATTGGTTAACTATTAAACCATAGAGAGAGTTGTGATTCACTTAGATGAGAGTATTGAATGGAATTTTGTTTGCCTTCACATCATAGGTATGATTGTAAAGGTTTGTAAACTTAATTTATTATATTTCATGTGTGTGGTTGTTTTGCTTGCATGGATTTATGTGTACCACATAAGTGTTGGATGCCTTCTGAGTTTTAATTGAGTGTAGAGTCCAGTGAAACTGGAACTACTGATTGTTTTGAGCCAACATGTAGATTCAGACAAATGAAATGGCCTTCTTCCAGAGTTGCAAGGGGTCTTAGTTAGTCTGCCATATCCATTCAACCACAGGAATGCAGCATAAATGTAAAATATTTTATACAGAAACAAGATAAATGGAAAATATCACAAATATCACAATATCATGACCAAATGCATATCATCAAAGCAATAAATATCTCCACAGGCAGAACATAAGACTGTCCTGGCATACCATGATGCATTTCAGAATTTTTGTCATTGATATTAGAAATTATTCAAAATTGAACTCTTTCACCTTAAAATATTTGGACCCACAGTTTCTTCTATTCTCCTACAATAAACTGATATTTTCTGTGTGCAAAAATCTCAAAACTCAATTAGATTTAACACTGTGTGTGTGTGTGTGTGTGTGTGTGTGTGTGTTTGTGGGTACCTTCTTTGTTCTTCCCCAGTAGCCTTCCAACTATGTTTTTTTGTTGTTGTTTTAGAGATATTCACTTTGGGATCTGACTGTAGCTGACTAGGCAGGTTTACTGAAAAAGAGACTTGAAGATCCTGCTTTCTCATTCTTTGTCTTGGGCTTCCAACCACATCCCATCAAGCTGAGCTTTTTATACAGAAGCTAGGGCCTGACATTGGTTCCTCACATTGCAAGTACTTACTGATTAAGCTCTCCTTGACAGGCAATAAAAGTATTTTTATGGAATTACATCTCCACAAATTAAAACCTGTGAGCTGCTGCCTAAAGCTTTGCAAAGCAGACAATTTGGAGAGTGATAAACGAGGTTAATCAGATCATTCATTTACAAAAATATAGTGTAAGATCATACTTAAACACATATTTTAATTAAAAGTCTTGAGTATGTATGTACTTTGACTGATAAATTAGAACCTACTAATCATCTTTCCACTTTTCTCTTACAGATTCAAATTGCCTTTTTTTTACTGTTTCCATATTTAATGTGTAAGACGCTTTCATCATCTTTACACCTTTTCCACAACACTTCCAATATTTTTCTTTATCTTTAATTCCATTCATTTTTTGTTTTTCTTCTGTCAAGTGACACTTTCTAATATTTCAAATTTCTCTAATGTCACCTGACATAGAGGCTTAGACTTTTATAAAATTTGAATTATTAGTTCCAGTTTGTCTTTTTCTTAAAACCTATTGTTTATGCCTGATAATTTGGGGGTAGTGCAATTGCAAATTGAATTGAGATTTAAACATCAGAAGCAGGCTACATGGGCATCTAAGACCCATCTAGTCTGCTCTCAGGATCCTTAATGAAAAAAAAATCTAAAAGTAATTTTATTTTGCTGACTCAGTTACTGATATTTTCATTAATAAATGAATGAATGAATTAATTAATTAATTTCATTAATAAATATTAATAATAAAAAGGGTTGATCTGGAAATTTTCATATTAACTTGTCAACAGTCAAATTATCATGGAGGAGAAACCCCAATTGAGAAAATGCTTCTATAAGGCCAAGCTCTAGGAAAGGCCATAGGTCATTTTACTAACTAGTGATATAGGGAGGGATCAGCCCTTGTGCCTGCTGCCATCCCTAGACTGGTGGCTGTGAGTTCTATAAGAAACCAGGTTGATCAAGTCAGAATGCAGCATCTCTCCATGATCTCTGCATCATCTCCTGCCTCTAAGTTACTGTCCTGCTTTAATTCCTGCCAATACTTAATTTGATGATGCTCTATAATGTAAAAGTGTAATGCAATAAATGCTTTTACTCCACAAGTTGTTATTATTATAGAATTTTATCATAGCAGGTGTAATATATATATATATATATATATATATATATATATATATATATACTTGTAATATATTGTTTTATATATATATATATATATATATATATATACTTGTAATATATTGTTTTATATATATATATATATAATTTAAAAATCTAATTGGAAATAGTACAATGACTGTATCTCTGGATATGAATGTAGACTTTTTGTTGTTGTTTTTGGTTTTTTTTTTATTTGTTTGTTTTTGCTTAATCCTTATAGCAGAATTCTCTACTGTCCACATCAGGACCTAATCCATGCAGTTACCATGAAATTAACTCTAAATGATCACTACTTAGTGTAGTCCAGTATTAAGGTTTAAAACAAGTGAGGGACTAATATCACTGTGAGATTCACTATGCAGAGAGAAAATGAAAATGCTCAGCTCCTATGTATATTCACATAAGCAAAATAAACCTGACTACATTATGTTATTCATTTTCTGAGATTCAGAAATCTGCTAACAACATAGTTTTATAGTTCTGGCTTTTAGTGTATAATAGACTATATTAAAAATATTATCCAGAGCTGCTATCTCAGAACGTGATAGTTTGGGGAACTGTTCGCCAGGCATCTCTGATCCTCATGACTTGGACGTCACAGCAGATAAACTAGAAGATGGTGTTTAAAGAAATTGGCAGAGAGTCTGTTACAATGAACTGAGAAGGGTTTGAAGAGATGGCTCAGTGGTTAAGAGAACTAACTGCTCTTTCCAAGGTCCAGAGTTCAATTCCCAGCAACCACCAGAAACCACATGGTGACATGGTACTTGTATATGTAGAATAAATAAATCTTTAAAAAAAAAAAAAGATGAATTGAGAACTGGTATACTGTCACCTTGTCATCCTAAACCCAACATATACTAAACCCACTCTACTAAAATGAAGTAGGAGAATGGAATGGAACTAAGTCTTAGAAAAAAAGCAGAGAAGCCTTAAGGGCTAATCATGAAGAACTATTCACAGCATGATCTTATAGTTTCTTAACTAAAGATGTAGTGTTTATTTTCATAAACCTTTCTGGTTTGTATTGGGTATGATTATATAAATATGCTGATGATTTTATGTTCATATATATAATACTGGAGTCTTTCACATCCCACATCTCTGGTACATTCTGGAGAGTCCTCCTAAGCTCCTACATACTGAGTTTGCCTGCTTACATTCTTGCTGCTGGCCATCAGCCATCAGCCATTCAGTCCTTTCTCCGCACCCGATACCAGAATATGTTCCCCTCCACACACTGTCCCCTTTTGCTACCAGGTCCCTCACTCCTCATCCTCTTGTGGTTACTTTCTTCTCCCTCCCAAAAGTATTGAGACATCCTCACATCCTTAACCATATTGAACTTTTTGAGTTCTATAAACAGTATCTTGGGTATTATGTACCTGTTTTTAGCTAATATCTATATATTAGAGAGTACATACCATGCTTGTCCTTTCTGATCTGGGTTACCCCACTCAGGATGGTATTTTCTAGTTCCACCCCTATGCCTGCAAAACTCAGGATGCCTATATTCTAAATATCTGAGTATTATTCCATTGCAGAAATGAACTATATTTTCTGTATTCAACATTTTGTCATGTGACATGTGGGTTGTTTCAAGTTTCTGGTAATCACAAAAAGCCACTATGAGCCAAGTGAAATATGTATCCCTGTCCCATGGTGGGGTTTCTTTTGGGAATATTCCCAAGAATGTTATTTCTGGGACTTCAGGTATATCTATTTCCAAATTTCTGAGAAACCTCCAAATTGATTTCCAGAGTGATTATACCTTTTCGCAATCCCACCAGCAGTGAAGAAGATTTCCTCTCTCTTCACATCCTCGCCAACATTAGTTGTCAACTGAGGTTTTCATCTTAGCCATCCTGACTGGTGGAAGGTAGAATTTCATGATCATTTTGAGTTGCATTTCATTGATCAGTTGGGACATAGAACATTTCTTTAGGTGCTTTGCAGCCGTTTGATATTCCTCTGTTTTTAATGCTCAGTTTAATTTTATACTCGATTTATGATTGAGTTATTTGGTTTTTGATAGTTAGCTTCTTGAGTTCTTTATATATTTTGGATATTAACCCTCTATCAGATGTGGGATTAGTGAAATATTTGTTCCCAATCTGTAGGTTGCCGATATTCTTATTGACTGTGTCATTTGCCTTAAAGATGTTTTCAAATTTCATGAGATCCCATTTATCAATTCTTGATTTTATAGCTTGAACCATTGGAGTTCTGTTAGGAAATTTCATCTGTGCAAGGAAATGTAAGGTTTTTTATCGCTTTCTCTTCTCTTAGATTGAGTGTATCGGGTTTTATGTGAGGTCCATGATCTACTTGGATTTGAGCTACATGCAAGGTGATAAATACTAGCTTATTTTTATATTCATTTTTTACACAAAGAGAGTGAGTTAGACCAACACAATTTATTGAAAAGATTTTCTTCTTCCACTGTATATTTTTGGCTTCTTTGTGAAAGATCAAGTGTGCATAAATGTGTGGTTTTATCTCAGGGTCTCCAATCCATTCTATAGATCAACCTGTCTGTCTTTGTACATATACCATGCCAGTTTTATTCATATTGCTCTGTAGTAGAACTTGAAGTCAGGGATTGTGATTCCCCGGGCATTCTTTTATTATTGAAAATTTTACTTATTTATATTTCAAATGTTATCTCCTTCTCCCATCTCCCCTTCCTCCTCCCCCAGCTTCCATGAAGATGTTCAGTGTTATAGTAAATATTAAAAAGGCAGAGACCAGTTCCAGAGCATCACCCTGCCATGTTGCACCCAGGTACTCTCTGTCTTGAAAATTGTCTTGAAAACATGATTACTATAAACTCAGAGCCATGAAATTATTATCTGGCTTGTAATTCCTATTTTTAGTCACCTCAGATCAGTTTACAATGCAGTTAAAAGAATGGATCTAAATTTGTATTTTTATATGTGTTGTGTCATCACAATGACTATGTAAAAATAACAATATGAACTTCAATTTTAAATAAATAAAAAATTATAACAATAAAAACCCTACATTTGTACTATATAAATGTTACCTCAATGTAAAGATTATAAATTTAGTTTAGTAAGAAATATAAGGATTTCTGCCAAATGTGATAATGGCTGTACAATTTTATCTGATTCCTCTCTGTTAAATTATGACTCCTTCTAAATTTCTCAGAAAAACAACCATAGAATAATCATATTTAGCCCCCCAAGTTCAATGAATCAGGAGGTGACCTTTCAGTGGCTTCTTCAATGGCATTGAGATATCTAAAAGTTTGTGTAGGGAAAAACTCAGAAGATGGAAAGGTATACAACGCTCATGGATCTGCAGAACTAAAATAGTATAATGGTCATCCTATCAAAAGCAAACAACTATTTCAAACCCAGGATAGCAAATAATATTCTGAATAGTAAGAGAACTTCTGGGGAAATCACATAAACCTATGAAGGTTTATGCTCCAAGATAGGGGGATCCTAGGGTCGTGAGTTGGAGTGTGTTGATGGGTTGGAGAGCACCTCATAGAAGAAAAGGAATGAGATTGTGTGCTTTCGGAGGGTAACGAGGATGGGGGATGACATTTGAAATTTAAATAAATAAAATAGCCAATGAAAGATTTAAAAAATCTTCAGTGTGTATGCATATTTGTTTATCCATTCATGTAATATTGAAGATGAGCTATAAGCTTGGCTTTGTGAACAATGAACATTTTCATTCTGTAGTACACTGGGATAAAGTCTATGCATATATATCCACATTTTATAACTGGGTAATATGATAAATCTCTTTCATTTTTCAAATTAATACATTATTGACTTCCGTAGTTTTTGTTTCATGTTTCAAGTTAGACACCCAAAATTTTAATAGCTTTTTATTTCCTATAAACTTAACCAACTTGTTGGTTGTACTTTTAATTTTCCTATTTGCTCTTTTAGATTATAATATAATTACAATGATTTTTATTTCCCTTTCCTCCCTACAGTGCCTCCCATACACCACTTTCTTACCCTCTTGCAAATTTAAGATCTCCCTTTCAAGTTACCTCTAGGGAGTTTCATCAACATAACTCTCCAAACAAACCTGACATGAAAACTTAAAATGCCAAACCAAACTGAAATTGCCCCAATAGGATTGTACTCTACAAAAATAATTACAGGCAACCAAGGAAAGATGAAAATAGGAGAGGTGGTGTTCCTATGACAGGAGTCCATCATTTGATTGTCCACTGACAATAGTTACACAAGGTTGTTAAATATTTTTACCAACAGCCACTTTGACAGAGGTGAGATAAAATGTTGGCCATTATTTACCTTTTGGAGGAAGCTAAGATTTTTGTATAACTTTGATGTATCCATTGGCAATTTTAAACTCCTTTTTAATAATTACTTCTTCTTTATTTTGTACATATTAGTTGTTTCCATTATTCTTTTATGCTGTATTTTTTGAGTTCTTTATTTATAGAAGCCATTAACCCTCTTTCAGGTGTGTACCTGTCACAATTTCACAATTGTTTCAAATTCCTGGGTCTGTCTCTTCACTCTGTGTTGTGTAAATGCTATTTATTCCCTAAATTTCCACTCATCAACTCTTAAAATTATTTTCTGACCAATATCCAAAGGTTCTGTATTTATATCATGAAGCATGTCCCCTATTTTCCTCCCTTAGCAGACTCAAACTGTAAGTCATATCTGAATTTCTTTTATCTATTCTGAAATAAATGTTTGTGCAGGGATGATAGAAATGGTTATAATTTTTTGTATGAATGTGGACATTCAGTTCTCCTATTATCATTTTTAAGAGATATGTTGTCAAACTATTGACATCTTTAAAAAAATCAGGTAGCCTCATTATATATGTTTATTTGTGGTATTCCAATTAACTAGTATATATACACGTGTTCTGCCAGTTGATTTATTAATACTTAACTATCCTATATTAAGTACAGATATTACGGTGAGTATAGCATTGTTCCTGTTGCTCAGATTAATTTGGTTATTCTGTGTTTTTTACAACACATTATGAGTTTTATTTCTGTAATGAAATTCTTATTTTGATTGCAATCTAAAGCTCATTTTCTGTAGTATTAGCTGATTAAAACTCTGATTTTATTACACCTACCTCAAAGTTAGTAGGTTTCCATCTATTCAACCCATTTGAGGAATGGAGGCTTGAAGATATTTAAAATTTTTTTGCTATGAGAATAGTTTTGTCACAACATGTTAGGCTTTTCATTTTCAGGGTTCAGGAACACTATTAGCCTGTCAAAATGCAAGGATATCAACTTCCAATTATTGTACGGAATTACATATTTGTCTGAATTATGATAATGAAAGGTGTCATTCAATTTGCCTCCATTTTTATTTGGATGATCTGTACTTATTGGCAGTGATAACCAGAATCAATTTGTTTTCACTAGCAGAGTTAAAGTGTCATTTTCCTTGCTCTTCGGAGGAGCCTGTCTTTGTTCTTGTCCTTGTAGTGATGTATGTGTGTCAGCAACTCATAAAATCTTATTATCACTCAGGGAATGGGGCCATAATACTACTGGATATGATGATAATAATAAATTGAATGAAGCCTCAATAACTTATGCATGCGGCAAGCTGGGGAATAAAGTCATGTATTATTATCAAATGCCACATTGCCAGTTGCCTTTCGAGAGTTCTCCATCTTGTGGAATCTCAGAATTCATCTCTGAATTTGAACAAATCAAACAAATGTTTTTTTCACATATTTTAGTATCTCAAGCACTCGCAACGTAAATTTGGACCAAAAATGTGTTTAATCTTTTGTATAGTGCAACTCTGTGAGATATGGAATATATGCCTCTGTCACATTTAATGAGCAGAATCATTAAATATTTAGTCCTGTGTGAGACAGACCAAAAGCAGGAAATATTCTGGCACATGGAAACTTCTCTTTCAATTAGTTTTTATGAAGAAGTAGACAAAGAACCAAGGGATGAAATGGTGGTTAAGAGGTAACTGTTCTTCTAGAAGACATGACTCTATTCTTAGCACTCTTGTTTTCTTTAGTGTTTTTTTTAATTGAATAACTTATTTACATTTCAAATGTTTTATCCCCTTTCTTGGTTTCAGAACTACAAACTCCCTATTCTGTACCTCATTACCCTGTTTCTATAAGGGTGCTCAACCACCGCTCCCACTCCTACCTCAGGACCCTAATATTCCTCTACACAGGGGCAGCAAGCTTTCATAGGACAAAGGGACTCCATTCCCATTACAGCCAGAGAAGAACCCATCAGTTCCTTCAGTTCTTCCCCTGTGATCAGTCTGATGGTTGGTTTTGCACATCCACATCTGTACTGGTGAGGAACTGGCAAAGCCTTTCAAGAGACAGTTGTATCAGGCTCCTGTCTTGGCATCAGCAATAGTGTCTGGGTTTGATGTTTGCATGTGGGATGGATTACCAGGTAGGGTAGTCTCTGGATGGTCTTTGCTTCAGTCAGGAGTAATTCTTGGTTAAATTTTTGGAGAGAAGTAGTTAGCCCCATCCCTTAACTACTGGCCATGCCAAACTTCTGGATATGATCTCAACAGGTTCTCCCTCCTATTTTGTGATATTTCACCTAAGGTCATCTCTGTTGGGTCCTGGGAGGCTCTTGCCTTCCTGGCATATGGGACTTTCTGGTTGCAATCCTCAGTTCTACATTCCCCATTGCAACATACCTCTGATCAATTTCCTGACCCTTTACAGATCTCCCTGATCTCCTCACATACCTGATTCTGCCCCACTTTATCTCCTCCCCTTTCTCTCTGACTCCCAAGTTCCTCCTACCATCCACTTCCCTTGATTATTTGTTCCACTATCTAAGTCGTTCTAAAGCATCCATGCTTTGGTCTTCCTTCCTCTTGAGCTTCATGTGGTCTACAAGTTGTATCATGAGCATCTAAAATTCACATATCAGTGAGTACACATCATGTATGTTTTCTTGTGACTGAGTTACCTCACTCCACATATTTTTTAGGTCCACCCAATTTCCTTAAAAACTCAGAATATCCTTGTTCCTAATAGCTGAGTAGTATACAATTGTTTAAATGAACCATAAGTTCTGTTTTTATTTCTCTGTTGAGGGAACCTGGGTTGGTTCCAGTTTCTGGCTATTATAAGTATAGCTGTTATGAACATAGTCGAGCATGGGTCCTTATTACATGTTAGAGCATCTTTTGGATATATGTCCATGAATAGTATAGATGGATCCTCAGCTAATACTATGTTCAATTTTCTGAGGAACTGCCAGAATTATTTTCAGAATGATTGTACCAGCTTGCAATCCCACTAACAATGGAGGAGTGTTCCTCTTTCTTCACATCCTTGCCAGGATCTACTGTCACCTGAGTTTTTGATGTTAGCCATTATGACTGGTGTCAGGTGGAATCTCAAGGTTGTTTTAATTTGCATTTCCATGATGACTAAGAATGCTGAGCATTTGTGTTTTTTTTCAATTAATAACAACAAGAATTTAATTATTTAATCCAACTACTAATCTAATATTAATCTCCAATAAAATCTAAGCAATTGTATCACAAGATGCTTATTGGTCATTTGAATTTCCTCAATTGAGAATTCTCTGTTTAGCTCTGTACCCCATTTTTAAATAAGATTATTTGATTTTCTGGAGTTCTTCTTGAATCATTATATATATATATATGATATTAGCCCTATATTGAATGTAAGAGTGGTAAAGATTGCTGCACAGTGTTGTTTACTGTTTTGTCCTCTTGACTATGTCCTTTGTCTTACAGAAGCTTTGAAAGTTTATAAGGTTCCATTTGTCAATACTTGACCTTAGATCTTAAGCCAATAGTGTTCTGTTCAGGAAAATTTCACCTGTATCCATGTATTCCGGGTTTTTACCAATTTTCTTTTATATTAGATTCAGTGTATCTGGTTATAGGTGGAAGTTCTTGATCCACTTGTAATTGAGCTTTTTGCAGGGAGAAAAGAATCATTCCATTTGCATTCTTCTACTTGCTAATTACCACTTAAGCAAAGAAATTTGTTTAAAATGCTGTCTTTTTTCCAACTGGATGGTGTTGACTTCATTGTAAAAGATGGAGTGAGCAAATGTGTGTAACTTTATATTTGGGTCTTCAATTCTATTCCATCAATCTACCTGCTTATCTCTGTACCAAAAACATATTTTTTTAGTTTTTTTTTTTTTTTATCACTATTACACTATTGTAAAGCTTAAGGTCATGGATGGTGATTCCTGCAGAAGTTCTTTTATTGTTGAGAATAGTTTTTGCTATCCTAAGTTTTTGTTATTCCAAATAAATTTGGAAACTGCTCTTTCTTAATCTATGAAGAATTAAGTTGAAATTTTGATGAGGATTTTATTGTATATAATTATTGCTTTCAGCAAACTGACCATTTTTACTATATTAATCTTGCCAATCCTTGAAAATAGGAAAATTTCCAACTTCTGAGGCCTTCCTCAATTTCTGTCTTGAGAGACTTGAAATTCTTGTCATACAGATCTCACTTGTTTGGTTAGAGTAATTCCAAGATATTTTATATTCTCTATGACTATTGTGAAGGCTGTCATTACTCTAATTTCTTTCTCAGATAGTTTATTAATTGTGTAGAAGAAGTATACTGATTTGTTTGTGTTAATTTTATAACCATCCACTTTGCTGAAGTTATTTATCAGCTATAGGAATCCTCTGGCTAAAATTTTGGGGTCACTTATAGATCCTGTCATATCATCTGCAAATACTGCTATTTTGACTTCTTCCTTTCCAATTTGTATCCCTTTATCTTCCTTTTGTTGTCTAATTGCTCTAGCTAGGACTTTGAGTATGATATTAAATATATATATATAGAGAGTGGTCAGCTTTGTCTAGTCACTGATATTGGTGGTTATTGTTTTAAGTTCTATCTATTTTCTTTGATGTTGGCTACTGGTTTGTTGTATATTTCATTTGCCATATTTAGAGGTGGACTTTGAATTTCTAATCTTTCAAAGACTTTTAAAATAAAGATGTGTTGAATTTTGTCAAATGCTTTTTCATGGTCTATTTTTTTAAATTTAGTTTGTTTATGTGGTGGATTCTGTTGATAGATTTCTGTATATTGAAACATCCATACATTCCTGGGATGAAGCCTATTTGATCATGGTAAGTGATCATTTTGATGTGTCCTTGGATTTGGTTTGAAAAAAGTATTTTGCATGACGTTTCATAAGAGAAATTGGTCTGAAGTTCTCTTTCCTTGTTAGATCTTTATGTGATTTAAATATAAGCATAATTGTGACTTCAAAGAACAAATTTGGTAGTATTCCTTCAGTTTCTATTTTGTAGAATAGTTTAAAGAGTATTGGTATTAGGTCTTCTTAATAGATATATACAGAACATACTATCCCAAAGTAAAAAAATACACCTTCTTCTCACCACCCCATGGCACCTTCTCGAAAATTGACCACATAATTGGACACAGAATGAGCCTCCATTGATATAAGAAGATTGAAATACTCCCATGCATCCTCTCAGATCACCATGGTCTACGGCTGGTCTTTAACAACAACAAAGACAACAAAAAGCCCACATACACATGGAAACTAAACAATGCTCTGTTAAAGGATAGCAGGGTCAAAGAAGAAATAAAGAAAAAAATTAAGGACTTTCTAGAATTCAACGAAAATAATAATACAACATACCCAAACCTATGGGATGCAATGAAAGCAGTATTGAGAGGAAAACTCATAGCCCTAAGTGCTTCATCATGACCAAGTAGGCTTCATCCCTGGGATGCAGGGATGGTTTAACATAAGGAAATCCATCAACGTAATCCACCATATAAACAAACTCAAAGACCAAAATCACATGGTCATCTCACTAGACGCTGAGAAAGCATTCGACAAAATCCAACACCCCTTCATGTTAAAATTCCTGGAAAGAACAGGAATCCAAGGCCCATACTTAAACATAATAAAAGCAATATACAGCAAACCAACAGCCAACATCAAACTCAATGGCGAGAAACTTGATGCAATCCCACTAAAATCAGGGACTCGACAAGGCTGCCCACTCTCCCCCTACCTATTCAACATAGTACTGGAAGTCCTGGCTGGAGCAATTAGATAGCAAAAGGAGATCAAGGGGATACAAATCGGAAAGGAAGAGATAAAAACATCACTCTTTGCAGATGACATCATAGTGTACTTGAGTGACCCCAAAAATTCCACCAGAGAACTCCTACAGCTGATAAACAAGTTCAGCAAAGTGGCTGGATACAAAATTAACTCAAACAAATCAGTAGCCTTCCTGTACTCAAAGGACAAACATGTGGAGAAAGAAATTAGGGAAAACGTACCCTTCACAATCGTTACAAAAACTATGAAATACTTTGGTGTGACTCTAACTAAACAAGTGAAGGACCTGTATGACAAGAACTTCAAACCTCTGAAGAAAGAAATTGAGGAGGATCTCAGAAAATGGAAAGATCTCCCATGCTCATGGATTGGAAAAATCAACATCTTAAAATGGCCATCCTACCAAAAGCAATCTACAGATTCAATGCAATCCCCATCAAAATTCCAACCCAGTTCTTCATGGAATTGGAAAGATCAATGTCCAATTTCATATGGAACAACAAAAGACCTAGAATAGCGATATCTGTCCTCAACAACAAAAAAACATCTGCAGGAATCACTATCCCTGACCTCAAGCTATATTACAAGGCAATTGTGCTGAAAACTGCATGGTACTGGTACAGACATAGGCATGTGGATCAATGGAATAGAATAGAAGATCCAGAAATGAGCCCTCATATATATGGTCACCTGATTTTTGACAAAGGAGCAGTAAACATTCAATGGAAAAAGGACAGCCTATTCAACAAATGGTGCTGGTCCAACTGGCACTCAGCATGCAAAAGAATGAAAATAGACCCTTTCTTATCTCCTTGTACAAAGCTCAAGTGTAAGTGGATCAAAGATCTCCACATTAAACCAGATACACTGAAACTATTAGATGAGAAAGTAGGGAAAACCTTAGAACACATAGGCACAGGAGAAAATTTTCTGAACAAAACACCAATGGCTCAAACTCTAAGGTCAAAGATTAACAAATGGGACTTAATGAGATTGCAAAGTTTCTGTAAGGCTAAAGACATCGTTAGGAAAACAAAACAGCAACCAACAGAATGGGAAAAGATCTTTACCAACACCACATCAGATAAAGGCCTAATATCCAAGGTGTACAAGGAACTCAAAAAGCTAGACACCAGAGAATCAAATAACCCTATTAAAAATGGGGTACAAAGCTAAATAAAACATTTTCAGTTGAGGAACACCGAATGGCTGAGAAACATCTGAGCAAGTGCTCCACATCCTTAGCCATCAGGGAAATGCAAATCAAAACAACCCTGAAATTCCACCTCACACCAGTCAGATTGGCCAAGATCCAAAACTCAGATGACAGCAGATGCTGGCAAGGCTGCTGAGAAAGATGAACACTTCTCCACTCTTGGTGGGGCTGCAAGCTAATACAACCACTCTGGAAATCTGTCTGGTGATACCTCAGAAAATTGGATATAGTACTACCTGAAGACCCAGCTATTCCACTTCTGGGCATATACCCCAGAGACACTTTAATACACAACAAAGATATATGCACCACAATGTTCATAGCACCTCTATTTATAATAGCCAGAAGCTGGAAGGAACCCAGATGTCCTTCAGAAGATGAATGGATACAAAAATTGTGGTACATATACACAATGGAATACTACTCAGCCACCAGAAACAATGACTTAACCAAATTCTTAAGAAAATGGCTGCATCTAGAGAATATCATCCTGAGTGAGATAACCCAGTCACAAAAGAACAGACATAATATGCAGTCACTGATAGTGGGATGCTAACCCCAGAGGCTTGCACTCCCCCAGAAACAATTCACAGACTGTATGAAGACCAAGAAATAAAGAAAACAAAAAAATATACATATATTTACAAAACAAGAAGACTTTGACTATTTCCATGTTGCGTTTTGTTTTGCATGTACTTTATGCTTATTGTAACTATTAGGTTTTCAATGCATACTGTCAAGCCCCTGAAAAAAATCAAGTACTGACTAAAAATATATTCACATGTTTTTATGTAAAAATTATTTTAATGGCTGAAAAAACAGTACTGACAAAAATGTATAATTTTAAGCAAAAAATGTTTAAAATCTGTACATTTATCTTTGTTTTGTAAAATAAAGTCGTTTTAAAAAATAAAAAAAAAAAGTTATGATAGATTCTGTACTAAAGCCATCTGGTCCTGAGTTGTTTTTTGTTTGGTAAAGTTTTAATGAATGCTTCTATTTATTTAGGGGTTATGGCATTGTTTAGATGTTTTATCTAATCCTGATTTTACATTGTTTCCTGTTTTCTGTCTAGAAAATTGTCCATTACATCTTGATTTTCCAATTTCTTTGAGTATATGCTTTTATAGTAGGATCTGATAATTTATTTAATTACCTCAGTTTCTGCTCTTGTGTCTTCTTTTTCCCTTTTTGATTTTGCTAATTTTTCACTTTTGGAGCTCACAACCACATATAGCTCAACATGCAGGGCTTCCTTCACTATTTTCTCTGTTCTCTAGACATCATAGTTTACATGTTATACAAACACACAACAGACACAAATACACATGAACCAATTTTTTTAAAAGCTTGAGATGATAGCTTCACTATGATTCACGCAAATTCTTTGTAATGTTATTTTCTTCTCTTTTGCCTTTAAATCTATCAATCTCTTTTTGTCTCTGTGTCTTTCTCTCTGTGTCTCTGTCTCTGTCCCTCCCTCCCTCCCTCCCTCCCTCCCTCCCTCCCTCGATCTCTCTCTCTCTCTCTCTCTCTCTCTCTCTCTCTCTCTCTCTCTCTCTCTCTCTCTCTCTTTCTCTCTCTCTCTCTTTTCTTTATTCATCATGAAGTATGGGGTTGAGCATGTGTGATCTTGCTGTATTGTGTTAATGAAAGTCAGGGAATAACTCTTAGTAGTTGGATATTTTCTTCTGTCCTTGTTTTTGATGAACAAATTCAAACCACAAGCTTGTGTGAAATCATTTCCAACTAATAAGTCAACTCTCAAGCAATTTAAAGTTAACATATATATTTATTTATTTTGGTTGGTTGATTGATTGATTTCCTTTTTGCTGTGTCCCCTTTCAAACTTAGGCATAAGCATATATATATATATAACATGTGAAAATGTAATTGCTGAGAGCAATATGTGTGATCCACTCTCACTATGTGGGTTCCAGAGATTGAATGCAGATGAGTCACCTTGACTGATATAGATCCTACCAGATCTACTTACTGAATTTAGAGAGAAAAAGAGAAAGTTGGGAGGGGAAGGGGAGGGGGATAAAGAGTGGCATAAAGAGGAGAGAGAAGGAGGGGGAGAGATGTCCTAGAAGACATTTGTGTGGATCTGGATTTGAGAGACACTAGAGTCTTTTTCCTCTTTCTACCTAGATGAAATGTTTTCCTTATTTAACTTGGTATTGTAGGTTTGTTGAACCTGTTTCACAAGTGATTCCCCTGTAACTGTCTCTCATCTTCCTACAAGTTTGCAGAATTACAAGTGTGCTCTCTGTATGAACTTCTTTAAAATCCATTCACTCACTCATTCATTCATTTTATTCTACATTATAATTTCTCCTCCTCCTGCTAGTCCTTCCTTATCACTGCCCCTCTCCTTCCCTTCTCCATCTACTCCTCCTCCTTTTGTCTTCAGAAAAAAAAATTTACATTCTTTCAATGATCAACCACAAGTCATGAGGTCTGAAATTGTTACCTGAGGAGCCATAAATGTTTCACACTTATGTTTCCCTTCACCCAGTCTCTCTCCCTCTCTCCTGCTTCTCTCCTCTCTGTTCTTCCCATATGATCTTTTTTATATATAAATTGAACTTTATTTAAAAAAAAACACAGATAAATGTACAGATTTTAAGCATTTTTGCATAAAAGTATATGAATACATTTTTGTCAGTACTTGTTTTTTTAAAGGTTTGATAGTATTAATTAAAATTTTACTACTTACAAGAAGCATAAAGTACATGTAAAATAAGATGTACCCTGGAAATTGTCAAAGTTTCTTTGGTGTGTAAAGATTAAGCATAATGGTTTTTCATTTTCTGTTTTTTTTTATTTTGGCCTTTGTTTATTCTTGAACTTCTTTCTTATTTTAATTGAATATTTCTTCAGTATATTCTGAATGTCCTTTTCTGCTCTCAGCAACTTTTTAGATCTTCCAAACTCTTTCCTCACACATGGCCATTTTCTCTCTTTCTCTTCTAGAATAATACTTTTTTTATTAAACATAGATTTTTTCTCTTATAATATAATCTGAATTCCAATTCTCCCACCATTATTCTTTCTAGTTCCTCCAGACTTAATCTCCATCTGTATCTGTGCTTCTTCTTGATTTTGTTAGAAATAAACAGTCTTCTAGAAGAAAACAACAAGCTGAGCAAAATAAACTATAAGTTAAAATGAAAAGGCACATCAGTCTTGGACAAGCTAAGACATCTCTATTTAGAAAACAAACAGGTAAGCAATCAACCAAAAGTAGAAAAAACTCACACACTTAAGGAAATAGGTCTTTCCATGACAAGTTTGAAGTTCACATGAATTTATATGGACTGTGTCATTCAGCCACCAAACCCAAGTTCTATTGCTGATTCCAAGTATTGCTTACCGGTAGGAACATGAGATGAATATCTCCTCAGAGGCTGTGCCAGAACCATACTGATAAATAGGAGGCTTCTTGCAGCTAACCATCAGACTGAACAAGAGGACACCAATGAAAGAGATAGAGAAATGGTTGAAGGAGCTGAAAGGGTTTGCAAACCCATGGGAAGAAGAAAATGATCAACTAACCAAGGCCACCACAGCTCCCAGGGACTAAAACACTAAACAATAAACTCTTACAGAGAGAATCATGGCTCCAGGTACATATGCAGCAGAGGATATCATTTTCTGACATCAATGGGAGGAGAGGCCTTTAGTATAAGGATGGCTTGTTCTCCCAGTGCAGGGGAATGGCAATATGCTGGGGAAGGAGAGGGAGATTGGGAGATGGAACAGCTTCATGGAGGCTATGCAATATGGAGGAGGGATAGGATAGGTAGAAGGAGATAACATCTGAAAAATAAATGCAGAAAATAGCCAATAAAAATAAAAAAAATAGTGGACTCAGGATTCTACTCCTAGAATGAAGCCTTTCTGAAATTGGCATCTTTTTGCAAGGTAGAAATTGGTTTTCTTCAATGGAGTACCACTAGATATATTATGTACACTCTAAGGTAGGTCTTAAGTCCAGCTATAGATGTACACCACAAAACAAATTCAGGTATATTTTTGTAGAAAATCTGTATCATATTTCTATATTTGTTTATATCCGTCTCTTCATTTACCCATTTTATGCCTATCTGACAATTTCCCACACACTAAATTATTGTTTATTTCTTTATGATTAATACTATTAATTGCTAATTTCAGTACTCCCTTATCAGCTTAGGTAATAACTGGAAGTTACTGTGATTAAATTGGATAAATTGCTATCGACAAAAAAAATATATTTGAAGTGGCCATTTTTTTCCAATTTCAAAAAAAAAAAAAAAAAACATTTTTAAGGGGAATCTTTGTCTTTGGTTGGTAGTTATCAGAGGTACTTGGATTTGTTCTCTGGTGCACTTTAATTTTTATGCACATTTCTATGAAAAGGTGGTCTCTCACTTCTATGTGCTGAAATGCATGACTCCCCATAGCTATTTTCACTGGTTTCTTCATGGTATAGATTTCTGAGGTTTACAGGTCATTTCAGGAGATCTCTAATTCATTCTCCTTGGCTCTAGAATTTCATCCCTGTGTTTATTTATTTATTTAGTTAGTTAGTTTTGTCTACAATATTAAAGAAACCTGCTTCTTCAAACGTTTCTTACATAGGAAATATCTTATTATTTTGTTGTTACTTTTTTTGAGTTAATTATGCCTGAATAATAAATAATTATTTTTGTTAAATTGTATCACTTTCAGCTAAGTTCTGAAGCTTATTTACTTATTTTGAGTGTATTAGAAGACTGTTAATTCCCCAATTCCATAAGAATAACCTTTATGGTTTTGGAGGGCATGTACAGTAATGCAAAATAAATCTCAACTTCTATTCAACAGAGAGACATGTTTAGTTGGATGACCAGAGGCTGTCCATCTCACACCTATACAAATTGTATATATGGTATTATATCCTTAAAGAGAAGAAGAGGCCACACTCCCAACTCCTTTCTCACCTATGGTGAAATATAAGGAGGTAAAACACAGAAGTAAATCAGTTTAATAGATCTACCTCAGAAAAGATCAATTTAGCTTAAGCACACTTTTCTAAGAAAGTGAAGCAAATCCACCTATATATGCCATTGCTACTTTAGGGATCTATATCCATCATCAAAATAAGCATCAAAATAAGCTACCAATGAATTTAGTTAAAAACACATTTTAGTTTTCATACAATTTTAACAACAGTACAGACTTAAATTATATTTTGTAATCACTCCATTATCCTCAATATTTCAGTCACTTAAAAAATTAGTTTTGATAGCCAATCACCTTATTCCTTGTATGAAATACTTGTATTGGTACTACAAACACATTATGAACTAGGTATAATCATTGTCCTAACATTTGATTTGATTACAGCTGTCTTGTCTATAAATTAAAGCAATAACTAGGATAAAAACAAACAAGAAAATAAAAAATCAACTGAAAGAGAGAGAGAGAGAGAGAGAGAGAGAGAGAGAGAGAGAGAGAGAGAGAGAGAGAGAGAGGCCTTGAGAGAGGGGGCGCTTGAGAGAGAGAGAGGGCTTGAGAGAGAGAGAGAGAGAGAGAGAGAGAGAGAGAGAGAGAGAGAGAGAGAGAACACACAGCACAGATATTCATAAAGCATATAAATTATTCACTTATAATTTTTCATTATTAAAAACTAGAAAATATTCTACTACATAATATTCATTTATCTGCATTTGCTACTTTTGCTACTGAAGATCTGTGTGACATGCTAAAGTAAACTGGAACACAGATTTTGTATTAACACAATTCTACATATGTAATTTTTGTACATCAATTTTCTCTGTGTTCACTTGTAGGTCATATCAAGAGTAAAATAACTATTCTACAAAATCAGTTCATTTGTGGGTATTCTGAGAAAGGCATATTGTACCTGTTTAAATGTTCACTAATGGAAACCAACCAAACAATAGCTAATGAGAATCCCATAGAAATTTATAAAATGAAAGACTTTACTGAGTTTGACTGAAAAATATATCTTTCAGTGAGATACCAAAGAAAAAAATTATTGGGAAATTAGGAAGAAGGTTGAGTGGTCAAAGTGATAGAGGGATTAGCAGAAGGACCAGAGTACAGAGGCCAAGTCAAGCAAATCAGTGTCTTTGGCTAATTGTGATAGCCATAGGCTCTCTCAAGCAAGCAGGGCTCAGGTCAATACTTAAACAACACTCAAAAACAAACATGATTGCATTATATATTAAAATAATTCAACTACTGAAATATATTTGTGTGATATGATTGAGTTTTGAATAAGCTGAACTGATATTAATAATTTAGCATTTGATGAGTATGGCCTTCTAGGGTTTCGGTAACTTACCCTCCTGTTAAGTAACATATCAAAGTCTGAAAATTCATAACTAGTAAAAATGAAAGCTAAGTTAGTGTACATAATATTTTATGTCTTTTTATTGTCTTCCATATCCCTTCTGAGGAAAACATGTCTCAAGCATTTCCTCTGACCACACAGAGCAGTCTCCACTTGTCAAATAAATTTTGTTCCTTTCAGATGTGAAAAAATTATCTAGAACAGACTGAGAAAACATTTTTTATTTTGTGCTATAATTGGATTATCTCTACTTAGTCAGAAATAAACTGCATAAGGGACTTTCAAAAGGATTAGTCTCCACAGCATCAGCAGGTTTTCCTTTTGCAGCAGAATTAATGATAAATTTGGGTGAAAATCCCACAAATTTTACAATTTCTATAATGGGAAAATATCTCTAATTCGAATATCTAATTTCTTGCACTCCTCCACATCCTTCTGTCTCCCAAACTTTCAGGATACTTTAACTATACTGAGGAACCTGATGACTACCAACCAAGGCCATGGAAGAGATCTTTTTCATGTTAGTTTATTTTTTTATCAGTTGATACATTTACTGTTTATTTTCTAATGTGGAAAGATATAAAAAGTATACAAATATTTACATTGGCTCTAATACATTTTATTTACATATGATCCCACATACATATAAATACTTTAAAAGTAAAATATTTTCAAACTGTTCGACTTCTGCATATGGAAATATTGATTTTTAACTGGCAGCAGTTCATGTTAAAATAATCAATATTTTCCTAATCCACAGGACAATGCCTGCCTTTATTATAAACTACACATTTCATATATAATTTATGGTGTGTAAAATGTTTGTGGTCATTGAGGAAAGTCCACTTAGCCAATTAGTGGACTCAAACTTAGGTTTTTTAAACATGGTGTTTATCTTTGTGTTTTCAAAGTTTATTGATTAGTTTATATTTTTCAGACATTAACATAAGTGAAATGGCACCAATTCAACCATTCCACATGGGACCATCCTATTAATAAATTTTTATTGCTTTAGATCATCAATTTTCTATTCTTAGAACACTATTTGCAATGTCATCATCCCCTTGAACTCACTTGGGCATCATCTTTATTTATTGGCTTGGCAAATATGGATCTAGCTTCATAACTCTGAACTTCAAAGACAAGAGTTGTTAGAATAAAAAGCAAGGAGAAGCTATAAATGTTCAAACCAGGTCTATCTCTGAATATTGGCTGCCGGCCTCCTCAAAACTGTTTCTATTAACACCTACGATTGCTGTCAGGGCTGATGATCTTTATTGTCCCTGAGCTTTGAATGTTGAACACTTGGTTCCTAACAGCATGTAGTGCTGGAGGAACTGGTGGGTGAGTGGTAGTGTTTCCTACTTGGAGATCTTCAGAACCAAGGAACAAAAATCTCCAAGTCCCTCCTCACTTTCGCTTCTCCATCAGTCTTTCACACTTAACCCCAAATGCTTTCCACCAGCCTCTGTAAAGCACACATTATATAGATCTTTTTTTCTGGTCTGGATCCTTCTGTCTTCTTTAGCTTATTGTATCCCAGTACCCATGACCGTTTCTCTTTGGGTAACACTTCATGTCATCATCTCAGCTTCCCACAGAATGAAAGTTCAAGACTACTGATAAAAATGACTTTATTTGAAAGTTCATGTGTCTGCTCCAGGGTAATGAAAGTGACCTCCTTGTCAACCCATGGAAGTCTGTGCAGGAGCCTTACATAGGCAGAAGGAGAAGTGACATGGTACGATATTCAGTTGGGGCAATTATTTGGGTCCACAAGTGTTAGAACTGCATGGAAAGCAACTAGGGAACTTATGTCAACACTGATGCCACTAAGTGTTTTATGAAAATAAAACCTTTATCTCTGCAGAGCTTCTGCTGTTCTCTGAATGCTCCAGTCCACGTGCAGAAAACCACTCGAAGGTGCTGCTGACTGGAGAAAATATTCAACTCAATTCACAGTGATCATCTGCAACTGCTAGAGTGTCCCTTACAATAATTTCAAGATGTCTACCCAACAGATACCAGGAGAAAATTATTACCATTGGCCAATACAGAGGCTGTTTTGCTGGCAGACCCTAACTAAGGAGACTATGAGTCACACAGAATGGAGGCCACATCAAAGGTCTCTTCCATTGCCATTTAAAATGAAATTCCTTAAAATAAAACTTTAACACAGAACTGTGCATTGCAATAGAGTTTAGCAGAGTTAATAAATAGTACATAAAAAAAGGTTTAACTACCACCTTATGGACTCAGAAACAGAAAGGTCCATTGCTCAGGCTCCCTGGCTTCCATTTGTACTTTATATTCTAAAATAGCCAGTAATTTGGCATGTGTAATATCATTCAAACTGAGCAATAACCATGCAAGCAGAAGTAATTTTTGTTATTCTCAGTTATTGCTGGAGAAAAAAAACCAGCTAAACATATCATGAGTTATTTTAAAATAATTTCTTATTCAAAGGAAAAGCATTACTTAAATAAACTATATTTATGATGTTTGGTTAGTCAATAATGTTAGATTATAAAAGTCCTTTTACCAAAGAGGCTCATCCTGCCATCAAGAAGCTTGTGGTTTTTGTCCAATGACAGATAACATGCGTAACACTTGATTCTCAAGCGTCACATTAGAACATACTATTTTGAAAATATCTATGCTGTATTGCAAAGTATGTCATCATTCACTAAGGAAATGTATATTGACTAACTGAATGTTTACTTTAGAAGACTGTTAAAGTAAGAATGACAAGGCCAGGCAGTTTGAGCTCTGTTTTAGAAAACCAGTACTGTTTGTGTACTTTGAGTAGTACTTCAACTATAATGGCCTTATCCTTGCTGAGCTAAAAATAATTAAAATGACTTTAGTTAAGTTATATATGGCAGATACTGAACAACCATTAGGAGCTAAGTCATTTTGAAACAAAAATAATTGCAAGACATATACATGAGAATCATCAACCTGGACGCATCAGATCTATGAGACTGCATAAAAGCTCTAGCAATATACATGATAATATTATATAATGTAATAAGTTCATGTGTAATACACAATATTGAAAATATAATAACAAAATATCACATATTTCTTAAGTAGCTCTGAATGTTCTGGAACTTTATAGACAAGACTAAGCTTGAATTCAGAGATCCACTTATCGCTGATGGTATCAAAGGCCAGTGCCACCAAAATACTTCTCAAAAGATCATATTTTAACAATGATAATATGTAATTTAGCTTAATATTATTTAGAGTTTTCATTATTGCTGCAAAGAATACTTCATCAAACATAACTGTTCATTTATATTTATACAATGAGATATTTGAGAATTAATTCTTCTGTACTTTGAATAGGGCACTATCCAATCATTAGAAAAGCAGGCACCTATTGCTCTGTTTGAAGTAAAATAACTTTTATGATTAGCCTACAAAATCCACTTATGATGTAGCTATGAACTCATAGAAGGCTATACGATTATACTTATTTTCATTTCTTAATGTATACAATAATACTAAGATTCATTAAATTTTGTATTATTGTGAAGGTTAAATACAGCAACACATGGCATGCATCTCCAATACCCTCTGGAAACTGTTTTCCATTTTGTCCTCGACAATTTTGCAAGATTCATGTAATTGTGAGCACAATTATTTGTCAATGGGTTTTTCTTCTGACTTTATTTCTTTTTTATTATAAATGTCACCTTCTGCTTCATCTCAATCTATAAACTTAAATTGTTATTCATTCAAATAATTAGGAAATAAATGTGAGTCTTTTATTTGAACTTTAATTTGTAGCACTGACATTTAGTGCTACAATTCTTAAACAACCAGGTTTAAGGCTTGTACACAGTCTCTAAAACAAAAAGAATTGGGGAGGAGAAAAGCCAGTCTTTGACTTGAAAAACAGCAATTCCATTTAAAAGGCAGGTTTTATGTCAGAGAGTCTTTTTTTTTACTATAATTTTTTAACTTTAAATACATTCTTTTTTTCCTTTCTTTCTTGATCTTCACCCAGTCTGTGGGTTGTTCCTGGGGTGTTCAGAGCTTTGTGGGGTTAGTATCCCATTATCAGTGACTGCATATTATGTCTGTTCTTTTGTGACTGGGTTATCTCACTCAGGATGATATTCTCTAGATGCATCCATTTTCTTGAGAGTTTCCTTAGGCCATTGTTTCTGATAGCTGAGTAGTACTCCATTGTGTAAATGTACCACAATTTTTGTATCCGTTCATCTACTGAAGGACATCTGGGTCCTTTCCAGGTTCTGGCTATTATAAATAGAGCTGCAATGAACATTGTGGTGCATGTATCTTTGTTTCATGTTGGAGCAACTCGGGGTTAAATGCCCAGAAGTGTAATAACTGGGTCTTCAGGGAGTACTATGTCCATTTTTCTGAGGAATCACCAGACTGATTTCCAGAGTGGTTGTATCAGTTTGCAACCCCACCAACAGTGGAGAAGTGTTCCTCTTTCTCTACATCCTCACCAGCATCGGGCATTTTCTTTTTTGAATTGTGTTAAAAATGGTGGTTCATCACAGCAATAAAAAAGCAACTAATAGAGAAGTTGGTACTAGGAAGAGGGCTATGAAGGCTCTAACCATGCTGTGTTAGGGGAGAAGTGTGAAGCACTGGGAACATTGGAGTAGGAAAGAGGTTGAATATTGTCAGCAGAGCTTAATGGACCATCCTAGTAGGAGCTTTCTCAAGAAGTTTCATAGGTGAAGAATGAATATTAGCCACTGGGCTGGAAACTGTTCTTGTAATACTTTATGTGAATGGACATGTATGTGTGTGTGGGGGGTATGTGGCTTCTTTATTCCTCACCCATAAGATTTTGCCTGAGGCTAATTTAAATGTAATGGACTAATTTATTTGGTAGAGCAGCCTAATATTGTGTGTGTTGTATGATTATCAGTGATCATTTTTATGCAGGTCTACAATATAAAGGAGAAACTGGGGCAAAAAGAAATAAAAATTGCAAAGTTTCAAGAGAAAATGAACATAAGGAAATTTCACATTGGAGCCTTGGCTTGTGCTGAAAGGGTAAAGGTTGAGAGGGGACATGATTTTAAATGGGTGAGGTGCTTTCAAAGTGTTACTCCACCCTGTGATGCTTCTAACTTGGAAAAAAAAAAAGGCCTGAGGAACTAACTGTATGCTCCTAAATATCAACAAAATTTAGAGCTGCTGCAAATGTGGTTCAAGCATAGCAAGGTTTACTAGAAGTTGTTTTTCAAATTTGGCAGTTATTCATTCTGGCTTTAGAGTCATGAAGGATGTGCTAGTAAAAGGGTTTTGGAATCTTCTTCAGCAGTTAAGGAGAACAGCTGAGGTCACACAACATGTGGTAGGGGTATAATGTCCATAAGAGGAATGGGTTATTTACTAAAGAGGGCTGTATGCAGTAAGTGGAACTAGCCAAACAAAGACAAAGAAAATGTTCCGAATATTTAGGATACAATCTATGGAACTCAAGAAGGTAAATAAGCAGAAGGGGAGGGTCCTAGTAAGGATGACTCAATCCCACTTGGGAGGGAGAAAAATACAATTAAGAGAAGTTGAGTAAGGGAAGCAGAGAAGAGGGGGAGAGAAAACAAGTAACAAGATCCTGTATGGAACAGGGTGGAGAAAGGGTGGAAGCTACTAGGGCCAACAAAATGAATTGCAAACAGGCAACCTTGGGGGCTGGGAGGTGGGGGGGACTCTTTAGATGTACCAGAGCCTTGGGAGGTGAGTGACTCTCAGAACTCAAGGGAGGAAACTTAGATGAAATGCCCAATAGTGTAGAAAATGAACTTGTAAAGTTCACCTCCAATAGACAGACAGAGCATCAAATAAAGGAAAGGGGTTGCCATCCCACAGTCAGAAATTCTGACACAGTTCTTTCCTGTCTAAAGAAATACAGGAACAACAAAAAAGTGGAGAAGAGACTGAAGGAAAAGTGGTTAAGTGACTGGCCCAACTTGGGATACACTGGAAAGAAATTCCAATGCCTGTTACTATTAACGATGCTATGATGTGCAAAAGACAGGATCCAAACATGGCTGTCCTCTGATGTTTATGCACAATATATGGGTGCAAATATCTGTGTCTATGTCTGTCACAACAGCCATCTGACAGACATAGACACAGATATTTGCACCCATATATTGAACTAAAGTCAGAGACCCCCTACTCCTACCTTACAGAAAAGGGAAGGCTAACCTCACAGAAGACCTGGCCTGAATCATGGCCCTGACACATATATAGAAGAAGAGTGCCTGATATGCCTTCAGTTGGAGAAGAGGAACCTAACCTTCAAGGGACTTGAGAACTTAGGGTGTAGGGAGGCCTTGCAGAGTTGACAAAACCTCTTGAAACCAGGGGAAAAGGAATGGGATGAGGAACTATGAGAGACGTGACTCAAAGAGAGGCAAAGGCTGGACAGTTAATTTTTTTTTTAAAAAAAATGAAAAATAACTTACCTTATAAGCTCAGACTTCTTTGTGGTCAGCTTAGGTGTTGTGTTCTCTACTTTTCATCATAATGATAATATCCAACTGATTTCCTACTCAGGAAGAGTTAAAATTTATTCTGCTTATGGTTCTAGGAGATTGTCAGTGCAAGTGTGTCTTCTGTTTATGGGGCCTGTACTGAAAACACTATGGTAAATACTGGTGGGATCATGGAATCTAGGAAGCTTGATTCATGGTAGAGAAGATGTAGAATAACCACTCAAATTCCTTCTGAATGCATGCTTCCCATTACTTATGCATGACAGGTTGACCTCTCAGATGTTCAAACACATTCCAATATTTCAGGAGATTCAAATCAACATGAATATGTTGAACTTTGAGGGAGTCAATATACAAACTAACGGTTAGAGAGAGAAGATACCTTGTCACTCAAAAGGAAATCTGAGGAATGATAGTGTGTAATGCAACTGCTCTGTGGAGGAGTCCTTTTTTTAAACATCAGAGGAAGAGTTAGAGAAAGCATTGAAGGAGCTGAAGGTGTTTGCAAACTCATAAGAACAATATCAACCAACTAGAGATCTCAAGGCTCAATTCCCCAGTGTAGGGAAATGCCATGGCAGGGGGGCTAGTGGTGTTGGGTGAGTCTGAGAGCACCCTCATAAAAGCAGGAGGAGGAGAAACAAAAAAAAAAAAAAAAAAGGTTTATGGAGAGCAAACCAGGAATGTGGATAATATTTAAAATGTAAATAAAATACATCTAAAAATATCCAGATAAGGGACTTTATGGGCTTGTGTTCCTGAGGCTTCACATAGAGATCTAGGTGAATGCTTTCAGGCAAAGAGGATACAGCTTAAGCAGAAAGGAGGAAGGCAGTTCTGCTTCCTCAGCTGCTGATGCTGCCCTGCCTCTCTCTCTGCTTGGCTGCAATACACAGGGCCACAGGCCAGGATGACCAATAGGAGAATCCAGCAGAGGGTACAGGGTAGCTTCTGGCCACAGTGATTTCAGGTGGGAAAACTCTTTCCAAGAGATGGTGTTGCAGCTCTTATAACAGAAGCTCTCAGACGATGGAGTAATTCCTGCACACCTTTAATTCCCGACAAGCTTCATATTACAGCTTTGGGATTGTTCAGAAACAGACAACAGGTACTTCCTATTAGCTTGGCCTCAGATCTTGGGAATAGCTTATCTGCATATTTGGGCTGTGATCCTTCTTCTTTCTGTCTTTTGCCTACCTGATGTGTGGTCACATCCTCACCTGTAGAGAAGGAACTTGGGAAGTGACCTACATGACTCAAACCTCTCTACAGAGGGGTGTGGGGTCTGTAGCTGTGTGAAAAGGGCCTGATTTCCTTGGAGAATAGGAAGCTGCCTGCTGTTCCTTAGGGTCTCTCAGGGCTTCAGCCTATGTTCATCAGGAATCAAAGTACTCCTTCAACACCATTGCCCTACAGGCTGGAGAGATGGCTCAGCAATTAAGAGCACTGCTTGTACTTTCAAAGGTCATGAGTTCAGTTCCCAGCAACCACATGGTAGCTTAAAACCATCAGTAATTGTATCTAATTCCTTATTCTGGTGTGTCAAGACAGTATGGTCATATACATAAATTGATTCTTTAAAAAATTTTTAGATGTAAATTATTATTCAAGAGTGACTGTCAGTCACTTCAAAGAGAACCAGTTGGATTCCATTCAATTTTATCCTTTATTACTGTTTTAAAATAATTCTGGAGGTAGAATTGTCAAAATCACCTGTTATTAAATTAATAGGGCATTTGCAGTGAAAAAAGAATGCACTACATTGCCATAAATTCTAACTCAGAAAATGTCTATGCATTTGAACATAGAGTAATATATTTAAGTCATGATGAAGTGAAAACCTAAAATTAAAATCTGAATAATAGAATTACCTTTGGTTGAAATATTACTAAAAATACTGAATTTGATTTAATAATAACTCACTTAAAAATTCCTAATATTTACTAGTTTACTCAGATGTAGAAAGGAAGTAACATACATTTCACTTAAATAAAACTCCCAAGCTGAAGAATATTAATTCAAAATTTAACTTTATGGGGACTCAGAATCTGTGTTTTCTTTGTTACATATAAACTAAATTTTATAATCACAGTTGTAACTTTCTTCTCACTTCATAAAATGTTAGATGTTAATTCCACCATCTAATATTTTTACCTAATTAACATCTTAATGAACGTTCATAAAGATTTATATATACAACCAATTGCTGTTAATTCTACATGTTTTAAGGAACACATTGCAGACTGTGGAAAGATTCCGTCTCAGGATACTCAAAATGTTAGCAATGGACAATTAAGAATACATAGAAAATCAATGAATAGAACTCTGCTTCATTTTAACAATCATATTTGATAGTAATTTTCATGCATATCATTATTTTATAATTCTAAAAAGTAACAAATGTTATTAGATTTTTCTAAAATTTGCCTCCTGCTAAATTTTAAATGCTGGGTCCAATGCTTATTAAATATGTTCATATTTATAATTGTGCAACCTGAACTGTATTAGTGTGTCTTGCATGTTTGCAAAATTGAAATTCACACATATTAGCTTTATTTAATGCACGAAATATCATTCAGAATAGAATTGATTCACTTGTCTCTTATTTATACAATGATTTCTCAAAAAATTATCCATGTGGGTTTTTTGGTATGTGAATGTATAACTGGAAGTCATCATAAAAAGGCAGTATTGCTCTAGTGATGAATTCTAGATTTTCAGGTGATACCTTTATATTTTCTTATAATGAAATTCTAAAGCAAATGGATAGATATAAAATATATCATCCAAGTTATGTAATTTAATTACAAAAATACACCCATGGTATGCACTCACTGATAAGTATTTATGAGCCCAAAACCTTGGATTACACAAGATACAATTCATAGACCACAAAAGCTGAAAAAAAAAATATGACCAAAAGTGCAGATGTTTCCATTCTTCTTGTTCTTGTTCTTCTTGTTCTTGTTCTTGTTCTTCTTGTTCTTCTTGTTCTTCCTGTTCTTCCTGTTCTTCTTGTTCTTGTTCTTGTTCTTGTTCTTGTTCTTGTTCTTCTTCTTCTTCTTCTTCTTCTTCTTCTTCTTCTTCTTCTTCTTCTTCTTCTTCTTCTTCTTCTTCTTCTTCTTCTTCTTCTTCTTGTTCTTATTGTTCTTCTTGTTCTTCTTGTTCTTCTTGTTCTTCTTGTTCTTGTTCTTGTTCTTGTTCTTGTTCTTGTTCTTGTTCTTGTTCTTCTTCTTCTTCTTCTTCTTCTTCTTCTTCTTCTTCTTCTTCTTCTTCTTCTTCTTCTTCTTCTTCTTCTTCTTCTTCTTTTCTTTTTCTTCTTCTTCTTCTTCTTCTTCTTCTTCTTCTTCTTCTTCTTCTTCTTCTTCTTCTTCTTCTTCTTCTTCTTCTTCTTCTTCTTCTTCTTCTTCTTCTTATTCTTCTTCTTCTTCTAGTTCTTCTTCTTCTTGTTGTTCTTCTCGGTCTTTTTGGTCTTCTTGGTCTTCTTCTTCTTCTTTGGATGCATACATTTAATATCATTTAGAGAAGTCAATTAAATGGCTTTCTTGTTTTTATCTTCTTCCTTCCTCCTTCTGTTCCTTTCTGCCTCCTTCTCTCTTCTTCTTCTTTCTCCTCCATTTTCATCTTTCTTCTCTGATAATTCTTCTGTGAATGCTTCTTTGTTCCTGTTCCTCCTCTTCTTTCTTTCCTCTTCCCTTGCATCCTTTTCCTCTACTGTTGCTTCTTTAGCGCCCTGTTCTTTCCTCCTCTTTATAAGGGGGAACAAAATTATTCTCAGGAGGAAGTATGGAGACAAAGTTTGAAGCAGAGACTGATGGAAAGGCCATCTAGATACTGCCTCACCTAGGGATCCAGCCCATATTCAGCCACCAAACCCAGACAATGTTATTGATACCAAGAAGTGCATGCTGACAGGAGTCTGCTATAGCTGTTCCCCAAGAAGCTTGCCAGAACATAATAAATACAGAGACAGTTGCTTGAAGCCAACCATAAAACTGAGAACATATTCATTAATGCAGGAGATAGAGAAAGAATTGAAGGAGTTTAAGGGGTTTTCAACCAATAACAACAATCCCAACCAACCAGAGCTCCCAGGGAATAAAACTAATATTCCAATAGTGCACAAGGACGGACCCATGGCTCCAGCTACACATGTAGTAGAGGATGAACTTGTTGGGCATCTGTGGGAGAAGAAACCCTTGATTCTGCCAAGACTTTATGTTGCAGTATAAGAGAATGTCAGGGCAAGGAGGTCAGAGGAGGTAAGTGGGCTGGTGAACATCCTCACAGAAGCTAGGTGAGGGGTGATGAGATAGATGATATGGAAGGGAATCCAGAAAAGTAGATGACATTTGAAATGTAAATAAAATTAGTTAAAAAATGCAGTGGAAATAGATGGCCATTTTCTAAATTCAGTGGTAGAGATCAAACCATATATATAAGAACTGCAGAAAACTTAAATCATGAAAAATGCCCTCAAACTTTGCATATAGTAATATCATAATGAAGCCAGAGAAAAGAAAAAAGAATCCCTGAAAAAATAAATAAAATGAACATCTTATATATGACTAATGTATAAATTATAAAAGAAGATTTTCAAATTAAATAGAACCTAGAATTTTCTAAAACACAACTAAGCACTGGGTGTGGATATACCCTTTTTAAAAGAAAGGAAAGAAAAAAAAGGAAAATCTTCTTGGTTGCAAGCCATTTAGGCTACCAGGAATCTGACTTGAAAACTCAGTATCTTAGCATCACTTTCTGTTTTCTTGTTTGCTGATCTTCTCTGGAACTTCTATTATTTTTCTACTCTCTTCTCATTCTTTTTTTTTTAAATTATGTTCCCTTCTTATCTCATATACTATTATTTTTAAAGAAGCAAATAGCCTGTATGTCATAAATCTTATTTGTATATATTTTCTTTGCTAAAACTTTAAAACTTTATTTAATGTTTTAATTACAGGATTTTCTTGCCGAAATTAAAACATTCTCACTATTAGCCCAAAACAGATATCAACTATTCTGTGAAAAAGTGAATTTATATTTAGGTGACTAACCTTGTGTGACATAAATTCAAAGCATTCTGACTCTGGACATGATATGCAGACAGGGACTTCAGGTTGTATAAATTAAGAGAACTCAAAAGTACATTGTTTCCTTAACAGAAATATCAAATAATATAATGCATGTAAGGATATATATATATATATATATATATATGTGTGTGTGTGTGTGTGTGTGTGTGTGTGTGTGTGTGTGTGTGTATGTGTGTGTGTGTGGACATATACATATATATTAATATGTTATATAAACAAAGTAATCAATATTACTAAAATAAAATCCATTCTTAATTCCTATAAAAGTATAAGTAAAGTGAGAATCTGTGATTCTCAAGGCTTTCCTTCCTTGATAACTTCCACTGTTTCTTAAAATCAACATTTGTTTTTATATACCACGATATAAAATTGATCTCCTTATACTAATAATCTTTTTAAATTAGTCTACTTTCAAAGGGGTTAGAGATGGCTCAGTTAGTATATAGCATGCTGAAAAAAATTATAAGCAACCAAGTCTGGATCCCCAAATTTCTGGTTTATGTAGATCCTCAAAGGCAAAGTATTAAAGACAACTAAAATTACCTCAAACATAATGGGAGAGTGAAGTTATTGACAAAAATATATGATGCAGAATGAAATACATTAATGGTATGTTTGTGTGTTAAATGGATATTTTAATATAAAGGCATGATATATTCTGTTTTTCTATTTTGCTAATTCTCGTATTTACTAACTGAATAATTCCTTTATTTCATCTAAATTTAAGCTTAATTAGTTATTTTACATTTTAACATTGATTTTCTAAATGATTATAAGTATTCTCCATTCATAAATTATAATAATCCTGCAAGAGGAGGGGATTAGTTGCTTAAAGCATATCCTACCATGAAGAAGTAAACAAAAAGATGAGAGTTCAATTAAATATGTATAATATAATAAATTTGTATGTTATATAAATTTGAATTATATAACATATGATTATATAATATATTATATTATATAATATAATATATTATATATATATATATTTATAGTTTTTTCATGTTAACATAAATTGGTCAACACAATCCTGAAACATAAAGGAAATAAAAGTGATAACCACCACAAGATATATTTACACATATGTTAATGATATTTAAAGTGATAATTTCATGTCAAACTAAGAGCAAAACCCTGAAATTCAAAAGCATAGAAAGGTTCTGCAATGGTCTTTAATATATATATGTATTCAAAGTTAATTATAGCATAACAATAGAAGCAACCAACACTACTGTCTGTTGATTGCCCTATAGAAGTATCAACTTTATTATCAAATTAACAAATACTGCAAATTTTGAAAGTGCTACTAATAAAAAAACTGGTGAATACTCAACCCTAAATGGGACATCCATGTCGCCTATTCTGTGACTCAGGAGACATTACATAAGAATGAGTGACAGAAACTTCAGTGCTAGGGAATGCACAAGAACACTTCCAAATGCTGCCTCTGGGAATGGCATTGATATCAATCATGTAAACACAGTAGCTCGATGATGAATGATTGAGTGCCTGGGTTGGTATCTAAGGTCTCTTTTTCAGTAGACTGCAGGGTACCTTCTAGAAGCACAGAGATTTGAACATAGACTTAAGGCTCCATTCAAGTTCCAGGTCATCTTGTCCACATTCAATGAACTGTGAGATTCTTGCCCTAGTATTATCCTGGATTGTTTGGGGAATCTCCATAGGAACACCTTGGGTAACAACTCAACTGTCCACTATGCAGCCCTGCCCCTGAAAGCCTTGTAAAGCTACAAGAAATGACCAGTTGTGACTCTGTTACTCCCATTACTAGGATACTCACTGAGATCAACTTCACAGTTTCCAACAAGTCTACACTGCATGAGTATACCATACTACCTTCCATATTCTCACAACTCCAGCCTCCTTCCTCTCACTTTCTCCTGTCCCACCTCCCCCACTATCTGATCCCTAATGATCCTGTCACTAGTCACTCCAGGTCTCCCACCACCTGCTACATCTGTTTTATTTCTCCTTGCCTGGGAGAGCCAGGGTTCTGCCCAGATCCCTACTCATTGTTGTTCTTGTTCTTATTCTTGCCAAATACGTGGATTATTGGACCGCAGTGAGACAAAAAACTTTCAAAACTTACGTGGTTGAAAACACAAGTATAAAATTATACTTTTCACATCTATGATTTGAAAGGCTGACATCCTTTCAAGAGGCTACGACTTTAATGGTCATTCTAGGATCCATCCAATCCCTAACATCAAGAATTCCATTTTAAACGATTTTGGTAAATTCTTTTTTTTTAATTTTTAATATTAACTTTAATATTTTTAAAGAACTTTATTTTACAAAACAAAGATAAATGTACAGATTTTACACATTTTTTGCTCAAAATTATACATTTTGTCAGTACTTTTTTTCAGATTTTAACATAATTTTTACATAAAACTATATGAATATATTTTTTAGTCAGTACTTAATTTTTTTCAAGGTTTTATAGTATGCCTTGAAAACTTAATAGATACAATGAGCATAAAGTACATGTACAACAAAATGTAACATGGAAATAGTTAAAGTTTTCTCGTTTTGTAAATATTTTTTTGTTTTGTTTTGTTTTGTTTATTTCATGGACTTCATACAGACTGTGAGTTGTTTCTGGGCAGTGCAAGCACCTGGGGTTAGCATCCCACTATCAGTGACTGCATATTATGTCTGTTCTTTTGTGACTGGGTTATCTCACTCAGATTGATATTCTCTAGATGCAGCCATTTTCTTAAGAATTTGGTTAAGTCATTATTTCTGGTGGCTGAGTAGTATTCCATTGTGTAAATGTACCACAATTTTTGTATCCATTCATCTTTTAAAGGACATCTGGGTTCCTTCCAGCTTCTGGCTATTATAAATAGAGCCGCTATGAACATTGTGGTGCATATATCATTGTAGTGTATTAAAGTGTCTCTGGGGTATATGCCCAGAAGTGAAATAGCTGGGTCTTCAGGGAGTACTATATCCAATTTTCTGAGGTATCGCCAGACTGATTTCCAGAGTGGTTGTATTAGCTTGAATCCCCACCAACAGTAGAGAAGTGTTCCTCTTTCTCCACAGCCTTGCCAGCATCTGCTGTCATCTGAGTTTTGGATCTTGGCCAATCTGACTGGTGTGAGGTGGAATCTAAGGGTTGTTTTGATTTGCATTTCCCTGATGGGTAAGGATGTCGAGCACTTCCTCAGATGTTTCTCGGCCATTCGGTGTTCCTCAACTTAAAACATTTTGTTTAGCTCTGTACCCCATTTTTAGTAGGGTTATTTGATTCACTGGTGTCTAGCTTTTTGAGTTCCTTGTATACCTTGGATATTAGGCCTCTATCTGATGTGATGTTGGCAAAGATCTTTTTCCATTCTATTGGTTGCCGTTTTGTTTTCTTGACGATGTCTTTCACCTTACAGAAACTTTTCAATCTCATTAAGTCCCATTTGTTAATCTTTGACCTTAGAGCTTGAGCCATTGGTGTTTTGTTCAGAAAATTTTCTCCTGTGCCTATGTGTTCTAAGGTTTTCCCTACTTTCTCATCTAATAGTTTCAGTGTATCTGGTTTACAGTGGAGATCTTTGATCCACTAACACTTGAGCTTTGTACAAGGAGATAAGAAAGGGTCTATTTTCATTCTTTTGCATGCTGAGTGCCAGTTTGACCAGCACCATTTGTTGAATAGGCTGTCCTTTTTCCATTGAATGTTTACTGCTCCTTTGTCAAAAATCAGGTGACCATATACATAAGGGCTCATTTCTGGATCTTCTATTTTATTCCATTTATCCACATGCCTATTTCTGTATCAGTACCATGCAGTTTTCAGCACAATTGCCTTGTAATATAGCTTGAGATCAGGGATAATGATTCCTGCAGATTTTTTTTGTTGTTAAGGATGAATTTCGCTATTCTAGGTCTTTTGATGTTCCATATGAAATTGCACATTGATCTTTCCAATTCCATGAAGAACTGGGTTGGAATTTTGATGGGGAATGCATTGAATCTGTACATTGCTTTTGGTAGGATGGCCATTTTTAAGATGTTGATTTTTCTAATCCATGAGCATGGGAGATCTTTCCATTTTCAGGTCTGTGTCTTCTTTTTCTGGAGTGTTTGGCATTCAGATGTTTGCTGTTATGGGAGAGGTGGGTTCTGGTGTTGCTAGATTGTCTTGGTTTCCTTGGGATATACTCTTTCTCTTTCCTCTTGCCATTTTGTTGTCAGTGATATGTTCTTGCCTTTCTCTTGTATCTGTTCTGTGTCCCTGGATCTCCACTGGTCCAGGTGTCAAATGGGTCAAGCCCTGTTCTATGCCTCAGAGTCGTCAGGTGGGAACAGAAGTTCCAATGTTCTCTTTCTGGTCGCTGGATCAGGCATGGCAGGGCAGGGTAAGGCAGGGGGTGCACTCACCGTGTCACTCCGCAGAGATCTCTCTGCTCTCCTGCAGCCTAGGTCTCCCACTCACAAGTTGTTCAGCCTTTAAGAGCTGCCATTCTGGATAGCAGATCGTCCGCGCTCCGCTCTGCATCCGGAAGTCACTTCCGGGTGGAAACAGAAGTTCTAATTTTCTGTTCCCAATCGCTGGATTGGGCAAGGCAGGGCAGGGCAAGGCAGGGGGTGCACTTTCCTTGTGCACTCCGCAGAGATCTCTGCTCCCTGGCAGTCCAGGTCTCCCTCCCACCAGTTGCTCAGCCTCTCTTGGTAAATTTTTTTAGCACTGAAGTTCAACCTTGTTTTTGTACCAGTTAAACTCAATAGCAAATATAGGAATCTCCTCACACCTCCCTGTGGTGGAGTTTGGGTGAGGTGGGGCGATGAAACTCTTGTGCATAATGGTTCTTTTCTGTTTTTTTTTTTTTTCTTACAACTTTTTTTTTTTTTAAATAGGGATGCATATACATATTTTAAAGGCATTTTGGCATAACACTATATGAATAATTTTGTCAGTACTTAATCATTTTAGAGGTTTGATAGCATACACTGAAATTCCACTATTTACCAGAAGCATAAAGTAGATGTAGGTAAAATATAACATGTAAACAGATTTCTTGGTGGGTATAGATTAAGTATAATGAACTTTGAATAGCAAAAATTGCCACAAGGCTATTATCTCAGATCTTAGATTATTAATGATAAGGTCTAGGTATATCACTCTCAGAGAGGGTGCTGTTCATTTATTTTTTTCCTAAGAAGGACTGAGGCTTTCATTTTTTTGCCTTTGTTATTCTTGAGCTTCATATAACTTGTGAGTTCTTTCTGAGGTGTTCAGAGCTTTTTGAGGTTAGTATCCCATTATCAGTGACTGCATATTATGTCTGTTCTTTTGTGACTGAGTTACCTCATTCAGGATGATATTCTCTAGATGTATCTATTTTCTTAGAAATTTCATAAGTCATTGTTTCTGATAGCTGAGTAGTACTCCCTTGTGTCAATATACTACAATATTTGTATCCATTCATCTACTGAAAGACTGGGTTTTTTCCAGCTTCTGGCTTCTCTGGTTTTATCAATACATGACATGGGATTTTCTGGTTTCCTGATTAACCTTCCTGAGACCCTAAGCTTGTCTCCTTCCCAACAGGAAATGGAGTGACAATTGATTCCAGGTCACCTTCCCACTTCACCCTGTATGTACAGCTAGTAGAGTTGACCAAGCCTGAGTCTCCTCCCCGGAAGCTTCTGCATGTGTGGTTCTTCTTCACATCATTTAAAAGTCAAAGAGCCTCACACTCTGTCTCTGTCACACAATGTCTTAATTCAAATGATGTCCAACAGATATTTGTCACATAACTATTCTTTAATTTGAGCAAGACAACTTGGGTTGTAAATGTTTTATGGCTCAATTGCTGTCAAAATAATTCTTTGTGGTGATGGTGGTGGTGGTACTGATAATGATGGTGCTGGTGGTGGTGGTGGTGGTAATGATGGTGGTGGTGATGGTAGTGGTAGTGGTGGTGATGGTGGTGGTGGTGATAGTATTTTGTTTGTGTGTGTGCAGGTGTGTGTCCCTTGTTTTGGTTTTTCAGGTCTGAGTTTATTTCATTTTTTCCACCCCTACCATAGCTATAGTTCTTTTAGTAGCTTATATAGAGATGGCTTTATAAATAGATATTGCCTAAATTTTACTTCATTATAGAATATCTTATTTTCTTCATCTTTTAACTGAAAATTTTGCTGAGTATAATAGTCTGGAGTGGCATCTGTTTTCTCTTAGAGTCTGCAGCACATCTGCTCAGGTTCTTCTGGCTTTTAGAGTGTGCACTGAGATGTCAGGTGTAATCCTACTAGGTTTGCCTTTATATGTGACTTGGTCTTTCTTCCCTCTCAACTTTTCATATTCTTTCTATGGTCTGAATCTTTAGTGTTTTGATTATTATGTAGATGTGACCTTCTTTTCTTGTCTAATCTGTTTGATAGTATGTGTACGTTTTGTGCTAAATATCTTCTTCAGGTTAGAAAATGTACTTCTGTGATTTTGTTGAAAATATTTTCTTGCATTTCAACTGCGATTGTTCTTCTTCCTCTTTTTCTACTATTCTAATTTTTAGTCTTTGCATAAGTCCCAGATTTCCTTGACTTTTCAGGAATATTTTTTATACTTAACACTTTGTTAATGGATTCAAGTTTCTTCTATCCTATCTTTAATTCCTGAGACTTCTCTTCCATATCTTGTACGATGTTGCTGAAGCTTATTTTTGTAGTTTCTGTTCAAATTCCTAAACTTTTCATATCTATATTTCCTTCAGTTTGTGTTTTTTTCACTGTTTTTATTTTATGGTTAGATCTTGAATGGTTCTATTTGTTTCCTTAAATTGGTTGATTTTTCTTGATCTAAATATAAACGGTTTTCAGATATTTTCCTGTGATTCTCAAGAATGAGGGGCCTGCTATTTTAAGATATCTGGGGTCTAGCCGAGACATGTTGTCCTAGTTGCTAGTGATTGTGTTCTTTATTAGGAGCAGCTTGGGGAATCTTGCAAAGAGAAGGAGGCAGGAATGTAGGAATCACACAGGAAAGGACAACACACTCCCAACAAACAAAACACCCCACAATTTCAACCTACTGGCCTCATAGTGACCCATGGAATTGAATTGATCACATTACTTGTATAAGACTGACGCTGGCCCTCTACACACATGTTACAGTGGACTGTAGGTTGGTCTTATGGCAGGACTCTTAACAGTGGGAGCAGATACTATATCTGATGATTCTGTCACTTTAGGACCCTTAAGTCTTATTAGACTGCCTCCTCCAGACTTACTGTGAGGGAGTACCTGGTCTGATTTTAACTTGACATGTCTGGTGTGGGTGACATCCTGGATTGTGTTCTTTAGCTAGTTAGCATCTAAGCTTCTGGGTTTCAGGTGATAATAGTTCTAGAAACTACATTGTACTTTCATTTTTTTCCTGGGGGTTGTCTTGCTCATTGGTTTCTGTTTTCTGTTTGGAATTTCAGGGTGCTGTGGTTGTGTGTTGCCTGTTTTACTGACATGCGTGGCTGATATGTTTATAGCGACTCTGTGGTGGTATTAGAGTCTGCGATGTCTTGAGAAGTTAGAGAGGGAGGGCCTGGTCTCTGGGATCAAAAGAAGAATTGTGCTTGGAGAAAGGGAGACAGGTGATCTTATATAGTGCTAGAGTAGAGATTAGGTACTGGTTCTCCTTTGACTTGCTCAACAAAAAGGCTATGGACTTTAATATCATTTACCTTGTCACAATGTTTTCTGGAAAATAGACAGAGAAGTCCAATTTTAAATGAGAAAAAAATTTCTCTTAGACATAATTTACACACACACACACACACACACACACACACAAACATGAGAAATAATATATATCAATAAGAGAAGAGAATACTATTTATTTCTTGGATATATTTTAGGTAATATCAGAAAATGCTTTAATTTTTTTTTATTATAATTACCTTGCTTGATATATGTCTGGCACATAGAAGTGGAAAGAATTATATTTATTTCCATGACTAAAATAAAACGTGGATTTCCCCATTAATGTAGTGTAATCGACAACTGATTGAGAACTGACATCTGTCAAAATGGCTGCAGGGTGGCCACTGTGATCAAATTATGGAAATTTTTGACATAACTGAAAATTCTCCCAGATTTCTCCAACATTTTAAATGTGGTGAAATTTTCAGTTCTATTCTCATCCTTCCTCAACTTTGATTCACTAAAATTCCCTCACTGAGAGTGTTTTTTTTTTTTCCAATTTCCAAATATTAACACATCTGTTTGCATGAAGCTGTTATCCCTTCTAGTTAGAGGATGCATTTTTTCTTATCAGCAATGAAAAATTAGCTGAAAGATGCTGATCTATAAAGAATGAAATGGAAAGCACTCAAGAGAAACACAAGCTGATTGACTTCATTAGCACTCAGTAATGTGTGTGTGCGGGTGTGTGTGTATAGTGTGTGTGTGTGCGAATGTGTACTCCTGAGTATAAATATAAGATATAATCAGATGTGATTAACTCACTGGGATCATCAAAATAATGCTGATTCAGCTCCTGCTACAGGGAACTGAAAGACCTTCTTGATTAGGTCACTTAATTAAGTCTCCTTGGAGTCACTTCATCTCATTTATAGTAAAAGGGGGAAAAAAATTAAAAAGCAACTTTTTTCTTTTGTTCCCTCTTCATATCAATAAAAGCCAAAGTTTTATTCGATGATGACCAGTCAAAACACATTTTCTCATTTTCCATTTGATAACATTTAATGTTGAAAAACAGAAAATAAATTTACAAACATTATACATTGGAATTTAATAATGTTTAATAATTTTGTAAGTAGCTGCTGATACATTTCAATTCCACTTTTGAAAATCAGCTTGAAGAATGCAACTCCATAAACACAACTGAACTTTAAAGGTAACTTTTATTTGACAGATGGAATTGTCATCTCAAAGGCTTCCTGCTGACCATGCTCACCTTTTCTAGTTCTTTCTGAATTCGGCCTGGCTATCTAACTCTGCTGTTTTGAATCAAAATCCTCTTCAAGCTGCCTGATTCAACTGGCTTCTCTCGGTGTCTTTCTGAATTGCTCAGCTTGGAAAACCGCCTCTAAATTCTAGTACTGAACTAAACTGGCTGTTCTGTCTGCACGAACACAGGAACTGCACGAACTCACCTGAACTCAACTGCATTCAACTGAGCTGAACAGAAAGGCACTGAACTGAACGCAGCTGCTTCCCGCTGCATTGCGTGAACTCCACTGTCCTGTGCGCATGGAGATGCTCTGTATTCCCAACCTGCTCTGCACTGTTCTTACGTCATCTCCCTTCCCTATCCTTTCATGTGAGTTGGCCTATCCTATCTTTGACTCATTCTGTCAAACCTTTGATAAGCAGGCCTTTCTTACATTGTTTGGGATTAAAATTATACCATAAGGGATTGTCTGTATTCTACCTAGAAGGAAAAAGGTTAGTGGGATGTTTACATTCCTGCTGTGTCACAGGGACCTAGAACACCTTTGGATGTGATCCCTTGCCAGAGCAGCCATATTTATGAACTAAACTCTTCTTTCTTTCTTTCTTTTTTCATCTTCCCCTGATCTGTTTAAAAATAGTACACCGTTTAATGATTACAACAGAAATAATTATCAGTCCTACAATCTCAACTGTCCAGATGTCCTTGTCTGTTGATATAATGATTCTTCAAAACTCTAGTCCTGATCATCTGTCTTGCAGCAATGGCCCATTTCCGGATCAAGGTTTTCCAATTTGCCAGTCTGATGAAGGATCTGTCCTTTCACAGCCAATTTGTTGAACTGTTCCTATGCATGGGGTATCAACTTTCTGCATCCTCTAGGCTGCTGTCTTTCTCTCTTCTTTTGTTGAGTCATGTCTTTCACGTGAAATAATCTTTTATGTAGATATGCAGATCATCAATTTTGATGAGATCCTGCCTTCATCACCTGGATGAATAAAGTCAAAACCTCTTTCCCATTATAAGATATTCCCTAACTTCCATTCTGATGTTAAAAAAAATCTTTAAAATATACATGTTAATTTCTTGCAGCAGAGTTTTTATTTTTCACAATCTAGTGTTTTTCAGGTAATCTTATTCCCCTTTCTGTTTTATGAAGATACAATTAGGTATTTATTAATCCACAAATAAACTGGAGACATGGCACTGCATATTCCATGGCTGACTCCAAGCCATTGAGCTTGGCTTCTCACCCATTTAAACACAGAATCAATCAAGCCATATAACATAAGATGTCAATATACAGTGTCAGTTAAAATAAGTATCTGTTATTTGAGATTGAAGGAATATAAATTGGAGCTCTCCATTGTTGTAGAAGATCTCCTCCCCACAGGATTATTGTTATGTTTGGCACATAAATCTTTCTATTTGACTTTCTTGACCCACACATTTAATTTGTTCTACCGTTTTTTTTTTTTTCTTAGTTTGTTTTTTAGTTTTAATTGTCTATGGTCACTAATAACAATTACTCCCCCAAAAATCTGTATTCCATTATTCCCAGTCATCTTTTTTAAATTGGAGAAGTTTTACTGTTAAAACATGGCAGTGTTAGTGGCAGAGAACTTCAGTCTCCTGGTTTAACCTGCATAATTTTAGTAAGCAATAATCTCAATCTCTCTCGAATTTATTGTCTATAATTCCTGGATGCACAAAGAATACTTACAATGTTAAACTACTCTCTTCCTAATACCACTACTATTGTCTTTGGGAGGGAGGAAAGTCAGTGAAGATGCAGAGACAGATTATGAGTGAAGACAGAAGGAACCAGAGAATAGGTCGGAAGCAGAAGATTAGAACAAAATTAGTGTGAGGACAAGAAAAAGAATTCAGTGAGAGTTAAGAAAAGCCAGATTGCATTATTCTGCCTGGAGACCAGTGTAAGCAACAACAGTTGACATGAACCAGACAGCCAGAGAGTTTAGAAAGAATTAGGAAGTGTGAGCTTATTCAGCAGGAAGCCTCCAAGAGGACATCTACTTCTGGCAAATAAAGAATACAAACTATCTAAAGTAAATTGCCCCTTTAGGAGCTTGCAAAACAGAGTGCATAAAAGTAATCAGTTTAGGTTTATAGATTTCCCATTAGAATTTTGAATGTGTAAGATATATACTAATTTAAACTTTTGGTGTTGGGATATTTTTGGGAATTGAGAAAGTATCAGAGAAATTGTTTGAGACGATGAGAATTTCTCACTAGGTATGGTGGTACCAGCTTGTAATCCCAGCTGCTGAGGCAGGGATATATAGATTTTAAGGCCTGTTTAAATAACATAATAATCTCAAGCTCAGTCTGAGAATCTCAGTTACCCACCCTGTCACAAATCACATTGGAAAAGTCAGAAAATGATGTTCTGAGACAGAGCTCTTGTCTAACATGTAGCAGGAACTTCTTTCAACACTATCATTTCAAATAATAAGTTCAATTACATTGATTAAATTAATGAATAAATTCATATTAGAAGCACTCTGTGGTCAGCCAAGTAACATTGTCAGCTTTATGCCATTATTTTGAAATGCCCTCACTAATACGATTTTGTGGGTTTTTTTTTTTTTTTTTTTTGGCTCCTTTTAATAGCCTAACATGATTCTGCAGCTACACACTCACTCACACACACACACACACACACACACACACACACACACACACACACACGCACACACAAGAATTCAATGCAGAAAAATCATGTGAAAAAATTTAAACCCACATTTGATATTAATATCCATGCACACCTGGGGACCTAGTCAATATACCATAGATTAAAAGACTAAAATTTGTGTTGTAATAAAGTGAAATTTGTATTTGGTGTCCTAACCATTCTATTTACTTAACCAATTATTTTCTAAACAGTCTAAAAAACTGCACAATAATCTTTGTGAATAATTTATCAACTTTCTACTTACAGAGTCTCAAATCAGAAGCCTGAAAGTCATTGCCTAGCAATATAATTCAATTAATCATACAGTGGTCCGTACTGTATGAAACAACTAATATAAAACAAATTATTTTCTGTAAAATTTCATATTCTTGTGACTTTCTCTTTAAAACGTGTATATTGTTACTTACCATTTTATGAAAGCAATTTGCAATTTCCAGCTATCTATATGTTTGAAAGGCATCCCATAATCATAGCCATTTTTATTTCTCTTTAGTTTGAGGTTTTCTACATGGTAATTCTTTTATCTATATTGAGTTCAAGTAAAGAATTCATGTTTATTTGTTACTTCATGAACTGCATGTATGATCTTGAAGGTTTTTGATGGTTCTTGCCTTTTCCCTTTTGATCTTTTTTATATGAGAAGAAAGGAAGAGAGTTTTTTAGTTAGTTTTGGGTTTTTTTTTTTTTTTTTTTTTTTTTTTTTTTTTGGTTTGTTTGTTTGTTTTGTGGTGGTAAATGGGAATGAAATTTGGTGATAAAAGAGAGCAGAAAGACCTGTATAAAGATATCCTCAGCTTAGTGCGGTCTCTAGGATGCAATGCAACACAATAGAGTAGCAGAGAAAAAACTGTACTGATGTGGATGGAGAGGAGAGGGGAAGGAAGTACACAATAGGGACAGGTAGGTCACACTCAGTATAGCAATCCATGCTTGCAAACAGTCAATTGTTCCTTTAAGACATGACTCATTCTTCCTAGTGTGTGTGTTATTGTGCATGCACACACACATGTATGTACAATTATCTGCACTCCAATATCCAAATCTACTTGAGGGAGGAGCTCTCATGACCTTTCAGTAAAAACTTCACATAAACATTTTACTATAATAGCATTCTGAGACAAACTTATAAAATAGGAAATCATAGAGGAAAAGCTACAGCAGTATTTAGTTCTGAGTCAACATTATAATATGAATATTCTTTGTTATACTCTGTGATCCTGAACTGCCTCTTAACTCTACTACAGTACGAAAATGCAAAAGGAATGATCTCTTGTATAACAATTTTATTAGGAATTGAAATAAGCTTCTTAAGTAGAAAGAAAAAAAAAAAAAACCAATTCAAAATAGCTTCAGGAAGTCCATGAAACTGAACAGATTCATTAAGCCCCTCCATGCTGGAGGAAACAACCCCCTCAGATGAAAAAACTCTAAACTTCACAAAGGACTCAAAGCTAAGCTGAGCTTCAAAGAACACTCTCAAAAGAGAAAGGCCACAAAAAAGACTGAGAACAAGCAGGAGCCTTTAAGAAGCAGAAACCATCAGAGCTGCCTGGAAGAGATTTAGACTGACTGATGCACATTGAAAGGAAATTATTCAACCTACTAAGCTGCCTCCAGGCTGTGTAGAATTCTCTAGTTGCTGGCTTCTTGAGAAACAAACTTGCTGTTGTGGGCTTTGATGATGTAGGTGTCTGTGAGTCATTTTTTGATCCTGTAACTAAACCCTCAATTATACTCTCTTGAGAAACAATAATAAAACTTATTAGTTCACTAACATTGACTTGGAATTATCTGTACTTTGGTCTGTGTTGGGTTTCCCTGTCTGGAGTCAGTAGACGTGACGTGCATCATTTGAGAAAAAAAGTTGTGTTACACAATAAAGACATCATCTAAACTTCTTCAATATAAAGAAACATATTTTGCAGGCAACTATCCATGAGGAATATGAATATTAGTTAATCAATTATGTCATTAATGAAAGGCACATTTTTAAACCATAATGGTATAGCTCCATTATTATCTAAAATTAATTCATATAATTTAGAGAAGAAATTGCTGTCAATGGAAAATATGCATTAAAAGTTAATAATTTTGGGGTGGTATCAAAAATATTTCTTCATTGTAGGTTTGGATTTTTTAGAACATACTGTTGAGACCAGACTGGCCTCAAACTCACAGACATTCATATATCTTTGCCTCTAACTCCTGAGTACTGGGATTACAGGAATGCAACACCACTCCCTAGCTTAATAAAATATTTTGATATGATCAAGAAACAATTGATACAATCAATACAACATGGTAACATGTAATGATAAATTTATGGTTAAACTTATCAATGAATATTTACCTTAAATTCATTAAACCATCAATATGTATTCATATCTTCTATGGATCCACTAAAATAATACCAGTATCAATGTGTCTTTTTAAAAAGGAGTTACTTCTTGCTTTGTTTTGTATTCAAATCTATAACATTTTCAGACTAGAGAGATTCTGAATTTTTATATGAGGATATCAACTAAACAATGTTGTTTTAGCAATATCTCAGAAAGTATCATTTAAGAAAATTATTTCTAAACAAACTCCTTCAATAAGTTATTTATAGATTTTCAAAAGATAACATATAATAGCCACATTTCATTATGTAGTTTTGATTAGAAGTAATAATATTTCATATTGATTATTTACTGGGTATTTCTCCCATGTTAGGATAGTATATTAGGGTTTGGGGCACAAAATATTTGTTCCTCTGAAGAATATAATAATTTAATGAAGACTAAAGTATCCAGCTCCACATAACAAAAAGAAAAAAGAAAAAAAGAAGAAGAATGTAATCCCAGGTATGTAATAATTATGCAAACAGCAAAAAATGACCAAGCCTCCTAGCCATGGATCCCTGAAGCAAGCATTCAACATTTCATTGGCTACCTAAGAATTCTATTCAGAAAACCTCATTAAGTAACTTCAGTTTCATAAACAATTCTGATGTCATGGTGTATAAAGCAATCCATATTGATTGTCAATGTGGCCAGATCTAGAGCCATTCAGAGGACAAACCCCAAGAAACACATCTGTGAGAAGTGTCCCAGATACAATCAGAAAATCCAGTCTAGAAAGGTTCATACTATTCCCTATGCTGGGGAGTAGGAGAAAGCATGAAGAGCGGAAACTTATATCTCTGCTTCCTGCTGGTAGATGCAATGTGATTAGTTGACTCAAGCACTTGAAACAATCACTTTACCATCATAATGGAGTAAAACTTGAAACTGTGAGACAAAATAAACTCTCCCTCCCCTAAGTTGAATATTTCAGAGAATTTAGTAACCTCTTCATAACCAGTAACATGTACAGTATAATAGTAGTTTTTTTTTTTATTTCTATTTGGTATTCTAATACTAATGACATTAGTCTATTTTCATAGGTGGTAACATTTTGGCTGTGAATGTCACCCAGTTGTCCATGTGTTCAAAGCTGTGTATCAAGTTAGATATATTGGGGACTGTTGGAAAATTTATCATTTATAGTCTACCAGAAGTCTTTTGAGTTTTACGATATGACAGTAACAGTGCAGCAACTAAAGGCTACAAGTAGACACTTAGCTCAGGTTTGGGAGGGTTGTTTGTTTGTTTGTTTAGTTTTCTTCCCACAACATACTCTTGAAGTGACTGATTTTGGTCAAATACTGGATAGTGGCATGCTATTCCGCAACAGCCACCAAGGTTCAGAACTAACATAGCATACACAGCATATAACACATACCAATAAAACTGTGAGGTAAAGAAATATATCCTGTGAAGAAATTGATTATAGATACTATCATAGTAAGAGAAAGCTGAATAATAATGGATATTTCTTCACAATACTAGATGAAAGATTGTTATTGTCTTCTTAATCCCTAACTAATCTCTCTCTCTCTCTCTCTCTCTCTCTCTCTCTATATATATATATATATATATATATATATATATATATATATATATAAAATTTATGCCATTCTCATAAATATGAGAATATATATATATATATATATATATATATATATATATATATTAAACATTTGGAAATTTTAAAATTGTTAATACATTTTCTTTCAAATTTAAGTATTTCAAATTTAAGAGTTTCTCAAAAAAATTTTTAAATGAAAGTCTAATAAATATTGTAGAGTTACTTATGGAAGAATATTAATTCAAATAATATCCACGTGTTTCATTAAAAAATAAGTAATTAAAAGGCATTGAAATTGACCCTGAAGAACACTACCGAAGACTAGTGTCCTTATACTCAGGCGCATGGGTCAGTACACTTTCCAAATTTCAATGTTATTCTACCTTTTCTTTGTATCTACAGAGTAGTTGTCACCCATTCCATAAAATCAGTCCAAAAGACCTGTCCAACCTATGAAGTAGTTACTAACATTGATAATCTTGGCAGAAATGCAGTCACATTATCAGCCATACACTACAAGGAAAGTGGTGAGCTATAGATTTTCTCCATGGAATCATCTCTCATGACTGACATAGAATTAAGTGACAAATGTGAATAATATTCTGAAGCTCAGCCACAGACTTATGACACTCAAACACTGTCTTTGAAGCTTCAGACAAAGAATACTGTGAGACAGGGCATATGAAAGGAAACATTTGTTTTTATAGATAGACAGAAAGAATGCTTAAAAGACATGAATGTTTGCAGCTTTAACATGGCCTGACAACATAAAAGACCTTGGTGAAATGTTTTAAAAAGAGTATATTTCATTAAATGTTATGTTTTAAAACTTTTTATAAACTCCATAATAAGAAGATTGGTATTTGAGAATTTCCTAAGTAATTAACTTTTGATCCTTTTCTTGCTTTTGATTCATTTATAAATTTTACCTTTAAACATTACAATTCCGAGGTGATTTCTCAGTGACTTACTCACATTGAGCAATTAAGACTGAACTTTCAGGTGTCATATTTTTCTTTCTATTATTTTTATTAAAGTTTTTGATTCCAAGTCACCACTTATGGGTTCCTAGAAATTTTTTTTCCCATAAGGATTTTGTACCTGACTAAAATTAAAGTGAAAAGAAGAATAGTGCATGAGGGAAGAGGCTGCTTATTCCAAAGAATGAAAAAACAGAAAGTAATTAGGATCCAATGCTCTCAGGAATACAGGATTCTGAACCTTCTGAGCCCAGCTGCTTACCTGCTATATCTGCATGCATTTAATTATTGTTGGCTTTCAGCTGAAGACTACTAAAAGCTTCTAATTAATTTTATGTGAAAATAGCATATTTAATTTTTACAGAAAGATAAATGTTAACGTATATTTATAAAACAACACCTATAATGATAGAGTTAAAATATTTTCAAAAGTTGTCATAAGCTCAGTGCTTTATAATTAACAGATATTCACTCATTTTCATCTTTTCTATTATAATCCATAATTAATTTTCTTTCTGAAAAGCTTTCCCAAGATAAAGATTTTTAATATTTAATGAAACAGCTACAAAAATTAAAAGATTTAATAGAATATTTTTGGTCAATTTACCTTATATTCATATTTATATTTATGAAAGTTAATATTAAAATTATACCCATATAAATAATACAAATAAGCTGTCAATGGATAAACATGGGTGCATATCTTAACATATTTGTTTCCTTCATTTTACATATAAAATTTTTTGTAAAAATATACATTATAAATATGTTTACATAGTATATATTACACATTGAAGGCATAGATGCTCTGATTCATATTATATTATTATGTAATTTCCTTCATTATCTATAAAAATTAACAAAATGAAAAAATCATTCTGAATGGCAGCATTTTTTCTAATTTTTATTAGATATTCTATGTATTTACATTTCAAATACTATCTACATTCCTCCATCTCCCATCCCCATCCACCCTCCACTTGTTGCCATGAAGATGCTCCCCCTTCCAAATACCCACTTCCACCTAATTGCCTTGGCATTTCCATACAGGTGAAAAATGAGCATTCACTGGACTAAAGTCCTCTCCTCTCATTAATGCCAGAAAATGCCACTCTCTGCTACCTATAAGACTGGAGCCATGGGTCTCTCCATGGGTATGCATTGGTTGGTGTTTTAGTCCCTGAGAGCTCTGTGTGGTTTGGTATACCTGGATTGTCAATTTGTATGCCATTGACTTCCTTTTATTCTCTTATTGCTCTGGCTAGGACTTCCAGTACTAGATAATGAATAGATAGGGGGAGAGTAGGCAGCCTTGATTAGTCCCTGGTTTTAGTTGGATTGCATCATATTTCTCACCATATGGTGTGATGTTTGCTACTTGTTTGCTATATATTGCTTTTACTATGTACAATTTTCTGAGGAACTACATGACTGATTTCCAAAGTGATTACCAGCTTGCACCCCCATCAACAATAAAAGAGTGTTCCTATTTCTCCAGATCATCCCCAACATCTTCTGTCCTGTAAGTTTTTGGACTTAGCCATTGTGACTGGTGTGAGGTAAAATCTGAGGGTTGTTTTAATTTTCATTACCCTGATGACTAGCCTTTCTTAGGTGCTTCTCAGATATTCAATATTCTTCAGCTGATAATTCTTTGTTTTGCTCTGTACCCCATTTTTAAAAGGATTGTTTGATTCTCTGGATCTAACTCCTTGAGTTCTCTGTATATGCTGGAAATTAGTCTTCTATCAGATTTAGGATTGATAAAGTTCCTTTACCAATCTGTTGGTTGCCATTTTATCCTGTTGAAAGTGTACTTTGCTTTACAGAAGCTTTGCAATTTTTGAGGTCACATTTGTTGATTCTTGATCTACCAGCATAAGCCATAAGTGTTCTGTTCAGAATTTTTTCCTCTGTGTTTATATGTTCTAAGCTCTTTCCCACTTTCTCTTCTATTAGTGTCGGTGTATTTGGTTCTATGTGGAGGTCTTTAATCTACTTGGACTTGAGCCTTGGACAAGGAGATAAGAATGGGTCTATTTTCATTCTTCTGTATGCTGACTGCCAGTTGAACCAGCACCATTTGTTGAAGATGCTGTCCTTTTTCAATTGAACATTGTTCATTCATTTGTCAAAGATCAAGTGAACATAGGCATGTGGGTTCATTTCTGTGTCTTCAATTCGATTTCATCCATCTACTTGCCTGTCTCTGTACCAATACCATGTGGTTTTATCATTATTCATCTGTATTACATACAGCTTGAGGTCAGGGATGGTGATTCCCCCAGAATTTTTTTTATTGTTGAGAATAGTTTTCACTATCTTGGGTTTTTTGTTATTTCAAATGAATTTGAAAAATCGCTCCTTCTAACTCTATAATATTTGAGTTGGGGATTGCATTGAATCTGTATGTTGCTTTTGACAAGATTGTCATTTTAGCTATGTTGATCCTTCCAATCCATGTGCATAGGAATTCTTTCTACCTTCTGAGATCTTCTTTAATATTTTTCTTCAGAGACTTGAAGTTCTGGTATTTCAAATCTTGCTTGATTATGGTATTTTGTATTATTTGTGAATATTGTGAAGGGTGTCAGTTCCCTAATTTCTTTCTCATCCTCTTTATCCTTGGAGTATAGAAAGGCTACTGAATTGTTATAGTTAATTTCATATGCAGTACCTTTGCTGAAGTTGTTTATTAGCCGTAGGAGTTCTCTAGTGGAATTTTGGTGTCACTTAAGTTTACTATCATATCATCTGCAAATAGCAATATTTTGACTTTTTCCTTCTCAATTTGTATCCCTTTGACTTTCTTTTGCTGTCTGATTTCTCTGGCTAGGACTTCCAGTACTATATGGAATAGGTCAGGCAAGAGTAGGTAGCCTTGTCTAGTCCCTGATTTTAGTGGGATTGCTTCAAATTTATCACCATTTAGTTAGATGTTGGCTACTGGTTTGTTGTATATTGCCTTTACTAGGTATATATATGGGCCTCGGGTTCCTGATCTTTCCAAGACTTTTAACATGAAGTAGTATTAAATTTTGTCAAATGCTTTCTCAGCATCTAATAACATGATCGTGTGTTTTTAATTTACTTTTTGAGTTTTTTATATTGTGGATTACATTGATAAATTTCTGTATATTGAACTATCCCTGAATCTATGTGATGAAACCTACTTAATTATGGTGCATAATCACAAATATAGGGTCAATTTTCTAGAAGGTACCATGAGTTGCTGAGAAGGTATATTCTTTTATTTAATGATGTTCTATAGATAACTATTAAATAAATTTGGTTCATAACTTCTGTTAGTTTCACTGTGTTTCTGTTTACTTACTGTTTCCATTATCTATTTATTGATGAGAGTACAGTGTTCAAGTCTCCCACTATTATTGTGTGTGATGAAACATATGCTTTGAGGTTTGGTAATGTTCCTTTTATGAATATGGCTCCCCTTGCACTTGTAGCATAGATGTTCAGGATTGAAAGTTCATCTTTATAGATTTTGTTTTGATGAGTATGAAGTGTCCTTTTTATCTTTTTTGTAACTTTTGATTGAAAATCTATTTTATTAGATATTAGAATGGCTGCTCCACCTTGTTTCATATGACCATTAAAGTCCTCTATCATGTTCAACAAGTATGATCTTAAAGGCAAATCTTGGTTTTCCTGCATGTTAGGATATCTCTACTTGCTGTGGTGTGAGAACTGGGTTCTGATGTTGCCAGGTTTTTTGTTTTTTGTTTTGTTTTGTTTTGTTTGTTTGTTTGTTTGTTTGTTTCTGTTGCTTAGGTTCTTGTGCTTGTCTCCTGCCATCTTGTTATTTATGATGCTAGTTGGTATTGTTATGTGAAACAGAAGATTGTTCCTCCTTTGGTCTTGTGAGGCTGTGGCCTGGGGGCTTAGGAGAGAGAGTACTCCTGGGAGATCAGCTCCCTGCTGGCAGGTTTTGTGTCTCCATTGCAGTGAGACTCCCCTAGATCTGGGCACAGCTGTAGACAGGAAGTTCCCAGTTCTAGTCCATGACAGTTTTCTCTTTGTATCAGTTATTACTTAAATCAATGTAAAAAGGGGGGGGGGGAAGAAAATCAGAGTGAACTGATTCAAGTAGAACTACCATAAGTTATTTTGAAATTAATATTTTATTTTAAAGTAAATTTAAATATATTTCTAGACTTCTTTTAATCCTTATATTTCTTCTTTAGATACATAAATGACACAATGATTTCTCTACTTCATGTATTTAAATAGATGTTTATCTACAGTTAGGCAAATAGATGTACAACTTAAAAGGATAATTTTTAAATTTTTTTATAATAAAAAGTTTTGGGTTTTTTGAAGTCAAGAATAATATTTATTATTATATATTATGACAATACATAAAAGAAAATGGATACTAGAAATAAACATTATTGTTGCTCTGGGGAAGAATCAATTTCCAAAGCCATAAAAGGCTTCCAGTGGTGGAACAGGGACACTAACACTCTCACAAAACTTGTAACTGGCAACCTGTTCTGTCTTCCAGATGTGATAGGGCAATGGAGGTAAAGACTTTGAGGAATTATTCTAACTCGAGTCCCATGACACTAGAGTCCAAGCCTGACATTGCCAAGAAAGAACCAGAGACTGAATGGCCTAGAGACCTAGTGCACAATCAAATAGAACTTGCCAAAAACAAGAACGAATAGGCATTAAAATGATTCCTAGTGATATTGTTATATACTCACCAACTGCCCAGTAGTTTTCAGAGAGACTTTAGTGAGAAGATGATGAGAGCAGTTTCAGAGACCCATGGCCAAACATTAGGCAGAGCTTAGGGTGGCCCTGTGAAGAGAGGCAGGGATTACTTTAGGAGCCAGAAGAGTTGAAAATACCTAAAGAATGTGTCCTACACAACCAACTAAGCAGTGCTCATATGGGCTCACAGAGATTAAAGTGGCAATATCGAAGCCTGCACAAATCTATGCTAGAACTATGCATATATGTTGTGGTAGTTTAGCTTGGAATTTTTTGTGTAACCCCTAACAGTGAGATATGGGGCTATCTCTGAATCTATTGCCTGATCTTGCAAACCTTTTCTTTCTACATAGGTTGCCTTGCCCAGCCTTGATTTGAGGCTTCATGCTTAGTCCCCTTTAACTTGTTATGCTGATTTGATGTTATCCCTGGAATGGATGTCCTTTTCTAAAGTGAAGTAAGGGACAGTGGATCTGAGGTAAGAAGGGAAATGGAAAGAGTGAATTTAGGTGAGCCAGCTGTCAAGATATATTTTATGAGAGAAAAAATAAGAAGAAATGTAGTAAACATTATGTTCAAACTGAGAAGCAAATTCAGTTTGAATGAGGTAGTTTTGTTCTTGGGATGAGACAGTTTTCTAATACAGGATTAGATGTTTAAATACAAGTCTTTTTCAAGAAATAAAAGACAATGTAACTGTTTCAGCAAACATGTATGTGTGTGTATCTGTGTATTTGTAAGACAGAGGCTTAGCTATTTACATGCATATACACATAGAGAGAGAAACAGAGAAACACACACAAAGAATGGGGGAAGGGATAAAGATGTTTCTATTACTCAATATGATTATTTCTCAGAATTTTCACTGTGGGTCAAATTCACTATTAAAATTTCTATACTATTTTAAACAAGGACAATATAGCCTTAGTAAAACCTAATCAGAAGTTGTCAAGTATCTCTGTAAATACAATTATAACATTTTTTCTGTATTTAGTCAAGCAACATAGTATTAATTGAAGATTATTAAGGCTCTAGTCTTAGTACAGATACTCCACATTGGTCTTGTCATAGGTCCCTTCATTGAGGGATAAGAGATGTTAATTAGTGATAAGGGAAGAAGGAGTCATATTCTTATCAGTAATGTCACTGTCCATTTGCCCGGCTCCTAGTATATAATGTAACTCATTCTCACTTAACCAACCAAAATTAAACTTAATGAATATCACACACACACACACACACTCACACACACACACACCCACACACAAAACCTAAAAACAAATGCCAGAATGAATTATCAATTGCTTGCTGGAAAGGTAGGTCATTAAACTAAAAGAATATGTGGATGTATGTAAAAAGTATACATATGTATGTATGTATGTTTGTGTAAGTATGTGTGCATATAAGTATGGAACTACATATTTCAGGAAGTAAAGTATTGAAATTATTCAAGACAAAAGCTTTTGTGGCCTACTGTGAGAGTAAGACAGGCCCTCTCAGGAGGACAGCTCTTCGCAACCTCCATCAATTGGTCAGCACACCTGAGAACCCTGAAGAAACAAATGGATTGATTGACAGTTATTTACTTTTAAGCTCCTAGGAAAGAGCTAACAATAATCAATTTGTTAGAAATTCAATTTGCTTAAGTTCTTAACAGCTTACTTAACAAAAAAATTAAGTTGATAATTAAAACTTACACTGTTCTAAGTGTATTTAACAATTCTTTACTAGTAGATAAGTATGGCCAGGAGTGCCTCAGACAGATGTGATCCCTCTAATATAAACTTAGCAATAAAGGTTAGGAAGTTCTTGACTACAAACTGCTCAGTTAATTTGATATTATTTTTGTGTCTGTTTCTGGGACTGAACATGTATGACTGGGTAACTAAGTCATATGTTTTTGCTGCCTAAGGCTTTTTTTGCTCACTCTCACTTTGTTGCCAGATGTCCTTTGTATTTCCGTGTACATAACAAAAATAAATGAGAAAAAGAGAGACTGTAAATATGAAGAGAGCTAGAGGGACTTGACGACACAAATGGAAGGAAGAAATTATATAATTATGATCTCAAAGAATATATAATTCAAAACAATGTATAATGATATTAATTAAAATTTCTAAAGGGAGAAAAGGAGGATGCATTATCACTGGGTAGTGTTCTTTCTAGAAATGTATATTATGTTGTCAATTAAAGTTAACATCTTTCAGATATAATGGATAAAATAGAATGTTAAAGAATCATTGAGATTCAAATAAAAGTAATCCAAAGTATTGTCAATTGTACTGACAAAGAAATTACCAAATATTTTCAGTGATTATGCAATTATGAGAGTTCCACTTGTTACCTGATATAGCCAAAAGAATCATCATATATCTTAAAATTGAAAGGAAAACTTCACACAAAACAGAAAAATAATCATGGAAACAAAGAGGAAAGGGGAAATAAATTTACTATCAGAGGCTGGAGTCATGAATCAGAATTTAAAATTGGGATGTACTTACAGAGGACTGGGAGTTTGCTTTCCAGGACACATATGAAAGTCTGAAGTGAAAGTTCATCCTGGTGAGAATACAGAACAAGGAGGGGGGACACTCATTCACTGTGGGTCAGAGTGCAAACTTATACAATCACTTTGGAAATCAATTTGGAAGTTTCTCAGAAAATGAGAAATATATCTACCTCAAGACCCAGCTATTCTACTCCTGGACCAAAGGATATTCATAGAAGTTTCATTTATAACACTAGAAATCTGGAAATAAAATAGATTTCCCTGGACTGAAGAATAAATAAAGAAAATGTAGTACATTTACACAATTAGCTATTAAAAAGAAGCACATCATGAACTTTGCAGGCGAATTGGTAGAATTAGGAAAGATAATCTTTCATGAGGTACCCCAGACCCAGAAAGACAAACATGGTATGTACTTACTTATAAGAGTATATTAGGCATAAAATAAAAGATAACAATGCTAAAATTCACATATCCATAGAAGGTAAGTAGCAATAAGGTCGCAAGGAGAGCACTTGCATTTCCTTCAGAAGGAAAAATTAACTAGACACCATGTGTTATCATGGCTGGAAAAGAGGACTGGACAAAGAAAGGTGTAGAGATAGGAACAGGAGGTGTCAGGTGTGGTGAAGCCAGAGAGAAAGTGCCTGGAAGCACAACTGGAAATGGAGTTTGGAAATATTTAGGGGACATGCTAGTAATTTAGAGCAATGGAAACTACACTGAGTCTATGAGGTGGCATGAGCTAAGATTTGAGGCAATGGGGAATATGGACCCTAAAACATCCAGTAACTACACAAGAATTGCAGTGTAGGGATCTGGACAACAAAGCACTCAAAGCCTTTGAACTCAAATTTGTCCTCTGAATACAATGTGTTCAGGGATAAATATGGAGCAGAAATTGCATGAGTATCCAACTAATAATGGTTCCATCTTCAGGCCCAACCTATAAGATGTAGCCTATACCTGATACTGCTAGTGATACTTTCAAAGAAGAGTTTTATATAATTTGCATAATTGTAATTGTGTAGCTCCCACTCACCAACTGATCAACTACTGGGAACAAATACAAAGACCTATAGACAAACATGTGGAGCTTGTGGAGTTCTGCTGAAGATTGTGAGGAAGGATTCTAAGAGCCAGAAGAGTCAAGAACAATCAGATGAAAGAAAAAAAAAGGAGAAAAGAAGAGGAGAGAAGAGGAGAGGAGGGGAGGAGAGGGGGGAAGGGAGGGGAGAAAGGGAGAGAAGAGAAAACAACAAACAAACAAACAAACAAACAAAACAAACAAAAATGCTCCACAGATTAAACAAGCCTAGTTCATAGTGGGCACAGAGATTTAACTCCCAACCAGAAAGCCTGCATGAGACTGACCTGGGCCCTCTGCACATATGTTGCAATTCTGTATCTTCCTCTTCATTTGCAACTACTAACAGGCTAGCAATATATACTGTTTCTGACTCTTGTGCCTAGTTTGTGACCCTTTCCTGCTACTGTGATCCTTGAATTAACTCCAATAAGAGAGGATACTCCTAGTCTTTCTGCAACTTGATAAGGCAGGGCTATTTCATATCCAGGAAAGCCCCCCCCTCTTCTAAACAGAAGGGGAAGAAGAGTAGATAGGGGAGGGAAGAAAGTAGATGAGAGAGAGTTAAGAAGAAGGGAGAGAGGAAAGGATTATTTCTCTCTCTCTCTTGTTTTATACCCTGTAGTAAGGATATATCATTGTTAATTTATTATTAATAATAAATAATGGGAAAGATTCCATGTAAATCTTTAAAAGTACATCCATCCTCTAATTTAAATAAACACAAAATCGCCTTAGGCATCTTAAATATCAAAATATTTAGTATAAAAATAACAAAACATAATATGCTTATTAATTTTACTTGCACAGAAGTTGATCTTCAATGTACCAATCAATCAAAATGTATCAGCTTGTCTTCAAAGTTTAACTACTTTTGTTATTTTTTTTTTTAAGTACTAGGCCAGGAGTGTGAACATTGGAGTCTAGTAAACTCTCTTTTGCCTATGGAGCAAATTATAATTTATTTTCATTAAACATCTCATGTATAAACATACTGTTATCAATATAATAAGAAGTCTGTAGGCACATAAATGGTAGCTGATAGTAGTTAATAGATGCATGATATGTATGTAAATACTTGATAGATGGGTAGTTGAAAGAAACAGAGAAATACTGTATCTGCTAATTTTCTCATCTTGTTACATGATGCCCTGAAAAAAGCAGGATAAAAGAGTAATAGTCTATTTTGCATACCATTCTGGTTGGATAGAGTTTATCATATTTAGTATGTAAGTCAAGAGAAACTTGAATACACACTGAGTGTCTTTGCAGAGAAAGGATACCAGAAGAGTTCTACCATTACTACCAAATTTACCACAGACCTGGATTCCCCAAGAGAGTTGACTGCTACTGAGGTTCAGTCGGAAACCGCCCTTCTCACCTGGAGACCACCCCGGGCATTGATCACTGGATACCTCCTGGTCTATGAATCTGTGGATGGTACAGTCAAGGAAGTCATCGTGGGGCCTGACACCACCTCCTACAGCCTGGCATACCTGAGCCCCTCCACCCACTACACAGCAAAGATCAAGGCACTGAGTGAGTCCCTGAGGATCAAGCTGATCCAAACTATTTTCAATACAATTGGACTCCTCTACCCGTTCCCCAGAGACTGCTCTCAAGCAATGTTGAATGGTGACACCACCTCTGGCCTCTACACAATCTATATAAATGGTGACAAGACCCAAGCACTGGAAGTCTACTGTGATATGACCTCTGATGGAGGTGGCTCGAATGTTTTCCTGAGACACAAAAATGGAGGTGAGGACTTCTATCGAAACTGGAGGGCCTATGCTGCTGGGTTTGGAGACCACAGAGAAGAATTCTGGCTTGGACTGGATAACCTGAACAAAATCACAACCCAAGGGCAGTATGAGCTCCGAGTGGACCTACAAGACCATGGGGAGTCTGCCTATGCTGTGTATGACAAGAGTTGGAGATGCCAAGGGTCGCTACAAGCAGAAGGTAGAAGGATACAGTGGAACAGCAGGTGACTCAATGAACTATCACAATGGTTGATCCTTCACCTATGACAAGGACACAGACTCAGCCATCACCAAATGTGCCCTGTCCTACAAAGGAACTTTCTGGTATAAGAACTGTCATCGTGTCAATCTGATGGGCAGATATGGGGACAATAACCACAGTCAGGGTGTTAACTGGTTTTACTGGAAGGGCCACGAATACTCAGTCCAGTTTGCTGAGATGAAACTGAGACCCAGCAACTTCTGAAATCTGGAAGGGAGGCGTAAGCGAGCATAAATTCCAGGGAAAATTTGGTGAGAGAGGAATGGGGCCCAGAAAAAAGAAAAGATTTTTACCAAAGCATTAAACAACCAGTTCAACGGTGAAGCTATCCTTGGGCATTTGATGGCATCCAAGCAGACCATGGATCACTGAGGCACTGACCTAGGCTCCTCTGCGATTACTTCCTTTGCACCAAAGACAACTGTCTGCAACCAGTTTCTGTTTTCTTGTTTGGTTGAGCAAAATCTCCTAGCGACAGCAACACCGTGATTTTTACTTCTCTTGGTTGGTTCGGGGAATGGGAGAGGGGCAAGCTGGCTATCCAGTGGGCATAGTCATTTTCAGAACCAGCTGTACTTTACACAGAGTTGGACAATTGTTATTGGTTGAGGTCGCAAAGATAAAACGTGTCATTGGAAGTTACCCCTTGTCCTATTCCCCCCCTCCACTGATGTTTTGTACATTTCCTACAATTGAAGCTTGAAAGATAATATTGTTTAAATTTCAAGGACATTAATATTATTAATATAATAATGGTGATGGTGAGGATGAACACTGAGGACTTTTAAAGAGACATTCCCTTCCCAAATACTTCCAGACAGTACCTGATTGTATTTTTGTTGTTGTTGTTTAATAAAAGCACAGTACTTTTCAAAAAAAAAAAAAAAAAAAGGAGAGAGAGAGAAACTTAATGCTAGCAGTTTATATTTCATTTTTCAGGACAAAAACCAGAATGAAATATTAGGATGTGAAGCCAAGCTATGTAACCTCAGAACCTGTCCTCAGTGACTCACTTCCTCAAGAAAGACTCACTTAGGGTCCTATAACCTTTTCAGAGAAGGTCCCCTACCATGGACCAAGAGTTCTAACACAGAATTTTAAGGAAATATGCCTCACTCAAACAACAAAAGATATAGATAGGTGATAGTTAGATAATAAATAGATGATACATAGGTAGATAGATAGATAGATAGAGAGAGAGAGAGAGAGAGAGAGAGAGAGAGAGATTATAGATATATAGATAGAAAGATAGACAGATAGATGATAGATAAATAGATAGATAAACAGACAGACAGAAAGATAGATGCTTGGGTATGTATTATGCTACTGACAACAATTAGAATTTTTAAATCAATTGTTCAAAGGCTAAATTTATCTCTGCTATGTTTTACCATTAAATAAAGCAAAGGAAACTCAGTGTATTCATTTCTTGGCACGTGATTGGTGTAGGAAAGCTGCTAATTTCTTATCTCCGAAAAGATAAAATTTATTAAGAGTAATTAAAAGGAGAAAATAACAAAAAGGGCAATTCACAGGAGAGCCTGCTGCTTGCATTAGTCTTGTATTAGATAAAACATATTAAAGTTTCTTACAAAATGACCATGGTAATTATTACAAAAACCAGCCCTAGCAGAGAAAATTAGTTAGAAACTAAAATTGAAGAGCAAATGTAAAATAATTAGCTAAAAATGTCATAATAACTCTTTGGAAAATTACTTTAGTGGTTCATAGCAATAATAAATAGCACTTTGTCTGGCAGGTATATTCACAAGTAGCTATGAATCGCCACCAACACAGCACAAAGAGCTTAACTCTTCTGGCTTCACATCGCATGCCCCTCAATGCTTACAGAGATAAGAAGATGATCTTAGTCAGCCTGAATCAACCCAGATTCTATCTAGTGACCACAGGAAATTATTAATACTTATATTATTCCTCCTAAGTACTTTGAATGGCATTTGTGTTTATGATTATCTCAAAAATCTCATTACCTACTAATCTTCCTTCAAGAAATACTTATATTTAATATTCAAAGATATATATATATATATATATATGTATATATATATATATATATATATATATATATATATATATATACATATACTAATGTAACCTGAAATGAGCCTAAATTAAAAATGCATTTAAAACAAAAACTTCTGATGTCTTAATCTCTCACTATTACCAATGTTCGATATGTCATCACCTAATTCCAATTTCAATAGTGAATTTCAAACTTTGGTCTTGATCATCAAATGTTCAGAGTATAGGAAGTTTGTCTTTAAATGCATTTGCAAAATATTTATTGCTTGATCTTGTTCAATAAATGAAATTAGATACCAGTTTGACTGCAAACGAATACCTCTAAATTTGTGTTTTATTAAAGAGTCGTTATTGAATTCTGAATGTGCTAAATCAGGGTTTTCACTTTATTTTAAAAGTTAAGTACATAGATTAACCATAGTAATGATTAACCTTCCTAAAAGGTATATAGTTTGGCAAGAGCAGATACTTTAATTTATAATTTGCTAAATGATTTGGAACTAATATTAATTTTAATGTAGATATTGTAATTTGCACAAACATCATACAGTACAATTAAAAAAGTAATTATTTTCTCATTTACAGAGCATCATAAAATAATTTAATGTATGGATAATTGAATATCTAATTATAGGTTTATTTTAGAGAGAAGTTAGTTTTGGAATGTTGTAATTTAGTTTAAAATAAAATTTAAGCATTTGGTATTTAATATAAGTAATTCAAATGTATCTTGAATGAAGTATTATTACAATAAAAGTATTCCATGCTTTTAAGTCTCATGCAATTACTTTCTATTAAAGATTTAGAATGTATAACATATGTAATAAATATATAATACTTTATATCTCGTATCATATATATAAATATATATACATATATAATTAACATATACGGAGTTTAAGTGCAATATTGGCTTTTATAGGGCAGTTAATACATTATTAAGCACAGAACCCACCAACGCAGCTCTCTTACAATCCTAACACATAGAGATAGAATCCTGCATGCTTCAAATCATTTTAGAAATAACATACCAAAGAAACTAGAAAATTCTCGGGAAGTGCTCTGCCCCGTATGATCTCCAAACTCTCGGTATGCAGAACAGAAATGTTAAACACAGGCTTCTGCTACACTGGCATAGCTTTAGTCAGTAGGAAGATGTGCAGTTCAGATTTTACCACCAACCCCACTCTTTCTCTACAACATGGCTTCCACTTGGTCACATCTTGCCTATTTCCAGAGTGTGATTCTTTTTATCAGAACTTCTGGATTCATATAGAAAGGGCCTCTTCCATTCTGAAGGGATAAACTTGATGATTTTACTTTTGTGTTAGACTCAGGATATCCATCTATCCTGCATGTTCAATTCTTTGTTCTTAAGGGATGAAAAAAAAAAAAGTTAATTTCCTAAAGCAGCATTGTGTCCATATTTACAAGGCAAAAAAAAAAAAAAAAAGCCCTCTTTACAGAAATCTCAAATTCATACCCATAGGTACACAATATCTAATCATATCTAATCATCTTTCTCTTTCTAGGTTAATATTGGAAGACATCTCTAAAATAGTCTAAATGTCCCCCTGTGTTAATCTCTAATGGTAGCTTTATATTCTCCAAGGATGAAAAGATCTATAAAACCAAATGTGCAGGCTACCCCAGTGGCTTCTTAACTCTTCTAAAGAACCATTCTATTATCTTTTGTTTTTTGGTGGTAATTTAGTAGTGGATCAAATATTCCTCAGTGTCTTTTGTGATCTGAGGGACAGCAATATTACAGGTGCCTTCTGTGGCCTTTGTTCATGCTGTATGTGCTCCATCATCCTCTTGCATTTCATTTTTATGACTCAGAAGATTTCATTGGGTGGAATTTTCTGTTCCTTCTTGATGAGAGTAAAAAACAATGTATTGAGCAACTTTGATATTAGGAAACTTCTTTGGTTGATGTCATTTAAATAGTACATTTTAACAACTCTAGTCCTAATCTCTAATACCTTGAGAGCAACCATAGTCAACCTATGACAAAACATAAGATAAAAGCCCCACTCTTGTGAACAGGCTACTGTCTAAGTACATAAACTCCTTAACCCACCTCTCCCACTCCAAACCTTATAAAGAGGCCCAGGTGTCTGCTTGTTTTTTTTTTTTTTTTTTTTTTTTTGTTTTTTTTTTTTTTTGTTTTGTTATTGGTGGTGGTGTCATGATGTAAGTTGTAGTGACACTGTTTCCTTCTTTTTTAAGTTTTATATTTTAAGTGACCAAATCTAATAAAATGAAAACTAAATCGAACCAAACAAAGCAGGTTTACTAAACAGGTTAAAAAGACAACACAGGAGATAAGCAATAAAACCAAGGCATTGTCCACAACAACCTCAAGAGGGAGTTAAGAGCCTCCAATCTCCTCCAGATCACATTTTGTTTTCAGCTTTCTTTATAAGGATTTTAAAAAGTGAAGCCCAGGAGTCTGACAGGCCACCACCCTTTGTACAGGTGCATGTCCATCACACTTGCATCAAGCTCTGGTCCCTGTGTCCCTCTAGAGAAAATGTAGATTGTGGCTTGTGAACATCACTGCTGTGCTTCTCAGGCTGTATTTGACCGTGTAGGCAAAGGCCACAAACCCAACTATAACAACCAAACTATAACAAACTTGTTCACCAAAACACCACCCAAATTCAGTAATGCCTGTTGGCCAATGACATCCCAGCAAGGTTTGGGCCAGCAGCAAGTGCACGCCCATTGAAGAGCTGGACCTATTCTGACCACAGTGCATGTCCTAATCAGGAACCACATCTGGCAAAGGAAGATTCAGGGTCCAGTTAGTTTATTTTGTGCTTTCTGCTTCTTTTTAATTTCCTCCACAACTTTAGGAAGTAATTCACAAAAGACTATTTTTTTTTTATATTAAACACTATACTCCATGCCGTCAACTGTTTTTGTTTTGTTTTGTTTTGTTTTTCATGAAGTCCAATGTCTTTATGCTTCCCAGGGTGGTGCCTTTCTCCACCATGCAGCTCAGGAGCACTGTTAGAATGGTGGAGACAGACCATGTTTTATTCCATGTATCTGGGCAGAAATCTGTGATGGAGAGAACTAGCCTTGTGTTGCACTTCCATTGAGGATTATCATGTAAATACTAGGAGGCTTAAATGGAAATTCTAAGTGAAAAAAAAAATAGTTTTCCATAAAAATAGCCACCTTCATACTGAATCATCTCATGGCAACCTAATGCCAATCAAAAACATTTGAAAGGAGGAGCTCGGCACAGATGTAAGGCACTGGCTCTTTCTTAATTCTAAGACAGTCCTTTTTTCAGCCTTTTTGTTTCTGTTTGTGGTGCTCTCTTATTGCTGTTATTGCAAATCCTTCTGCAGATTCAAGTGATTTTGCCTGATGTATCCAAGAATGCTCACACCAGGAACAAGGTTACAGTCTAGCATGGCTATGAATGCTTCCAGAAAACATTGTCCCCAAGTTCTAGACTTAGAACCCATGTGGGCCAGAGAGCTCAACTTGCCCAGCACCTCTCCTTGAGGCCTCTGCAGTGTTCAGGTTCACGGAGGCTGAGGCAAGAAGATCAGGGACCACTCTGTGAGACAAACCTGTGCAGGGTCTTAGCACACAGCACATACTGCAGCCTTTCTGCTGCTACCAGTGCTCAGCTTTGTGAGATTTTTTTCTATCATACTGAACCACAGTGACTGGTAGTCACACCAGAAAAGCATTCTTTTAGTTCCTTCTTTATTTCAGCTTCTCATCAGTGGGTGATTTCTTTGCTGTGAAGTATCAAAATCACCGAACAGTCTTAATTGAGACCTGAAGAATTACTTTTGGACCATTCCTGCTGCTGTTACAATTTATAAACACACATCCATTTTTTCTCTTTCTGCCTCCCTCCCTCTGTCCCTCCTTTCTTCCTTCCTGTTATTTTTTTTGTCCTTTTTGCTGAACTGTTAGCTTTAATAAACTTCTGTCTGATACTGATGATTACTAGAAAAATGGTTGCGTAGCAATGAGTGTGAAGTCATCTTTCTTAAAATATAGAAGTATGATAGAAGCTCAACAAATATATCTGGTTTGCAGACCATGGTATCTATCATGGAATCATCCCTGGTAGAGATAGAAATAAAAGTCTAGTGTGTCTGTAAGATACAATGAAGCAATCTGACAAATTTGCCCAGGGTAAAATTTTCCCAGGTTAAAATTGACTGGATGAAAAAAATCAGTAATATAAAAAATATCCAGTGTATATGATGGCATGGATACTCCCTAGATAAACTAAGTGGTTATTTTGATGTATGGTATAGACACACACTTTACAGTTTCCAATGTCTTTCCAACTTGGATTTGAGAAACCAGTCCTTAATGAACTCTGACATTTTTAAAATTTTGCTGGTCTATTGTCAAAATATATCACCTTCAAAATTATTCAAAAGAAGTATTTATAAAAAGAATATTTTTTTCTCCATGGCATCTTTACGGATATTGTGTTGTTGTCCCAAATATTTCTATAGGGATAAATTACCAGAAAGTTTATGAATGAGGATATACTACTGTTGAAATTTCTGTTATTTCCTATGGAAGAACCACTTTAACTGGAAATAGTCTAAGACATCTCTAGCTTTGTTTTTCTTTCCAAGGAAAAAAAACCTAACAACCCAAAGCTTAACAGTCTTGCTCTGTGCATTCCTGGTTGCATAGTAATTTGACTGTGGCCTCAGTACCATCAATCAGTGGCATGGTTATACATTCTGTCACATGGTAGTTATGAGCTGTAGTATTAGGAGTTTTCTGTCACAACTTCATGATTTAATAAATATACAGAGTTATGTAGCTATGAACACAGTGCAGGTGTGGGATATCTCTTTTCTGTCAACTCTGAAGTGGGTTTAGAATGCACTATTGGTAAAGCAGCAGCAACAGCAACAGAAATATAATAAAAATGAATGTTTGAATGCACTTGAAGATTTAAGGAATTTTTCTCCAGTTAAGTCTGTGCTTTATCTGGTTTCAGTGGCTGTTGCTAGCTACCTGGCATGCAACATAGCATATTTGCATATTTCAAGTTTTATGTTTATAACTCTAGCTCTATTCTCTCACTAGAGAAATCATAAAGTACTTAGTTACTAGTCTATAAGATGCCCATTAACCACACTGTACTATATAACTTGTGATCTGCCTTCTCATTACTGAAGAAATGCTTCAAAATTCTCACAGGCATAAAAATCTCTGAAGAAATACGTATATGCCGAATATGATTTCATTTTATAAAAATATAATGAAATAAAAAATGTTCTTCTTAATTATAAAATACCATATATTGAAACTCCTTTAAATGTGTTTTCTTTGCCAGTATATCCACTAGCTATCTTGGGTTTATTTTCAATACTTAAAAACTATCTTTCCAAAGGCTATGCCTAGTTTAAGTGGAAAAATATAACTTTGCTAATAAACTCTCAGTTTCTGTGGTTTATGAGGTCAGGAAACACATGAGTTCTATTCACAGAATACAAAACTGGCTTTCACCATTCACAATAACTCTCTCTCTCTCTCTTGGGTCTTAAATAATGTGAGGAACAAATTGGATGTCATTTGCATCCTCTTTAAAAAGACAAACTTGATTTGTTTTGCTTTCTCTCCTATTTTACACACTTCAAGATTCTATTAACTTCCATTGATTTTTACCATATATGTAAGTTTACTTGAGAAGCAGTTAAAAAAAATACAGGCTTAGTAAACAGGCCTTTCTCAGTTACAGCATCAATGTGTGTTTACAGATATCAGTAAATGATTTTTTTTTTATTTAAATGCAGAGGTGTAACATTCTTCCAGATATCCTTGCTGCCACATGTATTTTTTCACAGAGGTTTTGTCTATTAGAAAAATAAAAGGACATCAACTCATATATATAAAACAGAATTTTAAAATACATTTATGTCCTTTCTATAATTATGCAAGTCTATTGACTCCTTCTTGTTTTAGTCTCCCTTTTTCCACCTTTTTTTTCCTTCTATCTTTGTTTCTCTGTGTTTATTATTCTGTTTGACTCTGCCTCTGTCTTAGTCTCTGTCTCTGTCTCTCTCTCTCTCTCTCTCTCTCTAATTTGTTATCCCAGTGATACATGATTGAACAGTGGAAATTTAAGCAAGAAAAGAGGCTAGAGGAGCAGAAGAGGAGGTGGGAGACAGAGATTGATGGAAGAGGAGATGGAGGCAGATGTGTATGTTTCTCTCCGTGCATCTCTAACTTTGATGAGATTGTCATATTTATTTTAAGGGTTTCTATGGGTCTAATTTACCTCATATAGATCCGCAGTTTATATCTTTGTGTATTGGTTATAAGCTTATTATGTAGGGGGCTTGTGAATTGAGAATTTAACATATAAACCTGTTTGGTTGTCAGTCATGTTTTTACTGGGCTGTGGAGAATGTGAGCTAAGTTCTAGGCTAGTAGAGGAGCAGGTTGGTCAGTTTCAGCATGGTGGCTTGCTGCTCTGCACTGTAAATGGTAGCCAACTTCCAGACTAAAAGAGAGACAGCTGAAAGAGGGCACTGTGAGAACTGAGTGGTAGAGAAAGAGCCCAGGCACAAGGCTCAGCACTGAAGGCTGGAATGGCTCCAGCAGAGAGACACAAATAGAACCAATTATTTTTTCATGTTTACTGCAACCTGTCCCTCCCCATCTCACCTCTTCTCTCTTTCGCTCTTTCGCTCTTTCGCTCTTTCTCTCTTTCTCTCTTCTCTCTCTCTCTCTCTCTCTCTCTCTCTCTCTCTCTCTCTCTCTCTCTCTCTCTCTCTTCCTCCCTCCCTCCACCACCTCTTGCTTGCTCACTCTTGCTCTCTTTTCCTTTCTGGTGCCCATGTGCCTACTTACTAATGAATATGAGCATGAAAAAAGAGCATTCATAGAGTCCTATGATTTTCACAGAGGTTTAGGAGCATGCACATTAATGGCTTATGGCAAGTTCCTTTACCTGCCAATTCCCGGTCACATGCCTAGACTTGATCTTTAAGCTGACATTCTAAAAGCAATATTCAATCTACAGTCTACTGTTCTGTTCCTCACATTTAATACTCATTATTTCTATGTATAAAGAATATCATTATTATTGTTACATACTATGATTCTGTCATCAAAACAAACTGAAAAGTCATACCTTAAATATTTGCTTTCAGTGAACAAGTAGGTGTTTGTATAAAAATAATATTATACTGGTAATATTAGTTGGGGGCGTTCTACCCTACTTCAGAACATTTAGTTTCCAGATAAAGACACAAAACTCTTATATTTGTAAGCCTTAATAGCTTAATGTCATCTTTCTCTTTTATTTCTTTCTCATTCTCCTCCTTGTTTTCTCTGCTCAGACATCAAACCTGGGAAACATAGTTTCATTTGCTATTCTTTCACCCAGCTATAGTCTATAGACATCTTTATTCAATTAACAGTTTTAAATTAAGGAACAAGGCTATATAGCATTACTGGTCATACACAACAATTCCATAGTTCCTAAGGCAATCATAACTTTGGGGCCAATGTTGGCCTTACCACACATAGCATCAGATCAAACCATAACAGGGGCTTGGTGTAAACATTCTACTATAGAAATTTGTGATCAATTCATTAGCAACATCTAACATTTCTTATTAAATTGTAGTTATCATTCATAGATATAAACATACTGATATTTAAATAAAGTACAAATGATTATACTTAAAATTATATATTTATTTTCATAAAGAAAAAATTTGACTTACATACTTTGTTTTTTTTTTTTTTTTTTTTACTTTGGACTCTTTCCAGTCAGATGTTTATTACATTTTCATTTCAAACAACATCTTCTCAAATATTATAATTTTCCTTATGTTTCACTTGCAATATTTTTTCAATGAAATTTACATTAATCCATTTGTAAATACAATATGTTTCTAAAGCTAGTTATCTAATATCCTTGCCAATAAAAACTAATACTTAGTCCAAATTTTGTTCTACTTTTTGTATATTTTTTCTCTTTCAACTTTATTTTTTAAAAAGAGAGTGAGATGTACAGATTTTTAAAGGCATTCTGGCATAACATTATATGAATATATTTTTCTCAGTATTTAGTTCTTTTAGAAGATTGATAGTATGCTTTGAAATCTAATAGTTAAAATAAGCATAAAATACATGTAGAACAGAAAGTAACATGGAAACAGTCAGAGTTTTCTTGGTGTGTATGTATTAATGATTTTTCAATAAGAAAAAATGCCACAAGGCTATATTCTTAGCTATTGGATTATTAATGATTAAAGGTCCAGGAGTACCACACCCTGAGAGGGTGCTATACACTTATTTTTTTTCCTGAAAATAATTGAGGCTTTAACTTTTTGGCTTTTGTTTTTCCTGAGCTTCATATGGCCTGTGAGTTGTTTCTGGGGTGTTCAGAGCTTTCTGGGGTTAGTATTCAGTTATCAGTGACTGCATATTATGTCTGTTTTTCTGTGACCGTGTTACCTTACTCAGGATGATATTCTCTATATGCATTAATTTTCCTATGAATTTCATAAACTCATTGTCTCTAGTAGCTTTGTAGTACTCCATTGTGTAAATATACCACAATTTTTGTATCCATTCATCTACTGAAGGACATTTGGGTTCTTTCCAGCTTCTGGCTATTATAAATAGGGCTGCTATGAACATTGTGGTACATGTGTTCTTATTGCATGTTGGAGAATCTTTTGGGTATATGCCCAGAAGTGGAATAACTGGGTCTTCAGGTAGGAGTATGTCCAGTTTTCTGAGGAACCACCAGACTGATTTCCAGAGAAGTTGTAACAGCTTACAACCCCACCAACAGTAGAGGAGTGTTCCCGTTTCTCTGCATTCTCGCCAGCATGTGCTGTCATCAAAGTTTTGGATCTTAGTCATTCTGACTGGTGTTAGGTGGAATTTCAGGGTTGTTTTAATTTGCATTTCCCTGATGACTAAGATTACCAAGCACTTCCTTAGATGCTTCTCAGCCATTCGATATTCCTCAATTGAGAACATTTTGTTTAGCTCTGTACCCCATTTTTAATAGGATCGTTTGATTCTCTGGCATTTGCATTCTTGCCTTCCTTCGTTTGGGGTTTGGAAAGGTTGTGAATTGTGTCTTGAGTATTCTGAGATTTTTGGAGAGTATCTGCTTATCAGTGAGTGCATACCATGTATGTCCTTTGTTGACTGGCTTACCTCACTCATGATGATAGTTTCTACTTCCATCCTTTTGCCTAAGAATTCTATAAGGTCATTGTTTCTAATAGATGAATAGTACTCCATCCTGTAAATGTAGCACATTTTCTGTATTCACTACTCTGCTGAAGCACATGTGTGTTCTTATGAGCTTTCGGGTATTATAAATAAGGGTGCTATGAATACGGGAAAGGATGTACTTTTGTTATATGTTCGAGTGTCTTTTGCATATATGCCCAGGATTGGAATAGCTGTATCCTCAAGAAGTACTATTCCAGTTTTCTGAGAAACCACCAGACTGATTTCCAGAGTGGCTTTACCAGCCTGCAAATGCATCAACCATTGAGGAGTGTTCCTCTTTCTCCATGTCATAACCACCATCTCTTGTCACACGAGGTTCAGATCCTAACCATTCTGATTGCTGTGAGTTGGAATCTCAGGGTTGTTTTTATTTGCATTTCCTTGATGGCTAGGAATGTTGAACATTTCTTTAGATGCTTCTCAGCCACTTGGTAATCCTAAGGTTGAGAGTCATACAGATACAAATGAGGATGTTTGCTGCTAACCATCAGACTGAACATGGGGACCCCAAAGAAGGAGGCACAGAAAGGTCTGAAGAAGATGAAAGGGTTTACAACCCAATGGCAAGAACAACATTATCAACTAAGCAAACCCTCCACAGCTCCCAGGAACTTAAACACCAACCAATGAGTATACATGGGGAGACCCATGGCTCCAGTTGCATATGTAGGAGAGGGTAGCATTGTCTGGCATCAATGGGAGAAGAGTCATTTGGTCTAGTGAAAACATGTTTTCCCACAGTAGAGGAAACCAAGGCACTAAGGTGGAGAGGAAAGTTGGGAGAGGTAGCACCTTCATGGATACAAGAGGGGGAATATGAGAATGGGGGAAATAATATTTGAAATATAAATACAGTTAATATCCAATAAAAATAGAAAATACCTTTTTAAAAAACATTAAATTTTTCACCACCCAAAATAACCAGAAAATAAATGATATTAAAAGACAAATAGGATTTACAACTTTCTGTTAGTTCAGGAATTGTAAAAAGCAGATGAAATTTCTTTCTGTCCAGCTTTGGAAACCCTGCTACAACTAGTTATTATTCAAAATTTCAATGGAGATCATTTCTAGTGCAACATCCCTAAGAAAATGAATAAATTCATCTCATATGTCCTACAACAATAGATTTTAAATAATTTAGAGAAACTGACTAATTAAAATTTCCAAATAGAATAAAAATACATTGGTAAGTACATATGTGAGAAGTATTCATTGACCAATGAAGAACAAAGTTCAGATAAAGGTGAGTTTCCATGAGGATGTTCCCTACACCCCCAACAACACCAGTCCTCCCTACTCCCTGGGGCCTCCTGTCTCTTGAGGGTTAGGTGCATCTTCTCTGACTGAACCTTGTCCTCTGCTAGATATGTGTTGTGAGCCTCATATCAGCTGGTTAATGCTGCCTGGTTGGTTATCCAGTGTCTGAGAGATCTCAGGGGTGCAGGTTAATTGAGACTGGTGGTCCTCTTACAAGGTGACCCTCCTCCTCAACTTCCTCCAGCTTTGCACTAATTCAACCACAGGGTTGGCAACTTCTATTGATGGTTTGGATGATTATATCTGTATGTGACACTTTCAGGTGCTTCTTAGGTCTTCCTGAGGGCAGTCATGATAGGTCCCTTTTTGAGAGAACTCCATAGCCTCAGTCATACTGTCAAGCTACCCTTGACCTTGTTCTCAATGTGGGCTCATTACTTGACCTCCTTTTCTCAGTCCTACCCTTGATCTGATTAACAATGTGGGCTCATTACCTGACTTCCTTTCCTTTAGGCTCTTCTCCATTTTTTGTCCCTGCAGTTCTTTCAGTCATTTGACCACAGCATGGCAAATCTATCTCTCACTTGATCACCTCTCTTTCTGCTGGAGGTAAGTTCCACAGGTTCCCTCTCCCAACTGTGGGGCTTTTCATCTAAGGTCCCTCCTTTTGAGTCCTAAGATTCACCTCCCAGGTCTCTGGAACATTCTGGATGATCCTCCTACCTCCTACATCCTGAGATTTCCAGTTTTCATTCTTTCTACTGGACCCCAGGACTTCAGTCCTTTCCCCAACGCAATACCTGATCATGTTGTCTTTTCCCTTCAATGTACCCTTTCTCACCGAGGTTCCTCCCTTTCTTCTCACTCCTGTGATTACTTTTGTCTCCTTCTGAAGAATGATTGATGTATCCTCAGTTGGGAACTTTGGCTTATTAACCTTTATCAGATTTGCGGATTATATCCTGGGTATTCTGTTCCTTTTCTTTTTTTCTTTTTCTTTCTTTTTTTTTTTTTTTTTTTTTTTTTTTTTTTTTTTTTTTCTTTTTGCTGAGAGTTCTAGAACAAAAGAAACAAACACACCCAAGAGGAGTAAAAGGAATGAAATAGTTAAATTCAGGGTAGAAATAAAGCAAATACAAAAAAAAAAAAAAAAAAAAAAAGAAATATAAAAAGAATCAACAAAACCAAAAGCTGGTTCTTTGAGAGAATCAACAAGATAGATAATCCCCTCACCAAACTATCAAAAGGGCCCAGAGGCAGTATTCAAATTAACAAAATCAGAATAGAGAAGTGGGGCAATTCAACAGAAATGGAAGAAATTAAAAAAAAATCACATCCTAATACAAAGCCTATATTCAATAAAACTTGAACATCAGGATGAAATGAGTGATTTTCTAGAGAGAAACCACATACCAAATTTAAATCAAGAGCAGTTAAACTATCTAAAAGGGTCCATATCTCATAAGGGAAGAGAATAGAAGAAGTCATTAAAAACATCCCAACCAAAAAAAAGAAAAAACAAAAAAAAAAAAAAAAAAAAAAAAGGAATCTGGGGCCAGATGAATTTAGTGCAGAATTCTACCAGACCTTGAAAAGAGAACTGATATCAAAATTTATCAAATTTTCCCGTAAAATAAGACAGAAGAAACACTACCTAATTCATTCTATGAAGCCACAATTACTCAGACCACTTAACCACAGAAAACACAACAAATAAAAAGAACTTCTGATCAATTTGCTCATGAATATTGATGCAAAAATATTCAATAAAATTCTTGCAAACCAAGTTCAAGAACACATCAAAACCATCATTCACCACAGTCAGTTAGGCTTTGCCAGAGGGATAAAAAGTTGGTTCAATACATAAAAATTGATTAATGAAATCCACTGTATAAAGCCCATAGGAAAAAAATCACATGATCATCTCCTTAGATGCAGAAAAGGCAGTTGACAAAGTCCAAAACCCATTCATGTTAAAAGTATTAGACATAACATCATAAACACATGTTTAAAACATGTCTTAAATGGGAAAAGGAGTTACTACAAAACTGTTTAATTACATATTCTCTTTGTCAATATATGATTAATTCTTTCTTACTTTAAAGATTCTTATTTAAGTAGATGCAGACATATAAAAAAGCTTCCATTGGGGTTAAATATTTGAACTGAAAATCTTAAATCCATTTAAATAAAAACTGCATATGCATACATAAGCAATTTATGTACAGGCATAATATATACTACTTTTACAATATATATTCTTTATATGCTAAAAATTGTAATGTGCTTTTTGCTATTCAGCTTAATAAGTTAAAATGCAATTATAAATTTCAAGTCAGTATTCATGCTTGCTGTTAACATGACTTTTTTCTGCATATATGTATATATACATTTATATGCATGGAAAGTAAGTAATTGCACATATTATAAAGATGTGTGTGCTTGTTTGCATAAATTACAGTATACATTTTTATAAGTATACATCAGAGTGCTCAGTGACAGTTTCTGAAATAACTTCATTGCAAAGCATATTAAATTACATAAAAGATAATAAATACCAAATGAGTGTCAGGAATTAGATATGATATGTCATTTTACTTTTTAAGGCCAAAACCACTTGTCTTCAAATATGTATATATTTGAATATAAATATAAAATATAAAATATACATATATATATATTTACATTAAGCACAACATAAAAAGTATTTACATCATGGACTTATAAACCTATGTTTTCTTTGGCAGTTTAAATGTTTATCAAATAAACTAGATTTTTAATTAACTTCAAGTAATTATATGTCCTAATTTGTTGAAAATTCTTTTTGAAATACTTGGATGGCTGAATTATAATAGAAAACAACCCAAGAGAATCATAAGTACACTAATTAGTTTCCATTAGATGAAAATAAACATGCTACCAAATTATTATGAAAATGAGGACCATATATTACTTCTTCAGTTTACACTGCCTAGCATAAATTTTAGGGGATGTGATTCTTACATGATGCTCCTATTTTAATTAATTATTGGTAACTGGGAACTGGAGTGATTGTTGTGGGTAAAAACACCTGTGCAAGAATTAGAATCTGATTCCATATCTCAGCTCTTAAAAGTACAAAACCAGACATGTCCTAGTATTTGGTTAACAGGGCAGATTAAAAGAGCAGGGCATTTTATGGCTTCCACCCATAAGCTTGGACACTGTAGGGTTATGGGTTCTTGATTAGCCCAGGCAGGTGTTGGGCTGTAGAGAAGCCTCATGACACTGCTCCTGAGAAGCAGAAGTCCAGTCTGAGTCTTGGGACAGCAGGACCTGGATAAGTGGTTACCAGACTTGCAGCTAGGCCAGGGTCCTCTGGGTCACAGAATTTTGACACTCAGGCTTTCTCTGGATCTAGTCCAGAGCTTGGGGGAAAGGGGAACTCTGGTCTCTTCCACAGGGGAAATGAGGGCTTGAGCTTGGTTAGGTGGCTGCTGTGGCTAGGAGCACATAGAGGCCTTCTACTGGAGATTAGGTGGCAGTTCTATAGGCAAAGGTTCTGCATTGGCTTCCCATGGAGGATCATAATGAAAAGAGGCAGCCCATCGTTTCAAGGCATCTATTGTCATGGTGGAATGTGGATGAGTAAAACCTTACCCCATTTCTCAGGATGTGCCTGAGGTTAAAAATCTTTCACAGAAAGGAAGGCCTGGGAAGGAAAACTTATTGGCTAAGCCCTCCAGACCTTTAGCCAACTCATTAAAATGAAGATCTGTCTTGAGCCTACATGACCACATGTCACACACTCTACATGTGGAGGAGCTCAGAATATTGCCTTTGCATGACCGATGGCCACAAATCTATAGGTGGCTGCAGCTAGGGACAAGGGCCTGGTGCCCAGGATTCAGGCAAAAGTCCTACAGTCCCATGAGGGTCTCCAGGGTGTAGAGCCTCAGCTCAGAAGGTAACCATGTAACAGTTACACTTTGAAAACCTTATTAACATATAGTGACTTTATATAGTGATACAACATTTAAATTTAGAATGCCCAATGATTACAAAAGTATTTACTTTTTATTGGACTTTTTTCCTTTACTTACATTTCAAATGTTGTCTGCCTTCCAAGTGTCCCTTCTGGAATCCCACTATCCCATTCCCCCTCCCCCCACCTCAATGAGAGTGTTCCCCCACCCACTGACTCTCTCTTATCTCCCCTCTCTGGCATTCCCCTACACTGGCAGAATTGTAATTCAGCCTAAACAAGACCAAGGGCTTATTCTCCCATTGATGCCAGACAATGCCATTCTTTGCTACACTTGCTCCTGGAGCCATGGGTCCCTCCATGTGTGCTCTTTGATGGTTTTGTTCTTGGGAGTTATAGGGGAGGGGGCTGGTTGGTTGATATTGTTCTTCCTGTGGGGTTGAAAACCCCTCCAGCTTCTTCAGTCCTTTTTCTTACTTCTGCATTGGAGGCCTCATTTTTAGTTCAATGGTTGGTTAAGAACATATAACTCTGTATTTCTCAGGCTATGGCAGAGCCTCTCAGGAGACAGCTATACTAGCCACGCCTCAGCATGACTTTACATCCACAATATGGTCTGGGTTTAGTGACAGTATATGGAATAGATTGCCCTGGAGGGGCAGTCTAAGAATTGTCTTTCCTCCAGTTTCTGTTTCAAATTTTGTCTCTGTATTTTCTCCCATAAGTATTTAGTTTCCTCTTTTAAGAAGGACTGAACCATCTTCTCTTTGGTCTTCCAACTTTATCACATTCCTGTGTTCTGTGGATTGTATCTTGGGTAAGCTGAACTTTTTGGCTAATATCCACTTATCAATGAGTGCATACCATATGTAGACTTTTCGTAATAAGAATTTCATAACGTAATTGTTTTTAATAGCTGAGAAATACTCCATTGTGTAAGTGAACCACATATTCTTTATCTATTCCTCTGCTGAAGAACATCTGGGTTCTTTCCAGCTTCTGGCTATTCAAAACAAGGCTGCTGTAAATATTGTAGAACATGTCTCTCTATTATATGGTGGAGTATTTTGTGGTATATGCTTAGGAGTCGTGTGAGGTGATTCTCGGGGTTGTTTTGGTTTGCATTCTCCTGATGACTAAGGATATCAGGGGATTAGCTCAAATGGTAGAGCATGCACTTAGCTGCTAAGCCACACAATAATGTTTAGTTGGTAATTTGCCTAGCTACATCCTCCATTTTTAATAGGATTATTGCATTCTCTGTAGTCTAACCTCTTGTGTTCTTTGTATATATTGAATATGAGCCTTCTATCAGATAGATGTTGGATAGGTATAGAGCTTTTCACAATCTGTTGGTTGCTATTTTGTCCTATTTACAGTGTCCTTTCTCTTACAGAAGCTTTACAATATTATGAGGTCAAATTTGTAAATTCCTGATCTTAGAGCATAATCTACTGGTATTCTGTTCAGGAAAATTTCCCCTGTGCCTACCTGTTCTTGATGCTTTCTCACTTTCTCTTCTATTAGTTTCAATGTGTCAGATTTTATGCAGAGGTCTTAGATCCACTTAAACTTGAGCTTTATAGAAGGTGATAAGTATGGGCCAATTTGGATTCTTCTAGATGCTGACCTCAAGTTGAAACAACACCATTTGTTGAAAATGTTGTCTTTTTTCCACTGAATGGTTTTAGATCCTTTGTCAAAGATCAAGTGACATAGGTGTGTGGGTTTATTTCTGGGCCTTTAGTTCTATTCTATAGATCTACCTTCCTCTCTCTGTACAAATACCATACAGTTTTTATCACAACTGCTCTGTAATACAACCTGAGGTGGAAATCATGACTCTCCAAGAATGTTTTTATTGTTGTGAATAGATTTTTGCTATCCTGGGATTTTTGTTATTCCAAATGAATTTGCAAATTGTTCTTTCCAATTCTATGAAGAATTGAGTTGGAATTTTGATAGGAATTGTATTGAATCTTTAGATTACTTTTGACAAGATGGTCATTTTTACTATGTCAATCCTGTCAATCCATGAACATGGGTGCTTTTTCCATCTTTTGGGTGTTTTTTTTTTTTTTTTTTTTTTTTTTTTGTTCAGGGATTTGAAGTTCTTGTCATACTGATCTTTAACATCTTTGGCCACACCAAGATATTTTATATTGTTTGTGACTATTGTGAAGGGTTGCTAATTTCTTTCTAAGCTTGTTTATCCTTAGAGTAGAGGAAGGCTACTAATTTGTTTGAGTTAACTTTATATCCAGTCCCTTTGCTGAAGTTTTTTATCAGGAGTTCCCTGGTGGAATTTTGGGGTCACTTCAGTATACTAAAATGTCATCTGTAAAAAAGGAAATTTTGACTCTTCCATTTTCAATTTGTATCCCTGTAACCTCTTTTTGTTGACTAATTTCTTGGCCCAGGTCTTGAAATTCAATATTGAATACAAGGGAGAGAGTGGACAGCCTTGTCTAGTTCCTTATTTTAGTGAGATTGTTTCAAATTTCTCACCATTTAATGTTGGCTACAGGTTTGCTGTATGTTACCATTAAAATGTTTAGGAACACACCTTGAATTTCTGAACTTTCCAAGACTTTTAACATGAAAGGGTATTGAATTTTGTCAAATGGTTTCTCAAATTCTAATGAGATGATCCTGTTTTTTTCTTTGAATTTGTTTATATATAGTGGATTATGTTGATTGATTTCCATATATTGAACCATCCCTGCACCCCTGGAATGAAGCCTACTTGATCATGATGAATGATCATTTTGTTCTCTTCTTTTTTTTTAAACAACTTTATTTTACAAAACAAAGATAAATGTACAGATTTTAAGCATTGTTTGCATAAAATTATACAATACATTTTTGTCAGTACTTCTCTTCTTGGATTCAGTTTGTGACAATTCTATTAAGTACATTTGCATCAATGTTCATAGGGAGATTGGACTGTAGAGCTCTTGCCATTGTGTGATTGTGTGATTGTGTGGTTTAGGTATAATTATAACTGTGGCATCACAGAATGAATTGAGTAGTGTTCCTTCTGTTTCTTTGTTGTGATATAGTTTGAGGAGTATTTGTATTTTCTTTTTTTGAAAGTCTGATAGAATTTTGTACTAATTCCAACTGGTCCTGAGATTTTTTTTTTTTTTTTTTTTTTTGGTTGTGAAAATTTTCATGATTGTTTCTATTTCTGTAGGGAATATAGGACAGTTTACATGGCTTATCTTATACTGATTTAATTTTGGTACCTTGTATTTGTCTAGAAAATTGTACATTTCATCCAGATTTTCCAGTTTTATAGATTATAGGCTTTTGTTGTAGGATCTGATTATTTGTTGAATTTCTACGGTTTTGTTGTTATGTCTCCCTTTCATTTCTGATTTTGATAATTTCAATAATGCTCTTATGCTGTCTGGTTAATCTTGCTAAGGCTTTATTCATCTTGTTGATTTTTTTCAAAGAACTAGCTCCTTGTTTTGTCGATTCTCTGTGTAGTTCTTTTGTTTTTACTTAGTTGATTTCTGGCCTGAATTTGATTATTTCTTGCCATCCACTCCTCTTAGTTGTATCTTCTTATCTTTGTTCTAGAGCTTTCAGGTGTAGTATTAATACTATTAATGTATGCTCTCTCCAGTTTCTTTTTGGAGACACTAAAAGCAATGAGTTTTCTTCTAAGCACTGCTTCCATTGTATTCCTTAAGTTTGGGTATGTTGTGACCTCATTTTCTTTAAATTCTAGAAAGTCTTTAATTTATTACTTTATTTTTTCCTTGAGGAAGTTATTGTTGAGTGGCATGTTGTTCAGCTTCCATGCTTATGTGGCTTTTTGTTGTTTTTATTGTTATTAAAGACAAGTCATATTCCATGGTGATCTAATATGATGCATGGGTGTGTATCAATCTTCCTTTATCTGTTGAGACATGTTTTCTGAGGAGATACCATGTGATGCTGAGAAAAAGGTATATATATATATATATATATATATATATATATATATTTGTTTTAGGATGGAATATCCTATAGATATCTGTCAAAACATTTTGATTCATAACTTCTTTTAGTTTCACTCTGTCCATGTTTATGTTCTGTTTCCATGTTTTGCACATTGAAGAGAGTGGGATGTTGAAGACTCCCACTATTATTGTGTGTGATGTAATGCATGCTTTTGGCTTCAGTAAAGTTTCTGTTATGAATGTGAGTGCCATTGTATTTGGAGCATAGATGTTCAGAATTGGGAGTTTATCTTGGTAAATATTTTCCTTGTGTTGATTATGAAGTGTCCTTACTAAACTTTTTTTATAACATTTTCTTAAAAGTCATTTTATTCAATATTAGATAACTACACTAGCTTATTTCTTGGGACCATTTGTTTAGAAAATTGTTTTTCAACATATTACTCTGAGATAGTATCTGTCTTTTCACTGAGGTGTGTTTCCTGTATGCAGCAAAATCCTGGTCCTGTTTATCCAGTATGCTAGTCTATATCTTTTTATTGGGGAATTGACTTCATTGATGTTAAGAGATATTAAGAAATAGTGATAGTTGCTTTCTGTTATTATTTTTGTTGTTGTTGTTGTTGGAGGTAGAATTATTTTGTGTGGCTGTCTTTTGGATTTGTTGCAAGTAGATTATTTTCTTGCTTTTTCTAGTCTGTAGTTTCTCTCCTTTAGTTGGAGATTTCCACCTATTATTCTTTGTAGGGCTGGATTTGTGGAAAGATGTTATGTAAATTTATTTTTTCATGGAATATCTTGGTTTCTCCATCTATGGTAATTGAAAGTTTTGTTATGTAGAATAGCCTGAGCTGGAATTTGTGTTTCTTATTATATGAATGACATCTGCTTAAGATCTTCTTGCTTTTATATTCTCTTTTGAAAAGTCTGCTGTAATACTGAAATGTCTGCCTTTATATGTTACTTGACCTTTTCCCTTTCTGTTTTTAATATTCTTTCTTTGGTTTTTGCATTTGATGTTTTGACTGTTATATAATGAGATGAATTTCTTTTCTGCTCCAGTCTAATTGGAATTCTCTAGACTTCTATGTTTATGTTAATCTCTTCAGGTTAGAAAAGTTTTCTTCTATAATATTTTGAAGATGTTTGCCAGTCCTTTAATTTTGGAATCTTCTATCTCTATTATGCCTATTATTCTTAGGTTTGGTCTTCTCATTGTGTTCTGTACTTAATGCATGTTTTTGGTTAGGAGCTTTTTGCAGTTTGCATTATCTCTGACTGTCATATCAAGGTTTTCTGTGGTATCTTCTGCCTCTAAGATTCTCTCTTCTATCTCTTGGATTATGTTGGTGATGCTTGCATTTATGATTCCTGATCTCTTTCCTAGGTTTTCTATCTCTGGGGCTGTTTCCCTTTGTGATTTCTTAATTGTTCCTATTTCCATTTTCGATCCTGGATACTTTTGTCTAGTTCATTCTCCCATTTGTTAGTGTTTTCCTGTATTTCTTTGATGGAGTTATTCATGCCCTTAATAAAGTTTTCTACCATCACCATGAGGTATAATTTTAAATCAGAATCTTGCTTTTCAGATGTGATGGGATATCCTAGACTAGCTGTAGTGGGAAAGCTGTGTTCTAATGATGCCAAGTAGCCTTGGTTTCTGTTTCCAATGATCTTGTGCTTGCCTCTTGCCATCTGGTCTCTAGTGCTACCTGCCCTAGTTCTCTCTGACTGAATCCTAGCCTTCTTAAGATCTGGATTGTGTCAGACTCCTCAGAGTCCAGGTGTCTCTGTGATCCTGTGATTCTGGAACCTGTGATCTTGGGATTTCCAAGTGTGTCTAGAGCTCTGGGGAATCAAGCTGCCTCTGAGATTCTGGAGTCTCAGTGTGACCAAGCTCCTGATGTCCTTGAGTGTGTCAGAATTCTTATACTCCTGGGTTTATCCCATTTCCTTGTGGTCAAGCTTCCTCTGTGATCCTGGGATTATTAGTACACCTGTGTTTCTGTGATCCTGTAATCCTGGATGTTTTAGAGTACTTTGGTGACAGGCTTCTTCTGGGTGTTGTGGGGATGCATGCAGTACCAGTGCCCAAGGTATGCTCAGGGCTCAAGCTCAGGAAAGGACCTGGGCTGCAGCCTGGGCAGGGGTTCTTATGTTCCTGATCCTGGACAGATGCTATGTTTTGCTCACCTGTGATCCAGTGATCCTCAGCATGTTACAGCACCTGGGTGACAGGTTTCTCTGGGTGTTGTGAGGTTGGGTTCAGTATTAGCACCCGAGGTCTGCTCAGGGCTATATTCACTCTTTATTAGTGATTTTCTTATTCAAATATGTGGAAGTATAACTGAGCCAAGTTGATTTGAGCTTTACTTTCATGTGCCCCATTTGTGACACGTTCATTTACCATTTGTGTGACTAAGAGACATGAAATGCCTAAAAACTTCTTCATGCTTGAACTTAGAGCTACGGATAACAACTACTAGAACAAGTTATTTATAACCTATGTCTGAGATATACTATATTCGAGAGAAGAGAGGATGTAAAGCATGAATAATAGTTTTATACCTCCCACATGAATAAAGAAATATATATATATATATATATATATATATATATATATGTGTGTGTGTGTGTGTGTGTGTGTGTGTGTGTGTGTGTGTGTGTGTCTGTGTGTGTGTGTGTATAGCTTTATGACAAAAATTTAGAAACATAAATCAATATGTAATCTTGGTGCTTTTGGTTTCCTTTTATATGCCATTTTCTCATGGTTTTTATGAGTATGTATTCATGTGCACATACACATAGAATGCAAGAGTCAAACTCTGCTCTAGTTCCCCAGGTGTCTTCATTTTGTTTATAGAGATAAATTCTCTTACTGGGCTGTTACTGGGTTGTGAGTGTGCAGTAATTCCATAGCATTTTCACCTGGATACCAGGGAATGGCCTAAGATGTTCAGTACTTTTCAAACTGTCCTGCTCTATCAGCCCTGTTCTGGTTTGGAGCTGAAAAATGTAGTCATAGATACTAAATCATTATAACTGGGTTAAATCCTGTTGTGTTATGGTATGTTAAAACCTGTTATGTTAAAATGAGTCTGACATTTGAAAATACAACAGGGAGTTTCGAGACAAATGGCCATCACAAGTACACAAATAGTTTAAAATGGACACTTGGGAATGTGGTAGAGACCAAAGTATTTTGTCTTGAAATGAATGACACTGTAGAAATAGTTATATAAAGTGGTATGATGAAATGTTAATCTATTTGATCTTAAATACCAGTTTATAAATTTTGGTAGCAATTGATCTAAGTGAATAATGACTATGCTGGGTCATTTGATGTAGTGGGACATAATGCCAGGATATTTTTGAAGCATTGCCCTAAATTTTTTTATGAAAATAAATGTGGATGAGTATATTTTTTAAATCAGAGGGCTTTGAGTGATGAATAGATTTCAGTATTTAAGATTAAGATAGAAAGTAGCAGACTTTTTACTATTTTAAAGATTTTTGTGTATAAGAATATAGCAATGATAAAGTATATATATATATATATGGCTTAAACAAACTACATCCAAATAAATTAAAATGTTTTTGTAATTACATGTATAAAGCATACACAGCTTTTGAAATTTATTGAATAAATTCAACCTCAAATATTGATGGAAATTGTCTAACAAAAATTTATAATTATGTGATTAGATCAAATAAAATATAATCTTGAAGCAGCTCATAAAAACTCCTGGTGTTGCACAATTGACATGAATTGGTTCTGAAGACAGCATAAAGTTGGAGATTACACATTTGACTTGCAATTATAGGTTGTTAATACAGAAATGTAATGAAGCGGAGGAAATCCATTATATGCATGCAGTAGAGAGTATGTGACTTCTTTTTCTAATGGAGACATGCTCATCATACAAACTTTAAAACTTAAAAAAATATTTTTATAACTTTACTGTGGAATTTGATAAATATTTTGTTAGAATGTATTTCATTGACTAAGTTTTTACATATATTTCTTGTCATCTGTATTCCAGAAAGTAGCCATATCTAAAAATAAGAAGAGTGAAAAATTATTTCCATGACTACAATTTATTCATCCTGTATGTGTTCAGGCACACATGCATCTTCATGTGCTGGAAGACATCTTCTTTGACCTTGATGACTGGTGTTGAACTCACAGAGATCAACCTGCCTTTGCCTCCCTAGTGTATGCCACCACGCCTGGCTTCTACCTTATCTTTTGAGACAGCATCTTTCACTGAATGTGGACCTTGCTACCAGTTCAGTTACAATACCTTTTGGAAGGTATGGACCATTATTGCTCTCCAACCAGTGTTGAGATTATAGGCATATACTGGATCACTGGCTTTATGCGGGTGCCATTTAGTGATTGATTTGTCTTGACAGCTCCAAGTAAGAGATTTTAATAATTTAAAAATGTGGAGATTAGTTTTTAAAAGTCCCAAAAAAATCTGTACTGTACCTAGATAGATCTTAGAGATTGTAAGATTTTGATGGGGTCAAAACATCTAAATGGTAGAAACTCTGTTTGTCCCACTGAGACACTGCAGACCTCCAGCCTTTCTTCCCTTTCTTCTTCATTTAAGAATCTCTGCAGTGTGGAGCTTAAATACATCTTCCAATGTCCCTCTGGAGTTCCTAGTACTAGAGAGTTTCCCAGAGCTGCCCCATCATAGTAGAGAGAAAACAAAACAAAACAAACAAAAAAAAAAAAACCTCAAACAATGCTCAGTATTGTAGCACACACCTGTAAACCCAGCACTCAGGAGACAGAGACAAATGGATCTCTATGAGTTCAAGGCCAACCTAGTATACAGAGCAAGTTCTGTGCCTGACAGGCGATACAGAGAAACCCTGTCTTTAAAAACCAAAAACACAAACAAACAAACCTAAACCCAAACCCAAACCAAAACAAACCCTAAAACAAGTTCCAAAATAGCCCTAATACTAGAAAAATTAGTATTATAGTCAGCTTCACTCCTGTCCACTTGCTTATAAATATTTCCAGCCTTGCTCTGAAATCCATTAAGATATTATATAACAAATTTTGTAAGCCTTAATATTATTTTATAAATTAAATAAACTAATAAAAATAAAGAAGCAACTTTGTATTTAAGTGGTCCTTCAATTTAGGGCTATTTTGTTTTACCTGCATTCACACAGAACATATATGCACATACATGAGTGTGTGCGCACAAAGAGATACACAAGGCACCCACCCCATGGCATTCATCTTGAATTCCTTCAGATCTCATATTCTTTATTTCAGAAAGCTTTGAAAAGCACCCTTTCATATGGAAAAATCCTAGATATATCTATGTGTACTAAAAACCATAGAAACACACCAGAAACCTGGTTTTCTTTTGGGGTCACTATATATATGATAAACAAACAAAACAAGGATTTTCAAAGACAAGTCAGTGTTTAAAAGTATTTGCTGGTCTGTTAGAATTTAATCCCCAGTACCCACAATGGGCAGCTCATAACTACCAGTGAATCCAGTTCCAGGGGATTTTATTTATCATCTGTGATTAACAAAGGCAGGTAGACCTCTGTATACTATTGCAATGTTAACAAAAACATGTATACTTGCTGTATCCTAAGAATTAAAGGGCTGGGGTAATGGGATGCTGACCTATAAGATAATCAAGTGGAAAACCATAGGGTAAATGACTATATTGATATGTAAAATGAAAAACCGCACCAGTGTTCTGCAGAGAATATTTTAGGAAACATAGAGTTCTTCCTAGAGAACTGACACACACACACATACACACACACACACACACACACACACACACACACACACACATACACACACACACACACACACACACACAAAAGCGAGCAGGACATGGACATAAAAAATGTCAGAATAGCATGCAGAGATAAGTCTACGGAGGAAGCAGGACACAGAAGCAAGCTGGGAAAGCTGTATCAGGCAGAACACAGGCCACCAACTTGGATCCATAATTTGACTTCAAAGCATTCTTTTCCCAGACACCCCTTTTCTCGGAACCACACTTCAAGCTGAAACTGGACCTTGGCAATGTAAAGCAAAAGAAGAGGGAATGATTTATTTTATTCACACAGTTTATTTTATTTATTTTTTTATTTTTTACAATCTAGTTGCTATCCAACTCCCGGTCTGCCTTCCCACAGTTCCTAATCCTATTCTTCCTCCCCTCTGTCTCCAAGAGAATAGAAAATGTCCTACTACCTCCTCCATTGTCCTTCACTGAGACCTCAAGTCTCTTGAATGTTAGGCACGTTTTCCCTCAATGAGGCCAGACCAGCAGTCCTCTGCATGTTTGCGTGCACATGTGCATGCATGTGTGTTTGTGTGTGTGTGTGTGTCTGTCTGTCTGTCTGTATGTATGTATGTATGCATTTCTGGATGTGAAGGGTTTGTACCAGCTAGTGTATGCTTCCTAGTTGGTGTGTCAGTGTCTGAGAGATCTCAGGGGTTATTTGAGATGGGACACCTGGTCTTCCTTTAGTGTCACCCTCATCTTTTCCAGGCTTTCTTTAATTCAACCACAGGGGACCCTGACTTCTGTACATTGCTTGGGTGTAAGTATTTGCTCCACAGTCAGCTGACTGTTGGGCTTCTCAGAGGACAGCCTTGCTAGACCATTGCAAATAGTTTCTTAATTGTGACATTTAGCTTGTGAGATTTTTTGATGACCCTAGCAAATCACTACATTACCCACTGAGACAAAAATTTCCTAAGGCTATCATATCAGAGTCTAAATAAGTTGGTTTGTTTTCTCTGAAAAATTAGTTATTTATTTTTCTGAAAAAATGTTGATAAATGCTGACTTCGGATAGTATAATGGCTGAATCAAACTACTTCATTTTAGGAAACAGTCCTAATACGACTCACTCATATATATATATATATATATATATATATATATATATATATATATATATATATATATAGATGATAGATTAACAAAATTTTGTCTGATAAGCTTCATCATGTTAATGAACTATAGTTAATTATAAATGCTATTAATGTATCGTTTCTTAAAAATAGTCAATTATTATTACAAATTGCATGCTCAATTTTATTTGACTGGCAGGTCTAAAAGCATCATTTAGTAAATTATATAAAAGCCCATTATTCATCTCTAGATTAGTATGGTTCTGGGATAAGCCTTGTTCATATTCCTTCTCAAGCAGGTTAGGGGCATAAGCTCTTCTGAATTCTGAGTAGTTGTGTGTAACCCATATGCATTATAAATATGTATATTAAGAAAAGCACATCAGTATTTAAGAATAAAGTGGAATATAGAAGATTTTTTCCTTTTTACTGTAACACTTTCTGTGTACAAGGATATGTATATGATAGGGTTTATGCATAGGGTTACAGGTGCCTGTGGAGGTCAGAAGAGGGTTTGAAATACCTGGAGTTTAGTTGCCGGAGTTTGTGGGTACAGAACAGCACATGTGAGTCCTCTGTAAGAGGCCGCCTCAAGCTACTTCTTTAATTTTTAGTAATGGCAACTTTATTTGGAAATTGAATTTTTTGTGTTCACTTCCAAAAATGGGGGAAAAAAATGACATGTGATGTTGATTTATTCCTTATCAAATAAACCTGTGATACTTCCTTTTCATTATGTAAAATTTTACGACTAGCTCTCTAGCACTAATGTTCTATTTATTGATGACCTGAATTATTAGTTATGTCTCCAAGGTCAGTATGTGACAAAGTGATAAGTAAAGATGCTGAACAAAAACAAAAAACAAATGGAAAACATTTATTTTACATTCATTTTTAGTGAGAATTTCACGTATAACTTTTCTTTCCCTGTACCCCTCCCAAGTTACTCAAACTCCCTTTCAACCTCTCATATGCAAACATAAACACATGTGCGTGCTCACGCAAGCACAAATGCACGTGCACACACATACATACTCTTCTAAATCCATTTAATTTGGTTGGATGTGTGTGTGTTTCAGGCTGACAACTTGAGACTGGGTAATCTATTTGGGTCAAATTGCTGCAGAAGGCTGATTTCCCATGTCTCAGCAACCATTCTTGTCTATGCATGGAGCCTTGAGAGATTTCTTCTAGTCACACTGGCTTTTCAGATGGCGTTGTCCTCATGCAGTTCTTCTTAAGGAGACCACTGTGCTAAGATTTCAGGGGTGGGACTTCCTCTCATACATAAAAGGCAACAGCTTCAGTAGACATCCTGTTCCCCTGACTCATATAAGTTTTATTATGTACATTTAAACCAAATTTCCCTAGTAGAGAGAGATCATATAGTCTTTTGAATATGTTATAAGCATATTGAGTGTGGAGCCTGTAATCAAATGAGAAAAGAAAACAAAAGAATGCTCTTTACTCTCTTTTCCTCTTCTTCTGTGTCTCTTTTGATTCTAATGTACTGTTGTTGCTTTTAGTACTTTTGTTTTGGGTTTATTTTTTTAAATAAATGTGATATATTTAATTTTCCATTTGTTTGTTTATATATTTATTAATTAACTTTACATATCTAGCAATATTTCAATCCCCCTGTCAGATGGCATCACCCCCATTCCCCCTTCTTCCTCATGTTCGAGAAGAGGAGGTTGCCCCTTGGTACCAAAACACTTCGACACCTCAGGTCACTGTAAGAATAGGTACATCCTTTGCCACTGAGGTTAGAAGAGAGAGCTCAATTAAGGGTACAGGATCCGCAGGCAGAAAGCAGTCATGGTAAGTCTACACTTCAGTCTTTAGGAGACCTGTGTGAAAATTAAGTTGCACATTGGCTACATAGGTGCCAGGACCTTAGGTCCAGCTTTGTATGCTTTTTGGTTGGTGGTCCAGGCTAGATTCACAAGAATCCTGGCTAGTTGACTCTGTGGCTCTTCCTGTGGAATCCCTACACCCTTCAGGTCTGTCAATACTTTCCCTTTCTCTTCCACAAGACTTCCCGACCTGTGTCTAACAATTGATTGTGGGTCTCTACATCTGTTTTGTTCAGCCACTGGAAAGAGCTTATCAGATGACAGGTATGCCAGGTTCCTGTCTGCAAGCATAACAGAATATCATTAATAGTGTCAGGGAGTAGTTTTTGTTCATCGGCTGGGTCTCAAATTGGACCAGAAATGAGTAGGCTATTCTCTCAGTCTTTGTTACATCTCTTTCCTTGCACTTCTTGTAGGAAGGACAAATTTTAGGACAAAGTTGTTAGTAAATTCTATCTTCTCTCATCAAATTCATTTTTAATAAAAATGTCTGAGTCATGTAAAATTTTAAGGATTTTCAAATATGCAATTTACTAAAACATAAATGTGGTCCGGATCAACTGACCACTTTATAAATAATGCGTTCATGGTTAATCTATGAACCAAATTATGGCTTAATTAAAATATAATTATATAATTTTTCTTTTTCATCTCATTTTGTCAAATCTTTGATAATATTTTACAGCAATGTAATGTGAAATTATGTCTTGATTCTCTTTCTTTGTCTAGCTCAAATAGGTGTTTTTGTGAGTACCTTCAGTCTCTAAAGCTACTTTGGCCATCGTAAGTGTTTATCTAAAATAAAACTACTTTGTTTTCTACTTGGGAGTGTCAAATTGTGAATTATTTAACTGATCCATACTCATTTCCTCCTAATTATTTTTTTTAAATAATTAATGTTCTTTGCATTTTTGCATGTGTAAAAGAGAGGAAGGGTGTGAGTGTGTGTGTGAGTGTGTGTGTGTGTGTGTGTGTGTGTGTGTTTCCCTATGCTTTAGCATACAAGAAGAAGTCAAATTATAAATTTTAAAAGCCAGCTTGCTCATATGATGGCATTTTAGAATTGAACTTAAACCTCATTTTCTCACTGAGGCATCCTTCTGTCTTGATCCTTTGGCTTTCAGTGTATTAATATTATTGAAAAATGTATGAGGGATAAAACAGGGTCTTAGTGATAATGCGCCATGACCAAAATCATGCTACTTCTTGTTTTGCGTCATTCAGAAAAATCTGCGTAGAAACGTAACTGAGACCTGGAAGGAAGTTGCTGATGCAGAATGCATGGAGGAGAGGAGTTAATACTCCTTACACATGGTTTGTTCATCCTGCAATCTCATAGTATCAAGCACCACCAGCCCAGTCATGGCAGTACCCAGTGAGATGGCTATTTCATAAGTCAAAAAAATATGTAACAGACTTACCCCCAGGCTATTCTTATGAGGACATTTTCTCAGTTCAGAATGATTTAAATCATATTGAATTACCATAAAAATTGCGAGTACACCCTCTGTGCTATATTCTACATATAGTTTACCAAAAAGTTGCTATGGTCTAACTCAGTTACATATGTATTTGTCAGGTATGATCTAGCCTAAAACCATGAAAATTTAAGGATACTGCTGTATTTATCTATGCACTTCTAAAGGCAATAAAAGAAAAACCATAAGCCTTTACTAAATAATTAGCATGGAAACACAAACAGAAGTAGATGTTGCTTTTACTCTTTGCAACTCATCATTTTTCTGTCATCCACCTATCCTATGGCGTTTGACTCGAGGTTCAGTACTGAATATGTTTTACTATTATTTTCATAAACTCATTCTCTGTACCCATTTTGTTAATCATATCTTTTTTATATTTCTTTGACCGATAACTGGTGGGCTGCATGTATTTCATGGCAACCATGTTTACAGTCTACAATCTTTGTGATGGCCAATGTTGTATCACAATGTCGCAAGGTTAGAAACTCCCATTATGCCATTTTTTAAGCTTCTTTATTGCTCTGTAATATCGTTGATTAAACAATTTTAAGCCAAATACCACATACTAATATCTAGAGTTTTACAAGGTTTTAAATACATAAGACTGATATTTAAACAACATTCTGTTTCAACTTGTGAGAGTGAGAAAATGTTCCCTATTATGAGGAAGAGAAATAATAAATTAACACACACAGTTAATTTACTTAAATGTTGGAAATATTAAATGGTAAAATGATGATGGGAAACTTGGGCAATTGCATAAGACCTTAGAAAAATATCATTGATGAGTATAGAGTTCTCTATTATTGTTGACATTTGACTTTCTTATAGTGTGAAAATAGGAAGCTACTTTATATATGGAATGGTCACTAAAACTGACCTTGATGGCATATGCCATTACCCACAGTTTTTAGCAGCAGGATGTTTGAATCTGTCTCATAAGAGAGTTTCAGAATAAAATGGGTCATTTAGAAAGCCTATGATCTTAGAGATATTAAGTAATAAATAAAGAACCTCTCCCTGGAAACAAACACATATCCTTAAAGATAAGTATCACAATTTCTTTAGCATTAAGGTTATTTTATTTTCTCTCCTTTTTTACATCTTCAGATATATCAAAGATGTAGAAATTGATTTTTTACAAAGTTTTAACTAGTTAGCAATGATACCTTTTCAGCTTTATTCATCTTGCAGGCTTTATATTATAAACAAATTCTGTCTGACCTGCACATATCAAGCTCTCTCTGCAATTAAAAATGCTTGAGACTTTTATTATCTGTTAAAATGATGAGGTGATTAAGTTGATTAAAAGCCACATATATAAGTTTTGGAAGTAGGAGTTGGAAATGGGATGTGGGAAATAGGTATGTTCAAAACACATTGTATGTTTCTATGAAATAATCACAGAATAATTTTATTTATAATTCAATAAAAGTGAATTAAGAACTGATTTTAAATCAAGTATGAAACCAGATTATTGGTTGTAATTATGCAATAAAGTATTTCTAAACCATGGAGGGTTAAATAATTATTATTTGACCATTATCACATTACAGTACTCCATTCTTCAAGAATGATACCAATTTTATTCTCCACTTGTAAGGAATATCTAGAGTTTCATGTCCTTTTAACTGCCCACTCCAAATATATCTTAATTCCTACAAACTACTTCTACTTATTAATATTAAAGAATTTGAGTCATGGGTAATTTGGTATAGTTTCCTTTCTCTTGATTTTTATATGCAAAAGTGCCTAGATATTTTTTCTCATGTGAATATTGTTATAGAGATAAATACATAGTTATGTTCAGTCTTGAGTTTGAAACTATAGCTAACAAGAAAATTGAATTACTTCATTATCTTGTCTCTTTAATCTTATTCAATATTTTTAAACCTAACAGTACTCCTATTTTATTCAATATCTTCAAAATTCAAATTTCTAAGAGAAAGCTTTGATGTTAACTTTCTATTCTCAGAAGTTCTCTCTGAAAAGTCCTGCCTGAATACTTCCATCTGCAAGCTGAAATAGTTTCATTTGGATCTAATCATTATCTGACCTCAGCATGTTTTACTGCATGACTGACACATGTCTTATTCAATCCTTGGTATTTATTATTGAATGCTACTTTATACATATTAGTTTTGGTTTTTGGTGCCAGAATGTCTTTCTGGCTCTTTCTCATTCAGCCCTGTCCTCTCTTTAGCCTAGACAATCAATATTTTGCTGTTATCTTGATTCAGACTAACCAAGTATTAGTGAGAATAATTTTAGGAGGAACACCAGGACTTTCTGACAAAGCAGTGTTCACTTCCACATAAATGTCACAGGCCATGCAGCTGTGGAGGCAACTCTGGTATGAGGACCTAATTGAAGACTGCCTGAAAGCCTACACATTGGTCATGCAGGCAATATGAGCCAATAAGAAACTGCCACTTAGAAGACATGATTACTTGGGACCAATGGAATAAGGGTGGAGCTGTCCAGGGCTCAAAGCAACATATAATAGAAAAGGTTTTAGGAAGTCTGATTGTCCCTGTCTACACTGCCTTTCATTGGTTGACAATTCTGTCAGCCATCTGTGCATATGTCACTGTATCATAATGTTTTATGTGTGTTTTAGTTAATTTTTATTATATCATTAGGACTGATATTAAATATTAGAGATATAGTAATATGCTATTATCATTTTTCTAACCAGCAATCACTTTCAGCTGCACTTTCATTTGAATATTGTTTTGAATGGCAGCTCTTGTCTTTAAATCCTATTTTTCTGTTTGGCTGTTTGTGTGGTTTGTTTTGTTTTTAACTGTTGAATTTGAATGAGCCATTTTCATAACATTCAGTCAAAACTTTCAGATGACCTAATTTTAAAATGTTTTCTTCAGTTGATACTCTTGACAATTCTCTGTTATTGTCTAGGTTCTGGTGGCTTGTTCATCCACACTGATCTATATGCAGTTCTCAATTACCTCTAGCCATCATCCACACATTAGTCCATTAAGAACCATCCCCAAATTGACCATTTGCTTTACTTTCTGACATTGCTATTCAAAGGACCTAAGGTGCCAAAGCTAAATGCTTATGATAAATAATCTTTCAATCTTAGTGTACAGGATGATGGATTAAAATAATATTTTTGAAATCATGGTCTTGGCAGAGATTATTTCAGTGACTTATTTTAACTATGTAGTCAATTGTTCAAACCTAGCCATATTTGAGACCCCAGGCAGTAGGAAAGCTTGGCAGCAGGGGGAGGGGAACATCTTCTTGCAGACAGGAGAGGAGCAATGGCATAAGGAACTGTGGAAGGGCAGATCAGAAAGAGGGTAAAAACTGCATTCTAAAACAAAACAAACAAAACCAAACAAACAAAGACTAAATTCAAGGGCTAAGAATGTAGCCTTGTGGCAATTCTTCATATTTAAAAATCATTATGTTAAATCTGTACAAATCAAGAAAACTTTGACTATTTCCATGTTATATTTTGTTTTACATGTACCTTATGCTCAATATAACTAGTAAGATTTTAATGCATACTATCAAACTTTTAAAGAAAATCAAGTACTGACAAAATATATTCATATAATTTTATACAAAAATACTTTTAAAATCAGTACATTTATCTCTATATTCTAAAATAAAATTGTTTAAATTAAAAAAAATCAACCAACAGAATAAACAAAAAGAATAGCTTAGCCCTAGGCATGGTGTTCCAAGGCTTTAATCCCAGAACACAGGTGACAGAGGTTTGCAGATCTCTGAGTTCTATTCCTTTTTATCCAGTTGGGTTCAGTTCATCCAGTCAGTGCAGAAGGCAGTGCAGTGGACTTGAGTTCAGTTCCATTCAGTTCCTGCAGCAGAGGCCATTGAAACCAGGGACTAAGAAGGAGTCAGAAGAATAAATTGTTATAGTTAGTTTGAGGCCATAGGGAGCAAACACATAAAAAGCTGAGAGAAGTCAGATTGCACCAGTCAATTTGAAGGAGGATTTGAGCTAGAGGCACTGTTTTGAATCAGCAAGCCAGAGTTCACAGGAAAAAAAAAACAAAACAAAACAAAACAAAACAAACAAACAAAAAAACTAGATAGGGTGACCTTATGTAACAGAAGCTTCTAGATGAGAATTATATCAGATGGATAAAAGTTAATTTTACAAATAGGCAATTAACTTGGAGGGTGAGAAGTAGGAGACAGCAGGTAGTAAGGTCTAGAGGACAGACAAGTAGAGGAAGGTGGTGTAATTCTATTTCAATTAAGAAATACCTATTGAAAAAGAATTACCACCAAAGTCAATGCAGATATTTTTTATTCATGCTAAAACCTGAAGCCATGTTGATACCCTCTGGGGGAAATATCTTTGTGATTAGATTTTCTATGAGGAATTTGTGTCAATTGTCCTACTGCATCAGTGGGCTGTGTTGATGTCCACAACACATATTACCACAAAATTCCATGTGAATGTCTTTGGACTGGCAATGCTGCCACCAGTTATAATGGTGTCCTTGGTTCATGCTGTTTTCAGAGGAGCTGATAATGATCATGGTTTGGACTACCACTGGAGTGCTTGTACCAGTTTAAATCTCACCAACAGTGGAGGAGTGTTCTTCTTTCTCCACATCTTCGCCAGCATCTGCTGTCACCTGATTTTTTGATCTTAACCATTCTAACTGCTGTGAAGTGGCATTTTAGAGCTATTTTGATTACATTTCCCCGATAACTAGGGATGTTGAGCATGACTTAGGTTCTTCTCAATCATTTGATATTTCTCTATTGAGAGGTCTTTGTTACCTCTGTACCTCGTTTTTAATAGGATTATTTGATTTTCTAAAGTCTAACTTCTTGAGTTTTTATATATATTGGATACTAGTCCTCTATCAGATGTAGAATTGGTAAAGATATTTTCCTAATCTGTTAGTTTCTGATCTGTTCTTTTAACAGTGTCTTTGGCCTTACAGAAGCTTTTCAATTTCATGATGTCCAATTTGTCTATTCTTGATCTAAAATCTCCTTGTACAAAGCTCAAGTACAAGTGGATCAAAGACCTCCACATAAAATCAGGTACAATGAAACTAATACAACAGAAAGTTGGGAAGAGTTTAGTACACATAGGTACAGGAGAAAATTTCTTGAACGAAACACCAATGGCTGATGCCCTAAGATCAAGAATAGACAAATGAATGGGATCTCATGAAATAGAAAAGCTTCTGTAAGGACAAGAACACTGTCAAAAGGACAAAATTGCAACCAACAGAATGGGAAAGACCTTTATCAATCTTACATCTGATAGAGGACTAGTATCCAAAATATACAAGGAACTCAAGAAGCTATACCCTAGAGAATCAGAGAGTCCTATTAAAAATGGGGTACAGAGATACACAAAGACTTCTCAACAAAGGAATATTTCATGTCTGAGAAGCACCTAAAGAAATGCTCAACATCCCTAGTCAGCAGGGAAATGCAAATCAAAACATCTCTAAGAGTCCACCTCATACAAGTCAACATGGCTAAGATCAAAAACTTAGGTGAAAGGAGAGGCTTGCAAGGATGTGGAGAAACAGGAACACGCCTCCATTGTTTGTGGGATTGTAAACTGGTACAACCACTCTGGAAATTAGTCTGGAGGTTCCTCAGATAATTGGACATAGTGCTATCTGAGGACCCAGCAATACCACCCCTGGGCATGTACCTAAAAGTAGCTCCAATATCCAACAAGGACACATGCTCAACAATGTTCATAGTAACTTTACTTATAGTAGCTAGAAGCTGGAAAGAACCCAGATGTCCTTCAACAGAGGATTGGGTTCAGAATTGTGGTACAATATACACAATGGAGTACTACTCAGCTATTAAAAACAAGTTCATGAAAGTCCTTGGAAAATGGATGGAACTTGAAGTTATCATCCTGAGTGAGGTAACTAAGTCACAAAAGAAAACTCATTGTATGTACTCACTTACAAGAGGATACTAGCCACGGCCCCAAAAAGCGCTTGGGCCCAAAAACTATCTCCAGAACTTATGAGGCTCACAAAGAAGAAAGACCAGAATATGGGGTGCCTCAGTCCTTTTTAAAAGAGAGAACAAAGCATGGGAGGAAATACAAGGTCAAATACAGGAGCAGGGATTGAAGAAAAGATCCATAGAGACCTTCTTACATGGAGAACCATAGCATATGCACCAACCATACCCATTGCTGATGCCAAGAAGTGTTTAGTGGCAGTAACTAGACATGGATTTCTCCTCAGAGACTCTACCAGAGTCATACAGATACAGATGAAAATGCTTGCAGCTAAACATCAGACTTAACATGGGGACCCCAATAAAAAGCCTAGAGAAAGTACTGAAATAGCTGAAAGATTTGCACCTTCATGGGAAGAGCAACATCATCATCAAATGGTGATTGGGAGAGGGAACACCTTCATGGAAATAAGATGAGAAGATAGAAGGAGGAAAGTAGAGGGGGGAGAGTATAACATTTGAAATGTAAATACAGAGAATAGCTAATAAATTAAAAAAATAAAATGCAGAACTCTCCATCGTATGTATGATTTTGTAAATCTGGAGAAAAAGTGTACATATATGATACATATATATCATCTACTCTCCAGTATTAATGGACAGTTTCTTCTAAGTAAGACTGTAAAAATTACATATGTTTGAAGTAATAATGAAGAAAATATGTCATATGAAAAAATTAGCAGATAAAGACTTTAGTCTCATTCCAAGCAACTGGTAAGTATAATAAAACACATGTTGCTTTATTTCATAGTTATTATAATGGTTAAGGTACACTAAAGACAATTCCCAAATTCTGAGAAAATGAGTACCCGAGGGTAGGACACATCACAGATGCACAGTTTTCTGGAAGCATCCACCACAGAAAATAATATAACACATGCCCTATTCCACAGAGCTGAAATATGACCCAACACAGGTGTTAGAGCTACATAATGCTGCAACCTTGTCATCAGAACAGCCTTAATTTAGTCAAAAGTTTGTGTGGCATAAACATCTTGTTGCACATGAACAAAGAGCATGTAAAATGGTAGTGAAATGGTGTGATAATGTTTTTTAAAACCTGCCACCATAGTTTTGAAAGTTGTGTATTATTTATTTATTTATTTTATTTGTCTATTTATTTATTTATTTATTTATACTTTTGTATATTTTTCTCTCTATCTTTGTCTCTCTTCTTGTTTGTCCCTACTTTCCTATTTCTTTGGTTCATTCACATGTTCACTTCTTTTCCATAACTGAACATGTGGCTTAAATTAGATTTTCTATTTTTTGTAATATAGGGGATTCTGCAATACATAATGTAAAAAAAGTATAAAGGAAGCAAGGCTAAAGAAATGTAATCACTTATTGAAATGCTATGATTTTATATGAAATACAATGTGCCATTCCTGAAGGATGCTAAAGAGTTTGACTTGTGGATTCTTTGCCAGTATCTTACTAATTTATAAAATAAGTTTATATGTGACATGGAAAATTATATTAATTTATAATTATTTTTTAAATCAAGGTGGTTATCCAATTTAATGTAAAATTTTTATTCTGAGCTAAAAGGTTTAAAATGTTGTAGTATAGGATTCAGTTTCCCAAAACATCCAAATAAATAATAATAGCTTCATATTGATTATACACTCTTATAATTTATGTGATGTGGTAAGAATAAATAGTTTTTCTGACAAGTCAGAATCAATAATATAATTCACATTCTAATATAGTGTCTATATTTTAACAATTAAGAATTAAATTATGGGGGAAAAAGAAGGAAAGCAGGAAGGATATATGATACGAAGGGAGAAAGAAATGAATGAGGGATATATGAGGGGAAGAGAGAGAATAATAAAAGGAGAAAGAAGTGCAGTATACTGTTTTTCTTTAAGGAAAATTCGTGTAAGTAAACTGTTCTCAGTATTAATGATAATGATATTTTTGGCTGTCTAACACTTCCATCTTCTTGTTTTGCTATTTGAATTGTGGAATATATGATGCTCAGAAAGTATATTTTCTAATTTTAAAATTCTTAAGCTATCCTTATTCCCCAAGATCCACATGCTACAGTAAATGAATGTATCATGTAGGCTGTCCAGAAACTTACATAACCTGTGCACTTTCACAGCATTTGACCTTAAGTGTTGAATATTAGGAAATATTCATTTAAATACAATGTATATTTAAATTGTAGTACTAAATGACAATTTGGAAGACCCACAGATTTCAGACCAGTAGATAAACGGCATTTTATTTAGCAAACAATACACTCTAGCTGCTTTTTTAAAGGAGAATTTTAAACTAATTTTCAAGTTATTTGACCTCTTAGATATTCCTGGTGCTTGCAACGGTTATAGATGGAGATTCTACTTCATGTTAAATGTTCTTTGTTAAATATAATTCAAAATTTATAAGTGGATAAAAGCTACCATGATAAAAAGGAAATACCTGACATCATAAAAAACATTAACCTGAGTCAAGAAGTCATTATCAGTCCAAGGTTTTCCTCTCTATGCATTTGTATCTTTCAGGTTGCTTTAAAATAGGCAGAATCAGAAACAATGAAATTCATTTTGTTTTTCTTTTCTAAGTTGTCTTTTGCATACCATGTAAAAATAATGTCAGAAATTTCACATAATATGTTCTCAACATATTGTAATTAACCTTAGTTGCCTGTATTGATTACATACATATTTTATTTAATTTTTGCTTTTCAAAAACATAAAGAATGCTAAAGTGAACATCGTCAAAATTTCATGTAGACTAACGAGAAAGCTTATGAAATAGTTAATGCAGGTTATAGATAAAATTGGGGCTTTATGGAAATGCAAATCAAAACAACCCTGTGATTCCACCTCACACCAGTAAAAATGGCTAAGATCAAAAATTCAGGTGACAGCAAATGCTGGAGAGGATGCAGAGAAAGAGGAACACTTCTCCACTGTTGGTGGGGTTGTAAACTGGTACAACCACTCTGAAAATCAGTCTGGCGATTACTCAGAAAATTAGACATAGTACTACCTGAAGACCCAGTTATTCCATTTCTGTGCATATACCCCAGAGAAGCCCCAACATACAACAAAGACACATGTACCACAATGTTCATAGCAGCTCTATTTATAATTGCCAGAAGCTGGAAAGAACCCAGATGTCCTTCAGTAGATGAATGTATACAAAAATTGTGGTATATTTACACAATGGACTGCTACTCAGCTATCAGAAACAATGACTTTGTGAAATTCTTAAGAAAATGACTACATCTAGAGAATATCATCCTGAGTGAGATAACCAGGTCACAAAAAAACAGACATAATATGCAGTCACTGATAATTTGATACTAATCCCAGAAAGCTCTGAATACCGCAGAAAGAACTCACAGACTATATGAAATTCAAGAAAAAAAAGAAAAGGTTACATCTTGATTTACATGACTATAAAGTCATTGTAACTAGTATGATCTTAATGCACACTATCAAACCTTTATAAAAACCAAGTACTGACAAAAATGTACATCCTGTTTTACATGTACTTTATGCTCATTGTAAATAGTAAGACCTCAATGCAAACTATCAAATCTTAAAAAAAGCCAAGCAGTGACAAAAATGTATTCGTATACTTTTATGCAAAAATGCTTAAAATTTGTTCATTTATGTTTGTTTTTTTAAAATAAAGTTGTTCAAAAAATAAAATAAAATAAAATAATATATTCCTATACTTTTATGCAAAAATGCTTAAAATCTGTACATTTATTATTGTTTTTTAAAATAAAGTTGTTCAATTAAAAATTTGGGCTTCATATTAAAAATGTGGGATACTTTGAAGAAATAATTAATGAGTCATAGATGAAGTATAGAATCTAATGCTCAATATAACACACAATACTCTGTGCTTCTGTTACATAATCATGACTATGTGATTCATTAAGTTTAATATCTCAAACAATTCAACATCATCTAATTCATTTATATGTCAATAAAGCCAATACAAATTAAATAATTATAGCAGGTAAGATATACTTATGAATTATTTGACTTCTAAAAGTTGGAAATTTACCCATTGACTATATCACTAAACTTTGATAAAAGCAGAGATAAAATTGTATCTTGATTTCCCATAGCTGTCAAGAATTCTTAACTATTTTGATTATTAATATTTGTTATATTCCTTCACATAACTTAACAAGAAATGTCAGTATTGTTGACTTCACCTAATGGTATCATCTATGATGAAGTAACTCAGACATCAGGATATGATTTTTTTTAATGTTGAATGTTTATTCTGTGTATCATCTCTTTGGTTCTCATGCAATTTATGAGTTTAATATATGCTAGTTGAGTGCCCATATTTCTTACAGTACCTAAACTGATATATCAAATTATTAACTCAAATGAATATATTTTTGGCCACCTTAACTTAACCTGATCAAGAGTGCCTCAACATAATTTAAGAAAATATAGTTACCTTTTAGATTAAAATAAAAAATAATTTTAAAATACACATATAGATATTTTCTGCAATCTGTCATGTAGAGACCACCGGAAATCTCAAGAGGTTCAGTTGAAGATATATGTTTTGTTCCAACCCTAGCTAAAGCACTTTTCATCAACAAATGCATCACTATGATGTTCATATTGCACCAGGCATTTCAAGGAGGCCTGCTTTTTCTGTACTTGCCATATATACTTTATTTTCAATGAGAGAAGGTGTTCTTTAATTCGTTTCTGAGGTGAGGGCACTCTTCATCCCAGGACTATCAATAAATCATCAGCCAGTCAAAGCTTTACCTTTAATCTGCTGCCAGTTCAAATTTTTTCAGTCATGCACACCGCTGTCCCACTGTCTTCCTTTGTCTCCTGAATGTCTTTTCCAATCACAAGCTTCCTATTTGCCCTCATCTACAGTAAGTATTCATCTGTCTCTGAACCTTCTCATGTCTTGCTCTTCTATGGGCTGCTCTCACTTCAGATATCATAACATAAATCTCTCTCCTTTAAGTATGTTTTTTACAGTTTTTCTTTCTCTTAATTTTTTTTTTTTTTTTGTTAAATTTGTTCAGTGTGACAAGAAAGATGGCTCAATGGTTAAAAGCAAACTCTGTTCTTGCACACAATTTCAGTTTGGTTGCCAATATATATCAAAGATTACTGAGAACTGGTTCTAATTGCAACCCCCATGGAAGCCAATATCCTCTTTGGAACTCTGTGGGTACCTGCAATCATAAGAGCATGTACCTAAAAACAAAATACAGATATACATATTATAAAAATTATAATATAGTAAGAAAATGATTGTGAAATGTTCTCATCTGTCGACATGTTAATCTTTATGACATACACATAATCAATTTCAAATGAATAGGTCATTCATTAATCTGAAATTGATGCCTTTTGAGTCTTTGTAAAAATTTAGCTCTGTAAATCCAGAGAGATTTTCCCAATGCTAGCTATTAGATCCTTTAAAGCTAAATTTATATGTGGTACACAATTATTTTTATATATTATTTAGTGAGTAAACAATTAATCCTCAAGTGATGAAAATGATTTGTCCACAGTCAAATAGTATTTATTCAAGTTTTTATATTAAAAATAAAATTTCACATTTAAGAACTATGCATAATATGTTAGAAGACTCTTCAGTATATAGTAAGTAAAAGAATATTAAAGCAGTTTCAGCTTCTCCTATTGACTTTATTGCATTTAAAAATAAATATATTTACAAGCTTTAGTGAACTATCTTTTTCTTTGAATTGTGTCATTAACCTATTTAAATACATGAGACAATTTATGTTTGAGAGATTTTTTTAATCATATTTAAATGATACCAATTTTTAAAGCAAGAAGGAACATTCTAAATGCTCTTAGAATGTTAAACCACATGTTCCAGGGCTAATAATGCAGTCTAAGTCTAGATGTCAGGGAAGTTTTCATTTCCTTTAGAAGGAGAAAACACACTGCTGCTTTTACCAGCAAACCTCTAAGCTCACTACAAGAAGACAATGTCTGAATGAAGAGCAATGCTGTGAACATTTCACATGATACACCACAGAATGACACAAGAATAATAATATTGAGAGCCAGGCTATCTTGCTGTGAGTCACCTGTTTATTCTGAACAGATCAGGGTTAGTAATTTTAAGAAAATAGCACACATTACAGGGGAATAGCAGGAGGGTCCATTAATTAGTCAAAAATAATTTCATGATTCTGAAAACAAAACTGGACAAATTTCTTTGTTTAATTCTGGTTATTCTCTCTCTCTCTCTCTCTCTCTCTCTCTCTCTCTCTCTCTCTCTCTCTCTCTCTCTCTCCCTCTCTCTCTCTCAATTGTTCTTCATTTATTTACATTTCAAATGAAGGACCTCCATCTTAAACCCCTTCTCCTTTGTCTTTAACAGAATGTTCCTCTACCCACTCACCTACCCACAACTGTCTCACCACTCCGTGTGTGTGTGTGTGTGTGTGTGTGTGTGTGTGTGTGTGTGTGTGTGTGTGTGTTCGGGTATCTGGTGAGCTACTAAAAAGTCCCAGGCACCAGAGACCTGAGATGTTCCCAGGACCCATCTGAATGACATTAGTTGAAATAAGAAAGTAGAGATAAAACCTGTAGATACCAGCTCCAGTAGAGAGGCATAGCCCCCACTTAAGAAATGGGGTCACCCAACTATCTCATAATTTGTAACTCAAAATTGTTCCTTTCTAAAGGAAATGCCAGGACAAAAATGGAGCAAATACTGAAGGAAAGTCTATCCAGACACTGCTCCACTTTGGGATCCATCCCATCTTCAGACTTCAAACTTAGACACTATTGATGATGCCAAGAATTGTTTGCAAACAGGTGCCTGGTATAGCTGTCTCCTGAGAGGCTCTACCAGCACCTTCCTAATAGAAATGCAGATACTCACAGCCAGCCATTGGACTGAACCCAAGGAACACAGTTGAGGAATTAGAGAAAGAAAGCAAAGAACTGAAAAAGTTTGCAACACCATGGGGAAGGGGGAACTAACTGAACCCATCTGACCTCTCAGGGACTAAAGCCCCAACCAAGAGTATACAATGGAGCTCCCCATCCCTGCTCCAGTTGCATATGCAGTAGAGGATTGTGTTACCTAGAGGCCCTGGTAAACTCTCTTAAAATTCATATGTGCAGTCAAGCTAAGACAAAAGACTTTCCTAATAGCTTCAAGAGAGTGAGATCAGAGGACTATAGGTTCAGAATATGCTATAGATACCAAGGAAAAGCAAAGACAGTGTGTGTATCATAGCAAAACTCTTAACTCAAAGAGAAAAATACAACAACATAAGCAGCAGGAATTTCATCAATGACAAAGGGCTTGTCTGTCTTTCTTGTGTGTTTCTTCAAATATTTATTTTACATTTTGTTTTGCATGCCACAAATTCAAATTGACTTAATATTGTCTATGGTTATTTAGAAATGAGGAGTAGGAGAAAAAGTAAATGAAGGAACAAAAGAGGTGTGCATCTCCATAGGACAATCAACAATATCAATCAATCAGAACCCCTGCTCCCCAGAGCTCCCAGGGACTAAACACCAAACAAAGAGTACACAGGAAGGGACCAATGGCTTTAGCCTGATCTGTACCAGAGAATGGCCTTATAGGGAATCAAGGGAAGAAAAGCCTTTGTTCCAGTGAAGGCTCATTTTCCCAGTGTAGGGGAATGCCAAGGTGCTGAGGTGGGAGAGGGTGATTGAGAAAGAGATCATCTTCATTAAGGCAAGGAGAGAGGGAGGGGTAACGAGAGTGGAGTGAAAGGGGATAATGTTTGAAATATAAATACAGAGAATATCCAATAAATAAGAAAATATATATACATATATATATATATTAAAATAAGATGGAAATTACTAGATTAATAACAAAGCATTCATGAAATGATATTGAGAATTTTATTTGTATGAGAAGCATTATATTGTTAAGTTTTATTTTGCAAATATTTGGTTTAGATATTGTATTAATAGTAAAATACTTAAGATAGTTTCTTATGAAGTAAAAGAACACTGATAATAGTAAGAGCTTCATAAAGTAATTTTACTCCACTTTTTTTTCATTCTAGTCTTCTTTGTGTATTAATATACTACATACAAATTAGGTTACAAAATTAAGGTTATCATTAATTTGGCACTATAGCATTTCTAAATAGAAGTGTGCGTTTGCCTACTGCTTCAACCACTTTCACAATTGTCTTCTAATTCCATGGTGCCCCAGTTTGTAATTAGACAATTTATTTTCATTTCATTTTACCCTCCAGTTTTGTACAAGGCTCCCAATTAAAGTTCTAACAGAAAAGTGACTTAGGCTTTAAAAGCAAACCTTCTTGTTGTCTCAAATGAAGACCACATATTTTTTTCTTCACAGTCTTGGACAATTTTTAGGAAAACACAACAGAACCTAAGACTATGGTGTGAAGGTAGAGAAAACAACCCCAATTATCACAAACTAGACAGTAATCAACCAATTTTTCTGGCTCAAATGTCTCTCATTACAAAGTTTTAAGATTAAAGGGTTACTACTCTGCTTTTTCCAGTAGGTTTCTGTGTGTATTACTCAGCATAAGGTGTTTGAAACTACTTATGATCATTTTTAAATTACAGTGTTGATAGATTTTTATCTAGCAGCATCTCCCTTGGAACATTTTCTTCTTCAAACATATTCTTCACATGTCTGTGGGACCTGGAAGAGGAGCAGGGTTTGCACAACCTTAAAGTGACATCATTATTTTGCTTAACATTCTAGAGCATTTTATTAACATTTCAAAATTATACAAAATACTGTCCTGCATTACATGTTATTATATATTCATAATACACAAAATAAACACATATTTAATATACAAATACACACTTACAGGCATGTTTGCATACAAATACAGATACCTATACACACACACACACACATACACACACACACACACACACACACACACATATATATATATATACACACACACACACAGACATACATATGTGTGTTTATATTTGTGAGTGTATTTGATTATTTCTATATATTGTGAAGCAAAGTCTAGCTCTGTATTTCTTTTAAGTAAAAAATTATTGAGATTTAATGTGTGTATGCCCTATTTCTACATCACAGTCTTCTGAGTTTCAGGTGAAAAAACACTGATAAGAATGCTTTTGTCTTCAGATATTCCTGAACTATTTTCTTATACTCTGAGTATTTACAGATGTTATTAAACACTTGCCAGTTTTTTCTCTCTCACTCTGTGTGTATGTGTGTATGTGTGTGTGTGTGTATGTGTGCATGTGCATGTGTGTATATATGTGCACATATGTGTATGTGTATGTATACATAATATGTACATAATTTTAAAGTTTTGGATTCATTCTATACTATGTGTTCTTACTATATTATATCTAATTTTCTACCAAATATAAGGTTCTGTTGATCTGTGGTTTTACTAAAAATAAAAGAATACAACAAACATAAAACAAAACCAAAACATTTTAATCCTCACAGTGTTTCATATCGAATATATTGATTGACAAATACTGTATCTTATAGGAAACCATTGTTCTTTTTGGAAAAATTGTGCTGAAAATTAAGTTTAAAATGTGATGGGAAATTGTGTGGAAATATAAGTGTGAAATACAGTTTAAAATAGGATTTTATTGCTGTTACTGATTGTTTTGTTTCTTTGGGACAGGGATTCACTGTGTAGCCTTAACTGATCAGGGCATCAATGTATAGATCAAGCTTGTTTCTAACTCAGAAGATTCTGACAGCCTTTACCTCCAGAGTACTTGTTTGGCAGGCGTATATCAACATATTCAGCACCATTGTCAAAATTTAAACAAATACAGTCAGCATCATCTACTCCAAAAAATATCATCTGACATAGGTAAAACAGAACTAAGTGAACTCAAATGTACTGTGAAAAAAAAATTTGGATACATAGAGAGGCAAACAAAGAAATAGGGAAAATAAAATCTCATAGAGTGATGAAGAAGATCTGAGAGGAATTAGATGGAGAAAAATATGATCAATATTTATTGTGTGGAACACTAAAATATTTTTTATTATGTTCAAATGGAATTAATCATGATGAGCAATTCATTTATTTATCCCATTGTTTGGTTCAGGCCTGTGTATCTTTTCTACTTTGACAGTCTTTTCTATGACACATTGCAGAGGAGCCAAAGGTCTAGGGTCCTTGACAGGAATGTGAGTAGCATATGAGTTATGTCTACAACTTGACGTCACTTTACATTTTCTTTAAATGTATTTTCTTTTGGCCTTTGGTCATAAAAGACTATATAATTATTAATAGTGAAACTGGTCTTCTGTCTTGCACCGTGCATCAGTTAAGAATGAAGTGTTATAACACACCTCCTGAAATTTTAGTTTACCTGCAAACTTCTTCACCACCTCTGTTATTCTAGGTTAAGAGGTTGAGTCAATGCTTGGAGAGTATTACCTGAACAAGCCAGTGAGTGAATTACTGTAACAATAAAAAAAAACTTAATGGAAAATGTATGCAAAGAAACAGTTGGCAATTAGCCATGACTGAGCTACAACAACATGGAAGTTGATCACATACTAAACTAGAACTGTAGACGTATTTAGAAGATGTGATTATCATTCCAAAATAGGTCATTTTAAGTTACTCAGGAGACAGCCCTCATGTGAACCACAGAAATGCATGCTAGGAGACAAACTTGGTTCCTCTGCACAGCCAAGTCATGCTTAAGTCACTGAGACAACTCCCCAGGCCCTAGAAGAAAAATAAAATTAAACAAAAAAAACCTCAATTTTAGGTGGTAAAAATACCAATGTTTCTTTCTTGCCACTCGGAAGAAAACTTCCCTATGGTATTTTTTTTCAAACAATAAAAATCTAGAAAAAGTGTTATGCACATCTCCTTTGTAATGATTTATCACAAAAATTTAACTGGATTCAACACAATTTTACATGAGAAATTAATTGGATTCAACACAATTTTACATGAGAAATTAACTGACATAAAATATGGACTGGATAAGTGACTAGTGTCACCATTTTGCATTAGTCAACATTAAAATAACATGGACCTTGAGAGCTGGTCTAGCAGCGGGTGCACATCTACTCCTAAACATTTGACTGGCTATTCTCAATCCTGCAAAGATATCCCTCTGTAACTGAGAGCACAACTTTGAGACTGATACACATGGAGTGGCAACAAAAGCAAAGGGTGTCCATCTAGAAAGTCAGATCATCTGAATAGAGGCCAATGGTCAATATTTGACAGATACCATAGCCAGGATCTCTTGTTTTTGTAGTCCCTGCCCCATATTAAGATCAAAGGTTGAAGTGCGGATTTATGATTCCTTCGGAGAGTCAATTGTGGCATGTGATAATTTTTTTTCTGAAAACAGTCTTATGAGAGAATGTTTTGCTGAAGCAGTCATGTGAAAAGAGGTTTTGCTAAGGCAGACACACAAAAGATTCTTAGATATTTACAAAGAATATAAATATGATCCCACAGAGAGTTGCGAGAGGTTCTTGCTTTGGCTTGACTTGCTCTGCCTCACTAGTCTTCGCGGAATATATTCTGGCATTGATTCTTCTTGCATTGCTTTGCTGATCTCTCAATTCTTGTAAAGTTATATATTAAAACTTTCAAATGAGCTTCTGATTGTGTTCCAATTCCTCCTGTGTACTAGGGCTGAATGACAAAGCCTCGAGGTTTCTTCTGGATCAAGCTGTCATTGCTTATTTGTGAGTGATGATTGCTGAATGAACTGGACTAAATCAGTGTTGGTGTTGATGTTTTGTTAGTAGAATAGACTGCTGACAATTAAGATTGACATGGCACCAAAGAACAATTTCAAAACAAGTCCATACTCCCTATCTTCTATTAACCTTTGTTTTCTATTACCTCTGGTAGATAGTGGGCTAGAAGGGAGGTTGAAACAGTTAACAGCCTTATTAAAATAGGTTTTGAAAAATTTAAGCCTGCATAAGGTCACACAACTGTCTAAGGTCTGTGCTACTAACTGAAGCCATCTTGATGTAAGTAGACCATTTTGTTACTGGGAGCCATGTTAATTGAGTGGTGTATAATGGCACCTGAGGTTATGCTGATGACCTTGTCTTGTGCTACTGCAGAGAACTGTGTTAGTGTTCATAGCACATGGTGACTGTGGAGAATTTATGGATGTCTGTATTCCATATATCATTAGAAACCCAGTAGAAATTCATGATCCTTTCTCCTGCTGACTATAATAGACAAGGAAGCTACTTTTCTGTGGTATTGATTCCTGTACACTCATTAATGAGGAAAGGGAACGTAGAAGCATTATGTGAAATCCCCAATTCGGCCCCCAACCTGCCCCAAAAAAACAATATAAGAAAGTAACAGACTAGATGAGAAGTCATTGAGAAGAACTTTTAAAACTTCTGATAAGGATGCTGCAGTGTATCTCTCCACAACTGATGGTTTCTGCCAGGAGTGATAACTGAAAAAGACATGGTTTTGGTTAAGGAGTTGGCCACTGGGAGATTGATCTTGCTTTAGGGATCATATGGACAACTCCAAATGGATAACATAATCAAAGGGGTTTTGGTGTCATTGTGAAAATAATGAAAATTACTACTACTAAGGGTTGTTGAAATTCAAGGTCATACTAAAGTACACAACATAGGTAAATTATATAAACTAAATGGCACAGACATTCCTTCAAATATTCATATAGGTATCATGTACCTTTTGAGTACTGTAATTAGGAAAGGAGGATGTAAATCAATCTATGATCTTGAAAATTCTTTTATATTCTTAACAGGTGAGTTTCAAAAAAGTACATTTATGAAAAATGATTATTAGTATTTGTTTCCTTGATCAATTTATTTACATAACACTTCTTAATTGAGATACCAGATAATTTTAATTTTTAAACTCTTTCCAAAGAATTGTGTTGATAATACGGTAATAAAAATAAAAAAAAAAAAAAAAACAGGACCATTAAAATACAAAAGCTAAATATTTCATGTCTCAAAATTTAAATGTTTGCTGTTTAATAAATACAATTATGTGTAAAAAATTGAATACTATCAGATGTTATAGGAGATAGAAAATTTAATAAATTCTAGTTTCAATAATAAATGAAATTAACTTCCTCATACTTCATAATGGATACCCTGATAAAAATGTTCTTACTAGAAAAACAAATTTAAATAAAATAATGACAGTTTATCAATAGCCAGTCAATTCATGGACACAAGGACAGCATTATATAACATTTATACTGCATCATGAGTGACCATGTCTATCACAAATAAGTAGAAATTAATTTTAGAGATCATAAAAGTGTAGGAAACTTTAAAACTTGCTTTGTAGGTTCACTCATTTGTTGTACTTTGATGTAAATCAAATAGTCCATATGTCTATAATTTCAAAGGAATGACAAAAAAATAAGTACAGTGAAAAGACCTGGACAGAACAGTTCATAGTAAAACACCTTTCTTTGAGGTAAAAAAGTTTACTCTTTTATATATACAGGATTTAAATAAAAGGAAGTAAGAAAATATTATTCAAACTTCCAAAATTTAGATATATGTGCCAAAATATTGTCTCTACATTGATGAGACTTAAGAATTTCATAGAAGTATAGAACTGTGCAAAGCTCATAGAATTTACATTCCTTCTCCAAATGGCTAAAGTAGCAGAGCTGAGATAAAGGCATTTTCATCCTCATTAAGAAGGTGATGCTCTCAAGGGAAATCACACAACTTGCTCAGTAAGTGGACTAATTATCATTGCTAGGCAGAGACGTTTCCTATGGAAATCTCACAGTGATATGTTTCTAGTAATATAGTACAATAAGAATGTTAAGCAATCCCTGATGTATGGTATATGGAACACTCTATACTCCATACAACATAATAACCTTATTAATCAATAAACAGATTTGATGATCTACCAGATCTCTTACCTTATCAACTAACCTGCAAGCATTACTTAAAGTCAAGGAAAGACAACCTGTTAGAATATGGAAAAGAATGAGTAGAGGACACTGAAAATATACCACAGACCTGTTTTGCATTACGAATTCTGCTTGGTTGTTTATATATTTAAAACCATTAGAAAACTTAAAAGAGGAACTTGTGGTTTAGGGAATTGACTTGACAATCTCATTGATGGAGGACAGGAGCTGAACATTGTACCAGGAGTAGAGTTTTCTTTCACTGAGGATGCAATTGGAAATGCATGTAGAATACAAAATTTTTAAAAAGTATTTTAAGGTATATAATGATTTATGTGCCTCAGCAATAGATTTTAAGTGAAGTCCAGTATTTCAAGGATATAGGACATATTGATAAGAGCAGAGACAGAAAAAGGGAGAGAGAGAGAGAGAGAGAGAGAGAGAGAGAGAGAGAGAGAGAGAGAGAGAGAAACACAGAGACACAGAGACACAGAGAGAGAGACAGACATAGAGAGAGAGAGACAGAGACAGAAACAGAAACAGAGAGAAAAAACTTGAAGATATAGGAAATAAAAAGGTTAAGGTAACCAAAATCTGTGTTTTTAATATATAGTAAAAACATAGAATTTTATTTTTACTTATCTGATGATAATACTAGAATCCTACAGAGATGAGCTAAGAAAGGAAGAGATATTTTAAGCAGACATATATGCTTCTTGCCTAGGTTATTTGATGATTATTATATGATATTTAAGATTCTTTCAGTAAAATGGTGTGCAGAGTTGATGGTGACCTCCCCGTCCAAAAAAAACAAATAAACAAAAAAGATTCAAAAGCTTATCTATAACGAGAATAATCCAAGAAAGAAAATACACCCATGCCAAGAAAGAGCAGGATAAAAACCAAATTCAAAAAATAACAACCCCCCCCCAAATAAAGCAAACAAATTTATTCCTGAAACTTTTATATTTCAAAACATGGAAGAATATTTAAGACTCCATTTTTACTTTGTGAAAAACTCTTTCTGTAAGGTGAGAGGCAGCCCTGAGCACGGGCCTCCTTCTAACTAAGAAAAGACTATGAGCCCTCATCACAGTTAATGCTTCAGAGGGTCAGGTCTTCCTCCAGCATTCTGTAAATTGGAAGATGCCCACAGGCACAATGAGGAGAACATTATCACCACCACCACAGCACACATGCTAAACATGAACTAAAAATAAATCCACCCTCCACTGCCTATTTGTTTTCTACTTTCTTCTAAAATTCAGAAAGAAACTGATGTAGGAGACTTACAGACCCGATTACCAGGTAAGAATAACTGGCTAATAATTCCTCTGAAGAAAATCTATCATAAAAGGTAGCTATGTAATGGAAGATTGAAACAGATAACTTCTTAATTTCAGTAATGTCTCTTTGAGATGTTAATATTTATTTTCTGTTTATGAGTGTTTTGTTTACATGCATGTATGTTCAACTCTTTTGTATAAAATTTACCCTGGTTACCAATGGGGTTGTATCTGATTCTCTGAAAGTGGAATCACAAAATTCTTGGCTGACACTTGGGTGCTATGAACCACAGTATAGTCCTACAGAAGATCCGTCAATACTCTTAAGGGCTGAACCATGATAGGGCCCAAGTATATCACCTTAACACCAGCTTAATGTTCTGTGTTACTTGGGATCAAATACAGACTCATAAGAGTTTGAGGCAAATGCTCTCCCACTGTGCCATGTATTTAGACCATAAAATATCAAACATTTTTGAGACAAATAATGACTAAAATGTACTGGAATTTTGATAATGTATTTTCTATAATTATTTATTTTATTTTTATTTTTCAAGGTCGCGTTTCTCCATGTAATCCTTGTTGTCCTAAAACTTTAAACTAAAATGTGCCTGCCTTAGCCTTCAAGTGCTGAGATTAAAGACATACTCTATAGAGCCTAGCTAATTAACTTTAACTCTTCATTTGAGAATATACAATTCCTTTTAGGTATCCTTGGATACAAAAGAAGATTAAAAACTGTTACAAAGATTTTAATTAGCTTTTGAAAATAAAATACTAATACTGTTTTATTAATTTATATTTTAAGAACACATTTACATTTAATGGGTAAGAAGTTGTACTACATCTGTTTCAATTTAGGTTGTAGATGTCATTAGAGTTTTTTATGTCATTAGTTTTTGATGTCATTATTAGTAATAACATAGTTCTTTCTACACAAGAAATGTAGTTCCTCAGATACAGTAAAATGTACTTTTACATAGATAGATACATTCACAGAGAAAGGTAAAAATGGTTCCCTATAGGAGAGGCCTTTGGTTCAGTGAAGGTGTGTTTTCTCAGTGTAGGGGAAAGCCAATGTGCTGAGGTGGGAGAGGATAGTTGGGAAAGGGAGCACCTTCATGGAGGCAAAGGGAGGGAGAGGAGGATGGAACTAGGGGAAGGGGATAATATATGAAATGTAAATGCAAATAATATACAATAAAAATGATTCCCTATTATTGTTGGTTTGTAGGAAATTTTTGACATGTTTTGCATATTTTCTCAAAACTTTTAAGAAGTATTTTTTTTTAAATAGGCCTCTTATGTGTTTATTGTGTCTATGTTTATGTCTGTATTTGACATGTATTATGCAGGTTAGGGCATATACAAGAACAGATAAGGCTTGCGATTGGGAAGTGAAAAAGAGGCAAGAGCAGGGTTGTGGAAAGACAGGCGAGATAGGGGAAGACAGAAGGAAAGAGGAAGAGAAGATGGAGGATGAGGACAATTTGACTTATCTAGGCAGGCAGATTATATCATTAGCACTTGGCTGTAAGCTTATTGTGGGACATTTTGTGCAGTGAGAATTTACTGATGCAAATCTGACTGATAATTTACAAGCTTCTAGAATTTTGATTTTGTCCAGTTACAGGGTAATTGTAACAATAACTACATGGGGCAGATGCTGAGAATTAGAACAGAGTTTACAGCAGAGACTAAGCAAGAGTGTTGACATTGCAGGCAACCAAGTGTTGGAGGAGGGCAGCAGACACTTCTGGGGACAGAGAGTAGCTGGGGATTGTGTGGCCTGGTGTCATGGAACTTTTCACACTTTCAAATATTACAGCTACATATATCTATGTCTATGTCTAGTCTATGTCTATGATGTATGTAGGATGTGTATGTTAACACGAAATATTTATGTCTCTGTGTATGCAGGTGTATGTATGCTGTAGGACAAATCTAAAGGTCAAACAACAACCTCTAGTGTTGGTCTTGCCTTTCATTGTTCTTGAAATAAGGTCCCTTGTTGTTAGTTATTGTGCCAGGAGACAGTGCCCATAAGCTCCTCACAATTCTTCTTTCTCTACTTTTTATCTAGACACTGGAGCTCGGAGATTACAGAAGCAGCTACTATTAGCGGATGTGGAAGATCCAAACTCAGTTCCCCTCATTCATGCAATAAGCACTTTCCTCACTGAGACAGTTTCTACATTCTGTTATTTAATTCCTTTTAAAATTTTCCTCAAATACTATAAAAACAAGTCGCTTTGTGACATTGTTATTGACATAGAAATAATGGATTTATTCCCTCATCAGTTGTAGAACCATCTGATAATTTGAACTTAAAAATAATGAAAACAGTAATAGATAGTCTAACAACTGAGTGCTATACGGCTATTTTGATAGGAGATATTCACAACATTAAAAGGTACTCTCCCAGTATCTTAGAGGCATTACTTTTGACAGAGATTATTTTGTTTCATTTCACATACATATATAGTAATTGGGGCCATCTTGAGGGGAGACAAATATGTTTTTAATGATCTATCTATCTTGCAATTTGCTGCTGGTGATTTAACATAAATAGAACAAATTCATTGTGACTTATAAAATAAATTTAAAATATGCTAATAGATCTTCTTGTGTGGTTATTCTCTTACAATATGCATACAACTTCCATCTTTTTAAAAATGTCAAATAAAATATATTTATATAAAATACATATAATACATGAAATATAATAGGAAATACAGATTATTATTTTAATCCTTAGTTACATATATAGAAGTAAATACTCATTCTCCTGGTATTTCCAGAATGAGTACATTATATTCACATGCACAGGCATAAATTTATATGATAGAAATGGTTATACATGTTTCTCTGTGGATTTTCCCAGGAAAGCAGTACCTACTGGTGTTTCTAAAAATTGTTCTCATTGTTGCATTAAAATAGCTCTATCTAAATACAGCTTATCTGTCTATCATCACCCAAGTAAACAATGTTTCAGGATATTTTATCACACTGTGATCCCAGAGAATGATTTATTTACTGAAGCATCTTATTTCTAGTTCTGGTTTGGATCAGCCCTTAGCACAAGATTTTAATACCTCTAGTTGAAATACAGACATGCCCCTAGTATCGCAAACATTAGGTAAAATTAATTTGCAGAGAGAACTGATATTTGAATGTGATGTCTAATTGAATAGCAGACAATGTGATGAATCAGAGAAAGAACTGACAGATTAGGATACACCCAACTATTCTAAGAAGAGAAAGGAAAAACTATTTATGTAAGAGAAACCAACACAAAAAGAAAGGGATAAGAGGCCATTTGGCAGAACAGTTGTATAGATACAGGTTGCAGAGAGAGAACAAACTAAATATAGATGAAGACAGAATAAGCCAGGGAATGAAGATTCAGAAGACTAAAACAAGTTCATAGAGGTAGTTTCAGTACAAGTAGAGAAATTCAGGAAAGGACAAAAAAGAGAAGGTGGATTAAATGAATTATTTTGGAGAGTAGTTTGAGCTAGAAGAGGTGAGTTGACAAGCCTGCTAGAGTTCAGAAAGTACTAGAAAGGTATCATATTGAGTGACAAGTCTCAGTGGCTGAAACATTTTAGGCCTAGATTCCATTGGGACTTGGTAAATAAGGACTAGAGAAAATAGTAAGATTTAGATAACTGTAACTTGGTTAACTATAAATTTATAAAAATTTTCTGATGTTACTAGGAAATGCTCTTATACCATGATTGATTACATATTCTGTTACATTTTGTGACCTTGGAAAACCAATCAGTAAAACTTTTGTATTATTACCCACAATAAGTTTGGACAGGGACCCAATTGCCCAAAAGCTCTTCCTGCACCTTTTGGTATAAATTGACTCTGGGTTAGTTCCCAATATAAGAGAGACGTGAAACAGTATAAGAAACTATTTGGAATATAACTTCCATTTTTAGTCATGGTCAAGTAGAGTTAACTTACCAAGACTCCTGGGAAGTTAATTGGCATCATACTTGATAGAAAGAGACATGTATATGGATAACTGACAGCCTAGTTGGCAAATTAAGACATGAATGTTAGACAAGTCTCTTCCTGGTTGACAAGACATGTATATTAAGCAAGACAAGTTTCATACCAGAGTTGAATACCCCAACCAATGGAAAGAGAATAAATGTACAACAAAGACATGCTTCTAAGGAAATCTGCCTCTCCATAAATCCTGATTAGTAGAATCCCATGCGCCAGATGTTTGTGGATTTGGGGCTTTAAAAACCTGTAGAATCTTAACTCACTGTGATGGTTCAGTTGCTGAACCTGTACCATGACACTGGTCAACAATTCCTGGTGCACCTGCCCAAGAAACTATGCCTGTCAGACTGCAATCTATGTTCATATGGTTTGAGAGGCAATTCCTGGTTCCCAATGGATTGTAAGCTGGATAGAAGATTGAAGAATTAGGGCTAAAATATCAGAAAAAACTAGTAAGTATTCTGAGGCAAAAATTATATCAAGCAGATAAAAGTTACGTTCATATAAAGCAGTAGGGCTTTTAATTAAAGAATTCCACTTACCTCAGAGTTTTTAAAGACAGAGGGTTGAAACATTTAAAAACATTATCATTATTGATACTTGGTCTCTTCTCATCAATGTGTCTATGAAATTTTGTTTTTGATATTGCTAAAGAATACCTTGATTCTTGATATTAGACCAATCCCTGAAGTTTTTACACTGTGACATTTTTATAGGTTTCCATGCAACATGGTAAAAATTATGATTTTAGAAAATGTTCTTTGAATCTGTACATTATAAGCCTCCTTTATTTTTTGCTGTCAAAATATTCTTGTATTTTTAACTTTTTAAGTTTGTAATATTTACATATTTTTGTAAGTAACTTAATTGCCACCAACCAGACCAATTACCTATTTAGTGCTCATTTGCATCATTTGACACCAGGTAATTCAGATTCTTCCCTTGTATTATTACTCAACTTATGATCTAAACTTCTGTTCAGTTTTGTGCAATACAATTATGATTCACAGATATTATTTATTAAAGAGAAATTTTATAAGCCCATCTTTGAAACTTCTACCACTCAAATGGAAAATTGCTCAGTGTATGACATGGTCTTAAAAGAAATATATATTCTAATGAATATGTCCTTACATCCTATAATATCTCTAAAACAAACACACATATGTATAATCAATAAATGTAAAGTAGAAAACCACAACCACTTAAATGAATGATAAGTAAGACATTAATTAGGCACAGGACACTGAAGAGACCAGCAAGGAAGTGAAGTAAGAGAATAATATAAATTGGAAGAAGTTTATCTAAGACCAACTGTAGATAGTAATAAAAAGACACTAAAACAGGTTCAAAGAATAGGACATTAATAGACTTTGAAGATGCCCTTTTGTTGTTACCATGACAGCATGTTGAATACTCAGTATGTGCAGACAATTGCAGTAACTGTTCTCCATAGAAAATGCAATATACCTCTTAATCGTCAGATAACTCAATGCGCACGGGCAACTTAACGTAGACAAAAGTTGAGACTTGGGCTGTTGAATGACTGATTTAAAGATACAACTTAAAAGCAGGAGAAAAACTTTCAGTATGTTAATATAGCTAAAGAGTTTAATTTCCCTGTTCACATAGAGGCTACATTCAATTTTTTTTGTGTTTTTATCAAAGGATAAATAGGTAATCATGTCAGTCATTCCAGTATTGGAGCAATGAAATAAATTTTATTCCTAATTATGTAATTTTAGAAGGCAAAACAAGAGAAAGATTTTCTCAGTAGAAGGATCTCTCACATTTTTTTTCTGCAATTCCCACTTCTCCATTCTCATGGTGTCTTGAAGTCCTTGGAATAAACAATCTCACTAATTTCTATCTCAGATCAACAAAGAGCTATGAGAAAAATTTTAAATTTTGATGTCAGAAAGCCTGTATTATAAATGAGAATTCAAAATGCATGTTATTATAAATAAGCAAGTACCATCTCTTGAATAGAAAACAAAATTTGGGGAGATATGATCATCCATGAATGACAAACAAATAAACTCCATTCTATAATTGCAAAAGTAATCATATTAACCAAGAGTTAATATGAAATTCAAGTGTGTTGTACATTCCAACTCCCTTCCACATGGCAGGATGATGCATGTGGATTGTGAGGTAGAAAATACCCTAACTCTGTAGTGAGACTACGTTTCAAATGAACAAAAACAAGGAACTTGAACTCCAACTAATGTGTGACAGCCTGCTTAGAAACCATTTCTGTAGATTCAGAACTTATGTAGAGAAACATTTGTTAGTTATCCTCATAAAACTATAACTATTCAGTGATCTTACCTCTGTATATTGATAATCTTGGAAGAAACCTTCAACAAGTGGACCTTTGAGTAGATTATTCATTTGAACCTCAAGATCTTTCAGTCATGTTACTTTAAATAAGGACTTCACTGCCCTCAATTTTTCCATTTTTTAAATAAGTAAGTCAATGTAATTTTAAACATATTTCCTTTAAATACTTAAACATGGTTTTTGAAAATTCACAACGTACTTAATATTCAATTCCAACTATCAATATATGTTTGTTTAATGAGTTTTAGTCAGTATGCAGAGGTCATTTCAATAAATTGTTGGTTTAATTAGTTATTTTTCTTTTAGGTTTTAATAATTTATACTAAAAACTAATTTTTTGCTTAAACAAAATATTTTTATGTTTAAGTAGTTTGTTTAATGCATATTCATCATAAAATTAATTCATAATTTGAGTTTATATGACATCTCAACTTGACTCACAGAAGGAGCCTGTCACACAGGGTTCATGGGTCTCTGTCACAGATGGGCAAATGATTTTTTTTTCCAAAATCAAGAGTTGGAACATATCCTATTAAAACTCTAAAAACACAGGAGCCATCAATGCTTCGCTTCCATACTGAGAGAGTAGATATCTTGGCTTCAGACTCCAATTTAAAGAGAACCTGACTTAAGGTTGACATGAGCTAACTAACAATCCAGCACCCAGCACTCAATTCCATGTTTCTCACCAACAAATCTGCACCTCCAGGTTACAAGTCTGCCCTTAGAACTTTTCTTCCTAATAACCACCAGTCAGAAGAAAAGCAGACATTGTTTATGGTTTCTCTCCCTGCACCAGCTAACAATGCTGAAAGGCAATGAAAGTCTGTAATTGCCCCCAGTCAGATCTGTGCCAGGCTAGATGCCCCCTTCGTGCCTCTATCAGTACTTGCTCTACCCATTCCTGCTGTGTCAAGGTTGGCGGAACATCCAAGCACAAGCTTGAATAAAAGACCCTAGTGCAATTGTATCAGAGATATCTGCTTGGTGGTTTTATTGGGGTAGGAGAACAAGGACAGACATGCCATGACTTTACAGCCTACATCACATATCCCTTCTTTGGCACCTGTTCTTGCTCTCTATATTCTTTTCTCATGGATTTCTGTTCTTCCATAGAAATACATGAGAAACACTCAGTTCCATTAACCATATTGTTTGATAATAACTTGGCTGATTCTCTTTTGCTTGAAAAGGTATCTAACCTGTCTCTCAAATCACTTTTCTTCAGAAGAGGCATTGCTACTTCTATGAAGGACTGGATCACAGTTCCTCTCCACTAATGTGTTCCCTTAGAGATTGTTTATGCAATTATGTTGCTGCATTATTCGGCTATTCATTACTATGACAAAACCCCAGGAAAATGCTTGCTCTGTGGGAAATGTTTCATCAGCAATCACAATGTCAGAAGTTTCTATCTGAGTTCACTTGACTGTGACTTCAATCCGATAAGGTCACAGTTCAACAAAGTATAATTGTGTGGCTAAAAAAATGTTCATAGACAGGAGACATGGAATCAAAAAATAGGAAAAAGTAATAAATTATTGACAACATTATTTTCAAGGGAATTTAGACCCGACACAACATTCTTCAAGTAGATTCTGTGTTTTGTGATTTTTTATAACTCACAGTAACACTATGGATTGCAAAACTACTTTCTAAATTGTGAGCTCTTGGAACACTTCTGGTACAAACTACTAACCTTTGTCCTTTTCATAAAAAAAAAAAAAAAAAAAAAAAAAAAACAATTAGATGGCTTATACTATAAAATTTCTTCCACTGGTTTCTAGTACTTTCCAAAGTCATTGCAGCCCAGCATTTTTAGAACTTACAATACAAAGTCGAGTTTTACATTTAGGCCACACTTTTCCATTTAATATAATACAATTATAAAGAAAAATATAATCTTCCAATATACAATGGCACTGCATAAGCATCTCTATCTAAACTTGAAAATAGGGCCATAAAAAAGGATTCATCTACCACAAGGCTCAAAACCATTTAAACAAACTTAAAATATACATTTTTATATCTAGTATCTGGGCCACATAATATCAGGATCTGAGTTCCTAAGGTCTTTCACAGACTTTGTATTAAGACTGCAATGCCTTTAACTGATATGACCAAACTCTGGGTCTCATATCTCTTGTTTCTTTTAACTTATCTCCACAATTGTGGTATCTATAACTACCAGTATCTTCACACACAGGTACAGACACACATGCACTCGGATAGGTACAAGCACACACGCACGCACGCATGCACGCATGCACACACACACACACACACACACACACTCTCTCTCTCTCTCTCTCTCTCTCTCTCTCTCTCACACACACACACACACACACATACATACATATCATGCCAGCATAACTACATCATTTTTGCTTCTGGGTTTACTTTTGAAATCTTGGTATAAGCCTCATGACTCAAAAACAAGTACATTATGCATGCATGAAGTATGCATGGACAATTCTGTGGTGTTACCCACTTGAAATGTGTGGCAACCCATATAATGGCTGCAATATCACCCATGTGCCTCAATGACTGAGTGATAACATTCATTCCGGCCAAAAAGTAAACTGTCAAAACTTTACAGTTACTCTATTTCTTATTAGTTTAAAGTTGGCTAAAATGGCATTGCCACAGCCTGGATGCCACTTTTCTGGGAATTAGATCACATCAAAATCAAAGTTGCATCAAGTGCCACAGCATGGACAGGATGTACATGTGTTTGGCAGAATATAATATGTCTCCTCATGCTCTAAGTTCAAAATAGTTCACCCACCATTCCCTCTATCACTTCCTTAGCACTACCTTACTTTTTATATTTTTATCCCATTCAGATATGTTTTACCATCTTGGAATATCCTGTTATTAACGTAATACACAATCTATAAACAATCCCTTATTTTTAAAATTCTGCTTAAAAATGAATTTTGGTGCTCTTTATGTTCATCATCACCTATGATCAAAAAACTCAATTTATTGATATCAGTACCATATCTACATATATGGAATAATATATATATATATATATATATATATATATATATATATATATTATTCAAAATTCTGTTTTTATGAAAAAAAGCCTGTGATGATCAATGGGTTAAGAGCAAAAGTTTTGGTTTTATTTTATTTTTGTTGTGATTTTGTTTTGTTTTGTTTTTATTGAATATTCTCTGTATTTGCATTTCAAATGTTATGCCCTTTCCTCCTAGTACTATGCCTCATCCTCTTTCTCTTGTTTCCATTAATGTGCTCCCTCTCTCAACATCTCTCTCCTCCTCAGTGCCTTGACATTCTTATACAATGGGAAAACACACCTTCACTGAACCAAAGGCCTCTTCTCTCATTGACGCCATACAAGCTATTCTCTGCTTCATATGCAACTGAAGCCATGGGTCTTTCCATGTGTGCACAATGGCTAGTGTTTTGCTTTCTGGGGGTTCTGAAGGATTTGGTTGGTTGATAATATTCTTATTCCCATGGGGTAACAGACCCTTTCTGCTATTTCAGTCCTTTCTCTAGATCCTTCTTTGGGGACCCTGTATTCAGTCCAATGATTAGCTGCAAGCATCCTCAACTGTATCTGTATGACTCTGGCAAAACCTCTGATGAGGCATCCAAAACAGATTCCTGTCAGTAAACAGTTCTTGGCATCGGCAGTAGTACATGGGTTTGGTAGCTGCATATGGGGTGGATCCCCAGGTAAGATAGTCTCTGAATGATCTTTTCCTCAATTCCTGCTCCTCTATTTGGCCCTCTATTACCTCCTGTGAGTGTTTTGTTCTACCTTCTAAGAAGGACTCAGGCAATGACAAAAATGTATTTGTATACTTTTATGCAAAAATGCTTAAAATTTGTACACTTATCTTTGTTTTTTTTTTTAAATTAAGTTCTTCAATAAAAACAAAAAAAGAAGGACTCAGGCATCCACATTCTGGCCTTCCTTTTTTATTCTTTTTAGCTTCATAAGGTTTGTGAATTTTGTTTTGTTTTGAGTTCACTGTTTCATAGAATTCAGTCCAAGATTTTTTTGTTTTGATATTTCATATGATAGAACACCATGCTTCATATCTAGAGTTGAGGTTTTGCTAACTTGCAGATTGGCTGTTGCTAGGAACTTAAAATAGAGCAAGAGAAAGGGATTATCATCCATTTTCCCCATTAAGTTTCTACTTTAAAAAATCTTATAACTTTTAACCAGTACTAATGGTTAGCCACAAGTCTTATAGCACATGAGTAATTTGGCAAAATACCAGCCCCATTCTCCTAGAAATAATATTCAGATTCAAAATATATTTACAAATACCTTGCCTGTATAGTTAGGCTCTTCTCTGATTAGATAGAACTTAAATTATTCTATTTCTCTAGCCTACATTTTGCCTTGAGGCTGGTTACCTGAACTCAGGCATCATGTATCCATTCCCTAACATCTTCCCAGTGAATCTCCCCTGTCTGGATCAATCCTAGAATTCCTTCTATCTTCTGCTCCACCTCTAATTCCTGCATAAGCCATGGACCATGCTTTTGTAATTGACAGGTGATACAACCATATACTATACAAGATATTCTTTCTGCACAAACAAAACTACAGTACTCTTTGGACAAAAAGCCCTCTGTAGTGCCATCTCTCTACATATTTTAAAAGTGCCTTCTGCTGATTCCAGGCAACAATTAACATAACACTTTATGCCAGGATGTTCTGTCTTGGCCACATTGGCACCAACTTCATTCACCTAATGTAAGTGACATCACAGAGGCTTACTACTGAATAAACTTGCCCTTCCTAGATCTTTTTAAACTCTGAAAGGCCTGCCCAATTCAGCTGTTCTGGTCCAAACTACTCTCTAAGATGATGGATTTAAAACCTGGCTTCTCTCAGCTTCTGACTGAATTGCTTTGCTTTAACATAACTCTGCCAACATATTCCACTTTCTGGTTCCTTCTCCTTTCTGGTCAGTTTGTCTTTACCTGTACCCTTTCTCTGTAAACCTGCCCTAGTAAAACTGCTTTCCCCTTCTCATTGTGTGATGCTCTCCTCAGGCCTCTATTTTATGTCCTTTTGAGGGTTACATGTATCCCATCTCTGACTCATTCTGTCAAACCTTTCTCTGATTTGTCACTTTGTCTGATCTTCAATTAGATGTCACTTGCAAGAACTTCTTCTTTTTTATACACTAACTTTACTTTCAATCTTTGGAATTAAAGGTGTTTACTAGGGGTATGTTTATATTCCAGCCAGATCATACTGCAATTCAGACCATGTCTTCATTTCAGCAGGATCACATAGACATAGAAGGTGTTTGAATGTGATCTCTTCCCAGAGCAGCTATGTTGTTAGATCAAGACTCTTCCTCATTTGAATTATAGATAATTTTTTCCAATGGCTACTTTAGACTGCGTAGTAGAATTCTAAATAGAGCATTTGCCTTTTATTTACTTAATGGCTAAATCAATTTTACTTACAAATTTGATAAGCAGACCTATTTATGTATAATTCATTGATCTTCAAGAATAAATTTATTTCATACTAAAACCATTGCATGAAAAAAATAATATAAATTTAAAATCTCATGTGCAATAAAAATTTAATTATTGGAAAATTACTTTGTGCCAATTACTGTAAATATAGAATATTGTGTTTAATTATACTATGTACAACTTTTAAAAGTTTTATTACAGTAGATAATATTACACTCATTTATGCATTTTTCCAATTGATAAAGGGTTGAATTTTTTCTGAGTTTTCACCTTACCAAAGTTTCAAAGCTTTGAAAGGATGTAAAATGTCAGTCATACTGGACATTCATACTAGTATTTGATAATAACTTTTTTCTAACTCTTACACCAGAGAGGGATCATGAATAGAGAGGGCAAACAATGAAACCTTAATTTTTCAAATATTTATTAGAAAGTGCATTAAAAATGATGAAGAAAAGAAACATAGAAAAAAACTGAATAGCTGCATATAGCATTAATGCTAGATAAAACACTGACACAGAACACCTGCATCCAAAGAAGGGAGGAAAGCAGATAAACAGTCTCTCTCTCTCTCTCTCTCTTTCTCTCTCTCTTTGTGTGTGTGTGTGTGTGTGTGTGTGTACCTGTGTGTGTGTGTGTTAGGAAGAATTTAAGTACAATGGAAGCATAACTTCAGAAAAAAATCTGTACACAAGTTGCAATGTAGTAGGATAATTTTAATCATACTTCATTACAAGTATCAAATTTAAATGTAATTTATTTAGAATGCCTGCATTTCTATATTCATAGATTAATCTTATGTTACAAATCTACCAAATGAAGACTTTTAAAGTATATGTTTCAATACATGTCATGAAGTTATATATTATTTAACTGTGTTACCAACATAAGGCAAAAAAATTTTGTTCTTGTGAATTTAAACTGGGATTAAACATTATTGCCATGGTTACTCATGTTCACATTCAATGGTATTGCAAGGATCATCATAAGGTCATAATTGAAATATGCAGAAAAATAACTTACAAAGAAACTGAGAATCACTTATATAGAACCACAGTTCAGCTTCCAGAGAGCACAACATACAATAGTGGTGATATGTAGCCAGTCAGCTGGGGAAGGCAATAACAGGCTAGAGTGAAGAAGTCTTATAAAGGATACAAATGATTGCACTGTCCAAGAGGACTCTGTACAATCATAGACTGTGTCAAGTGGCTCAAATTGAGTTTAGCAGAAGGAATAAAGGTAAATTCTGAATCAAGTAAGCCAGGTGAAAACTCACATCAAACTCTACAGTCCACTGCACACATGGTACAATTGTCAAGGATGATGACACATTTAACACAGGGGCACTGTGTTCAGAGATAGACTTAAAAATAATAGACTTTTTTCCTGCTCATTGAACTGTAGGCTACAATAGCTAAAATGAAAACTGTCTTCAAGAACCATGTCATATTTTTTGCTTCTAATATTAATTTTAGCACACAAATCACTATTATCAGAAAATGCAATAATAATTTATCTGTGGAAATGTTTGCTATTACGGTTTCTAAAAGCAAAATAAGTTCAGGAATAAATGGAGAGTTAAAAACAACAGTAAAAATCATTGATACATAGGTTAAAATTGAAATGCCTCCACAAGTTACATACTAAGTAAACATGCCTCACGTAGTGTTAGAGATTTTTAGGATCGTATGAGGGGAGGAGAACAGAAGAAAGAAGGAAAGAGTTGAGAAGGGAAGAAAAGATTATGGGACAGGAGAGGAGGACAATAGAGAAAAAAATATCAAAAATGATTCAGGAGTCCCTTGATTTTTGAATATTTGACCTTATGGAAGGTGCTATAAATAACTAGGATGATTTAAGCTTTTCTGAAATTATATTCTTATTAACCTTGTAAAGTTATGAATGTATTCAGAATCTTATGAGCTTACATATATTTAGCAACCCTGGTAATGATGCAGATGTAATACTATACACATATTAAGACTATTCAAGAAAAATATAACTTGTCAATATTATGTAGTAAACACAAAATACACATCAGAGTACGTGCTTTAAAATATCAAAAAGGAGATGTTCATATTTAATTTTGATTATGAGTGTTTCAATAAAGAATCTTCTACAACCTTCTCTAAACAACTTGTGCTAATAGAGACAGGATTTAAAATTAAATTTCTGCTGCTTTCTCTGCCTTCCAGGTTTAAGAAAATTGTTAGGCTTTTAGATCTTTTTGATGTTTACCAATCTGGCCGTTGTTTATGTCACACCATGTAGAAGGCAATTTTCTGTGCACAGTGCAGACAGAAAAGAGGACGTGGTACTTGACTCCTGGCTTGGGAAGTTTGAAGGCTGCATAGTAACTTGTCATGTTTTCCTTTCTGTATCCTGTGTCATACTTCACTCTCCTTGGATTAGATCATCCTACTTTTTGGAAGAAATGAAGAATTCCATTGTTTCAGTTATCCCTAGCTGTTGTCATTACATAGCTCTCAGCTATATTCACAAGCTTATTAAAACCACAATTTGAGCTACAGAAAGCAGGTATAAGTTATACGTATAACTATATATATTTAATATCTAAATTATTTCATGCATTTTTTCACAGAACCACTTTCAATAGAGCAGATGAATTATTTATATGCTATCCTGCTTTGAGAAAAAAATGTAGTATTTTAATACAAAAGTATTATGTCATAAGTAGTTTTGTATAATCATAAATTTATTCTTTATATTAAAATTAAGAATAAAAGAAATTTAACTTTTAAAATTATGACTCGGTAAGATTAATGATACAGGATAAAAGCATTCTTTCAATTTCTGTTCAATGAACTTTCTGTTTCTGTGATAAACACCACTATCAAAATCAATGTAGGGCAGAACGTGAAATATGGGAAATTCCTCAGTTGAGTTTCCATCTTTTCAGGTGACTTTATATTACATTTATTGAAAATCAAAGCTAACCAGCATAATTTCTCTGCTAATTTTAGAAAACTATCTTACTTATCATAAGATACTTTTTTTTCAGAATAATTTTCCAAATTGCCCTATAGCTGAATGTAACCATCTTGTTCCTATTTTTTCATCACATAGTTGCACTGACTACCTTGGACTATTATCAGATTAGTCAAAAGCACATGACATACTTAAATACATCAGGTACTAAAGTGGCCTGTAATAAAAATTGTGTCTTTTAGACCCACAGTGTAATTTGCCTGATTCTACAATGTTGGCAAAGTGACTGTGAAAATGCTTCACTTATTTCTATCAGTCTCATGAATCATGAGATCAGGCCACTATTACTGTGGGGCCTGAGTTGTGCAGTTTTAAAGGTAGCTGTTTAAGGATGGCCTAAAACTCCTGGTGAGTAAGGCATTTTCTGCATGTAAGCATGAGGATCAGTATTTGTATCTCAAGAATCCAGTTGGCTCAACAAATGGTGTTGGTCGAACTGGCACTCAGCATTCAGATGAATGATAATAAAACCTTTCTTATCTCCTTGTACAGGGTCAAGTGCAAGTGGATCAAAGATCTCCACATTAAACCAGGTACACTGAAACTATTAGGTGAGAAAGTAGGGTAGAACTCATAGGCACAGGAGACAATTTCCTGAACAGAAAACCAATGACTTGAGCTCTAAGGTCAAAGACTGACAATTGGGACTTAATAAGATTGCAAAGTTTTTGTAAGGCTAAGAAAACTGTCAAGAAAACAAAACCTCAGCCAACAGAGTGGGAAAAGATCTTTACTAACACCACATCAGATAGAGGCCTGATATCCAAGGTATACAAAGAACACAAAAAGCTAGACACCAGAGAATCAAACAACTTTATTTAAAAATGTAGTACAGAGCTAAACAAAAAGTTCTAAATTGAGAAATATCGAATGGCTGAGAAGCATCTAAGGAAGTGCTCAACATCCTTAACCATCAGGGAAATGCAAATCAAAACAACTTTGAGATTCCACCTCACACCAGTCAGATTGGCCAAGATCCAAAATTCACATGACAACAGATTTTGGCAAGGATGTGGAGAAAGAGGAACACTTTTCCACTGTTGGTGGGGTTGTAAATTGGTACAACCACACTGTAAATCAGTCTGGCAATTCCTCAGAAATTGGACACAATACTTCCTGAAGATCCAGTTATTCCACTTCTGGGCATATACCCCAGAGACATTTCAATATACAATAAAGACACATGCACCACAATGTTCATAGCAGCTCTATTTATAATAGCCAGAAGCTGGAAAAAAACCCAGATGTCCTTTAGTAGATGACTGGATACAAAAATTGTGGTACATTTACACAATGGACTACTACTCAGCTATCAGAAACAATGACTTTGTGAAATTCTTAAGAAAATGGATGCTTCTAGAGAATATCATCCTGAGTGAGATTACCCAGTCACAAAAGAACAGACACTGATAATGGGATACTAACCCCAGAAAGCTCTGAACACCCTAGTAACAACTCACAGATGGTGTAAAGTTTAAGAAAAAAAAGAAAAAAGAAAACCATTATGCTCAATCCTTACATACCAAGAAAACTTTGACTAATTTCAGTTACATCATATTTTACATGTACTTTATGTTTATTGTAACTAGTAAGCCCTTAATGCACAGTATCAAACCTTTGCAAAAAAAAAAAAAAAAAAAAAAAAAAAAAAAAAAAAACCCAAGCACTGACAAAAATGTATTCATATACTTTTACACAAAAATGCTTCAAATTTGTACCTTTATCTTTGTTTTTTAAAATAAAGTTTTCAAAAAAAAAAAAAGAATCCAGTTGGCAAGAAAGGTTCAAGATAGAAGAGAATGCCTTCAATACCCTGTTGTATAAAACAGATGAATATTCCAAAAGGTAGACAGACAAAGGTAACAAAACTATAAATCTTGAAGATGATGGCAGTCAATGATTGATATCCACATTTGCCTTGATTGTTATAGTATAAAATATAGGTATGATTAATTACAATGATCCGGTTATATTTTTAATTAAAATCATCACAATAAGTAACTACCAGAATTAAAAATACTAAAGTTAGTTATGTATCAGATAAAATTCTTGTTTGGTTTTAGATCAAAAGTTGCCCTCAGAAAGTCAGCAAAGTATAATTTTCATTTGGAAGTGAAATATTTTATAGAACTGCATATTTTATATGCAAAATATTTTAAAATTTTTAATAGAATGTGGAATTCATATTTTGAAGTTTATCAGTAACATTTTAGTACATTTTTTAATATAAGGTTAATGAGTATTATCTGATGGGTTTTTTTTTTGTAAAGCAAGTGTACACACTTACTTCTTTCCCTAAACTGTGTATATCAGAAAATGAAGAAATGCTCAGATGTAAAAGAGTTTCATTCTTATATTGTAGTAAGAATGAATCTAAATCTTAAGAGGACACCTCCTGTGGTTAGTCAGGAACCCCAGGAGAAAAAACAAGAATGCCAATCTATCCACAGGATGTTTTTTATTCTAAATTTATCTTTACTACAAGACATGTAGAGATAGGAGATAGAACAGAGACTGAGGAAATGGCCAACAATAACTGGCCCAATTAGAGACCAATCCCATAGACAAGCACCAACCCTAATACTATCAATAATACTCTGTTAATCTTTCAGTCAGGAAATTAGGAAGCCTGATTCCTGAAAGGTTCCAACTAGCAGATAACTCAGGAGAATACAGAGACCCAGAGGATTACAGTGGTTGGAGCTTGGGGACTCAAAGGAAGGGTTGTGGGAGAAAAGATGTACAGTAAAAAATTTTCTGAAGATAACACCAATGGCTTATACCCTAAGACCATGAATTGACAAATGGGACCTCGTGAAATTGCAAAGTTTCTTTAAGGCTAAGGACACTGTCCAGAAGACAAAAAGGCAGCCAACAGATTGGCAAAGTATCGTTACCATTCCTACATCTGATAGAGGGCTAATATCCAATATATACAAAGAACTCAGAGTTAGACTCCAGAGACTTAAAGAATACTATTTTAAAAATGGGGTACAGAGCTAAACAAAGGTTCTCAACTGAGGAATACCGAATTGCCAAGAAGCACCTAAAGAAATGCTCAACATCCCTACTCTTCAGGGAAATGCAATCCAATCGACCCTGAGATCCCACCTCACACCAATCAGAATGGCTAATATCAAAATCTCAGATGATAGATCATGCCAGCAAAAATGTGGTGAATGAGGAACATTCCTCCACCTACTCCTCCACCATTGGTAGGGATGTAAGTTGGTACTCTGGAGATCAGTCTGGCAGATCCTCAGAAAATTGGACATCGTACTACCTGAAGACCCAGCTATTCCACTCCTGAGCATATACCACAATGATCCTCCATATAACATCTAACAAGTATACATGTTCCAACATGTTTATAGAAGCCTTATTTATAATAGCCAGAAGCAAGGAAAGAACCCAGATGTCCTTCAACAAAGGAATGGATACGGAAAGTGTATTTACACAATGGAGTACTAGTCAACTATTAGAAACAATGACTTCATAAAATTCATTGGCAAATGGATGGAACTAGAGACTATCACCCTGAGTGAGGTAACACAGTCACAAAGAAATACACATGGTATTCACTAACTGATACTTACTGATAAGCAGATACTAGTCCCAAAAAGCCCTGAATACCCAAGAAATTATTCACAGACCTTATGAAGCCCCAAAAGAAGGAAGGCCAAAATAGAGATGCCTCAGTTCTTAGAAGGGAGAAAAAAACACTCAAGGGAGGATATGCAAGATCAAATAGAGGAGATTGATGAAATGATCATTCAGAGGCTTTCTCACCTGGGGATCCACCCTTATGCAGTCACCAAATTCAAGCACTATTGACAATGCCAAGAATTACTTACTTTCAGAAACTAGATAAAGAGTCCTCAGCAGGGGCTCTGCCACAATCATACAGATGCAGATGAGGATGCTTGCAGCTAACCAGCAGACTGAACCTGGGGACCCCAATGAAGGTGCTAAAGAAAGGACTTTAGAGGCTAAAAGGGGTTGCAAGTTCATGGGAAGAAGAACATTATCACCTAACTAAATCCTCCACAACTCCCCTGGACTAAAACACCAACCATTGAGAACACATTGAGAGACCTATGGCTCCAGAGGTATATGTAGCTGAAGATAGCAGTGTTAGGCATTAATGTGACAAGAGGACTTTGATTTTTTTTTTCCATTGTAGGAGGATGCCAAGGCAATGGGGTGGAGATGGTGAGTAGGAGCAAGTGCACTTTTATGAACATATGTGGAGGGGGAGGGAGATGGCATCAAGGTGGGGGGAAAGGATAACATTTAAAATGTAAATACAGAGTGAATCTTAAAAAAATACTCTTTAGGAAGACAATTAACTAACCTGAACCCTTGGGGTTCTTAAAGACTAAACCACCAACGCAGGACCATACGAGGATTGGCTGTAGGTTTCCCTGCACATATGTAGCAGCTTGGTCTTCATGTGAGTACCAAACAACTTTAGCAGGGGTTATTCTGCAACCTTGCCTGTATGTGAGATATGTTCTTCTTGCTGGGCTGTCTTGTCTGGCCTCCGTGGGAGAGGATAGGCCTAGCCCTGCAGAGAATTGATGTGTCATGTGGAGAGTATACAGACTAGGGTGTTGGCCTCTACTGTCTCAGAGGATAGTGGGGGGCAGCAATGTTGGGAAAGATTTTGGGATAGGGTGATGATGAGGGGGATTGAGATGTAAAATGAACAAAGTAGAAAAAAATAATGATTTTAAGATGTAACCTAGAACCAAGGAACAGAACAGCATAGGTATCTGTTCCCAGTTGCTCATTGGATACTCCTTTTCTTGTTCTTTCTACCACTAGGTCATTCTATCAGGTCTGCTCAGCTGGTGTAGGTAATGTGTGACAGTGAAGCATGTGGTGTGTTTTGTCATATATGTAGCTCATCTTTGTAGTCTAAGAACTCTGGAAAATGAAGCAGGAGAATCATGGTTGATACAAGGATGGCATGGGGAATATAATATATGCTGGGGCAGCCTCCTGAGTGCTACTGTGTCTCAAAAGCAAATACAACAACAACAACAAAACCCAAAACAAAACAAAAAAACAAAAACAAAAACAAACAAACAAACAAACAAACAAAAAAAACTTAGCATCCTAAACCAAGACAATGCACCAGGAAAAGAAGGTAGCTTCAGGCTCTTTTTCATTTTCTTAGACTGATCTGGGATGTTTTACTTTACATTTTTGCATCAATACACAAGATACAACTTTTGTGTTTACAAGACTTGTTGCCTTTAATGTTTTTATATTTCAGCCAAGAAGAAATTAATTAATTTATATTTGAAAACTGTTTTCAAATAAAACTTACAAGTACGGTGGCACAGATGATAATCCTATTTCTTGGAAGGAGTCTACTGCCGGCATAGCTTTGAGGAGAACCTGGTTGAAGCAACAGAGAATGAAGAAAAGGGAGACCTGAGTGCAGAAAAGCCAGGCTATGTGCTTTGGTATGTTTCTCTGTAAGTCCTGATACCTCATATATGATTAAGCATAGCATTAGGAGGTCTTGTGTTACCAGATAATGAAATACAGTCTACTAAACTCACCTGTAATTTTCACATATTATAAATTTTCAAGATCTCTACCTGCAGGATGTACTTACATGTCACAACTATATTTCATAATGCACATAGCTTTTCTGCATATGCATGCATGCACATGTGTATTTATGAAGTACGATTTCCTTATGTAGTGATTTCTGTGACAAATGTTCTACATGGGTTGATGTATTTGAAGAGTAGTCCACTATTTCTGGCTCTCTGTGGAGGTGATGACTAGCAAACAGATGCAGCCTAATGCTCTCTTAGAAGGCTATAACTATGCCCTTACTCCTGTTTTCTCTCTTTTCTTTCTGTTGTGCAGATGAAAGTATCATCTGGCAGCTTCTTCTTCGTAATGCCACAATAGGCTCTTTTCCAATATGATGGAGTCAATCTATTGAAACCATAAGCCAAATAAACTTTTTCCATGCTAAGTTGAATTTGTTCATAGTATTTTATCATAGCAACAGAAAAATAAGTAACGCACTTGTTTTTATTGTACCAAGTATAGGCAAAGAAATATTTTGCATTCAAATATTTATCATATTTAAAATCTTATGGCTTATAAAGTTTTCTTTTTATTATTTTCTTTTTTTTGCTAGGTATGTATGTTTGCATATGTGCTTGCACATATATGTAGAAACTGCCACATCATACATGAACAGACTTCTGCAAAAGATCTAGATCTTCATGTTTAGGAAGGAAACACTGTAAAAATTACGCTATGGTCTTGCTGGTCCTACAATATCATTGATTTTTTACCTTATTCATGTAGTTTAAATAAAGTTATGAATAGCTGTTATGATATATTGCATTCAGGTGGACACTCTATATGTCAATTTTAATACAAGTATAAGCATAAGTTGAGTAATTATTCTTACAGACAGTTTAATATATGCACGGTTATCTGAGATAAATGATTTTAGGAAACTGTGCATGAAAGATTCTCAACTCCCATTGCAGCCTAGGTCAATGAAGACATCTGGTGTTTAATGTCTGGCAGTCAGTCAATACGAGACGACATGGAAAACAATTTGGTGTTCTGACTTTATTTTTCATTGAATCAATGTCAGGTAGTGATTAGTGGCTTGTGAGGAACTTGGCAAACCACATAGAGGGCACCATGTTGGGCTTCATTTCCATCCATGCCTATGCCGGTTTTAATATCTGCAGGAAAGCCTATTGGCAGGAAGCTGCATTGATGACAGCCTGTCCCACTGTTAGATAAATAAAAGACTTCAACTGCCAGTGAAGATTACATCTTTCAGTCTCTAGTGGTTGCAAGTTTGAAAAAAACTAATTATGTACTGTGAAGTATGCATAAATTCACGAAAGAAATCCTGAAAATGATTGAAATATATTTTCAACATTTGAAAAAATCTCAATAAAACATTTAAAATAATTAGATGTTCAGTAAATATTTATAGTGAGCTGATTTGCTTTTAAGGGATAGATATTATTTTCCCTTTATATAATTTTTCTATCTTCAATTATTTTCAGTCAGAAGGTTAGATTTTAGGCATAATATCACACATGGACACACATATACAAGTACACATACAAATTTTGCAAGAAATTGAACTTATGTTATAACTATAAATAAAGTTAACCTTGAAAAACTATGAAGTTTTAATTTCTTTACTAAGTTCTTAGTAATAATTTCAAATTTAACAGTGTTTTCCTTATATAAATATTTTTAAAATTATATTGCATGATCAGGCTAAGACATATTTCTTCAATAAATAATTATTAGCTGGATACCTCTATTTCACACCTGCTACTCGGTTATGTCCTATTGATCCATGAAATGGGCTGTTGTGTATTTTCCTCAGCTGCCTCCAGCATAGATCAGTGGTCCATGAAGTGGAACATATTCTCTGCAAGAACCTTTCAAGACTGTCTTCCTGTGCTGCAGGTGTAGAATACTAAACTCTCTATCCCGATTTCTATATACAGGTCGACTCTTTCATGATCTGTGTATTTGGTGATGAATTCTGATATACAATATCCTGGGTGCCAAAAGAATAGCGGGTTTTTAAAAATGTATGTAAAGAAGTTCATTGTTGTGTTACAGCACAGTAACACTGCATCATTTTACGTTTGATTACAGGATTTCAAATTTATATTGTATGTGCTTTACATAGGTTTATATTTTATATTCATGTATTATTGATTTATAATGTGTTATTCATAGAGAACATTAATTATTTTATAACATAGAAATATAAGCATATTTTTACATAAGCATACCGGAGAACATGGCCAACGTGATGCAGGTTTTACTTAGAGAAATGCACACTGATGCACTTGGATCAAAGGAAGGATGATATTAAGGAATAGACAGACTTTTATTTAAAGTCTAGAACTATAAAATAAAGTACAGATATTAAAAATTACTAAATATAAAATTTTATATTGTCCATATTAACCTTGAAACACCGAATAATGACAGCCTTGGGTTACCATGATTAGCAAGAACTCTCACAAAGTGAGTTTGGCATACGAAAAACAAATGAAACTCACCCAGTTTACCACGAATGTAATCATTACAGAGAAAAAGATAAGTTCAAGCTCATGATTTGGGGGTATTTTCTGAATTGATTAGTTGAAACTTAAATTCTAGACGTCCTTTCTGTCAAAGTAAGTTATATTCTTTTTATTGAATAATGATATACATTTCAGGACTACTAGCACTTTTAACAATAATTTAAAAAGTATTTGACTTAAGAGTTCAGTTATAATAATGATTAGATAAATTAATTAATTCTTAAAACAAGAATTGGTTGTTTTTACATTATCAGGTGTACCTGCAAGGGTGGTACCTATCATAAAAAGTCTTAGAGAAAACTCTACCTCCATGAGATATATGTGGGGGTGTGCAACAGAAAAACAATATTTTTAAATAAATAAACTATATTAAGATAGTCCATAAATATAAAAAGAAAGAAATCAGCACACATCAAGTGTTGATATCATATGTATAATCTTCATGCCTTATACATATGATTATGTATAATTAACATTCTCAAATGGTTATGAAATTAAATCAAAAACTGCAATTATTTAATGGAATGAATCACCACTGTTACAGAAGAAAGCACATTTTGTGCTTGGAAGAACAGAAAACATGAAACCTGAAAGAATTGTCTCTATACCAACAGGAGGTATCTGCAATTTTATAAAATCTGCCTGGAGAGGACATCTCACAGGGTAGCCTCTGGGTATAAGAAAAAGATGGGGTTTAGGGACCATGAATGTAGAGGTCTCAACAGTCCTGATGTCACAGATGAGTTCTTTATAAAGGGCTTCATGAAGAGAGAGATGAAAATATACCTCACGGCCTCAAAATGTCACCACTTCCATGGCTGAGAACTGATTCTGACGAACAATATAAAAATCTAGAGATACTTAGAATGAATTCTTTAGGGTGGTCCACAGAAGTCATAACAGAAATTTAATAAAAATTAAGCTTGTAGATGAATTTTTGTGTTTTATTAATTACATATGAATTGTGATTCACCACAAAGAGTCTACTCAAACCCATTAACATGTCCATAAAAGATGTCAGTGATTTGTATGTCACTCAGAGTTACTTCAGAGAAAAACAAAACAAGAACAGATGTACTGGTTCTTTTGATGACAGCCTTGCGTTACCATGATTAGCAAGAACTTTCAAAAAGTGAGTTTGGCATACGAAAAACAAATGAAACTCACCCACTTTACATGGAAGGGAACATGTGTCCACGGAAAAAAATAAAATAATTTTCATCATTACTCATTTTTATGATATTCAGTTCCTAAATACTATTATATTTAGGTAACTTTTTCCCACAGGATCTAATTCCAATATCACAAAACTATCTACCATTACTCTTTTTATCTAAAAAAATTTTTTTTAGTATATCTCTATACTCAATGTTGGCATTTTGTCTAAGCTTTGCACCACAGTTATATAGTGAGTTATACCTGATTCATTATAAAAAGGGGCTGCTTGGCCCTTCTCTCTTTCTTGTTCTCTTGCCTTCTTTTCTCACTCAGTCCTCTGGCCCCTTTCCCCTCTCCTGATTCCACTTCCCTGTCTCTTTCCAAGTGCTCAGAGCCAGCCTCTTCTCTCTCTCTCTCTCTCTCTCTCTCTCTCTCTCTCTCTCTCTCTCTCTCTCTCTCTCTCTCTCTCTCTCTCCTTTTCTATGTCTCTGTAACCTTTTCAACTCCCCCCATTCCTATACCATCCTGTGGTTGGTCCCTCAGAGGGAAAGGATGCCTCAGCATGTGACTGCTGAGGTACCATCTTCTCCCACACCTGACTACACATCCACCAGTCATATTCTTTTTCCCCTCTATTTTTCTGTAAAACATAACACTCATATAAATATCATAAAGATGGTAAGTTAACACCAACTGGGTGGAAATGGTGCATGCCTTAAATCCCAGCACTTCCAGGGCAGACTTCTCACTGATATGTGAGGTCAAAGACAGCCTGCTTTGGAGAGTGAGTTCTAGGTTATGCAGGGCTACACAGAGAACTTCTGACTTGAAGCCTGCCCTGCAAATTTAAAAATAAGGAAATATAAATCAAATATGATATACCTACAGGTGAACATACATATCTATATGTGTATGCTAAGAGTGCATATAAGTTAGGATATTAATGTGAGTGTAGACAGATACCAAAAACCATAAACACATTTTCCTGATGAAAGTTTAAAATTTTTTTATAGTAATTCAATACTAAATATCATGCTTTAAAGTAAGTGTGAGAATGCCATAGAAAAAATTCATTAAAGAGTATGCTTACTTGAATAATATAATGAAAATAGTTTACTTATGTAAATACGGTTTTTGATGTGCTATATTAATGATGTTATAGCTTTTAAGTTATTCATTGTAATTTAAATAAAATATTAACTGCAATATTTATCACCAATTACTATAAAAAATTCATGTAATAGTAAATACTTACATTAAGTTATTAATTTTGCAACAAACAAAAATGCCTATAATTTATTACAAGTTTTCTGATAATTTAATTGTTTTCCATATCTTTTTGCTAAGTACACACACATATGTATGCATATATGAACATACATATATATTTATATATATATGTATGTATGTATATATTCTGACAATAAAGAAATTTTATTTGTGATTCACAAATGTAGAGGTTCAGATGTCTAAAAGAGAAAACCTAAAAGGAAGGTATTTCTTCACAGGAAAGTAGTACAAACAATAAAAGAGGAATTACACAGCTTCTCTTTAGTATAAAGGGTATGAACCAGTGTTGGATCCCAGGGTCAGTGAAGAGCATACTCCTACTCATACATCTCTTTGTCCAAATATATTTAACACTGATGCATTTGGAAACTGGCAACCACATATACATTGTGCTTGATAAAATTCTATCCAGTTTCCAAAGTATCTGGTAAAATTTTATTCTAGCTGGTATGCGGTACTTCTAATTGTCAAGGCCAATTTATTGCCTGCTTGAAAATTTTAAGGTGTGTAACTATATCCTTGTTAAAAAAACTTTCTCTTTACTCCTCTTTCTCCCTCTGTCCCTCCCTCTTCCTCTCTCTTTTGATCTTTCTCCTTATCTCTCTCCATTCTGCTGCACAGGATGCATTAGTGTTTCTTTCCTCTGTATGAACATGGTGGTAAATTACTGGTATAATTGCATTTTAAAGAAACATTTCTACTTGAAATGAATGTAAGGGGAACCTCGAAGAAGAAGTTTACAAAAGGAGATTGGTGTAAATGTCTATTATGTACAAACTCATTTTCGAAGACCTAAGCTCTGATCTCATATATTAGACCCTGAAGCTAATCATCATGATGGATACTTTTAGTCTAGGCTAAGGATTTCTTCAGTAATTAATTAAATGAAAAGTTAGCTACAGGCAGTAATTCAATTATAATAATGACATTCTGTAGTTAAACTATATCAATGATATTCCTGAAATGTACTTTGCCTCTTCTTACAAGTTTTCACAGTTTTATTCTTTAAAAAAAATCAAAAGCTAATCATCATCCAAAGTAATGGTCTATTTAAAAATTGCTGACATCAACATTGTAATTTTTTTCTCCTGATTACAACAAAGGAAGTACTTGTCCTTGAATCAAGAACACATTGTAATTTAATTTAGTTTAAAATATTTTTATTAATGTAGATAAAACATCTTAACATTTTCATATATAACTTTAGTTTTACTTTCACTTTTCTATGGGGAGATACCGATTCAAAGCACTCATATTGTATTGTTATAAATAGAGAAAAGTAAAAATGTATTTTGGAAAAAAATTAATCAATCAGCCTTTTTCTAGAGAATACTTATTATTATGCTAATTATGCTGATTTACTCAAAAATGCTTTTTAGTCAAAGACAGAATTTGATCCAAGCATGAATGCTTGAGGGCACTGGCAGATTTCTCTTTCAATAAGGAGAGAGACAGTAGTCATAACTATGGCCACATCACACTGCTTGGAGTACATGCTTACAAATATTTCTTATTTATATCACATTTATGAGTAAAAATTACGATACCTTATTCATAATCCTGTAATATTTTCACATTCACTACTAAGGCTTCAATATAAGGAAAATGGTATGTTTATTAAGTATTATATTTAAATACTTTATCAATTTTCATACCTGTATTTGTCTGCATGTACACCATGCATATTGCCATGGTAAAAACAATATTTATATATCAAAATATGACTTCAAAATAACCAAATAACTTTTCAAGCAATAACAAATTTATGCTTGAATAACTCTGTTCTCAGTGTGCTATCTACATACAGTTCCGATAAATTTCTCTATTCAGCATTATCCACCAAAGTAAATATATTTGAAAAAAATCTAGAAATCCTCTAAAATGGGTTTTGTATAGTTTAAATACTCAAAGGAATACAAGAGCTAATTGTTTCCCAAGTACCATGATGTAGCTCTGCAGAGAACTACAGAAGAACGCATAATATTTTATCATTGTCATTATAAAGTTTTTCTTCCTAATTTTCAGTGTACTAGTATTCTAGAATACCTAATAATTTGTACATATGGCACCAGTATATTTTCCTATTTATGATATAATTCTTCTTTTTTTCTATTTTTTCTTATTAATTATTTAATTTATTTATACTCCAAATGCTGCCACACCTTCTGTCCCCATTGCCAATGTTCTTAATTTCATCCTCCTCCCGTTTGCCTCTGAGAAGGTGTTCACCCCCTCACCTGCGAGAGGCATACTCCTCTGCTACATCAAGTCTCCATAGAATTAATTAGGTGCATCCTTTCCCACTGAGAACAAGCAAAGTACCTCTGATATATATATATATATATATATATATATATATATATATATTCCAGGAGCCTCAAGCCATCCTGTGTATGTTCATTATTTGATGGGAACTCTCAGGGGTGCAGTTGACACTCTTAGTCTTTTTATGTGATTGCTATTCCATTCAGCTACTTTAATCCCTCCCCTAACTCTTCCGTAGGTACACCATGGCTGCCTTTTTTATAATTGCCAGAAATTGGAAGCAATCAAATATCCCTCATCCGAAAGATAAATTTAGAAAATGTGGTTCATTTACACAATGGAATACTATTTAGCTATTAAAAATTAGGGTATCATGAATTTTGCAGGCAGATGAATAGAAATAGAAAATATAATCCTTTTTGCAAAATAAAGTCATTAAAAAAAAAAAGAAAATATAATCCTGAGTGAAAAAATAGACCCAAAAGGATTGGGTATGTATTTACTGATAAGTAGATATTAGCCAAAAAGTACAAAATGCCCAAGATAAACCCCACAGAGAAAAACAAAACAAAATAAAACAAAACAAAACCAGACTTTCTTAAACAAGAAGGGAGGCCCAAGATAAGATGAGTCAATTCCAATTAGAAGGGGCAAGAAATAGTCACTGTTGGAAGAGGGTAGGAGGAAACTGGGTGGAATGGGGGAGCTGGAGAAAAAAAGGGAAGTAGGATTAGATATGAGAGAAGATAGCATAAATCCCAGAGGTTCAGGAGAATGAATGAAAATAGGTAGATTATGGGAGTGGAGGGTAAGTATGGGGGAAACCTATAGAATATTCCAGAGACCTGGGATGAGAAAGTCTCCCAGGATTCAAAGGGTGGAGGGTATCTTGGCCAAAATACCCAACAAATATCCAAACAAACTAACAAGTTATATGTCATGAGGGGAAAATAAACTTGGGATTTTCTTTTTTTTTTTTTAAACAACTTTATTTTACAAAACAAAGATGAATGTACAGATTTTTAACATTTTTTGCTTAAAATTACACATTTTTGTCAGTACTTTTTTCAGATTTTACAATAATTTTTACAAAACTATATGAATATATTTTTTAGTCAGTACTTGATTTTTGTCAAGGTTTGATAGTACGACTTGAAAACTTAATAGTTACAATGAGCATAAAGTACATGTAAAACAAAATGTAACATGGAAATAGTTAAAGTTTTCTTGTTTTGTAAATTTTGTTTTGTTTTGTTTTGTTTTCTTTATTTCTTGGACTTCATACAGTCTGTGAGTTGTTTCTGGGGGAGTGCAAGCCTCTATCAGTGACTGCATATTATGTCTGTTCTTTTGTGACGGGGTTATCTCTCTCAGGATGATATTCTCTAGATGCAGCCATTTTCTTAAGAATTTGGAATACTTCTCCACTGATGGTGGGGTTGCAAGCTAATACAACCACTCTGGAAATCAGTCTGGCGATACCTCAGAAAATTGGATATAGTACTACCTGAAGACCCAGCTATTCCACTTCTGGGCATATACCCCAGAGACATGTTAATACACAACAAAGATATATGCACCACAATGTTCATAGCGGCTCTAATTATAATAGCAAGAAGCTGGAAGGAACCCAGATGTCCTTCTAACAGTTTCAGTATATTTGGTTTAATGTGCAGATCTTTGATCCACTTGTACTTGAGCTATGTACAAGGAGATAAGAAAGGGTCTATTTTCATTCTTTTGCATGTTGAGTGCCAGTTGGACCAGCACCATTTGTTGAATAGGCTTTTTTTTTTTTCCGCATTGAATGTTTATGGCTCGTTTGTCAAAAATCAGGTTACCATATACATGAGGGCTAATTTCTGGATCTTCTATTCTATTATATTGATACACTTGCCTATTTCTGTACCAGTACCATGCAGTTTTCAGCACAATTGCCTTGTACTATAGCTTGAGGTCAGGGATAGTGGTTCCCCGCAGATGTTTTCTTGTTGTTTTGGAGGGATTTTGTTATTCTAGGTCTTTTGTTATTCCAGATGAACTTGCACATTTATTTTTCCAACTCAATGAAGAACTGTGTTGGAATTTTGATGGGGATTTCGTTGAATCTGTAGATTCCTTTTGGCAGGATGGCTATTTTTAAAATGTTGATCTTTCCAATCCATGAGCATGGGAGATCTTTCTATTTTCTGAGATCTTCCTCAATTTCCTTCATTAGAGGTTTGAAGTTCTAGTCATACAGGTCCTTCACTTGCTTAGTTAGAGTCACACCAAGGTATTTCATAGTTTTTGTGATGATTGTGAAGGGTACCTTTTCCCTAATTTATTTCTCCACATGTTTGTCCTTTGAGTATAGGAAGGCTACTGATTTGTTGAAGTTGATTTTGTATCCAGCCATTTTGCTGAACTTGTATATCTACCAGGAGTTCTCTGGTAGAGTTTTTGGGGTCACTTAAGTACACTATCATGTCATCGGCAAAGAGTGATGTTTTTATCTCTTCCTTTCCAATTTGTATCCCCTTGATTTCCTTTTTCTGTCTAATTGCTCCAGCCAGGACTTCCAGTACTATGTTGAATAGGTACAGGGAGAGTGGGCAACCTTGTCGAGTCCCTGATTTTAGTGGGATTGCTTCAAGTTTCCCACCGTTAAGTTTGATGTTGGCTGTTGGTTTGCTGTATATTGCTTTTATTATGTTTAGGTATGGACCTTGGATTCCTGTTCTTTCTAGGACTTTTAACATGAAGGTGTGTTGAATTTTGTCAAATGCTTTCTCAGCATCTAGTGAGATGACCATGTGATTTTGTTCTTTGAGTTTGTTTATATGGTGTATTACATTGATGGATTTCCTTATATTAACCCATCCCTGCATCTCAGGTATGAAGCCTACTTCGTCATGTTGAATGATCGTTTTGATGTGTTTTTGGATTCAGTTTGCAAGGATTTTGTTGAATATTTTTGCATCAATGTTCATAATTGAGATTTGTAGAAGTTCTCTTTCCTTGTAGGGTTTGTGTGTGGTTTAGGAACTATTCATGAGTGGTCAATTTTGAGATACTACTGACAATTATTTTCTAACTTTTCGTCTAGAATTTGCACTGCCCCCAATCTCTGTTGGGCATATAGAAAGTGAGACATTTACATCTTGCTCAGTCATGAAGCTTTATGTTTTAAATATATAGTTAGCAATAGCTCTAAATACAGAGTGCGAGTGATTGTTGAACTAGCTCTGCTGAAGCCTTGTGTTGTGGTTTGTATATGCTCAGCCCAGCGAGTGGCGTTATTACAAGGTGTGGCCCTGTTGGAGTGGGTATGTCACTGTGGGTGTAGGTTTATAACATTCGTTCTAGCTGTTTGGAAGTCATTATTCTGCTAGCAGCCTTCAGATGAAGATGTAGAACTCTCAGCTCTGTCTGCTCCATGCCTGCCTAGATGCTGTCATGCTCCCACCTTATTTATAATAAATGGAAACTCTGAACTTGTATGCCAGCCCCAGGTAAATGCTGTCCTTTATATGAATTGTAATGGTCATGGTGTCTGTTCACAGGAGTAAAACCCTAATCAAAACACCATGTGATAATGGGGTTCTCCTTTCTACTGAAGAAAGGAAAACTTCAGCTCCTGCTGTGGGCTGAGACAATCCCTTTCTGATTTATGCAAAACATAAAGTGTACAGTTTATTCAGCAACCCAATGCAAATTCTTTATCCTGGTCTTCTATTTAGGCAAAATCTTCCAAAGAACAATTGAGAAGACATTGACTTTTATGTAGTAACTTTCATTTTTGAGTGCTACATTCAATATGTTCATCTTATTTTTAATTAAGATTCATAAACATTATGACATTTAAGAGATAAAACAATAAATTTGAAATTACAATAAACTGTTTACAATGTATTATGAGTTTACTTATTTTATTAATGTTATTTTGCTTATGGTACAATATTGAAGAGGTTATTATATTTTATTAAATGTTTTTACTACATCTAAAGTTTATATATACAATATTATTATTTTGTATATTTAAAATCAGCAACTATATAAATTTTATTATTATTCTAAAGATTTATGTTAACTTCTTAAGTCTTTTAGGATTAAAATGGCGTCTTCTGAAGCAATAATGATTATGTTTGGTGCTTCTAGAATCTTCTTAATGATAAAATATAAAATATCACATCATCTTTGAATATTATAAAAGTTATTGAAAGTAATACATTATGCAGAATTCTGGGTTTATCCTAGTTCATAATTTTCCTAGTGTCATTATGGAGGTTATATCCCTATTAAAATAAAAATGATGACACTAATTATTTTATTTAGTGGTTGTATATGAAATACTTAATTTATCTTCATCAAAGCATTTTTGATGCTTCTTGTAGGGATGTTACTTTTCTTCCAATTGTCAAAATTTCCAATTTTGGAAAACACTAAATATTAGCAATGCACTAGACATCAATTACTGTACTAATATCTTTTAATCTCATTACATAACATTTGATAAAAATATATTTTGATAATAATCGAAAAACTTCATGCTCAAATATTGTATTGGCTGGCTTTGTGTCAACTTGAAGCAAGCTAGAGTTATCACAAAGGAGCCTCAGAAGAAAAAAAAATGCCTCTATAAGATCGAGCTGTAAGTCATTTTCTCAACTAGTGATCAAGCAGGGAGGGTCCAGTCCATTGTGGATGGTGCCATCCCTGTGCTAGTACACCTGGGTTTTACAAAAAAGAAAGCTGAGCAAGCCATAGGAGGCAAGCCAGTAATTAACATTCCTTTATGGCCTCTGCATCAGGTCCTGCTTCCTGACCTGCTTGGGTTCCAGTCCTGACTTCCTCTGGTATTGAAGTGTCAGCTGAATAAACCTCTTCCTCCCCAACTTGCTTCTTAATCATGATGTTTGTGCAGGAATAGAAACCCTGACTAAGACAAATATCTGTGATAAAAAAACTACTTTATTTTGCATTAGAATTATATACCAGCACAGTGTGGCTATAGCCCTTAAACTATAGGCACCTCTGGTTACATATGTGGACCTGCTCTAGACTGTTGTCATTAAATATCCATCAATAAAAAAAAAGTGAGGAACTCCTAAGACTCTGTTCCTCTGCAATGATTTGTAGACAACAGTTGCTATAGGAGATGTTTCCATAAATCCTGATACTTCCCCAGGGATATACAGGTATTCAAAAATTATCAGGAGTGAGGTCTCATAGGGCCCAGCCCTTCCACAAATATACAGAAAGTTTACAGTTTCCATTTGCAATGGGAAACAGTATACCATATCATGCCCCTGTCCAAGTATTGAATACAGCCACCGATAAGGAAATTTTTTCTTAGATGGTACACTTGCTAGTAAGTTATGCAAGCTCTTCTAAGTAGCACAAAACAACAATAACAACAACAACAACAACAACAACATGGGGTTTCCCAAGCTCACTTCTGAGGAACTATGCATAAGTGCCTCATCTGAATAGAATAGTCTTTGCTCACAGCACAGCCATGTAGGGTTAGAACAATCTCACAAAAAATATTCACTTTTGGTTTTAGAGCCAATGAATGTCATAAGGAGAAAGTGCTAACTTCTTTCTGATATGTGTGTATATTTCACCCCAAAGTCAATCATTGCTATATTAATGAATTAATCATGAGTAATAAACATGGTCTTTTAATGAAGTAAATTTATGCAACAAATCGTGGAAAGGCTATGAATCATAGAGAACTTAAAGCAGACTATATTGGCTCAAGTTTATAATCTTGGCATGTGGGAGGCCAAGACAGAATGATTGCACAGTTGCAAAGTTATGAGAAAGGCTAAATAAAAAAATTCTAACTTAAAAGAAAAGAACAAAAGTAGTTTGGGTGTGTTGAGTGTGTGTGTGTGTGTTTGTGTTTGTGTGACTGTGTGGATGTTGAAAGTCTGAGGTGCAGATAGAAAAGGATAAAAGAAAATGACATAATTATATTATAATATGCATGCGCATAAACAGATTGTTGGATATAGGAGGGATAGTAGAAGAACCAGAAAGAGATAATAGAAGAGAGTATTGGAGCCCCATCATTGCTTCAATATCAAATTTCAAGTGACCAGCCATCCATCCACTATGTCCTTCCTCCTATTGAAAAGGAAGAAGAAAAGTGCTAATTTGAAAACACAAGTATAAAATTAATAAATTAATACTTAAGCATAAATATTCCAAATGGCAAATATCAAATGCTAAAATGAGAATGATAAAAAACAAAAAAGAAATTAGAAATACTATGATTGGTGTATTAAATATTTTCCAAAGGTCCATGTGGTAAGGTTTCGTCATCAGCCAGAAATGTTGTCCAGAATGAGCACAATACTCAGGATGAAGAACATTGTGGGTAGAAGGCTGGTCACTTGAAATTTGCTATTGAAGCAATGTGAGTGTCATTTCTGACATTAGCTGGAATCCTAGTTGCAAGGTGTAAGGGAAGAAAGCTTATTGGCTAAGCCTCCAGACCTTTAGGTACCTCATTATAATAAAGATCTGTTTTGAGCCTATATGACCTGTGGTCATGTCTTTTACCTGAGAAAAGGCTTGGGGTGTTTATGCTCTACATGACTCATGGCCATTAATCTATCGAGGGCTGTGGCTAGAGACAGGTCTGCTTTTCTGGAAGTCAGGAAAAACCCCTCCTTTCCCTTAAGATCACAAGGATTCTAGCCTTCTCAAATAGGAACCAGAGTGCCTTTCATGGTACCACAGCAAGGTATACTCCCTGATAATATTACAATATTTATTTTTTAGAACTTATAGGTTATATATGTAAATAGAAATATGTAAGCATAACTATTAAAGAGATATACCAACTCATTAACTATTTTTCGTGGGGATATATTTTTATGTGGAGATGAACACATGTATTTGAAGAACAAGACAAATAAAAATTAGAGAAAAATTAATGCAATCAACGTTGCTGACATGTTCAAATATATAGAGCAGAACTTCAAGATAACGGTCCAAAAAAAGGTGACACAAAATTCAACATTAGTGCCATACCTTTTTCCAGCTTCGGACAGTGATTTCATTTTAAATGTTATTTTTAAGATCTCTTTTTATTTGCATTAAACAAATATTAATATTTGTTTAAAAAAGTATGTTATATCTCAAGAATGTCTGTTATTTTGTTCTTGCAAAAAATAATTGCATAATAGTTAAATTATTAAAGGGGTTATATGTGGATTTTAATTAAATATCACCATGACTTGTTGTAAATAACTCAAGGATGAATATATAATAATGTATATTTGTGGAGGTTCGGCTGTGTTAAATCAAATTATTATACCATCACAGACCATGCAAGTGTATACCCTATGTGAATCCTTGTTTGTAGATAAAAAGATGTTGTAAAACCTATTATAACTTTTCAGTTGTGTATTTTCTGTGTACTTTAGAGTTCCCCTGTTTATCTTCAGTTTCACTTCTTATTGTATCAGTCATTTGGTGTCTGTGCACTGACAATTTTATTTGTCTTATAGTTTCTAACTACAACATATAAGGAACTAATACTTACTGCAGTCATTCTTCATGTGGACTCACTCAGATAGAATCAGATTACAAGGTTTTCTCCATATCCATCTCCTGAGATTTCTTTCTGTAGCTACAGGTCTGGCAGTAAATGGCCTCATTGTTCTGTCACTACCACACTAGTGGGAATAGTTCAAAATGTAAAATTCGACTTCTGAACACTTCTCTCTCAAATGCTTATTAATTCTTATCACCTTTATTTTCTTTTATTCATCTTGTGAATTATTTCCGTGTAACCTGATGCTCAATCAGACTGGATTCCTAACCATTTGAATTTGACTCTATTGTTAACTTTGTTCATATATTTTATAATCAGAAACAACATGCAACATGTTTTCTTTAAATTATATCATTTATTATTTTATTATGACGTAAATAAATTATTCCCACTTTCACCTTCTTCTATTCCCTTTCTTTACGCTTCTTTGTTCTTTTCCAAGATTGTGGCTTTGCTTTACATTTATTGTTCATAAATGTATATGAGTATGTTTCTAAATATTCCTTAGTCTCTAAATGCTACCTAAATTTATGTTTTCAGAGTATAGGTATTGAATAAACAATAGATATGTTCCTCTTGAGTTAACATTGTTTGCCTCTTAGCATTTATTTTTTACCCTCAATTTTGTATTTATTGTTGTTGATGATGATAACAGTGATGATGTTTGATAGGTTGGTTGGTTTGTGTTTGACTGGGTTTTGCTTTGGTTGTTGTTCTTATTGTTGTATGTGTGTGTTTTAGACTTTTCCTGTTCACTTTAACATGCTCTATGTTGGTTGGAATATGCTTGGCCCATGGGAAATGACACTATTAGGATGTTTGTCCATGTTGGAGGAAGTGAGGAACGATGGGGGTGGGCTTTGAGGTTCTATGTTCCAGCTTCTCCTAGTGTGAAAGAGAAACTTACTGTGGCTACCTACAGAAGACAGTCTCCTCCTTACTGCTTTTGGATCAAGATGTAGAACTCTCAGCTCCTCTGGCACTATGGCTCTCTGGATGCTGCTGTTCTTCGTACCATGACAATAGACTTAAGCTCTGAAATTATGAGCTAGCCCCAGTTAAATATTTTCTTTCATGAGAATGACTTTGCTCTTACTGTCTCTTCACAGCAATCTATCCCTAACTAAGATGACATCTACAGCTAGGTCACTAGTACAGACTATGTTTGGACAGTCACATTGTTAAGACATTGTGAATGTAGTTTCTACCATTCATATGATTACAATCTCACTGCAAATTCCCACAGCTTCTGCCTTTTACAATTTTCATTGTTTTCCTTCTAGCCAAATTTCTTTCTCTTCAATTAGAAGAAAAAAATAGCACTTACTTTGTGTTTAAATCAGTACTTTTTATCCTAAATACCTCATTCTAACATATGTGCCCGTGCATGAATATAAACATGCAATCACACTCGGTCATATTCATAAATTCACACACATAAACATACATATACAGTCCCAAATACTGTCATTTGAAGGCATATGACAAGTAAATTAACATTAAACTTTGCACACACACACAAACCCACACACACTTGTGTTCACTCTATACACTTAAACACTCTCAGCTACACATGCACAATAAAAATTCTCTCACACACACACACACAACACCACCACTAGTAGCAGCAGCAGTAGCAGCAGCAAAACTAATAAATGACTCATTAATGTCTTAGATTTTATTGAACATATTCATTTTTGTAAATCATGTTCCTCATTAACATGCTTTTACAGAATTCCATTTTCTTCTTTTTTGCTTGACAAGAATTACCTGTGACATGAAAATTCTTTTTCTATGTTGGATAAACTAAATTTTTTTGGAATACTTTAGATATTCTATATTTATTGTTACTTCTTTCATATAAAGTGCTTGATAGTTTTTGTGGCACTGAATATTTCTTTTATTTATGAAGTCATTTTATTTCTATTTCCATTCTAGAATATGTTTACCTATTTTTTTTCTTATTTTTTATTTGTTGCTGATGTTTAACCCCATGTTCCAACTCTTCTGTCTAGTTGATTGTATGTGTTTGCCTAGTAGGCATAATAAACTTTTATATGTCATTTGTTTTCCTGTGCAATATTGGCATAATTTTACAAGGACTTGAGATTTAGTAGATTAGAATGGATGAAGAAGAAAAAAAAATCTCTCTAATTTAGTTTACGTGAAAGGAGATAGAGTTCTTGTGGCTTTTTTAAAAACTGTTTCCTGCTATGAAATCTTTACTCGGCTACATTGGCGATTAAAGTTTGCGATAAGAGCCAAGTCCTCCATCAAAGAAATCAACAAAGTGCTCCGCTTCCTGGATTTATGGTTTGATTTCTGTTTTGCTGTTGAGTGGCAACAGTGTTTATTGAGCTATTTTTGTCCTCTTTCTTCATCTGTCAGTTATTTTACTGTCCTTTCTAAACATCACCAGCTACACTGAGTACAAGAACCATGCCAGGATTGAGCTACATATGTTCTCATCTGGTTCAACCAAAATATAAACCAAACCTTCTTCTTAACATGAAGGAAAACCCCTACCAGAAGGACCAATAAGACCAAGCTTTTTTTTGTAAAACCTGAATGATATGTATTATTCAGTTTTACAGAAGTTATATAATTATGATTATGAATATATATGATTATAATATCTAAGACATGATTGTAAAATATTTAAAATTACACACACAAACATACATATATACACACACAAAACACACACTCACATATATAATATATATATATATATATACATATATATTACACATATATATAAAAGATAGAAAGTACAGACTTTGTAAAATTCATACCCAAACATGTAGGAAAAAATGGACTGCTGCTAAGAGGAAAGATTATAACACTAAGTGTCTTCATAAACAAGTTAGAGAGTTCTCACACTAAAAATTAGTATTACGTATGAAAGCTTCAGGATTAAAGGAGCAAAAAATTCTCAAGAGGAGTAAACAGCAGAGAATAGTCAAAATTAGTGCTGACACCAGTCTATTAAAAACAAAAAAGATATTACAAAGAATCAACAAATCCTAGAAATGGTTCTGTAAGAAAAATGTAAAACATATAGAAAGTTATTTCCAAACTAACTAAAAGATGGAGAAACATTATGCAATAAATAAAATTGGACATTAAATGGTGACATAAAACATACAATGAAGAAATTTAAAGCATCATTAGGTCTTACTTAAAAAACCTGTACTCTACAAAGCTGAAAAATCTAAATGAATGGGATGTTTTTCTAGACAGACAAAATGTACCACACTTAAATCAAGATCAGTTAAACTATATACATAGTACTATAATCTCTAAGGAAATAGAAGCAGTTATTAAAAGTGTCCAACCCTCTCCCGCCTCAAAAAAAAAAAGGCAAAGTCAGATAATTTTAGTGCAAGATTTTACTAGTCTTTCAAAGAAGAGGTAATGCTAATAGTCCTCAAGTTCTTGCACAAAATAGAAGCAGAAGAAACACTGGCAAACTCATTTTATGAGGCTATGTTCACCCTGATACCTAAACTATACAAAGTCCCATTCAAGAAGAGAGATTTTCAGAACAATTTCTCTAATGAACACGGATGCAAAGATATTCAAAAAGCACTCAAAAACTGAATCCAACAGCACATTAAACACACACTCGTCATAATCAAATCGGCTTTATTCTAGGGCATTAGGGATGGCTAATTATATAAAAATCCATCAACAAAATCCACTGTATAAAAATACTGAACAAAAGAATAAATCAAAAGATTGCCTTAATATACTGTGAAAACAGCCTTTGATAAAAATCAAACACCCTTTCATGCTTAACGTCTTGCAGTGAACATGTGTACAAAGTGAACAGCTAAACATAATAAAAGCACTAAACAGCAAACCAATAGAAAACAAAAAAGTTAAAAGGACAGAAAATTCTACTAAATTAGGAACAAAAAAGGCTGCACACCACCCTCCTATCTAGGAAATGTAGCACTTGAAGCTTTAGCCAGAATAAAAAGAAAACAAAAGAAAACCAAGGAGACACAAATTAGAAAAGAAGTCAAACAAAGGAGCTGTAAATATTCAATGGGAAAAGGACAGCCTATTCAACAAATGGTGTCGGTCCAACTGGCACTCACCATGCAGAAGAATGAAAATAGACCCTTTCTTATCTCCTGTACAAAGCTCAAGTGTAAGTGGATCAAAGATCTCCACATTAAAACAGGTACACTGAAACTATTAGATGAGAAAGTAGGGAAAAACCTTAGAACTCATAGTCACAGGAGAAAATTTCCTGAAAAGAATACCAATGGCTCTAGCTCCAAGGTCAAAGATTTAAAAATGGGACTTAATGAGATTGCAAAGTTTCTGTAAGGCAAAAGACACTGTCAAGAAAACAAAATGGCAGCCAACAGAATGAGAAAAGATCTTTACCAACCTCAGATCAGATAGAGGCCTAATATCCAAGGTATACAAAGAACTCAAAAAGCTAGACACCAGAGAATGAAACAACCCTATTAAGAATGGGGTACAGACTTAAGCAAAATTTCTCAATCAAGGAACATCGAATGGCTGAGAAACATTTAAGGAAGTGCTCAGCATCTATAGCCATCAGGGAAATGCAAATCAAAACAACCCTGAGATTCAACCTCATACCAGTCAGATTGGCCAAGATCCAAAATTCAAATGACAGCAGATGTTGGCAAGGATGTGGAGAAAGAGGAACACTTCTCCACTGTTGGTGGGGTTGTAAACTGATATAACCACTCTGCAAATCAGTCTGGTGGTTCCTCAGAAAACTGACCATACTCCTATCTTAAGACCCAGTTATTCAACTTCTGGGCATATACCCCAGAGACACTCCAACATACAACAAAGGTACATTCACCACAATGTTCATTGTAGACCTATTTATAATAGCCAGTACCTGGAAAGAACCCAGATGTCCTTCAGTAGAAGAATGGATACAAATATTTTGGTACATTTACACAATGGAGTACTACTCAGCTCTCAGAAACAACGACTTAACAAAATTCTTAAGAAAATGGTTGCATCTAGAGAATATCGTCCTGAGTGAGATAACCCAGTCACAAAAGAACAGACATAGTATGCAGTCACTGATAATGTGATACTAACCCCAGAAAGCTCTGAACACCCTAGTAATAACTCACAGACTGTGTGAAGTTCAAGAAAAATAATATATTTTAATTAAAATAGAACTTTATCACATCCCCCTTTCCTTCCTACAGATCCTCCCAGTTTCTCTCCTATCCCCTCAAATTAATAGCCTCTTTTCCTTTATTATTTTTACATATATATATATATATGTGTATGTATATGTATTCACAAATACTTAATTACAACCTTAAAAATGTATCATATACTTTTATGCAAAAATGCTGAAAATTTGTACATTTATCTTTGTTTTTTTAAAGTAAAGTTTTTCAATAATTAAAAACAAAAAAGAAAAGTCAAAATATTGTGATGTGTACACAAGTCAAACCAAAGTTCTACTAGAGAACTTTTATTGCTCAGAAGCACCTTCAGCCAAGTAGCCAGATATTAAAGTAACTCAAAAATATTTCTTCTTTATAAAATCTGCAACACATCTGAGAAAGTACTTAGGGAAACAATAAACAATATAATGATATTGCTGCAAAAAATATAAAATGTATGCATTGGTGTAACTCCAAGTGAAAGACCTGTATAAGAAGAACATCAAGTGACTGAAAAAGAAAATTGAGGAAGATGTCAGAAGGCAAAAGGATTTTCTATGTTCATGGATTGGCAGGTATCACATAGTGAAAATAGCCATTTTACAAAAAGCAATCTAGTGATTCAGTTCAATTCTCATTAACATTTTAACACAAGTCTTTATGCACCTTGAAAGAGAAATCCTGTTTTACATGTACTTTTTGTTCATTGTAACTAGTAAGAACTTAATGCACACTATCAAACTTTAAAAAAAAAAAAAGCCAAGCACTGACAAAAATGTATTTGTATACTTTACGCAAAAATGTTTAAAATTTGTTCATTTATCTTTGTTTTTTAAAATAAAGTTGTTCAATAAAATAGAAAGAGCAATTCTCTACTTTACATGGAAAAACAAAAATCCCCAGGGTAACTAAAATGTTCATAAACAACAATAGAATTTTTTGAGGTATCATCATCTGGAACCAGAGCAATAACAACAGAAAATGTGATGGTATTCCTACAGAACCAGACATGTTTATCAATAGAATAAATTTAATGACTCTACTACAAACCCATATAATTAAGGATTCCTTATTTTTTACAAAGGATGAAAACCCATAAAATGGAAAAAAAATGGTGTTTCTTTAACTGGATGTTTAAAAGTGGAAGGATGCAAATAAACCCACAGTTATCACCCTGAACAAGACTGACATACAAGTGGATCAAGGACTTCAACACAAAACAGGCTACACCAAATCTAATTTCTATTATACTAAAGTGGGAGATAGGCCTGTACATATTGGTATAGGAGACAAAATCCTGAACAGAAAACCAAGATCTCAGGCTGTAAATTAAGCAATTAATTAATGGGACCTCATGAAACTGAATAGCTTCTGTAAGGTAAAGAAAACCTTCAATAAGTCAAAACCTCAGCATATAGACTGAGGAAGATCTTTACCAAATTTACAGCCAACTAAGGCCTTATATCCAAAATATATAAAGAACTCAAGAAATTAGATAACAACAAACCTAATAACTCAATTTAAAAATCAGGTACAGAGCTAAACAGAATTCTCAACAGTAGAAACTTCAATGGCTAAGACACACTTAATAAACTGTTCAATTTCCTTAGACATCAGGGAAATGCAAATCAAAAGGATCATGAGATTCCATCTTACACCTGTTAGAATGGGTAAGATCAAAAACTCCGTGACAGCAAAGGCTGGTGAGGCTGTGGTAAAAGGAAACAATTCTCCATTGGTGGTGGGATTACAAAATTATACAACCAGTTTGGAAACCAATTTGGTTGGTCTAGGAATAGTTTTACCTCAAGATCTTCTACCACTCCTAGGACTATACGAAAAAGCTGCCCCAGTATAACACATGGATAATTACTACATATCTTTATAGCAGTCTTATTCATAATAGCCAGACACTGAAAACAACCTAGATGTCCCACTATTGAAGAATGGATAAAATTGTATGGAATACAACATAGTAAGTTACTACTCAGCTATTGAAACAAAGACATTTTCAATTTTGTAGGCAAATGGTTAAACTTTACAGTATCATCCTGAGTGAGGTAACTCAGCAGCACAACTACACATATGCTGAGCATTCACAAGTGTACTTTAGCCATAAATTGAAAAATAAAGATGCTACAATCCACAGACCCAAAGTAACTTGAGACTAAGAGGGATGATATGTCAATCTCCCTCATTTGAGAAAAAAACATGTAACCATCAGAGCTGACTAGAAAAAAGAAACTGACTAGATGTCAAGGTATTTTGTCTTTTATTGGCTACTGTAATCTGAAGACCTGAAGTCTTCACCTGTTACCATGCCCCCAACTTAATTCTGATTGGTAAATAAAGATGTAGCCAGTGAATAGCTGGGCAGAAGGACATAGTCGGTCTATAGGTTTTCCAGGCTTTGGATCATAGGAGAAGCATTAGAAGAAAGTTTATGAGGAGAAAAAAGAAGTAGCCATGGCTTGTGAGTGAAGAAAATGTGGCTCTGTGGTCTGGCTAATTGGTGTTAAGAGCAGACTATCACCAAACAGATCTCACAGAATCCTTTGGAAGTGTGTTGTATAAATTGAGCAAGCCAAGGGCATCAATAACATCACAAGAAAACCTACAGAATCAACTAACCTGAGATAATGCAGTTCATAGAGACAGGCCATCATCTAGGGAGCATGCATAAGCTGGATCTAGACCCCTCACACACATATACACATATATAGCAAATTAACAACTTGCTCTTTCTGTGTGTCCTCTTACAAGTTGGGGCGGGGGTGCCCTGGGTTGTGTTCCCTGCTATAGGATCACATTGCTTTACCTGGACTACTTGGTTGGGCCAAAGCGGGAGAGGATGTGCTTTGTTTTGCTGGAACTAGATGTCCCAGGGTAGGGCAGACCCAATTGGAGGAGCTCCCCTTCTTTGCTGAGAAAAAAAAAATGGCAATGGGACCTGTGATGTTTGGGAATACAGGAAATAGGGTTGTGTGATCTGGATATAAAGTGAGTAAAACAAATTTCTGAAAGAAAATAATTTTTTGGATGAATAAAGCCTGAATATTTTAAATGGTTATTAGTCTTTTCAGTTTTAAAATAAGAACATAACCTAACAAAATCTCAAGTATCACTCATGGGAAACCTCAATTTGAATGGTTCGCTGAGATTATTCTAGTGACACTCAAAACAATGTAAGCTAATGTTATAACAATTGGTTTACATTCAGAGATTGGGGGTGAGGAGCTTTTTCTAAAATATTTGTTACACACACTTTGATTTGAGCTGTATCTAACCTAGGTATTTTTCTTTAGTTTAACATCCATAATTCTAGAAAAACATTATGCAAAGTGCACAAAAGGTAAACAATTAATAATTATAATGAACTATTGAAACCTATAAATTAACTTTTATTTACCTGTAAGCATGTTTCAGAGACTTACTGCTGAATGACTTCACTCTTTATAGTTTTCTCTGAACTCTAGGTGGCTGTTTAAAATCAGCCAATCTGGCCTACACTTCCCTCCAAGCTGACGGATTCAAACTGGCTTTTCTATGCTTCTCATCAATTGCTCTGCTTGGATCCAAACTAATTCTGGCACATTTTTGTAGTCATCTGGCTCTTCTCATATTGTGGAAATAACTACATGTGCCGAGCTACACTTAACTAAATGAAATTATGAATGAAATCAACTCTACTATACTGCAATCACTGACAGCCAACTAACTGAACTAAACCAATTCTACTCATTTCTAATTCACTTTTCTCTTGAGAATTGGGGATCTCCTACCACTAATACATTCTGTCAAATCTTTCTCTGATTCATCACTTTTTTCCCCATAAATTTCATGTAATTTTTAAATAAGACTGTGTATTTATACAAGCTAACTTTATATTCGTTGCTATGCTGTATTCCACCCAGAGAAACTAAAGGTGTTTCATTGCAGCTCTACCACACAGATAGAAGGGCTTTGTATGTGATAACTTGCCAGGTTTATGTGTCTGAGTTAAAACTAATCCTCAGATACCTATTAATAACAATTTTTAAAATAACAGAATATCTGGAAATGTGTAATAAGTGTCATTAACATTTTGAGAGTAACCAAAAGTTGTCCAAAATGAATTATGTCCCAGTACACAGAATTTTGATTTTTATTTAAACGACTTTATTTTGCAAAACAAAGATAAATGTAAAGATTTTAAACATTTTTTGCTTAAAATTATACATTTTTGTCAGTACTGTTTTTTCAGACATTAAAATAAATTTTACATAAAACCATGTGAATATGTTTTTTAGTCAGTACTTGATTTTTTTCAAGGGCTTGACAGTATGCATTGAAAATGTACTAGTTGCAATAAGCGTAAAGTACATGCAAAACAAAACGCAACATGGAAATAGTCAAAGTCCAAGAAATAAAGAAAACAAAAAATATACATATATTCACAAAACAAGAAGACTTTGACTATTTCCAGAATTTTGATTTTGAAATACTAGCCAGGTAACTGAAGATTATGTGGTTATAAACCTTAGCAAATAATCTAATTACATCATTATGCTAGTCTAGCATAATTTCTTACTACATATATACATGCAGAGGACACGTAAGGATTCTGTTTATCAACTCATTACTCATGACATTCTAAGTCTGATTTCTTATACCATCCATTGAGGAATACATTGGTACATATTCAAATATCCTTATGAGATTTTATTCCTGCCCCAACACAAGTCATTAATTTGAAAAAAATGCACCACAGGATTTTTTACAAGACAATCTGTTGGTAGCATTTTGTCACTTCAGTTTTCTTCTTCCGAAATGACTCTACTTCATGTCCAGTTGATGTAAAATACCAGAATAGAAAATGACCTGCACAGAAAATTGGATATAGTACTACCTGAGGACCCAGCTATTCAACTTCTGGGCATATACCACAGAGACACTTTAATACACAACAAAGATATATGTACCACAATGTTCATAGCGGCTCTATTTATAATAGCCAGAAGCTAGAAGGAACCCAGATGTCCTTCAGAAGATGAATGGATACAAAAATTGTGGTACATATACACAATGGAATACTACTCAGCCACCAGAAACAATGACTTAACCAAATTCTTTTTTTTTTTTAACCACTTTATTTTGCAAAACAAAGGTACATGTAAAGATTTTAAACATTTTTTGCTTAAAATTATACATTTTTGTCAGTACTGTTGTTCAGATATTAAAATAAATTTTACATAAAACCATGTGAATATGATTTTTAGTCAGTACTTGATTTTTTTCAAGGGCTTGACAGTATGCATTGAAAACGTACTAGTTGCAATAAGCATAAAGTACATGCAAAACAAAACGCAACATGAAAATAGTCAAAGTCTTCTTGTTTTGTGAATATATGTATATTTTTTTGATTTCTTTATTTCTTGGACTTCATACAGTCTGTGAGTTGTTTCTGGGGGAGTGCAAGACTCTGGGGTTAGCATCCCACTATCAGTGACTGCATATTATGTCTGTTCTTTTGTGACTGGGTTATCTCACTCAGGATGATCTTCACTAGATGCAGCCATTTTCTTAAGAATTTGGTTAAGTCATTGTTTCTGGTGGCTGAGTAGTATTCCATTGTGTATATGTACCACAATTTTTGTATCCATTCATCTTCTGAAGGACATCTGGGTTCCTTCCAGCTTCTGGCCATTATAAATAGAGCCGCTATGAACATTGTGGTGCATATATCTTTGTTGTGTATTAAAGTGTCTCTGGGGTATATGCCCAGAAGTGGAATAGCTGGGTCTTCAGGTAGTAGTATATCCAATTTTCTGAGGTATCGCCAGACAGATTTCCAGAGTGGTTGTATTAGCTTGCAACCCCACCAACAGTGGAGAAGTGTTCCTATTTCTCCGCAGCCTCGCCAGCATCTGCTGTCATCTGAGTTTTGGATCTTGGCCAATCTGACTGGTGTGAGGTGGAATCTTAGGGTTGTTTTGATTTGCATTTCCCTGATGGCTAAGGATGTCGAGCACTTCCTCAGATGTTTTTCGGCCATTCGGTGTTCCTCAACTGAAAATGATTTGTTTAGCTCTGTACCCCATTTTTAATAGGGTTATTTGATTCTCTGGTGTCTAGCTTTTTGAGTTCTTTGTACACCTTGGATATTAGGCCTCTATCTGATGTGGTGTTGGTAAAGATCTTTTCCCATTCTGTTGGTTGCCGTTTTGTTTTCTTGACGATGTCCTTAGCCTTACAGAAACTTTGCAATCTCATTAAGTCCCATTTGCTAATCTTTGACCTTAGAGCTTGAGCCATTGGTGTTTTGTTCAGGAAATTTTCTCCTGTGCCTATGTGTTCTAAGGTTTTCCCTACTTTCTCATCTAATAGTTCCAGTGTATCTGGTTTAATGTGGAGATCTTTAATCCACTTACACTTGAGCTTTGTACAAGGAGATAAGAATGGGTCTATTTTCATTCTTTTGCATGTTGAGTGCCAGTTGGACCAGCACCATTTGTTGAATAGGCTGTCCTTTTTCCATTGAATGTTTACTGCTCCTTTGTCAAAAATCAGGTGACCATATACATGAGGGCTCATTTCTGGATCTTCTATTCTATTCCATTGATCCACTTGCCTATTTCTGTACTGGTACCATGCAGTTTTCAGCACAATTGCTTTGTAATATAGCTTGAGGTCAGGGATAGTGATTCCCGCAGATGTTTTTTTGTTGTTGAGGATGGATTTCGCTATTCTAGGTCTTTTGTTATTCCATATGAAATTGCACATTGATCTTTCCAATTCCATGAAGAACTGGGTTGGAATTTTGATGGGGATTGCATTGAATCTGTAGATTGCTTTTGGTAATATGGCCATTTTTAAGATGTTGATTTTTCCAATCCATGAGCATGGGAGATCTTTCCATTTTCTGAGATCCTCCTCAATTTCTTTCTTTAGAGGTTTGAAGTTCTTGTCATACAGGTCCTTCACTTCCTTAGTTAGAGTCACACCAAGGTATTTCATAGTTTTTGTAACGATTGTGAAGGGTACCTTTTCCCTAATATCTTTCTCCACATGTTTGTCCTTTGAGTATAGGAAGGCTACTGATTTGTTTGAGTTAATTTTGTATCCGGCCACTTTGCTGAACTTGTTTATCAGCTGTAGGAGTTCTCTGGTGGAATTTTTGGGGTCACTCAAGTACACTATCATGTCATCGGCAAAGAGTGATGTTTTTATCTCTTCCTTTCCGATTTGTATCCCCTTGATCTCCTTTTGCTGTCTAATTGCTCCAGCCAGGACTTCCAGTACTATGTTGAATAGGTAGGGGGAGAGTGGGCAGCCTTGTTGAGTCCCTGATTTTAGTGGGATTGCTTCAAGTTTTTCGCCATTAAGTTTGATGTTGGCTGTTGGTTTGCTGTATATTGCTTTTATTATGTTTAAATATGGGCCTTGGATTCCTGTTCTTTCTAGGACTTTTAACATGAAGGGGTGTTGGATTTTGTCGAATGCTTTCTCAGCGTCTAGTGAGATGACCATGTGATTTTGGTCTTCAAGTTTGTTTATATGGTGGATTACATTGATGGATTTCCTTATGTTAAACCATCCCTGCATCCCAGGGATGAAGCCTACTTGGTCATGATGAATGATGGTTTTGATGTGTTCTTGGATTCGGTTTGCAAGGATTTTGTTGAGTATTTTTGCATCAATGTTCATAAGTGAGATTGGTCTGAAGTTCTCTTTCCTTGTAGGGTCTTTGTGTGGCTTTAGGTACGAGGGTTATTGTAGCCTCAAAAAATGAGTTGGGTAATATTCCATCTGATTCTATCTTTTGGAATAGTTTGGCGAATATTGGTGTTATATCCCCAATAAATGTCTGATAAAATTCTGCACTGAACCCGTCTGGACCTGGGCTTTTTTTGGTTGGGAGGCTTTTGATGACTTCTTCTATTTCTTTAGGTGTTATAGGGTTATTTAGATGGTTTACTTGGTCCTGGTTAATCTTTGGGACCTTGTATCTGTCTAGGAATTCGTCCATTTCTTCCAGATTTTCCAATTTTGTGGAGTATAAGTTTTTGTAGTAGGATCTGATGATTTCTTGAATTTCCTTAGTTTCAGTTTTTATGTCCCCACTTTCCTTTCTGATTTTGTTAATTTGGATACTCTCTCTTTGCCCTTTAGTTAGTCTGGCTAGGGGTTTATCAATCTTGTTGATTTTCTCAAAGAACCAACTCTTTGTTTTGTTGATTTTTTCAATGGTTTTTTTTTTTTTTTTGTTTCTATTTGGTCTATTTCTGCCCTAATTTTGATTATTTCTTGCTGTCTACTCTTTTTGGGTATATCTGCTTCCTTTTGTTCTAGGGCTTTTAGCTGTGCTGTCAGGTTGCTGATGTGAGCTCTCTCCAGTTTCTTTTTGGAAGCACTTAGGGCAACGAGTTTTCCTCTCAATACTGCTTTCATTGCATCCCATAGGTATGGGTATGTTGTGTTATCATTTTCGTTGAATTCTAGAAAGTCCTTAATTTTTTTTTTTTATTTCTTCTTTGACCCTGCTATCCTTTAACGGAGCGTTGTTTAGTTTCCATGTGTATGTGGGCATTTTGTTGTCTTTGTTGTTGTTAAAGACCAGCCGTAGACCATGGTGATCTGAGAGGATGCATGGGAGTATTTCAATCTTCTTATATCGATGAAGGCTTGTTCTTTGTCCAATTATGTGGTCAATTTTCGAGAAGGTGCCATGGGGTGGTGAGAAGAAGGTGTATTCTTTTACTTTGGGATAGTATGTTCTGCATATATCTATTAATTCTAGTTGGTTCAAAGTCTCTGCTAGTTTTGCAGTGTCCTTGTTCAGTTTCTGTTTCCCTGATCTGTCCATTGGTGAGAGTGGGGTGTTAAAGTCTCCCACTATTATTGTGTGGGGTGAAATGTATTTTTTGAGCTTTAGTAGAGTTTCTTTTATGAATGTGGGTGGTTTTTTATTTGGAGCATATATGTTAAGGATTGAGAGTTCCTCCTGACAGATTTCCCCGGTAATGAGTAAAAAGTGTCCTTCTTTATCTTTTTTGATAACTTTTGGTTGGAAGTTTACTTTATTCGATATTAGAATAGCCACTCCAGCTTGCTTCTTGGAGCTGTTTGCTTGGAAGTTTTTTTCCCACCCTTTTACTCTGAGATAGTGTCTGTCTCTGTCTCTGAGATGAGTTTCCTGTATGCAGCAAAAGGCTGGATTTTGTTTATGTATCCAGTCTGATAGTCTATGTCTCTTTATTGGGGAGTTGAGACCATTTATGTTAATAGATATCAAGGAATAATTGTTTCTGTTTCCTGCCATTTTTGCTTTTTTGGGTTGAGTTGTGTCTGTGTTTTTTTCTTCTTTTAGTTTTCTTGTTTAGGAGTTTTCTTGTTTTTATTAGGCTGTATTTTCCCTTTTTGTATTGGGTTTTCCACCTATAATTCGTTGTAGTGCTGGGTTTGTGGTCAGATATTGTGTGAATTTTGATTTGTCTTGAAATATCTTTGTCTCTCCATCGATGGTGATTGATAGTTTTGCTGGGTATAGCAGCTTGGGCTGGCACTTGTGCTCTCTTAAGGAGTGCATGATGTCTGTCCAGGCTCTTCTAGCTTTCATAGTCTCTGTTGAGAAATCGGGTGTGAGTCTGATTGGTCTGCCTTTATATGTTACCTGACCTTTTTCCCTTACTGCTTTTAGTATTCTTTCTTTACTTTGGGCACTTGATGTTTTTACTATTATGTGTCGGGAGGTATTTCTTTTCTGGTCCAACCTATTTGGAGTTCTGAAGGCTTCTTTTATGCTCGTGGTCATCTCATTCTTGAGGGTAGGGAAGTTTTCTTCTATAATTTTGTTGAAGATATTTACTGTGCCTCTTAGTTGATACTCTTCTCCCTGTTCTATTCCTATTATCCTTAGGTTCGGTCTTCTCATTGTGTCTTGTATTTCCTGGACATTTTGGGTTAGGAGCTTTTTGTTTTTTGCATCTTCTCTGGCTGTTTTGTCTATATTTGCAATGTTGTCTTCTGCCCCCGAGATTCTCTCCTCGATCTCTTGTAATCTGTTGGAAATGCTTGCTTCTGTGACTCCTGATTTCTTTTTTTGGTGTTCTGACTCTAGGGTTATCTCTTTTAGCGCTTTCTTTATTGTGTCAATTTCTGTTTTAATTTCCCTCTTCCATTCCTTTATTTCTTTGGTTCTGTTTTCGTCTCGTTCTTTGAGTTCTTTGAGTGTTTTTCTTGTTTCTTCTTTAAAAGCTTCTGATTCTTTTTGCTTTTCCTCCCTTTCTTGTTTAAGTAACTCTATCAGCATCTTGAGGCATGTTTTCAGGTCTGTGTCTTCTTTCTCTGGAGTGTTTGGAATTCCTATGTTTGCTACTATCGGAGAGCTGGGTTCTGGTGTTGCTAGATTGCCTTGGTTTCCTTGCCTTTCTTTCTCTTTCCTCTTGCCATTTTGTTGTCAGTGATATGTTCTTGCCTTTCCCTTGTATCTGGTCTGTGTCCCTGGTACACTTTCCGTGTGCACTCCTCAGAGATCTCTCTACTCCCCAGCAGCCCAGGTTCCGGGTGGCAGCTGGGACAGGCTCTGCTCTTCGTCCTGAAGTCGCCCCCAGGTGGGAACAGACGTTCCTAAGATCTGTTCCTGTTCACAGATGCTCAGCCTCTCCGAGCCACCTTTCTGGCTGGCTGTTGGGCCAGGCCCTGCTCTGTGTCCTGAAGTCGTCTCCGGGTGGGAACAGAAGTTCCTAAGATCTGTTCCCAGTCACTGGATCGGGGAGGACAGGGCAGGTCAGGGCAGGGGGTGCCCTTTCCTTGTGCACTCCGCAGAGATCCCTCTGCTCCCCCGCAGCCTAGGTCTCCCACTCACCAGTTGCTCAGCCTGTTCGAGCTGCCTTTCCAGCTGGCAGTTGGGCCAGGCTCCACTCTGCGTCCTGAAGTCGTCTCCGGGTGGGAACAGAAGTTCCTAAGATCTGTTCCAGGTCGCAGTTTCTCAGCCTGTACGATCCCCCTTTCTGGCTGGCAGTTTGGCCAGGCTCCGCTCTGCGTCCTGAAGTCGTCTCCAGGTGGGAACAGAAGTTCCTAAGATCTGTTCCCAGTCACTGGATCGGGGAGGACAGGGCAGGTCAGGGCAGGGGATGCCCTTTCCGTGTGCACTCCGCAGAGATCCCTCTGCTCCCCCGCAGCCTAGGTCTCCCACTCACCAGTTGCTCCATCCAAATTCTTAAGAAAATGGCTGCATCTAGAGAATATCATCCTGAGTGAGATAACCCAGTCACAAAAGAACAGACATAATATGCAGTCACTGATAGTGGGATGTTAACCCCAGAGGCTTGCACTACCCCAGAAACAACTCACAGACTGTATGATGTCTAAGAAATAAAGAAAACAAAACAAAACAAAAAAATATTTACAAAACAAGAAAACTTTATCTATTTTCATGTTACATTTTGTTTTACATGTACTTTATGCTCATTGTAACTATTAAGTTTTCAAGGCATACTATCAAACCTTTAAAAAAATCAAGTACTGACTAAAAAATACATTCATATAGTTTTATGTAAAAATTATGTTAAAATCTGAAAAAGTACTGACAAAAATGTATAATTGTAAGCAAAAATGTTTAAAATCTGTACATTTATCTTTGTTTTGTAAAATAAAGTCGTTTAAAAAAATAAAATTAAATATTAAAAAAAATTGTGGCAAATATACTTAGTTAATAACCAATGTTTTTGATTGGTCCTAGGACCTGCTGAATTAGAGGAGGACCATGCTTGGACGTTAAAAGCTAACATATAATAGTGATATCATGGTTATTGGAAGAGAATATAGAATCACTAATTGAGAAAACAAAGATAATCTATAAAAAGTATTTATACACACATTACCTCATGCTTACAAATTTGTATAGTCTTTCATTCTCATCAAGAATACTTTGCATTTTTGGAGACCATTGCAGTAAAGTATAGCCAACGAAAAAGTAGAAATATGGAACTCAGTCCCAACAAATAGTCAACATTGCATTTTAAAAAATAATGTATTTTGATAAGTGTTACTGGAATGAACAACCAGGAAAGAAAGTAGAATTAAATAAAAGAATAAGATATAAGTTGATAAATTTTGGTACTCATTCATTACTTGAAAGACAAAGAGATACTATCTCATACAAAGTAGCAGGTGAAAGTCAACAATTTAGATTGCCCTCTGACCTTTAAATTGATGTGGCCTGTGAATAACATGAACTTAAACAGAGAAAACACAATCCAGTTATGATAAAAACAAGTCTTTATATGCCAAACTATATTCACATTATTTGCACTTGAAGATAAAAGTTTTTAGATTAAGTTACTAAATAAGAGAGAGATGAAATCCATTCCACTGTATTTATCTTAAATGAAATAATTTCATTTACAAATCAGCTCTATCATGTCGATGTCTAAAATAGAGAAAAAAGAAACAGAACTTAATGTATTTCAATTACAAAGCTTTGAAAAAATTGTTTTCATATTCCCCTTCATCATTCCTTATTATATCTTGGCAGCTCTCACAAGACTAACCAGTATTGAGATCTAGATTTTCAAAACAGCAGCATGTTATTTGAAATTTCCATATTATAATTAGTGGGTCAGTTACAAACAAAAAAGAAGGCACATCTCATATTTATCTAAATATAGTTTGGAATGACAGTTTATTTTCTACCTAGTAATATTTCTAATCATTCATTCCACTGGATTTTTAATGCTTGAAGCTATAATCGAAATCCCTGTTTTGAAAATTAGACACAGACCTCTCTCATTCTCTTAATCTCTCTTACCCTTGTCACTTTCCCTGTCCCCTTTGTCCTTTCTTCCTCTCTCTTGCACTCCCTCACCTCTCTGAATGTTCCTGGTTGTCCTCCTCCTCCTCCTCCTCCTCCCCCTCCTCCTTTTCCTCCTCCTTCTCTCTCTCTCTCTCTCTCTCTCTCTCTCTCTCTCTCTTTCTCTCTCTCTCTCTCTCTCCCCTTTGTCTATCTCTCCCTCTCCTTCTCTGTCTCCTCACTTCAGAGACAGTGTTCCTCTCAATTATTTTTTGTTTACTTTTAAAAAATCCTAGGCCTAGGTAAACCCTCGGATCTGGGATCTGGCCACACACCTTAGGAACTTGTCTTACAACTCAGCCTCTTGGTTTTCTTGTGACAACCTGGTAAGTCTGGCTGCACATTATTAGCTATTTATTTATTCTTAGGATTACTAAAGAGATAATAATAATAATCTGTATTCTCACTCAGACTGTACCTCCAGGTTTCCCAGTGGGATGAAACCATTTTTATTCAAAAGAAATGTCTTCAAAATACTACGTCCAGAGTTCCTACTAGGATTATTCCTGTTCTTAAAGGCTTCCAAACTTTTGCCCTAACACACACTAGGTAATAATTATAAATGGCCTTTTAACTGTGCTTTGAAACAAAACACAAACAAAGGAACAACAAAAGCCAAAAAAATAACCACCACCACCACCAACAACAAAAATCTTGTACAACACTCACCAATGTTCCGAAAAACTGAAGGTCTCTATGTGCATGTTTTTCACTTTTATTGGCTCAAGGTACTTGCTGTCTGCTTTCTGCCCCCACACTCTTGCTCTCTCATCCTCTTCCCAACCCCTGTGGCAACCCAGTAGTCACATTAGCACTTTATGACTTCTCTTTCCCCTCCTAGCTGCCCAGGCCTTTGACTTTTAACAGCACTCTCCAGATTTTGTTTTGAACTTAACTTGCTCTGCTTCTGCTCTCCTGCCATGCCCTGCTACATACACTGCTACCAGCTGTTTGTTCTACAGGGCAGTCTCATGACTATCTGCCATATTTGTTATGGCCAATTCCCAACTCAGAGCCTTCTCATTTCAGAATAGCTTGACTTAAGGTCTCCAAAGACACTTCAATTAAGATACGGTTTTCATATGATTTCTATCCTGCCTTGATAAATAATAATTTTGTTATTAATTTAAAGATATGTTTAGCCTTGTCCTTGTTACTGTCATTAAGTTATAATCTCTATCTTTGATAGATATTTTCTAGAACAAATAATTAAACACAAATTGTCTAGCTTAGTTCTTCTTAATAGATACTGGCTTTTAACTTGTCAGAAATCTGCTAAGTATAACATTCTATAGTATACCATTCTGGTTATAATATAATATAATACAGTATAAGACTGCTAAGTATAACATAGCCTAAAATGACAGACAAAAGACTTTTACATACTGACAGTGGCTGCCCCTCCCTCACCCAAGGTCTCTGAGAGGATATGGGGACAGCAACACAACACTAACTGGATTTTGGTATGATAATGATGGAAAAGCACTGATCCATTGTCTTGCCCTTTGCCAGGGCTCAGCTAAACTGTAGAAACAGAGGACCCCCAGAGAATTATGTATGTCATATTGCTTTAGAAAAGGTGAATTATTTTCTTCTGTGTTCCCACTCCACAGGGAAAATAAGTTTCACTTTATCTCCTTTTATTCTGAGCCTGATGGCCAGATAGACTCTGTCTGCCCAAGTTGCTGTGGAGACTATAGGGACATGGAAAAACTGTTTGGTAATGGATTATAAATACACCTATGTCATTTTAAGTAATATATGACATCTAGATTATAATTTATTTTTCTGTGATTTCTGATTAAATTGACAGCTAAGCTAACTGATAGATTGACAAATCGAAAACAGAACTAGCTCCTTCCCCAAGACAGTCTATCACTATAATAGTTCATTAGCCAGTGTGTTAACCAGTTAATACTACAAGTTTCTTATCAAAGATGGACAGGTTTGCCTTGCCCACGGGCTTCATTATAAAGAGTACATAAGTTCAAATGTAACCTTTAACTGATGTAACATTCCTTATCTTACATTAACCAGTGTAGTTCTTATAAATTAGCCTAAACCTAATAAAAGATTCCACCATATGATTCAACTTTCATAATCACAAATACAAATTTAAATTTCTTTTGGTTATATTCTACCTATAAACTTAAAATTTATTATCATAGTAAATCTATATTATCAGCTATCGTAGTTAGAAATATGTTTCCTTTGGTTGTGGTTTTAACATGTTTCTCCTGCTAAACTATATGATCAACTGTCACATTCACAAGGTCATCAAATATTGAAGTTTCCTTTGATTGCCTTTTAAGTATAAGTTAAAAATACTTCTCATATCGCTAAATTAATATATATTCAGTCTTGTAGACAGAAGGAAAAAGCCCTTCTTGTTCCTTCTGCTACAGAAAAGGTTTTTTTTTTTTTTTTTTTTTTTTTTTCCTAAGCTCACCTAAGCTAACAGATTTTTTGTTTATAAACTTACAAGAACCAGGAAATATACTCAGTTCTACTTCTCATGGACTAGACTCCATCTTGATAAGTACATTGTCTGTCAATAGCCTGTTGGTACCTGTAACCTACTCCAGAGGGTGGGATTCCACTCCTGTACCCTGGGATAGGGACTCCCTTCACCCCAATTACCAAGACTTAAAGGTTTCAAATGTACACTTAAAAAAATACTAAATACAAAAAAAAAAATTAAAAAAAAATTTTTCTCACAAACCTACTGAACTTTATTTTTATTGTCCTGTGTGTGTGTGTGTGTGTGTGTGTGTGTGTGTGTATGTTTTTAGCATCTTGTCAAAACTAGGCATTTACTCAAATCTACATCCAGGACAGGTCAATTACAGAGAAGCAACTCACAGACTTCCCAGCCTGCTTTATCAAATACTGACAGTAGCACTACTACTACTACTTATACTACTACAACTACTACTACTACTACTACTACTACTATTACTACTACTACTATTACTACCACTATTACTACTACTACTATTGCTACTACTACTATTGCTACTACTACTATTGCTACTACTACTATTACTATCACTACTACTATTACTACTATTGCTACTACTACTATTAGTACTAATACTCTTACTACTACTACTACTGTTACTACAACTACTATGACTACTACTACTACTATTAGTACTACTATTACGACTATTACTACTTCTCTTACTACTACTACTACTACTACTACTACTACTACTACTACTACTACTACTACTGGACCTGCTCCTTCTTACCCACAGATGATTCCACAAACCCAGGACAAAAAAAAAACAGCCAACTCAACTAAGACTGAACTAAAATTCCCATCTTTATTTTCTTATGTTCCCTGGAGATATGTCACACAAACGTCAACAGAAAGCAGCTAAAGATCACACCTACCATATCCCTGCTTCACCATCACCTCCTTCTAGTTTATTCTTTTAAAAATAAATTAAAATGAAGAAATGTTGGCATTCCTTAGAGGCTCTGCCCAAAAGTTAAGTAAACCTAGCTTGCTATAACAAGGTTGTTTTTCTTTTTCCTCTTTTTCTTATCTACTCTTACTCTCTGACTCCCTTAGTTCTTTCCTTTCTTCCTCTCTCTTATTTCCCATCAACTTACCCTTCCATGTGTTACTGACCAACCTCCTCTCTCTCTCTTTCTTTGCTCTCTCTCTCTCCCTCTTTCCTCCCTCCCCCTCCCTTTCATTTCCCTTCAACCTCCCCTTCCATGTGTTATTGACAAACCTCTTCTATCTCCTTCTTTGTTCTCTCTCTGTCTCTCTCTGTCTCTCTCTCTCTCTCTCTCTGTTTCTCTCTGTCTCTCTCTCTCTCTCTCTCTCTCTCTCTCTCTCTCTCTCTCTCTCTCTCTCTCTGTGTGTGTGTGTGTGTGTGTGTGTGTGTTTCTGTCTGTTTGTCTCTCTTCTCCCACTCCCTTTTTGATTTCTCTTCCCATTCCTGCAAGTCCAGCTTGTTGATGCTGTTGTTCTTCCCATGGGGTTGCAATCCCCTTCAGCTCCTTCACTCCTTCCCTTAGCTGTCTCATTGGGGTCCATTGGCTCAGGCTAATGATTGCTGTGAGTATCTGTATCTATATTAGTCAGGTACTGGAAAAAACTTTTGATGGGATACCCATACAAGGCTCATGTCAGTAAGTGCTTCTTGGCATCAATAATAGTGTCAGGGTTTGGTGTCCATATATGGGATTGTTCCTAGGGAGAGGAGTCTTTGGATTGCATTTCCTCCAGTCTATGTTTTATATTTTTGTCCCTGCCTTTCCTTAAGTCATAAACAGCTATGGGTTGAAATTATTAAATGGGTGGATAGCCCCATCCTTAAACTTGGTGAATTGACTATTTCCCCTTTGTTTGGTATTTTCACTAATGCATCCCCATTTGGTCCAGGGAGCCTCTTGCTACCCTGGTGTCTTTTAGCTAACACCTTTCAATTTCCTAACCTTCTGTCATACACTTTTGTCCTTCTCATACCTAATCCTGATCCCCTTTTCCCTTGCCCTCCTCTCTCTCTTCTTCTTTCCTTCTTATCTCTACCTTCATTGATTATATGGGTCCCAATTATATGTAGGATTGAAATATTCATACTTTGGTCTTCCATCTTCTTAAACTTTATATGGTTTATGTGTTGTATCACAGGTCTTCTGAGCTTTAGAGTCCATATCCACATATCTGTGAATAAATACTATATATATATATATATATTTGAATGTTTGGGCTACCTCACTCAGGATAATATTTTCTAGTTTTATTTGCCTGTGAATTTAAAGAAGTCAATGTTTTTGATAGATCAGTAGTACTCCATTGTGTAAATATACCACATTTTTCTGTATTCATTCCTCTGTGAACATCTAGGTAGTTTGCAGTTTCTAGCTATTATAAGTAAGGCGGCCATAAGCATAGAGGAAAATGTGCCCTTGTTATCTATTAGAGCATCTTTTGGGTATATGCCCATGAGTGGTATAGCTGTATCTTCAGGTAGAAATATTTCCAATTTTATGAGGAACTGCCAAATTGTTTTTTCCCAAAGTGGTTTTACCAGTTTGTAATCCAACCAGCAATGGAGAAGTGTTCCTCTTACTTCACACCTTCACCAGCATCTGCTGCTACCTAAGTTTTTGGTCTTAGTCATTCTGATTGATATGAGTTGGAAATTCAGGATTGTTTTTATTTGCATTTTCCTGATCACTAAAGATGTTGAACATGTCTTTAGATAATTCGTGATCCTTCAAGATTCCTCACTTGAAAATTCTGTATTGCTTTTTGAGTTCTTAGTATACTTTGGATATTAGGCCTCTATTTGATGTGGAGTTGGTAAAGATCTTTTCCCATTCTATTGGCTAAGTTTTGTTTTATTGACAACGTCCTTAGCCTTACAGAAACTTTGCAATCTCATTAAGTCCCATTTGTTAATCTTTGACCTTAGAGCTAGAGCCATTGGTGTTTTGTTCAGAAAATTTTCTCCTGTGCCTATGAGTTCTAAGGTTTTCCCTACTTTCTCATCTAATAGTGTCAGTGTATCTGGTTTAATGTGGAGATCTTTGATCCACTTACACTTGAGCTTTGTACAAGGAGATAAGAAAGCGTCTATTTTCATTCTTTTGCATGCTGAGTGCCATTTGGACCAGCACCATTTGTTGAATAGGCTGTCCTTTTTCCATTGAATGTTTACGGCTCCTTTGTCAAAAATCAGGTAACCATATACGTGAGGGCTCATTTCTGGATCTTCTATTCTATTCCATTGATCCACGTGACTATTTCTGTACCAGTACCAGATCTCAAAAAGCTAGTCACCAGAGAATCAAACAACCCTATTAAAAAATCGGGTACAGAGCTAAACAAAACTTTCCCAATTTAGGAATATCGAATGGCTGAGAAACATCTGAGGAACTGCTCAACATCCTTAGCCATCAGAAAAATGCAAATCAAAACAACCCTGACATTCCACCTCACACCAGTCAGATTGGCCAAGATCCAAAACTCAGATGACAGCAGTTGCTGGCAAGGTTGCAGAGAAAGAGGAACACTTCTTCACTGTTGGTGGGGTTGTAAACTGATATAACCACTCTGGAAATCAGTCTGGCGATACCTCAGAAAATTGGACATAGTACTACCTGAAGACCCAGCTATTCCACTTCTGGGCATATACCCCAGAGACACTTTAATATACAACAAAGATACATGCACCACAATGTTCATAGCACCTCTATTTATAATAGCCAGAAGCTGGAAAGAACCCAGATGTCCTTCAATAGATGAATGGATACAAAAATTGTGGTACATTTACACAATGGAATACTACTCAGCCACCAGAAACAATGACTTAACCAAATTCTTAAGAAAATGGCTGCATCTAGAGAATATCATCCTGAGTGAGATAACCCAGTCACAAAGGAACAGACATAATATGCAGTCACTGAAAGTGGGATGCTAACCCCAGAGGCTCGCACTGCCCCAGAAACAACTCACAGACTGTGTGAAGTTCAAGAAAAAAAAAAAAAGAAAAGAAAAGAAAAGAAAACAAAAAAAAAAAAGTCATGCTCCATCCTTACACACCAAGAACACATTGACAAATTCTGGGTTACACCCTGTTTTACTTGTACTTTTTGTTCATTGTAAAAAAGAAAAAAGAAAAAAAGAAAAAAACAAGGAAAAAAATGCCAAGCACTGACAAAAAAATTCTTTATTTATCTTTGTATCCTATTTTAATATAATTATTTTGGTCCCAATGTAGGGGGGGGTGCTAGAGTGATGAGGCCAGGTTTAGTGAGTAAGTAGAAGAACCCCTTCATAGAGGCAGATGAGTAGGTGAATGGGATGGAGAGTTTGTATAGGGAAGCAAGGAAGGGGATATTATTATTTGAGATATATATAAGTAAAATGGTTAATTAAAAGAGAATATATAAGTTTGAAAAATTTAAAAGGTAGTAGTAATAATAAACATTAAAGCTCTTCTGGTAATAGTATTGATAAAAAATATTCTTTTCTCATACATTATATTTTCTATTTTTCCATTCCTCTCTGTAATGCCACCGACCTCCACTCTCTCTTTCTCAGGTCCATTTACTTGTGTTTCTTTTCAGAAAAAAAACCAGACCTATCAGAGATATGCAAACATGACATAACCAGATGCATTAATATTAGGGGAAAATGCTAACATTCTTAGTGGACCAGTAAGAAGCAAACTGACAGGAAGAAAAGAGTCAACCCAAGAAGAGTCAACAGAGTAAGAGTCATTCTCTGCTTCCACTGCTCAAAGTTCCTCAAGAACACCGAGTTACAGAAGCATAACATATACAAAGGACAAAAGCCAGACACATACAGGGTCTCTGACGGTTGCTTCAGTCCTTATGAACCCTTATGAGCTCTGCGTAGTTGATTCTGTGGGCAGTGTTCTCATGGTGTCTCAGAGCCCTCTAGCTTCTGCATTCCTTCCTCAGTCTCCACGTATTGATTTGGTGTGGATTTCTACATCTATTTCTACTAGATACTGAATAAAGCCTCACTCATGACAACTGAAAGAGATTCCGGTGCATGAGTATAGAGGGATATCATTAGAAATCATTTATTATCTTTTTTTAAATTGGTCAGTCATGTTAGTTGTGTTCTAGATCTTTGGATTAGGCAGACTCTGTCTCATGGCCATCTAGGGTGTTGGTTCCTTATTGGGTCATAGGCCTCAAGTTGAACCACTGAGTAGTTTGCTACGCCTATAAGTTCTGTGTCACTATTACCCCAGCTCATCATGCAGGGAGGACAAATTGTAGGTCAGAAGTTTTGTAACTGATCTGATGTCTCATTCACACTACTTGAAAGCATGCATAGGGAAGATAGCTGATCCAAGATCCATATTCCTCATTAATGGAATCTTCCTTAGGGTCATCCTAATATAATCCTAATTTATTGTAATTAAAAGGCAAGAGTCAATTTGCCCTTCTATGTCAAATTTATAGTAAGAATTTAAATTACAAGTTTAAGGAAAGATGACCAGTTTCTCAGTAATAAAATGCAGCTACTGAGCTATGCTGATTTGATGGTGTGATCCTCAGCAATTCTGCTGTAACAATAAAAGTTTCGCATTTCCAGATATCCACGGTTTTTTTTTAATGTCATTTACAGTTTTCCTAATGCCTAAACAGTATCTCTATTTAGTGCATAAATTACTCTTTGGAACTACATTCTTGTTAGTATTGTTTCACTAGACTAAATGTAAAACATATAAGATGAAAATTATTTAAATAATATTGTAAGTATATGCATGTAACAATAGAGATAATAGAGAAACTTCTTTAATAAAAATAACGATTTACTTAGTTATAAACTATTTAAGATGCTCTTTCTGTAGTAACATTATTGTTAAATGTGGGTTGAATTCTGGAAAAATCAGGACATGAGTTAATAAATGTTAATATTTTTTCTAACTGTGACTTAGATTTTAATTATGACTCAATTGGCATAGATAAAACTTACTAACTTCCACTGACTTCATAAAGCATAAAATAAGGATTAGAAGATAACAAAGCATGTGTTTACTCAGTGTTTATTATTTGATACATGCAAGTATAGAATTGTGTTTGAAGGCAGAGGAACCTGCAGACAGTGTGTAATACATGAGAGAAGAATAAAGAAGTACTATAGAATCCAATTTAAACTAGACATTTGAAAATATTGAAAGATTACCTGAAAAGTAAAAATTGTCTCTCTTCTAACAGTACTAGCAACATAGATGTCAATCATGATTGAGTAAATTAATATTTTCCAGCGTAAAGTTCACATAAAGCATAGCTCATTCTTAATGTTCAACCATTTCCTCAGTTAGAATTTTTATGTAAATGTGTTCTTTCTCTACATGTGAACCACAGTTGTCCTTACTGATATGACATCTCATCCAAAAGCATAAAAGAGAAAAAAAGTCCACTTTGCTTGAACAATACAATGTACTTCAAAAGTTTAAAAAAACACCATTTTATTTGCTTAATCCTGTGTTTTAAGCTTCAAATATGTCAAGCTCCTGTGTTTTCATTAAATATGCATATTGTACAAGGGATTACATTTGATTTAGTGAGAAGGCATCGGTAAGACAGACCAAACTATAGCCTGAACTAATAGGTAGCCTCAGAAGTATGGATGTGAGTAGTAATAAGAGCCCCAGCTTCCAGTGTGCTGGAGCCGTTAAACTTACTGAAAGAATAGCTCCCCTTTGGTCCCCTGCTTGGTTGCTTGAGACACTAATTCTCAGCTCCAAAGATTATCTCACACTCCAGTGGCTTTGGTGTCTTAGTATAATCATCTGCTGTGAACTTTTTCTGCACTTCACAGTCACACTGTAGGGAACAGAGCAGCCATAAAGGAAAGAGAGCTATAAACGTTAACAGACAGCTTCATCTTAAGAGCTACCATTTCCTTTGGATTTTAAACAAAGCCTCACAAAGTTTATTTGAAGCCTTTTTTTTTTTAAAATGTACATTTGCAATCTATGATTTTCTATCTTTTCTCTAGAATCTGCAGATAAGGAGTTAGAAAACCTGTTTTTTTCTTCAATTCTGGTGTACAAAATTTACCTTTGTCACACTAAAGGTCTTTAAATTTGTATTAAAAATGGAGCCCTCAAATGTAATCCACTACCTCTGATTTGAGCTTACAGAATTACACATTAAAGCCAGGGGAGCAATGCAGACAAATGGACGATTATGAGTGTAAATATGTTTAAAGCTTACCATAAACTTTGTCTTGTGTACTTAAAAGCATATTTATAATTATTTACATATTACAAGATGACATTTTATAATTAATTTCTGCTTATGAAATGTGAAAATTTCTTACCTTTCTTTAAATGACTTAATAGAAATGTCTTACGGTTAAAATCATATATGAAAACATAAAAAGTTAATTTTTAGAAAACTAAATAAGAATGTAAAAGTAAGTTTTATTTTCCTGATACAACTGCTTTCTGATGGGGCTTTTGCCTAATAAACTCAAGCTTTCTAGCCCTTTTTGAATTCTGACTGGTTGATTCAACTTCTATATTATGGCACAAATTCCTCACTAATCTTACTGGTTCAATCTAGTTTCTCTTGGTCTCTCCGGAATTGCTCTGCTTGGCTTCAGACTAACTGACAATCTGTTCTAATCTTCTACCTCCATCTTCCTTTTAGCCCTCTGATCCTTCTCATTCTCTGGCTCAGTCTGTCTTCCCCTCTGTGTAGTTTAATCTCTCTGCAAACTGTCTCTGTAAAACTGTTTCTGGAAAAATAGACTCTGAACTACAAGAATTGAAATGCTAATAAATAAATAAATAAATAAATCAATAAATCAATAAATCAATAAAACAAATTCACTCCACTGTACTGCCTTTCAGCTCACTAAGTCACCAAAATTGACTGACTAGAATTCAGAGATCTGCATGACTCTGTCTCCTAAGTGATAGTATTAAAGGCATAAACCACATCAACTGGTCATTAACTTTTCTTTATCTGAAACATGCTTTGTTCTTGACTGCTCTTGAATTTAGAGATCTGCTTGCCTCTGGCTCCTGAGATTAAAAGCATGCATACAATCCACTAGAATATCACTAGAAGTACTTTGGATGTGATTAATTCCAGAGCAGCCATATTGCTGGATTAAAATTTCTCTACACAAGCATAATTATAACTCGATTCTGAGAAATCAAATATATATGTAGATGTAGGTGAACAATTTTACTTCAATCTGTCACCCTGAACAAAACTCAAATCAAAATGATAAACAAATGCAAAGTGGCTAGATACAAAACTATATACACACCAACAATAAAACGAAGTAGGTTGTGTCTTATATGTATATATGTGTATGCACATACCTGTGTGTGTTTCTGTGTACATGTGCATACTGACAGTAATATGCAAAGGAAAAGAGGCTATCCACCTGAAAGTAAGGAGAACATGAGAGTGCTTTGGAGTCCCTGAGAGGGACTTGAGACTTCAGAGACAATTGAGAGGATATTCTGTTTCAATTAAACAAACAAGCAAACAAACATATTTTGAAAGCTGAAAGAAGCTGGGGAGGGTGACCTGAGAGGAAGAACAGCAGTCTAAACTAACCTGGACTCCTGGGAACTCTGAGTCACCAACCAGGCAGCATACACCCTCTGATATGAGGCCCCTAACACAGTTGAGGACTTCTGGGTCTGGAATTAGTCAGAGATGATGCACCTAACCCTGGGAAGACTTGTGGACTCAGTGAGTAGTGTGGTCTGGTGGAGTGAGGCTATGTTGAGGTGAGGACTTTTACTAGGAAATGAGGGTAGAAGTTGTGGGATATAAATCAAGCAGAGGGTGGAACAGAAGGGTGATAGTCTAGACTGTAAAAAAAAAAGATTAAAGAATAAATTACAAAAACGTTTTAATAAAATAGGTTAAAATGCTTTGAAAAAAAACTTTAGTGCAAAGCTTAATGTTATAAACTGCTAGCAGTTTAGAGAAAATAGAAATAAAGAAATAGAAAAAAAAACTTTCAGTGTAGATACAGACAATCCTTTTCTGCATAGGACACCTTTCATAAGAAAATCAGTCTAACAATAGGCAATGGGACCACATTAAATACAACCTTGCATAAAGCCAGGAAATCTGTTAACTGAATGATAGTGACAAGTAACACAGAGATCTAGGGAAAATTCTAAAGAGGGCTCAATCTCTTTAGTAAATCAATCTGATTAACCACATCGTCAGAGGATACTCATCTCAGTAAATATTTCGACCACCAAGGATAGAAATGGCAGGGAATTCTGGTATGAGTGTGGAGAAATAGGAAATCTTAAAATATAGTTGACCTGGGTATATAAAATATTTTTATATAAATTAGAAATCTGAGGACAAAATGATGTATTCAAAATTATTTTGGAGACTTTAGAGGGTCATTGGAGAAAAGAATAATGTGAGTATATAATATAATTTCCCAAAGGTATCTGTATACCTTATGAAAAATAACTTCTTATGAAGATAAATTCTTTATCGGTATTAGAGACTTTATAGAGACAGACAAAAATGTTTGAGTTAAAATTACTATTTGTTTGTGTTGGCATAGTCTTCAATAATTGCAAAAATGAACATAAATATGCAGAGCAAAATAAAAGCAATGTATATTTTTAAAAAAAATAATTTATATGATACCCATAGAGAAAATAGAAAAATACAATTATGCTCATTGTTATGGGTGACCAAGAATATAAAATAAAATTTGCAAAGCAAATATTAAAAATTACTCAGATATTCAGGTTTTCCTCTAATTTTAAAGTGAAATAAATATAATAATTAATATCTAGAGTTTGTTATACATCTATATAATTGTTTAATATATAAAGTTCCATAAATTATATTAATGATGCTTACAATCATTACTTTATCCCTAAAGATTAATTAGAAATACCTGCATTGGACAAATACAGGAGTCCTATAATTTGGCAAATAAAATTTTGTTATATCTGTAAGTAAACAACTTTGAATTAAATTAATTTATTTTTATTTTATATTTGTTATTAAACTCATATTTTGAAGTCAATGTTTTGCTTCATTACATTTTCTAAGAAATAAAAACACATTACCAATATTTTGATAGAAGGACATTATTTTCTGTTTTATTTTTTAATGGATAGTTTGTGTATTTACATTTTAAATGTTATCTACTTTCCCACTCCCCCCTCCTCTCATCCTCCATTCTCCCACTTTTATAAGGATGCTCCTCCTCTCACCCACCTACACTCACCTCAACACCCTAGCTTTCCCGCTACACTGGGAAGCAAGCCTTCACAGGATCAAGAGCTTCTCCTCTTATTGATGTCATGCCTTGCCATTCTCTGATACATATGCAACTGGGACCATGGCTATCCCCATATGTAGTTTTTGTCTGATTGATCTGGGGGTCTGATTGGTCGATATTCTTGTTCTTCCTATGAGGATGCAAACATTTTCAACTCCTTTATGCCATTCTATAGCTCATGGATTGGGGTCACCATACTCAGTCATATAGCTAGATTCAAGCATCTTAATCTGTAATAGTAAGGTTCTGGCAGTGCCACTCAGGAAATATCCATATCAGTCTCCTGTCAGAAGCATGTATTGGCATCAGCAATAGTGAGTGAATTTCATGGTTTCTTATTGGATGGATCTTCAAGTGGAGAGGTCTATGGATGGCCATTCATTTAGTCTCTCTCCATTATTTATTTATTTCCTCTTGTGTGTATTCCTCCTTCTAAGAAGGACTTACGTATCCACACTTTGTTCTTTCTTCTTCTTGAGCATCATGTGGTCTATGAATTGTATCTTGAATGTTCTAAGATTTGGGGCTAATATTCACTTCTCAGTGAGTACATAACATGTATGTTATTTTGTGAATAAGTTATATCACTTAGGATGATAATTTTTAGTTTCATCTATTTGCCAAAGAAGTCATTGTTTTAATAGCTGAATAATACTCTGTTGTGTAAATGTACCACATTTTCTGTATCAATTCCTCTTGAAGGATATCTGTGTTCTTTCCAGTTCCAAGTTATTATAGGTAAGGTTGTCATGAAAATAGTGGAGAATGTATCCTTGTTACATGTTGGAGCATCTTCTGCATATATGACCAGGAATAGTATAACTGGGTCCTCAGTTAATATTCCGTCCAGTTTTCTGAGGAACCACCAGAATGATTTCCAGAGTTGTTATATGAGCTTGCAGTCCCATCAATAATGTAGAACTGTTAATCTTTCTCTATAATCTTGCCAGCATCTGCTATCACCTGAGTTTTTTTAATGACTTTATTTTGCAAAACAAAGATAAATGTACAGATTTTAAACATTTTTTGCTTAAAATTATACATTTTTGTCAGTACTGGTTTTTTAGACATTAAAATAAATTTTACATAAAACCATGTGAATATATTTTTTAGTAAGTACTTGATTTTTTTCAAGGGCTTGACAGTATGCATTGAAAGCCTACTAGTTACAATAAGCGTAAAGTACATGTAAAACAAAACGCAACATGGAAATAGTCAAAGTCTTCTTGTTTTATGAATATATGTATATTTTTTGTTTTCTTTATTTCTTGGACTTCATACAGTCTGTGAGTTGTTTCTGGGGGAGTGCAAGCCTCTGGGGTTAGCATCCCACTATCAGTGACTGCATATTATGTCTGTTCTTTTGTGACTGGGTTATCACACTCAGGATGATATTCTCTAGATGCAGCCATTTTCTTAAGAATTTGGTTAGGTCATTGTTTCTGGTGGCTGAGTAGTAGTCCATTGTGTATATGTACCACAATTTTTGTATCCATTCGTCTTCTGAAGGACATTTGGGATCCTTCCAGATTCTGGCTATTATAAATAGAGCCGCTATGAACATTGTGGTGCATATATCTTTGTTGTGTATTAAAGTGTCTCTGGGGTATATGCCCAGAAGTGGAATAGCTGGGTCTTCAGGTAGTACTATATCCAATTTTCTGAGGTATCGCCAGACAGATTTCCAGAGTGGTTGTTTTAGCTTGCAACCCCACCAACAGTGGCGAATTGTTCCTCTTTCTTCGCAGCCTCGCCAGCATCTGCTGTCATCTGAGTTTTGGATCTTGGCCAATCTGACTGGTGTGAGGTGGAATCTTAGGGTTGTTTTGATTTGCATTTCCCTGATGGCTAAGGATGTCGAGCACTTTCTCAGATGTTTCTCGGCCATTCGGTGTTCCTCAACTAAAAATGATTTGTTTAGCTCTTTACCCCATTTTTTAATAGGGTTATTTGATAGGTTATCCAAATAAATAAATAATAGCCTAGAACCAGATATATTTAGTTCAGAATTCTATCAGATCTTCAAAGAAGACCTAATACCAATACTTTTCAAACTATTCCACAAATTAGAAAGAGTAATAACACTACCCAATTTATTCTTTGAAGCTGCAATTACCCTTATACCTAATCCAGACAAAGACCCAACAAGAAAAGAGTACTTCAGACCCATTTTCTTTATGAGTATTAATGCAAAAATACTCAATTAAATTCTTCTATACTGAGTCCAAGAACATATCAAAATGACCATTAACCATGATAAAGTAGGCTTCATCTCAAGGATTCAGGGATGATTCAATATATAGCAATCCATCAACTAATTTTATTATATAAGCAAACTCAAAGCTACAAAACAACAAACAATAAAACAACAACTTGATCATCAAATTAGACATTGTGTTGACAAAATTAAACACCCTTTCATTATGAAATCTTGGAAAGGTAATAATTAAAAGTCCATACATACACATTTGTTTTACTTAGCGTTTTATTGCTGTGAACATATACCATGACCAAGGCAAGTCTAATAAATAGCAACATTTAATTAAGGCTGGCTTACAGGTTCAGAGGTGCAGTCTATTGTCATCAAGTCAAGAGCATGGCAACATCCAGGCAGGCATTGTGCAAGAGCAGTTGAGAGTTCTACATCTTCACCCAAAGGAAGCCAGGGACAGACTAAGCACCTTCGGGCAGCTAGGAAGAGTGTCTCCAAGTCCATCCCAGAGTGACAAACTCCTCCAACAAGGCCACACATTCTAATAGTGCCACTCCCTGGGCCAAGCATATGCAAACCATCACAACATTGTAAAAGCAATATACAACAAACCAGTAGCCAGCATAAAACTAATAGAGAGAAGCTTATAGCAATTCCACCAAAATTAGAAGTTATACAAGGATGCCCACTCTCTCCCTACCTATTTAATATAGTACTCAAAGTCCTAGCCAGAGAAATTATGCAACACAAGTAGGTAAAATGGATATAGATTAGAAAGGAAAAAATCAAAATATCACTATTTGCAGTTGATGTGATAGTATATTTAAGTGACAACAAAATTTCATCAGAGAACTTCCAACCTCATAAACAACTTCAGCAGATTAGCTGGATATAAAATTAACTCAAACAAATCAGTAGCCTTCCTCTCCTGAAAAGATTAACAGGCTGAGAAGAAAATTAGAGAAAAGACACACTTCAAAATCGTCCAAATAATATAAAATACCTTGGAGTGACTCTAACCAAGAGAAATATCTTCATGACAAGAACTTCACCACTTTGAAGAAAGAAATACAAGAAGGTCTTAGAAGCTGGAAATATCTCCCATGCTCATGGATTATCAGGATTAATATAGTAAAAATGCCCATCATGCCAAGAGTAATATTTAGATTCAATGCAATCTCCATCAAAATTCAACTCAATTTTTATAGAGTTAGCAAGTGCATTTTCAAAATTCATTTGGAATAACAAAAAAAGAATAAAAGGATAGGATTACAATTAGAATTGAGTATTTAACTCATTATAATATACAGTTATAAAAAATATGTACTAGGTAACTTACTTGATTCTTCTTCACATGGAATATCCAGTTCCCTCCCACAGTATTATTGGTTTAAAAGAATTCCTTGGTCCAGTGAAGGCTTGTTTCCTCAGTGTAGATAATGCCACAGTGTTGTGCTGGGAGTGTAAGGGTGTGTAGAATAGGATGTGTGGGTAGTAATGGGAGCATTTTCACAGAAGCAGGGGTAGGGAGAGAGAGAAAAGAAGATCGGGGGAAGTAAATAACATTTAAAATGTAAATACATAAAATATTTAATTTTAAAAAAGAATATGGTGTTTATTTTCCTCCAAGTTTAATTTGTTGTGTCTGTAAAGACCAAAACTCATTATTGTTTTTACTTACTTCCTATTTATTGATAAACTATTCACAATATATAAAATAGACTCTCAGCATAGGAAACTCTCAATGGATAGTGAATAAAGTAAATTTATTACAAGAACATATGGCATTTGAATCATCTACACAGAAGAAAACAATTATGCCACTAGCTGGACAATGGTTTTAAAGGACATCATCAATAAAGTAAAATAAATGCGACACAGAAAGACAAGTAAAGAATTTGCTTTCATGACTGAGTTCTAGAAGATTGTATTAATATATAATTATATGCATGTGCATAAAACATACAAATTCATATGTAAAAAAGTGTATGCAGTAGTGAGAAGGGCTATAGGTGACAATATAAAAAAGGAGAAATAAGCTTCAGGTTGCGGTAAAAGAAAAGATGACAATATGCTGAAATTGTTTAAAATAAATTGATCATGAAACAAAATCTATATATAATAAGAAAATGACAATACAAATGAAGAAATATAACAGCTTTACTAAGCTATGCTGTTTTCTGCAACTATCCTACATATGTGTGTATATTTATAAATATATGCTACTGATGAGTAAAGATATATAATAATTCACTAAGTTTGCAATATTTCATTTTAATGTCACTCACATTTATACTTGTTAATGTCTTTCTCTGTGTCTCTGTCTCTTTTTCAGTTTCTATTTCTACCTTTCTCTCTCTCTGGCATGAGGTTGTGTACTTATACAATAATTTAACCAACAATCATTTATAGTGTTCACAATACTAATTAGACATATAGAATCTATATAACATACAAAGATTTATTTTCAAGAATAATAAGAAAAGACAACAGCTGCGCATGAAACAGTAATAACAAGGACTCATGGTAAATCTGCGAGTCATTAAAATATATAGGGTTTAGAAAAATGACTCTGTTTTTAATAAGTGAAGAGAACTGTAGTGAATTGATATAACATTTTATCCACAATATTTGAACAAAGAAGCACATTTTTATGTCTTTTAAAATTTACCTCTATAATCTACTTTCGAGATGAAATTTTAAGATGTGATTCATTTTTGAATAATGCTGCAACAAAGGATGATTTAATTTTAAGTCTGATTGGCTAGAATAAATAACGAAGACCAGCACACTGAGACCTTGGAATATACTAGTAAATGTGAAGTTCTATCTGTAAGATTTGCTTAGAATGCTCTACAACACTCATTTTTTAGCATGGTGACATTGCATAATTCATAAATCTCTGTGCATGTGAAAACGGAGAATAGGGCATAGACAATTTTATCAAAGGTATATGCACTGAGAATACTGTGAGGAGGGGTAGTTTCTAAGTAGAAAGCTCACTGAAGGATTTTGGTGTGACCTTAGCTAAAATAGTACCTCTGTAGACTACAGAACAGTTTGTGTTTCATAGAGATAAGAAACAGAATTTTAATAAAAAATAACCCTATTGATATGTGCTGAAATGTACCCGAGTAGAAAATAATGTCTGCTTTATTTTAAGGTTGTTAGAGTACCCAAAAATTTAAATCCACTTATTTTGAAGAACACCCTTTAAAATATTATAAATTTGGCAATAATTCCAAAACACTTTCTGAAGTTTTGAAAAATATAGAAGACCTGAATTTTTGCAATCTATCATAAGTACCTCAAGGGCCCATACTTAATTTTATGTTCAATTATAACAACATCAGCATGTTTTATTCTTTATTGACAATAAGAGATTGGTTTTAGAAGCAAGAGACTAATAACAAACAAAGAAAATGCATGCAACTCTCTTGCCACTAAAATCAATAAACTGACCAATTTTAAAACTGAGCTCTTTTATTATGTAGGAATGTAGTTTGTTTAGATTTTCTGGCAACCACATTACAGCTCAGGGATTTATCAGCCACTCTCAGAGAAAAAGACATTTACAGAGTTCTTTATTCTTATTATTCTTCAAACTGAAATATTCACTATTGGGTCTTTTCACAGTCTTTGAAAATTTAAGTCTTTTCATTTTTCTTAGTGTTGATGAATAAATTGAGGCCATTTTGTGAGTAATGGCAGAAAAATATATCATTCTTCTAATTTTACATGATGTGTTCTTCCCTCAGAATTATGTGCATACTTGAATATCTGATCTCAGGGTCATAAAGAAAGATTAAGCCAAGCTGAATTATTAGAAGCACAGAAACATATTGTTGCTAACACCCAAATAGCAAAGAATGATGGTTTTATAATTTAAATCAAAATAAAAAATTCAAGTTACTGCTTATATTGAATTCAATGTATTTGATACTATTTGGTATCATAATTTTTCATGTATTTAGACTTTGTGTGTATACGGACTATAACATTATCTCTACAACATTTAACCAGATAAGCTGAAAAATTAAGTTGGGATATACTTCTTGTTTCTGCCACATAAATCTCTTAAAGGCTGCTTTATAGTTTTTTTTTTAAAGCGATTTAAAGTTTTTATAACCTACCCAACATAAACACTATTTTCCACTGTCACTGTCTTGTTTAAGCCTACAGTCATAGTGATGCATTTTCCTGCTATTCAAAGGTTTACATCTTTACAGTCTACTGACCCACCTGGTAACTAGACATATTTATATGTTTTCTGTTTAGACAAGTCTGGTGTCTATACTGTGTCTTAGTCAGTCGAGCGTGCCTCCTGGTTTACCAGAAGTAAGAGAGTCTACTCTGACTTTCTCAAATTCTTCACTACACTTATTTGTAAAGATAATATAGAGCTATTTTCTGGAAGTGGTTCATTCCACCCTGGAAATTTACAGGGAGGATAAATGATCATAATATAGGCAGTTCACAAAAATATTTATGTATATATGTATGTGTGTATGTATATATACATATATATGTGTGTATATGTAGATATACATGTTTATATTTGACATATATTTCCTTGTTTTTTAGTCTCTTCTTTTATATTTGTGTTTAAGCATTAGTTTGTGTGTGAGTGTGTTTGTGTGTGTGTTATATGTCTTCCCACAGTAGTGTTTTTAAAGTCTTGTTCTGTATTTAATAGCTTTGTGTCATTTATATGTTTTAATTTAGTTGCATCCTCTGTTTCTTATCTTTATGTAACTGCTATTATATATTATTATGTTACATTATGACATTACAATAGTTTTGATATAGTCTATAGGATATTTTATTATTCTAAAATGGCATCTATATAAAAAGATAGTGCAGTGACTCTGTTAAAACAAGCACTTGTAGAATTGTTTGATATTGTTCTCCATTATTTTTAACGTGGATAAACTGTTAACTGACACCTCTTCTTTCAGTTTGATGAATAATGTTCAGCCTTGCTTATAAGGAAGAACTTCCAGACACTAATTAGTTTGAATTTGTTTACACACAGTATCTTGATTTTTATCTTTACATAGTTTTGGATTGAGGTAGGTTAGTTATATGATACAAAGCCTTTGTTTTCACTGCACTATGTATCATTCTTCTTGATAGTCTTCAGTGTCTATTCTGTAGTTTTCAGGCCTTCCTTCTCTATGTAACTACTTCTTAGCTTTAAGGATCTCTCTGCACCTTTGGTATGTGCAGGGTAACCATCATTTCTACAATTGTTCCCCTATTTCTACTCATGAAATGTGTGTGTGTGTGTGTGTGTGTGTGTGTGTGTGTGTGTGTGTGTGTGTGTTTTATAATAGTTGTTGCATATATTGCTATATTTCCTAAAGTTTATAATTTTTTGTCACAATCTCTTTGGCTATTCCTTTTGCTCTTTGAGTTTTCTTATTTTGCATATTATTGTTTAGGTAAGGCTGTCAAACTTCATATAGGATTCTGTTATTTTTATTTTATTTTATTTTGTCTCACTCTCCCCTTCTTATCTTCCCTATGAATTGGTTATTACCATATTCTGATACCATTTTTTGATTGCTAACTTTTGTTCTGTTTACTTCATTGATTCAAGCTTAATGTCAATTAATACATTTATTAATGCTGGAAATCATATATTTTCATGAGTTGACTCAAAGCCCTTCTAAATAGCTCAGATATTAGACATTAACTGGTGAGCTTTTAATATTTGTGAGAGTATTTGTCATATCATATATCATTGTACCCTTGAGGTTCTTCATTAATAAATTTATCTTAGATATATTCATAATTACTCCATGGAGTTTCCCTCTGTTAAACTTATATCAGAGTTTCTCTATAAAATTTTTCATGGTTCGTTTTGTTCCAGTGAATAATTTTTTCCATATATATAAATAATTATACTTTTCATGTTTATTTTTTTGTCTACATGAATCTATTTTGACAAAATGTAGAACTTTTGAATCATATCTCTTCTGGTTTTAATTTGCCTTTTTGTGTACATTTAATTAATCAAACTCTGTCTCTATCTATCTTTTTTTCTCCCTCCACTTTTTCTTTAGCTCATGCTTTCTTCTCCTCTTTCTCCCCCCCACCCCAGACTATAAATTACCACAACTTCAGTAGTTTAAAATAGTTTAAGTAGCAATTTAATCCTTCAGCTGCAGAATCTGTCTCTGTCAATGAACTCAGTGTGTTAAAAATATGGACTTTTTGTGGTACCTGACTAGCGTGCTTCTGTTTTTGTATCTCCCAATACTGGAGAAAGCCCACACTCCTTGTCTTATTGCCTTTACCATGAGCAAAGGCAGGGCTTTTAAACTCTTTGAGTATTTGAATGTCCCATGCTGTGTGATTATGCTGGCTCCAGGAGTCTGCCCTATAAATTCTTTCATTTTAGCATTCTTAATATAATCCTACCTGAGGAATCCCTGTTACCATACATGATGTTACTTTCAGTTTTTTTTGTGTGTTAAGTGCATATTCTTGTGGTTTTTCTTCAGTCAACTGGGGAATTTATATATCCTAACTCATAAAATATCTAAAATAAACAAATAAAGCATATTTTACCAAGATGTCCATAGCACATTTTGTAAATTTATATTATCAGAGTTTATTAAATATTTAGTAGAAATAAAAAAATTAGAAGTAAGTGTTATATGATCTGTTCATGTTCATGCATTGAAATACCATTACATGATGTAAAATATGACTAAAATATATTAATAAATATCTGTATTTATATTAATATACTTGTAAATATCAATTTTATTACTAATTCACACTGGGTAACCTCGTCCTAATGTTTAAACTGTGCATATATGTGATGTACTTGAACTTGAAAATAGTGTTTATCTTTTGTATTTCATTTTCTTTTCTCTTTGTTAGTAATGAGAATGCCTAAAGCTGTAAGTGAAATCACTAAGTGCCTTATATAACTCCATAACAGAAAAAACAAAATGAATTCTGGGAAAAAATAAATATTCAGCAGAAACACTGAAAACCAGAAAATAAATTCCTTACTTGAGTCTGTTGCTGTTTGTTTATTGTTCTGCAAATGAAGCTGGTCAACATTTGAGTTTGTCATTTGCACCACACAGGCATTCCTAGCTCTTCAGAAATACAAAATAAGTGTATTTAAAGATTTTAATATAAATGCTCTCCAATGGTGTAAATAAAAATATTTATATGTGAATTCTTTACTATCAACAACTATTCTTTTAATAAATTTTCTATCCCAGATCTTCATATAAAAATAGTCATGTTTTAATGTGATAAACACATGAAAATAAGTTGCTTCTTACTTTAAAATGTACAGAAATAATTATCAGAACTATATAATAATAGTGTCTTAAATATACAAAAAAGACTTTAAAAATGAGTATTGAAGTATCTAAAGATATAATTCCAAATACATTTATTTACAAAAATATTATAAGGCATGAAGTTATTATGCTTATGTTATGACTGCTATATAGGAATCTAAAATGTATAGTTAATGTTTAATAATATGGAAAATCACAAATAATTGATGCCATTGAACAAAGATTTGATGCACAGACTTAACTGAATATACAATAATTTAGTTTGTAGGGTAGACATAAGTATTGCTTACAAATTATAAATGGCATAACCAAACAATTATCAATTATCCTAATAGTATTTTAATTGAAAAATTAAATTTTAAATACATATAAGTCAAGGGACTTACATCTGTTTCTTTATAACGTTTAAACTCTCATTCCCTACACATTTTCTGTAATTTTGATTGAGAATGTTGATCTCTAGATGTCTGACTCATTCCTCTGGCTTGAGATAAGCCCCAATTTAAATGGCACATGGGTAAAAGTTGTCAACACATCTCACAGCTTTATAAGTATTTGGGAATTTTGCCAGTAACCCGCTTAAGAGATGGTGGTGTTTGCAAAATTCATGCAGTTGTGAATGACTAAAACTGAAAGAATTTCTTATGAGCTGCTGGAAGAAAATTGGATAGTTTGACACACCTCAGATATAGGTATGAAGTGCATGTCTTCGGTCACAAACAATATTGTTTAGTTTCATAGATGCCTGTCCAGCAGTGAGAAGTCATTTTTCCAAATGTTTGCATTTTCATCTGGTTAATGTGTACCACAATTTTAAAATAAAATTTGCATTGTGTGACGAATTTGTTAATGCAATCAGCAAAATATTCAGTTCTATGTAAACCTCTAAATATATTTCTTCGACTATGAAGTGAGAAGATATCTTTTTTTTTTTGGCATCTTTAATATTTGTCCCAGAATCCAATCTTGAAATCAGCAGCATGCATTATCACTTATCTCTCTAAATCTTCTGTGGTGCATGCCTCCACAAGCAAAATGTATTTTCCAGGGCACCGTTTGATGCATGAAGCCACAGAAAAGCATTATTCAGCCATTAGGAAAGTTCTGTTTTCCCTATTTAAATTTTAAATGTTTGATGCCTACATAATACGTCCTCCATGCAAAGTAAAATACCTATTAAAGATAAGGTTTTCCTTTAGAAAGTAAAGCACAAAGCCATTTATAGAGCCAAGGTTTGAATCAGGCACCCTTATTCCTCACATGCATATCTGCTTCCATTGCCGGCTAGTACAAAGTCTGATCTGTTGCACTCTGACAATCATTGAACAAATATTCTAGATATTTTCAGTATTATCATATTTTCATTCTTTTGGTTAAATAAATTACTAAAAAATCACTCTGAAAATCTTTTAATGACTTCAAAATTCATTTTGCAATAAAGAAAGGGTTCAAACATTCTGAAAGTGGCAGACAGTTTGCACAGTCTATTTTGGGAATGTTCCTATTTCAAGAAATCAGTTTTAAATATGATTTTATTTTTAACAGAATAAAAACACTGCAAGCAGCATAAACAGGTGTAGGATCTACAGGCAAGTGTATAAAATCTTTATGACAGATATATGCTTAACAGCTATTGCACAAATACCTTTCACCAAAGCTGGGTATTGTATGTGCTGTTCTACTCTACCTCAAGAATCTATAAGACTTGCACTGTAATAGAGAATATATGATTGAAGGAGCAGAAAAGAGAGCTATGTATCTACATGCACTTTGGAAATTGTCCAGATGATTTTATTTATTCTCATTTCAGAAGAAAGGAGGCCATGTGAAAATTTGAGTTTTCAAGTGGTGGACCATGAATAAAAGTGACATGGTGCTGTCTTATTCTCTATTTGAAGAATTCTACATGACTGTGACCAGGATACAGTGCATGATGAAAAAATTGCTTTGTTGCTCTGTTTGTGGTTTTTGCTGTTTTTTTTAATTTATTTTAATCTGTGCATGTTATATATAGATAATTTTCAGAAACACTCACACATGAAATAAAGATGCTAAATGTTTCTCTAGTCATTAAAATAGGTTGTTTATGAAAATTAGTCTTTGAATCCTCTGTCATCCATAGCCAATGTTTCTTGAGGTAAATAAATGACCAATACATGATTTATTCTCATCCCAGATATAAGAACTCTATTACACAGATGCTATTATGAATGTATGAGGATGAAAGTAGCGATAGAGTGATGTCCACATAACAAAAAGTAGCAAAGAGTGAGCCTTACTGAGCAGTTACCTGAAAGGTGATCCTGTCAAGGCTTCTGTGTTTGAAGCTAACTTCATAATAGAGAACATGGAATAATAACAAGAAATATACATAAAAAACAAAGTGGTTTTGGTCATACTGTTTTTATTGCAACAATAGTAACATTAACAAAATGATTATAGAATAAGCAAGAAATCACACCAAAACATTATTAGCCAGGCCGAATGTCTTCATATCTCAGTGGACTGACTTCTGAGCAGTTTGGATAGGAATTCTGAAACTGTACAACTTAGCAAGGGGCTTTAGAATCTTTCGGATATTTTTCTGCATACATCATGCCCATGGGTTTCGTGGAACCACATTTCTTAAGGAAGAATTCTCAGCTGAATCAACCTCTCTCCCTTTCTCCTTCTCTCCCCCACATGGGTAAGGCTGTGAATGTGTTCTTGTCTCTCTTCCATATGTATTTATATATGCATAAATCTGATATATATATAAATATATATATATATATATATATATATATATATCTCATTGACATATGATGCTAATTTCACACTTTACATACATATCAAATTAAAACTTCATATATTAAATTGATTTGTTTAAAACACTAGAGAAAGCCACACACAAGGGTGTTTAATAGACAATGCCCCCTTAGGTTTTACAGTCTTTGACTCCGGAGTGCACAGCATTGAAGCGTGACAGACACTCGTGTTTAGTAATGTTCCCTTCTAATTGTGGATAGTGATGCCTTACAATGTCCTCACACGGTCAAAGTAGAGGAGCGAGTCATCACCTTCGTTTATAATGCCTGAAATTTCATTCATGAGGTTTCTACCTCCATAAGCAGGTTTAATCATAATTTCCTCCAACGTTCCTTTCTCTGGACACCATTACACGTTTGGATAAGGTAGTGATTTTTGAACATCACAGACATTAATCTTATGCCAAATGTATGCTCTTCTTGTATGTCATAAGATAAAAACTCAGCCTAAAATCAGAAGCAAAATAACATCAAAATAATTTCGAACAGAGACAGGGAGCCTATTTTCTTGAAACAGCCCATTTTCCACATATAAGCCTCTGAAATCATACTAGCTATTTGCCTCAAAAATATAATGGCAAGAAAATCCTAGGAAAAATAACATCCATTACTCAAAAGACAAAGAGGAGGAGAAAGGAGTGTCTTGTTACCATATATCTGAGACCATCATAGTCAAACACTGAACCATTGGGTTGCACATTTGCCGCGGGACCCCATACTACAGTCTCTGTGACCTGTCTATCCAGATTCGCTGATACACAGACTGTTCGCTTTCTTTTAGTCAAGGCTCATCTCTGAGGTTTTGGGAACCACTTCCAGGATGGATGGCAGAAATGAAAAGACACAGGAGGAGAGGACACAGGAGCAAATTCACAGTATGATCCGGACCAGTTGGAGTTCTGTCTCTTCCCCTTTGGCCCTGGGCTAGATTCAGTTCTTAGGCCACCACTCCTTCCTCAACTCTTCCAAAGCATACAGTGATGGCGTGGGGTAAGCATGGACAAATGTCCAGCAGACTGCCTCCACAAGTGGCAGTGCTCTGTGGTGGAGCAGACAGGGGATCCCCACCTATTAACCCAACATAGAGCCTCCCTACATCATCCCCCAGACTTTTATTTTTTACGCCTTCAGAATTCATTTTGAGGTGTTTTAATTTTTAAGTGCTTTAAATTTTTTTAGAAAGCACTCTCATTTTATAATATGATAAGGTGAGTAGCATGCGATGCTCCTCACGGAAACTCACAAAACTCAGACAACTGGATAGTAAAATGAGATACCACTGCACACTGTTAAATGAAAATATTTTATACATGTAATATTTTTACATTTATGTACAAAAGGTATATAGTTGTGGGATGGTAAACAAGGCAAGGAAATTTAGGGGGTAGAGTAGATCTGAGATCCCAGAAACATAGTGGGTACATAACCTCCCCCTTGCAACAAGTGTTACACTTCCCACATAAGGAAATGCGACACATGGTCATTTCAGGTCCAAACCAGACTTCTTCATGCCAATGAAGTACCTAGAGGCCCTGAGGGTTTATACAATAAACTTCCCTTCCCAGAAATCACTCCCTGCAATAGATATTTAATCTCAGGTTTACTATGAGAAGTCAGTGTGCAGTCATTTTCCATGATTAATAAACAGTTTAGAACCAAGGCCTGTCTCTTTCATCAAGGACCACAGTGGGAGCATGGAGCAGAGCCCTACAGAGCCACAGCTTAACTATCTTTTAGAAGGTCTCTCTATGCTCCCAGCCTACACCTTCACCAAGCAAAGGAGTCACCACTGAGGTAAACCTGAGCTTGCCCTCTCCCTGGCCCTCGGCTCGTCCTCAACTCTCTGGCCTCTTAAGTTCTTGGCCTTTCTAAAACCTCCCTGCAACACCTGGATGTTTAAGGACCTGAGAACCATCACTGTCCCAGCCTCATTGTGGCCCCGTGGACCCCTGACACTTCTTTCCTGACTATTCTGTGAGACACCATGGACAACTGAGTGCCCGGCAGTCAGGGAATCCCAAATTCAGCTTGCCCACATCTCTAATTCAGTTTTCCCACTGCCAGTGTCTTAGTGCTTCTCCCAGTTTGCCAGTTTGACATTCAAAGTAGCCACACCCAGGGAGGAGGGGAATGGATGGTTGAGAATCAGAACCACAGCAGTGACCGCACTGAAAGTCCAAGGGTTATACTCTGTCCAATTTTCTATCTGAGCACACAGTTACACCATCCTGAGCATACACCCAAGTGATGCCCCAACATGTAACAAGGACACATTCTCCACTCTATTCATAGTAGCCTTATTTATAGTAGCCAGAAACTGGAAAGAACCCAGATGTCCTTCAACAGAAAAATGGATACAGAAAATGTGGTACAATTACACAATGGAATACTACTCTTCAGCTATTAAAAGCAATTATTTCATCCAATGGATGAAACTGGAAAATATTATTCTGAGTGATGTAACCCAACCACTAAAGAACACACATGGTATACACTCACTGATAGGTGAATATTAGCCAAAAAGCTCACATTACCCAAGATACAATCCACAGACCACAGGAAGCCCAAAAAAGATACACTGGATGCTTCAGTCCTTCTTAGAAAGGGAAACAAAAATATTCTCAGGAGGAAATAAGAAGACAAAATTTGGAGCAGAGACTGGAGGGCATCCAAAAACTGTCCCACCCGGGGAAATAATTTTATATACAGCCACCAAACCCAGACAATATTGCTGATTCCATGAAGTGCTTGCTGACAGGAGCCTGACACAGCTGTCTCCTGAGAGGCTCTGCCAGAGTATGACAAATTCAGAGGCAGATGCTCATTGCCAACCATTGAACTGATAACAGGGTCCCAGTAGAGGAGTTGGAGAGAGGGTTGAAGAAGCTGAAGGGATTTGCAACATTGTAAGAGCAACAATATCAAACAACCAGAGCTCCCAGGGACTAACCTACTATCCAAAGAGAGCAGCACATGGATGGATCCGTGGATCCAGCTGCACATGTAGCAGAGGATGGCTTTGTTGGGCATCAATGGGAAGAGAAACCCTTGGTTCTGTCAAGGCTAGGTGGCCCATTGTAGGGAATCTCAGGGCAGGAAAGCTCTAGAGGTTGGATGGATTGGTAGGGGTTTATCCTCATAGAAGAAGGGAGAGGAGGGTGAGATAGGGTTTTATGGAAGGGGAACTGGAAAGAAGATAATATTTGCAATGTAAACAAAATATATCTAATAAAAAAAGGAAGAAAAAAAAGAAAAAGAAAATTCAAGGGTGGAATTTAAATGAAGACCTCACTCAGAAAGAGAGCTTAACCATTTTTGTGTTGATCCAGGCTCCTAGTTGGTTGTCCATTTTCTAGTGGATGGTTCTGTTACCACAATTACCATACACATGCAACACTGAAGGAATTTAGTGAGCTAACAACTAAAGAGTATACACAGTTGAGACAAGGAAAGAGCATTGAAGAGATGGTGGGATTGATTTTGTCAAAACACATTGCTTATGTGTATGCCATTCTCAAACAATAAAGTGCCAAATGATATAAGCAAAGGTCAGTCTATTATACTAGATTGGGCTAATTCTAATGATTTAACTGTGAACACTTATTTATAAAAATGTTAAATTATGATTAAATGTAGATAAGATACGTGAGTACTGGGTTGTATTTCTAGTTAAAATGTTAAGACTTATTAATAAAATACATTGTAATTAAAAAAGAGAAAGAATGAAAGAAAAAATAAAAGAATTTAAACCCATTTATAGAGACAAATAATAGAGAAACACGTAAAACTAATATTGATACAGCAAAACCTACACTGTAGATGGGAGCAATCTGAATATAATTTTATATGTGATAAAAAGATAAGACCTTAAACCTATTCAGTAGGTGGGAGCAATCTAAATATAATTTTACATATAACAAAATGATAAGACCTTGGAGAACAGTTGCATTTCACATATTGTAGTTTCTGTAAGTAAAATCCCACACTTCCTCACAACCCTAATTAAGCTGAGTTTGTCATAGAAAAGTACATTAAAGTAACTGTGTTCTCGCTGGAGGAGCAGGTTTCTATGGGAAGAAGAAAAACGTCTAACAGGATAATGGGGTGTTTCTTACTGTCCTAAATGGCCTAACCTAATCTGAAGCAATATTTTGATAGTATTCAAATATTTAAATTAAAATAAAAATAGTATAATTGAAATATTTTTTAATATTTAGATGACTTTAAGTAGTTGAGCCAGCATTTAAACTCCTCCATGTTTAGGAAGAGGACCATCCTGTAAAGACCACATGCCCTTTCACTCTTTCAACCTTATGCTCTGTCTCCATCAACTTTTAATCAATAACTCCTGTTCATGAATATTGGTTCACAATTTATTGATTTTTCTTTTGAATTTTCAGAACTCAACTAATTATTAAATTGTAATTGCCTATGATGTTCTATTAATATATTAAGTGTATATTATGAAATTATTTTTATATGCCTTCTTTCACTAATAAATGCCATACTGTTTCTTTGTTCCTTCCTTTCCTTTTAGTTTCTTATTTTATTAATGAGAGATTTTATTTGTTGGTATAATGCATTGGGATATGTTTTAAATATTGAGTCTAAACTTGATAAAATACCTTATCATTAAAAATAATATTAAACATGGATACTATTTAAGATGGCTTATACATGTGAAAATAATAAAATACTTACCTAATTTTACATGTACAAACACATTATATGCTGATTCAAATGGTCTGGTATGCAACTTATTAGCATGCATTCCATGACATTAAGAATTGCTGGATTATAACAACCTTTAATATAAATGCAGATAATATTTTAATTCACATATCTCTCTCATCATCAGAACAGAGAACAATTAGTGCATGAGTAACAGACTGGTCTGAAGTGAGCAGTGGCCCCTCACTTCCCTGCAGTGTGGTAGTAGAGTATCAAAAGTTGTCCGGATATCAAGTGCTGCTCTGGAAAGATGTATGCAATGTGCATTAGATGAACTGACCTAAGAAAATTTCTACTTCTTACCCTTTTACTGAGTCGTGTTCTGAGAACTCTCATCTTTCAGCTCATAAAATGCAACATCATCCCTAGACAATCCAACTTGGGCAACTGCACACACATGATATACACATACATTAACACAGAAGAAACACACATGAATGAAACTAAAATAAATGCAATTTTTTTTACAGCTCTTTCTTTGAGGAAACCAGGATTTCATTCTTTTCTCTTGATAAGGCCTATTGTGAGGACTTGTCAAAAGGTATTATCAAATAGGTATTATAAGTTATTTTGCTTCAGGGGTGTCAGCCAGTACATTGACAATTATTTAGTAGATAGCCACACACACACACACACACACACACACACACACACACACAAAAATCATGAATATGTGTACATAACATACTAATCAGACTTGATTGGTTATAAAAGAAAAGAGGGCATACATGATCCGTAAAAGGGAACACAGTGGAGGAAAATCTAAGAAAGAGAATAGTTACATCCAAGAACAGTTATCAACAATGAATATTATATACACAAGTGAAATTCTTAGAGCATAAATTTTAAAATGTATAAAAATAAAACACTGGCTGAATAATTTAACATAAAGTTATTTCTATCTTCATAAATATTATTTCGTGAGACAAATAAAATAAGCAGCTTTAATCTGTATACAAAAGATGAGTAGGAAGGCAAGAAGAAGGGATATTTGAAACTCCCCTGACTGTATATACACTTAAGTCTTTATTAGAGTCATATTATTCTGATAGCTATCAAGAAGGTTCATATGCCTAGCCACTGGAGATCATCATAAATATGCAATACGGCACAAATTTTCACATAATGAGCACAAATATCCTTTCAAAGAGGAAATCACAATCGAGGCAGTTCTAATCAAGAGTGCATTGTTCCATGAAGCATGCTAAGCAGTAGACAGAGAGGGAAGACTGGGAGAGAACCAGAGAGAATTTATTTTCAGATGTTTTTCAAAAACATTTTAATTCCATGCTCTTCAGATAAAAGTAATTATAAGTTATAATTCCTAATTAACTGTAAGTGTCTTCTCACTAATAAAACTCTGGGATGAATTTGTGAACTGAGAAATATAACTTCTTTCTTTGTAATTAAATATGAAATGGTTTTTGTATCTTAGAATTATTTTATTCCCCTGAAGTTACAACATCATTTAAAAAAAACTGATGGACAATCTGAAGCACAGCTTTAAACATTAATTTTTTATTTGTATGAAAGTACATATAAATATCTGATCAGTTTACTTTTTCATAATGGTAAACAAGCAGTCAAAATCCCAATTTTAAGATGTGTGGTATCATAGATTTGACAGCATAGTAGAAGAGCCTGGTTGGTATTTGAAAATCAGAAAAGACATTAACTGATTCTATGAGATACTTAATAGAATTCTATTTGTATACCCGAACACAATGTAATAACAAGCCTTTTAAACCTGAGCAGAGAAGAGGAGGAGTTAGGATTTCTCTCATAAGCAGATCACACTCCTACTTTCCTGCGTTTGTGTTAATTGAAAGGTGAATCCTATTACAGTAGGAGAGCAAGTCCCCAGGGTATGTTAAACAGTCTGATACCTGTCTGTCATACAGGGCAATCAGAAAGCCTTGATTGCATTCATATTCTTGTCAAGCCTGTTTCAAGGAAAAAGGCATCACCAGAGCACGATCTCAGTCATTTGGTAAACACGACAGGATACAGACACATTTTATTTCATTCTGAAGATTCAAAAACATGTATATAAAAAATTTAAAGTCTAGGTCTCTATTTTTAATAAACAAAATAATAGCAAATTTGAGAGAATACAAAATTAAGCTCAGTTTCACATGGAATAAAAATTTCAAATTATTGCTTTTATGTAATCATACAAACATTAAAAAGTATCACTAGAATTTGGCATGGAGCTTGGCTTTGGTCTCTAAAAACACCTTCATACAATAATTGTCAAATAATAAAAAAATTAAATTTAAATGTAAGTTTTTTAGGATTGCACAGAGGAACATTTTTATTTGAAGTGAAAACATCTAAGACTTCATAGAATTATTTAAAAATTCTTCAAGAATAATTATTTTCTATTGAATATTCTCTGTATTTACATTTCAGATGTTATTCCGTTTCCCCCAATCCCATCCCTTCCCCCCCTCCCATTATCTCTATGAATGTGTTCCCTCTCCCAAAAACCCTCTCCCTCTCAATTCCTGGGCATTTCCCGGCACTGGAAAAACCAGTCTTCCCTGGACCAAAGGCCTCTACTCCCACTGATGCCAAAGAATGCTATTTTTTTGCTGCATATGCATCTGGACTCATGAGTTTCTTCATGCAAACTCATTGGTTGGTGTTTTAGTCCCTGGGAGCTGTGGTGGGTATGGTTACTAGGTAATTTAGTTCTTCCCATGGGGTTACAAACCCTTTTAACTCTTTCATTGAAGTCCCCATGTTCATTCTGATGGTTAGCTGCAAGATTCTCCTCTGTATAAGTATGGCTCTTGCAGATTTTCTCAGGAGGCATCCATTAACAGATTCCTGCTAGTAGGCACTACTTAGCATAAGTAAGAGTGGGTGGATTCAGTAGCTGCATATGTGATGGTTTCTCAGGAGAGGCAGTCTATGGATGATCTTTTCTCCAATCCCTGCTCCTCTGTGTGTCCCATTATTTCCTCCCATGATTTTGTTCTCCCTTCTAAGAATGACTGACACATCCTCCTTCAGTGCTTCTTCTGTTTGAGCTTCATAATTTTTGAGAATTGTTTCTTGGGTATCCCAAGCCTTTTTAGCTGGTATCCCAATATCAGTGAACACAAACCATGACTCTACTTTTGTAACTGGGCTAACTTACTCAGGATGATAGCTTCAAGTTCCATTCATTTTCCTAGGATATTATGAGGTCACTGTTTTTTAATAGCTGAATAGTACTCCATTGTGTTAGTGTTCCATAATCTCTGTATCCATTCCTCTGTTGAAAACATCTGTGTTCTTTCCAGCTTCTGACTATTATAAATAAGGTTGGCATGCACATAGTGGGGCGTGTGTCCTTGTTAGATGTTGGAGTTTTTTGGGGTATATGACAAAGAGTGGTATATGCTGAGTTATCAATTAGTACTATGTCCAATTTTTTGAGGAACCACCAGACTGATTTCTAGAGTGGTTGTAACATCTTACAACCCCACCACCAATGGAAAAGCGTTCCTCTCTAATCACATCCTCACCAGCATCTGGGCTCACCTGAGTTTTTTATCTTAACCATTCTGACTAGTGTGAGGTGGAATCTCAGCTTTGTTTTGATTTGCATTTCCCAGTTGACTAGGGATCTTCATCATTGCTTTAGGTGTTTCTTAACCACTCGATATTCATCAATTGGGAATTCTTAGTTTAGCTCTGTATCCCATTTTTAATATATAATTTAATTCTCTAGTATCTAACTTCTTGAGTTCTTTGTATATATTTGATACTAGCCCTCTATCAGATGTAGGATTGGTAAAGACCTCTCCCAATATTTTGGTTACTGCTTCGTCCTTTTTAGAGTGCCCTTTGGCTTACAGAAGCTTTGCAATTTTATGAGGTCCCATTTGCCAATTCTTGATCTTAGAGCATAAACCATTGGTGTAAACCATTATTGTTCAGAAAGTTTTGCTTTGTTCTTGTGTGTTCTAAGCTGTTCTCCACTTTCTGTTTATTGGTTTCAATGTACCTGGTTTTATGTGGAAGTCTTTGATCTACTTAGATTTAAGCTTTGTACAAGGAGATAAGAAAGTATCAATTTGAATTCATCTGCATGATAACTGCCAGTAGAACCAGCACCATTTGTTGAAAAGGCTGTCCTTTTTCCATGAATGTTTTTAGTTCTTTTGACAATATCAAGTGACCAGAAATGTGTAGTTTCATTATTGGCCTTTCAATTCTGTTTGGTTGATCTACCTGCCTGTCTCCGAATCAATACCATCTGCTCTGTATCACAACTGATCTGTAATACAGCTTGAGGTCAGGAATTGTGATTTTCCCAGAAGTTTTTTTTTGTTTTGTTTTGTTTTTTGTTTTTGTTTTTTTTATTGTTGAGAATAGATTTTGATCATGTTTATTTTAATATTACCAATGAATTTGGAAATTGATCTTTTTAATTCTATGAAAAACTGAGTTGGAATTTTGATGTAAATTACATTGAATTAGTAGATTGCTTTGTGCCAAATGGCCGTTGTTACTATGTTGATCTTTCCAATCCATGAGCATGGTAGATCTTTTCACCTACTGAGGTCTTCTTTGGTTTCCTTATTTGAGTCTTGAAGTTTTTGTCATACAAATCCTTCACTTCCTGAGTTATGGTCACATTAATATAAAATATATTGTGAAGGGTGTTGATTTTCTAATTTCTTTCTCAGCCTTTTTTTTTTTTTACTTTGAGTAGATGAGGCTACTGATTTGTTTGAGTTAATGTTATATCCAGCTACTTTGCTGAAATTATTTATCTGCTATCCCATACATCCCATCATATCACCATAAACTGAGGCTGGTCTTCAATAAAAACAAATCAACAAAAAGACCATGTACAAATGGAAGCTGAGCAATGCTCTACTCAATGATAGCGTGGTCAAGGAAGGAATAAAGAAAGAAATGAAAGACATATAGACTTTAACAAAAATGAAGCAAAGTCATATCCAGACTTATGGGATATACTGAAAACAGTGCTAAAAAGAAAATTCATAGCTCTGAGTGCCTCTAAAAAGAAACTGGAGAAAACATACACTAACATCTTGATTGCATACCTCAAAGCCATGGAACAAAACAAAAAGAAAGAAAGGAAAAAAAAGCAGATATGCCCAAGAGAAGTAGATGTAAGGAAATAATCAAACTCAGAGCTGAAATCAACCAATCAACCAATTAGAAACAAAAAGAACCATATAAAGAATCAACAAAACCAAGAACTGGTTCTTTGAGCATATCAAGAGGATGGATAAACCCTTAGCCAGACTAACAAGAGGGTACAGAGAGAGTATCCAAATTAACAAAATCATAAATGAAAGGGAGACATAACACCAGAAATTGAAGAAATTCAAGAAGTCATCAGATCCTACTGCAAAAGTCTATACTCAATAAAACTGGAAAGTCTGAAGGAAATGAATGATTTTCTAGACAGATACCAGGTACAAAAGTTAATTCAGAATAAGATAAACCATCAAAACAACCCCATAATCCCTAAAGAAATAGAAGCAGTGATCAATAGCCTCCAAAAGGGTCCAAAACTGCCAAGGACCAGATGGGTTTAGTGCATAATTCAATCAGATCTTCATATAAGACATAGTGCCAATACTCTCCAATCTATTCTACAAAATAGAAACAGAGGAAACAGTACCCAACAAATTCTTCAAAGGCACAATTCTGCTCATTCCTAAACCACACATACACTCTACAGAGAAAGAAACTTCTGACCAATTTGCTCATTAAAATTAATATAAAAATATGCAATAAAATTCTTGCAAGCCAAATCCAAGAACACATCAAAATGATTATTCATCGTGATCAAATAGGCTTTATTCCAGGGATGCAAGGATGGTTCCATATATGTTAATATATCAATATAATCCACTATGTAAACAAATTTAAAAAAGAAAAACCAAAAACAAAAACACATGATCATCTCATTAGATGCTTACAAAGCATTTGCCATGATTCATCACCCCTTCATATTTAAAGTCTTGGAAAGATCAGGAATTCAAGGCCCATACTTAATCAAAGTAAAAGCAATATATAGCAAACCAGTGGTGAACATCAAACTAAATGGTGAGAAACTTCAAGCAATTCTACTAAAATCAGGGACTAGACATGACTTGCTCTATCTATTCTATATAGTACTGTAAATAGTAGCCAGAGCAATCAGACTTCAAAAGCAGGTCAAATGCACAGAAAGCAGAAAGGAAAACTAAAATTATCACTATTTGAAGATGGCATAATAGTATACTTAAGTGACTTAATAATTATTTATTATTAAATACAAAAAAATAATAGCTCTAAGTCGTATTCAGGCAGTAGAAAAGGTTGTTAATACATGAGATCTTTCTCCTGATTTGAATAATTTGGAATGACTAATAATTTTCTTATCAGAAATTCTTATACTACTAAAGAAGTTATATTTGTTTCTCTTTTTCCTTTTATGGATCATCGTACATCTTGATTAGAGTTTATCCACTTTCTATTTCTTCCAGTTTTGCCCTTCCTCTGCTCCCTTCCAGATCCACTTACCTTTTGTCTCTTATTAATAAAAAAACAAACTTGTAAGAGATAACCACAAAAAATAACAAAACAAAATGTAACATAAATAAAAAATTACATCAAAATAAGGCAAGAAAAACCAACAGAAGGAAAGAGTCCAAGAAAAGCACAAGAATCCGATATCTACTTGTTCATGTATTTGGAAGTCTCATAAAAAACACTAAACCGGAAGCTTTAACACAAACACAGAGGACCAGGCGCAGATCTTTTTGTACACTGTGCTTGTTGCTTCAGTCTCTCTGTGTCCATATGATGCTTACTCAATGGCCTAGGAGGCCCTTGTTTTCCTGATTTTCTCCATCCACTCAGGTTCTTACTTTCTTTCTGTTTCCTACCTTGGATTCTCTGAGGTCAGAGGGTATGGATTTGATAGAGACAAACCATTTAGTCCTGTGCATTCAGAGGTCTCTGTCTCTGTGTCCCTCTGCATATTTTCTGGCTGTGGGACTCTGTTCCCATCTGCTTTAGGAGGACGTCTTTCTGTTGAAGTCGGTGGAAGGCAATGATATGAGTATAGCAGAACATCACTGGGAGTCATTTTAGGAGTTTTTATTTATTTATTTTGTTTTCTTGTTATTTTTAATGATTTTATTTTACAAAACAGAGATAAATGTACAGATGTTAAAAGCATATTTGCATAAAACTATCTGAATATATATTTGCCAGTAGTTGATTTCTTTAAGGGATGATAGTATTAATAGAAAACTTACTAGTTTCAATGAGCATATATGTTTATCTTTACACACCAAAAGAACTTTGACTTTTTCAATGTTAGATTTTTTTAAATATATGTACTTTATGCTCATTAAAACTACTTTTGATTTTTATTTTATTTTGAAACCAGTAGTATGTGGTTTTGCTTCAGGTCTCAGGGCTATCTAGTTTCTGGTGCTTGATCACACAAGTATTCCATCTCGAAGAGGGATCTGTAAAGAAAACTGACATTTAAAATACAGGAAATAAACTCTGTTTCATTGAGAACATTTTTACAACTTTATGTAAGAAGTATAGACCTTTAATTAACTGAATCTATCATGATGAAAAATTTGCCTCAAAAATTACAGGGAAAATTCATACCTGGAGCACAGAGTTAACAAATGTATTATATGTTACAGCTTCTATAAAAGAAATAACAGTGAATGAAAATAACATTTTATAATAGCCATTAATTTGCACATCTGGATTTGTAATGGGTATCATCTACAATTATTTTGTCTCAAAATAAAATAATGTATCACTCTGCTAATGAAAGTATTAGTGATTAAATAATGAGATGAAAGTGTAAATAAATTTTTTGTTTGGAAATATAACCTCTTCTGCACTAATTAAAATATTGGTATATCATAATATTTAAGTAGAAGTGGAGGGAAGGATTATTGGTTTGTTTTTATGGTGGTGGTGGTGGTTGATGTTGCTTCTTTGGTTGGTTGTGTGGTAGTTTTTATTTTATTTTGTTTTGTTTTGTTTGTTTGTTTAGCTTCTTGGTGTCACATTTTGTAGTTCACCATGGAATGAAGGCATATTGGATCAGAGAACCTCAAATTATAGAGCCCAGGAAGAAGGGAACAAGAAGGTCTATAATATCTGCCTTTTATAATTACCTACATTTTCCTAACCATGTCCTCAGGTCATGAAATGATTCAGACCACATTCAGATAATTCTTCTGCCGTTGGCGATGGAAATTTTTTCGTGGACATAACCAGAAATGTCTAATTCTCCCATGTAATCAGACTGACAATCAAGACTGACTATCATACATTTTCTAAATTCTTGAAATTTACTTTTGGTGGAAAAAGAACTTTTGAAAAAGTCAATTAACCGACTATTTGAAAACATTGACCAATCATTTAAAATATAAAAATAAAATCACAAAACAATATTCATAACTAACTGAAAATTTTTATCTGATTACTTTTAGAAGAGAAAATTACTTCCTTATTTTAATAATTTTGATGGCAGGTATTTTATCATAATGAATATTGAGCCAGATGCTCAGTGTCTGCTCTTATGTTCCCCTTTTCATTTCTGATTTTGTTAATTTGACCTTCTCTCTCCACCTTTAGTTAATTTGGATAATGGTTTGTTGATGGTATTGATTTTCTCAAAGAGCTACCTCTTTGTTTAATTGATTCTATGTATTGTTTTCTTTGGTTCTAATTTAATTTACATAAAATACACAGGATAGAATAAAGTTGAAAAGAATATCAATGAGCTCCTGATTTCCCTACACACATAAAGGACATAGAATTCTTCCACTATCCTTTCTGAGCAATACAGAAAACAAAACCAGGGAGGGTATACCACTGTTTACCCATCCTGATCACAACTTCATGTTCAGCAGCTAGTACTACCTTGAGAGTCCTGTTCTCAACTTTCATACCTTCTGTTAGATTTCTTTTTTTCCTCCTCTGCTGTGTACTTTATTACAAAATGATAAATTTAATATTGATGCTTCTTTAAAAATATAATTAATACTGTAATGGTAACCACTCACTTTAATTTTCTCTCCTTTTTCATCTTTGCCTTTTTCTGGAAAACCTAAGAGTCTCTTTTAAAGATGACCCCACTCAGGTAGTCAGGGCTTCATATAAAGTTAATGCCTTCATTGGTGTAAAAGAGCAGAGAACCCAAAAACTGAATTACAGTGACAAATGATTCCAAAACAGTAAGCTTTTTGAATATTACAAAAAAGGAAATTTAGAATCAGAAAGGAAGAGATCAATGGAGAAGAAAAGTCTGAAGTCACAGGCATTTTTTCAGATAAATACAATGTGTATGTGCATATATGCTTTTATGTAAGAGGGTACAAGCATGTGCTTGTGTGAATATGTATGTATGCTTGTGGGCGAGTGTATATGTGTGCATAATTGTGTGTATATATGTGCACACACATGTACATGTATGGAATGTGTGGACATTTGTGTGGATGAATCTATGCTTATATGTACATATGCATGTATGTGTATGCTTATGCTTTTACATGCATATTTTTATTTGTGTGCACATGTGTGCATGTGTGTGCATACTTGTAAATGTGATTTTATGCATACAGATGTATATCTGTATGGATGTTACTGTATGTATGTTTGTGAACACAATTATGTGTTTTCTGAATACACTTTGATATGTACGCATATGTATATGAATGAGTGGTTGTTTGCTTGTATGTTCATATCACTGTGTTTATATGTGTATGTTCTCCTGTGAGCATGTGTAAGGATCTTAATGTAAATACGTGTTAATTTGTGTTTATGTGAGTGTATGTGTATATGTTTAAGTACAGACTTCTTCTGTCATGAGTATCCACACAGTAGAAAATTTATGAAGAACAGTTAAAACCCAAAATTTATCCCACATCGAAATTATTGTCTGTGTGGAACCAGCAGAAGAATCAGTGAAAATGATGATGCTGGAAATGGGTAGAAAACGAAACCTTCTGGACAGACATAGCGATGGGAATCATACTGCCAAGAGTCCACAGTTGCAAACATGACTGAAATGATTCCTTATTGGCTCCATAGTTACTGCTTGTGCTTGTGGTCTGTGTCTAATACACTAGCTTTCTTTCAACATCATTGTCTATTTTGAGCCCTCAACCTTACCTTCTTTGAGAACATCTGCCAAATCTGTGATTTTTTCCCCACACATCACTTTATTTTACTTCTTTTATGTGTGGATTCTTTCACAAAAATGACTTCAATAATCTTCCAGTCTGTTTTATCTATTTGCTGTGTTACATACTAGAAATTCAAGTAAGTCTGTTCAAAAATGACATGATGATTTGATTAAATCCTCTCACTAGATATTAAAATTAAAAATTATTATCATTTTTTAAAGGAGAGGAATGATATTACACTACTTTGTGTGTGTGCATGTGTGTTACCAACTGGGACAATAAATACAGGATACAGGATACAAAGCATCTTGCATTTATAGATGAGAAGAGAAAGCTAGATTATTGTATATGTGGACAAAGCAGTGAGATATAGCATTGCAGAACAGTTGGCTGACATCATATGCTCACCTGTAACACTGGCTATGGCAGATTTTGCATCCCTAGAGAGAGTGGAGGGTTAAGAGAGTGATGGTAAATTTAATTAGGAAGATGGCAAACTTAAGATGTTGATGATCTTTCTCACTAAGAGTGACAGTGACCTCTGCTTGAGGGAAATATTATCACATATAGCCACTATTGGCACCACACACACACACACACACACACACACACACACAGCTTGTTGTCAGCACAAACCTCTTCCTGAAAATAATAAGCTGTATTGTGGCTTATTTACTTCACCACTTTCTTAGCACTCACTATTTCAGAGGATGCTCTTGAACATCATTTGATCATCCTGCAATCACCTCCTAAGTGCTTAGCTTAGAATTTTCTACAACACAGCTAGTGTAATAATGCTTGGGAATAAACCTTAGACTTCATGTATATTGGCTAAACTCTCTACCAAGTAAACTACTTTGCATTCCGAATAATTTTTCATCTCTTAAAGGAAATAATAGGTCCTAGATGAAAGAGACATGAGAAGCTCAGATGAGGAAATCAATGGACTATAGCAGTGAAAGACATAAAACCTAAAGTCTAAATTGAGATCACAGGGGTATTATTTTAGGAATAATTGTTATGTTATTATTAGATGTTAGAACATTGACTAGATAAACTCAGAGATTGGACAGATTTAAATAATTGAAAAAACATACTTGGAATTTTTGTTCTATCCTGAGAAAAACTGCAAAGATACTTAAAATGGTTATCCATGAAATGAAAAATATGATTAGGAAATAACCACGGACAAAACAACTGATTAAAAATGGGTATATGATATTTCCAAGATCTAAGTTCTGAAAAGCAGCTTGAAATCAGAATTTTAGATAGAAGGATTCTACAGAAGGAAACTGACAGGACATTTCTGCCTTGTGCTAATGGAGGGCTCTGACTCAGAAGAAGCTGGCTGTGTGCCATCACTGTGTGCACCAGAGAAAATGGTTAAAACAGAATGGACAATGTGAGGAGCTTCTTTTGTGACAGAGCCAAAGTATAAAGTAATAAAAAGAATTAAGGTGGTGGCTGGAGGAAGCCACAGCTTCTGGTGTTCTACAGTGGTTCTCCACATGTAATCACAGGTCTGACTGGAACAGGACAGGCAGAAATACAGACATGATTGACCACAGTAGTCAGGAAAAGACACCTGGAGGAAGCGCTCAGCTGAGATGTTAAACAGGAGACCTTGGGGACAAGAGGCGGCTTGGCTCACAAGGACTGAATTGCTCCTGCACAATAGTCAGTATTTAATATTTACCTACTTTGCTACTCCGGAAAAAAAAAAGTAGGTAAGGGCTACATGGTTGGAAAACTGTTAAAATAACATTTAAGTCTGACACTTCTTTCACCAGGATATGAATAAACAGAATTAGCATATATAGTTAGTTAAGTCATGGAAACAAAGTTTACCTTTAAGTAGTTATAGGAGGAAACAATGAATGTGACTATCAAAGGTCAAAACTATCTTTTCTATATATATATATACATATATATATACACACATATATATAAATACACATGCACACACATATACATATATATTTATATTTATGTATATACATACACACACACACACACACACACACACACACACACATATTTGCAATATATTCTTCTTAGGGTTTTTCCCTTATGTCAACTACTTCCACTCCTTCAAAATTCTATCCCATTCAAATTGACTTCCTTTCTTTCTATCATTAGAAAAAATAGACATATTGTATTAGTAAAAAATAAAAACTAATGAAACTAATCATAATAGGAAAGAGTAAACAAACTAACAAACGAAGCAGTAAAAAAGACAAATTAAAAGCATAAGAAGCATATATAGATAAGGAGATACAATTGCACACACAGAAATTTCATAGGAACATTAAAACAAAACCATAACACACACACACACACACACACACACACACACACACACACAAAATTCTTTTTAAGTTTTTTGATACTTGTACAAAAAACTTTATGAGGCAAAGAACCTTCAAAATTACCATTAATTTCAGTTGGTGTTGGTAATCTACTGCTCCATTAAGTGTGGTTTGCATTCCCAGTTAAACTCTATAGGAGTAAAACAATCTCTGTTGTGCAAGCAGTCATGAATTGGAGATAGCTTCTGGTTTAGGAATCAATGCTTGTGTCTACTTCTTCCCTGAGTTTTGGGACCTTATCTGGCTTAGACCTATGTAGGTCCTTCGCATATTCCCCAACTCTCTGTGAACTCATATGCATGCTGGTCCTGCTGTGTTTAGAAATCCTACTTTCCTTGGGTCTTGCAGTTACTGCATATCCTATAAATTTTATCTCTCCTTTTCTTAGGAGTCCCTGAGAACTTGATGCTCTAAGCCTCTCACTCTTAGTGTATTGTTCAACCATGGGTTTTTGTATTTGATTTCAGGTGCTGCAGACAGAAGCTGTTTAGGACTGGGTCATTACTGTTATAGAATATCATTAGGAGTCATATTATTTCTATGTTCCTGTGGGATAAGAGTAGCATTTGATTTTGTTCTAGGACCCTGCCATTAGTATCGAATTTCGGTCCATGCTAGAGTGTCAGGAATGGATTTCATTTTATTGAGTATGCCTTAAATTCATCAGATTTTGGTTGTTTACTCTTACAGTATGAATTATAATTTGATATAATAATTGAAAATCAAAATTATCTGGAGGCAAGATATGTTATCAGGAACATCAGAAAATTAAGTGCCTTTAGGATATTTTTAAACCTTTTCCTTACATATTATTAGAACACTAAAGAACCAGGATGTTTACTAAGAATTGTATTGTTAATTAAGATATGCCTTCAGTATATGAATAACACATAAAAAATTACATAATCTAAGTTGCTAGCAATTAAGTCGAATTATAATTCAACATTAATATATTTGGATGTCATGGGCATATGGTAGAGAAAGGAAGTTCTTTAGTTTCATGGAAATACACATGTTCTTAGGGAATTTCTCCCAAGCATCTATATAAGTCGTAAGCATTATTGTAGTTTCTAATGTGTCTTACACCAAGAAATAATGGATTGTATGACATTCAAACTCTTTCTACGTTTCGTCCTTAGTTATAAATTTTCTACTTTTTAGGAGACATATCAAAACTTTATATTTGTGCAGTACGATTTGACATTTCAGTATATATAAACAATGTGAAATGTTCTGACTGGCATATACTGTTCTTAGATGGGTATGATTCTTGTGTTCTGAACACTCATTCTTTACTCCAGTTTCAAAGAGTCAACTAGCTGATGGCCACCCCAGATGGGATATCCAATGTGTCCACCATTATCCATGCCTACCAAAGGCCAATGGCCATCATTCACAACATCAAGCATTTCTGAAGAAATAGAAGGTGGACTTGAGAACAAAGCCATCCCAGTCATATTACTTTGGTACTAGTCTTTTTAACAGTGATTATTCTGTGTAGGCTAGTGTGCTACAGAAAGATCCCCCACTGCTCTGGGAAATTGGGCTGTGCCTTAGAAATTCTCAAGGTTACTATTTAGACCCCCTATGGCCAGGCTAAGTGTGTATACCAAAGGCACTTCTTTGAGAAATCTAGCCACATAAACATTTATAGGAGCACTAGGGTAGTGCTAAGGCTTTAGAAACCTTATAAAGATTAAATTAGAATCCTCTCTCAAGAGAGGTAATCTCAGCGATTCAGACCATGTACTGCTCTTGTATTGGATATATCTTCAGTTCCCAAGAATCTGCAGGAGGCAGCTCACAAATACCGGTTACTCAAGCTACATGGGTAGCTGATGTATCTAGATGTTTCACCACTTTGTTGAATTGTAATTATCAAAACATGCAAATAATTACAATGAAATAGACAGTCAACACTAAAATACATTCTTCGTTTTGTTGCAAATTCATAGTGATAGATTCTATGAAATACATATATCACATATTCAGTAACACAAATACATAAAATATATTAAAAACAAAACATTTAAATAACATTATCTCCTAAGGCAAACACTTAATAAGACATAAATTACAGGAGATGACAGTAAAGACAAAAGTAGCGACCAAGTGTATTGAGAACAATATGATCAGTATAAAGGCATGTTTTTCTGGAAGAAATTGAACTTTATCTCTACAGAGTACTCATATCTCTTTGTAGAACACACTGCCTGTCAGGCAAAGTAAATTGGTGATAGCTTTACACTTCTTCTTAGAAATAACTACAAAGATTCATGAAGGTATCATAGTTAAGATGAAGAAATTATACGTGGTGTCAAGGCATAAGTTTTTTTATGGTTGCCAAGCAACACGATGAGTACAGGTTTGATGTGATACAAGCTAAGAAATATGAGATGTTTTCAGATTTGATACTCTTCCAGACAAAAAATATAAAAATAAGGCCAGGGAGACAGCCTACTTTTACATGGGCATCTACAAGTTTATATATAAGACAAGGTAAGATAGTATACACTTTAATTCTGAAAATTTGAAGGCTGTGCAAGAAGTGATGCCCAAAATCCTGCAGTTCAGGTATACAGTAATGTGGAGAAATCTACAGAAAAAAGAATGAATCTGTTTCAATCAAGAGAGGAGAACAGACAAATGCATGTGGTACTCTTCTCTCTACAAGCAACCACACCATGATATACACACAAACACACACACACACACACACACACACACACACCAGAAAGAGATATATAGCAAAAGAGACAGGGACAGAGAGACAGAGACAGACAAAGAGATTATATATTGGCATCTGTTTGTAAGAGTCTGATCTGAATCAATGTGCCAAAATCCAACAAAGCAATTATCTGAATTCAGTGTCTTCTTTTCTTATGGTCTGTAATATGTCCTTTTGAAATTCTCTTTTACTTCAATGGGTGGCACACTTATTTTTCAACTAGTGTTCATGTCTTTCAGCACACACTGTAACTTATTGAAATCTCTATGATTCTACATAATTTTATTCTTTTTAAAGAAAATAATGTGCTTGCAATTGTGTGACGTTCCATGAAACTAACATTCTATTTCTTGTGATGGAATGACAGTGTACTTCGGTAGTCCTAACATTTATGTGGCTGAGGAACAAATTTTATGAGACAAACCCAACCTTTACTAAGTAGTAAGACCTTGTCTCAAAACTTTAAAGAGTGAAAAAGCCCCGCCTATGCCAGGAGGCACTTGATATTTTTCCATGTGACTTTCCTTAAACAGCATTATAGCAGATGATGATGATGATGATGATGATAATGATGACAATGAGGATGATGAGAATGACGATGATGAGGTTGATGATAACTTTACAGAATTCTCATTACACACTAGATTTTCCTTTAATTATTTGACTCCTTATTAGTGTAGAAATTCTTCATACCTGAAAATATGTAGTAAAATGTTTTTCAGCTTTCTAAATTGTACTAATGCTATCATTTTTATGGTAGCTTACATACTTCAAGACAATCACTCAAGAAGCAATGGCCTTTTGTATACACTGCTGAAGTCTTTAATATGTGACCAAAAAATGTTACACAAAACCACCAGAAGTGTAAATGTAGCGTTTGTTATATTCTAGGAACACGAAGATTGCAGAAAGTATATGTCTTTAAATGAAGAATTCTGTGACTCAAAATTAATTTTTATAAGAACCCAACTGAAGTAATGTTATAGATCAAATTTACTATTTTCATTTTATAGTAACATTGACAGAGACAACCACAGCATTGGATGCAAGTTAATCTAGAGTAACAATTTAATTTAGCAAAAAGAAAATCAACTCTTAAAAGGTATATTTGAGCAACAGAAAATTAGAATTTTTTGTTAGTTCTGCACATCAGTAGTTGTTTAAATCAATCTTTCCTTTTGACAAACACCTTTGAGTTCTATGCTTCTTATTTCTAGGTTAACTCCTTTAAAAATATGGCTAATAAAAGTGTCACTTAAAATAATTAAGAAAATTTTGTGTGGGCCTATTAGAATAAATAAATAATGTTAATGAGTGAAAGAAAAATAACAAAAAGACAACTTGATAATGAGATAATAATACACACTACAGGAAAGCTAGTTAATTGAAGGTTTTTCATGACCACTGGATCCTACTTGTAAATCCTCTTGAGAAAATAATAGCCTGCAAAAAGAAGAAAAATAATCAAGTAGAGACTACAAATAAGTACAAATTAGCATTTTTGATCTATCTGTTGTTAAAACGTAATGGTCATTCTTAATTTTTTTAAAAAAGGAAACCTATCTAAATGAACTGTTTAATTTAATAAATATATTGCTTCAAGGTTATACAGTAGGCCCAGTTAATGTTTTCCTTAGGAATTATGTCATTTTTTCCCTTCTAGACATGTGCTAAGACTTTTAGCACATTCATTGAGAGAGACCTCACATTTACAAGAATTTAGAATCCTAACGTGGGGATTTTCCAGTAATACACAGCACAGTGAAAGACAACTGCGAGAGCTAGGAAGTTATTTCTTATGACCATGCTGGACTCTTTACATATAACATATTTGCAAGAAGTTATGTTATGCATATCAGATATTGTGGAAAGCCCAAAGAAAAAGTGAAAAACAATCATTGCTTTTAATATATAGTGTCTGAATTATATACTTTACATTATTGGGATATATGAATACTGTTTCTTTTATATATTACACAAAGGTTTGTGATTTCCGTGTGTGTGTGTGTGTGTGTGTGTGTGTGTGTGTGTGTGTGTGTGTATGTGTATGTGTGTGTGTGTGTGTGTGTGTGTGTGTGTGTGTGTGTGTGTGTGTGTGTTTGTGTGTGTGTGTGCTGGAATAGATTGAAGATTTTTGAATAGTATCCTCAATTTTATGACTATATTTTTGTTTTTTAAGGAAATTTTTATAAATAACCACACATCAATTGGTGAAGTGATTTGTTCCAAATAAAATAGGATCACCATGTGAATATTAAATGCATCCAGGCTCCCATAAGTTGATACAGTAAGATATTTGTTTAGACTTATTTTGCAATTCTGTAGAGCATTGACCCTGCCATCTTGAGAAATTAGAGTTTGCTTGGGAACAAACCCATACCTATCTTTTTAATTTACATTCTTTTCTCACTCTCATGTTCCATGAAAATTCTTTGAATGTATTATGTTTCCAAAAGATAATAGTAAATAGGTTGTGGGAAGTATTTTCAGGTTGACATCAGTGAGAATTCTTATCCAGCTGTCAAATTTGTATTTATTCAAATACCTTAAGCCTAGGAGTTGACTCAATCATTCCTAGTGATTCCTTTTTTTTTTTTTTTTTTTTTTTTAAAGCAAGGACTATATGCTTTTCTATAAGCACTCTGGTACTCAGTAATCTTTATAGACTCTAATATTTTGTAGTATTTTATAAACACATCAATATAGATGAAGTCACATTAATAACAACACTAACATATTAACTTATATTAATGTTAATGTGTTAGTAAATAGAAATAATAAAATGTACTATCTTATTTCTAGTTATGCTCATTACCATTTTAGGTGATCAACATTAGCAGTTTCTCGGTTTTGTTTGAGTACATTGAATTGGTTTGGTTGCAGTTTCACGCATAAAATGAAAGTAATTCCCAGAAATGCCACTATGAACAGTGACTAAATGAAGTGTACAAGTTAAAATAACTCATGACAGTTCAGATAACTAACTTAGAAAAAACATTTCATATTGAACACAATTACTACAATCCTTAGTTTTCCACCTGATTTGTCTTCTGTTCATTTTGGTAAAAACTGTGTCCTCAGAGTAGAGCAGCTCCTCTGTGGTCACTCATGATTGTGGCACTTCCTAAACCCACTTCTCTACTCCTCTCTGCTTGCAAGGTCTTTTGCAATTTGAGGTTTCACTATAATTAAAAAATAATCTAAGTTGCATAGCAATTTAAAAACTCTGTGAGCTTGTAAGCAATATGTTTGTGTGTGTACAAAAATGTGCATATATATATATATTATGTTTAATATAAATAATTTTTAAACTTATAATATATCCCTATAATATATATAACCTATAATTTATCCCTGTTATACTGCATGCAGGAAAGCCTTTGAAAGTGTGCTTTCTTTAAAGCTTTCTGTTCTATTCACTTACTCAGAGACTAACCTCAATCTGACGTTTTTGAATTTTGTAAACACTATCTTATATAATGAATCTGCTAAAACCTCATTTACTTCCTGAGTCAATCATCCCTTTTAACAATATTTTTTTCTTGACATCTTTAAAGCCATTTTAAAATTTTTATCACTATGCTCTCCCTTAAGAACTCTGCCTTTCGATCTGCCACCCAGTCTGGCAGGCACTAAAGGTTTAAAAACTGGTGTATACAAGATCTAGGCAGCCAGGTAGCAGAGAGATCTCTGCGGAGTGCGCACAGAGAGGGCACGCCCCCCCCCCCCGCCCTGCCTGATCCAGGGACCAGGGACACAACATTAGAACTTCTGTTCCCACCTGGCTACTCTGAGGTGCAGAACAGGGCTCTGCCCATTTGCCATCCGGACAAGTGGAGATCCAGGGACACAGACCAGATAGATACAAGGGAATGGCGAAAACATATCACTGACAACAAAATGGCAAGAGGAAAGCAAAGGGTATATCCCAAGGAAACCAAGACAACCTGGCAACACCAGAACCCAGCTCTCCCATAACAGCAAACATCTGAATGCCAAACACTCCAGAAAAAGAAGACGCAGTCCTGAAATCATACCTCAAAATGGTGATAAAGATACTTAAACAAGAACGGGAGGAAAAGCAAAAAGATTCAGAAGCTTTTAAAGAGGAAACAAGAAAAGCACTCAAAGAACTCAAAGAACTAGAGGAAAACAGAACCAAAGAGATGAAGGAATGGAAGAGAGAATTTAAAACGGAAATTAACACAATAAAGAAAACACTAAAAGAGATAACCCTAGAGGTAGAACACCAAAAAAAGAAATCAGGAGACACAGAAGCAAGCATTTCCAATAGATTACAAGAGATGTAAGAGAGAATCTCGGGGGCAGAAGACAACATTGTAAACATAGACAAAACAGCCAGAGAAGATGCAAAAAACAAAAAGCTCCTAACCCAAAATGTCCAGAAAATCCAGGACACAATGAGAAGCCCGAACCTAAGGATAATAGGAATAGAAGAGGGAGAAGAGTATCAACTAAGAGGCACAGTAGATATCTTCAACAAAATCATAGAAGAAAACTTCCCTACCCTCAAGAATGAGATGACCACGAGCATAAAAGAAGTCTTCAGAACTCCAAATAGATTGGACCAGAAAAGAAATACTCCCAAACACATAATAGTCAAAACACCAAGTGCCCAAATCAAAGAAAGAATACTAAAAGCAGTAAGGGAAAAAGGTCAAGCAACATATAAAGGCAGACCAATCAGAATCACACCCAATTTCTCAACACAGACTATGAAAGCTAGAAGAGCCTGGACAGACATCATGCACACCCTAAGAGAGCACAAGTGCCAGCCCAAGCTGCTATACCCAGCAAAACTATCAATGACCATAGATGGGGAAATGAAGATATTTCAAGACAAATTTAATTTACACAATATCTGACCACAAACCCAGCACTACAACAAATTTTAGGTGGAAAACCCAATACAATGAGGGAAAATACAGCCTAGTGAAAACAAGAAAACTAAACAAGAAAATCAAAAGAAGAAAAAGACACACACACAACTAAACCCACCAAAGCAATAATAGCAGGAAACAGAAACAACTATTCCTTAATATCTATTAACATAAATGGACTCAACTCACCAAGAAAGAGACATAGACTATCAGACTGGATACATAAACAAAATCGAGCCTTTTGCTGCATACAGGAAACTCATCTCAGAGACAAAGAAAGACACTATCTCAGAGTAAAATGGTGGGAAAAAAAACTTCCAAGCAAACAGCCCCAAGAAGCAAGCTGGAGTGGCTATTCTAATATTGAGTAAAGTAAATTTCCAACCAAAAGTTATCAAAAAAGTTAAAAAAGGACACTTTTTACTCATAACCGGGGAAATCTGTCGGGAGGAACTCTCAATCCTTAACATATATGCTCCAAATAAAAAAAGCACCCACATTCATAAAAGAAACCCTACTAAAGCTCAAAAAATACATCTCACCCCACACAATAATAGTGGGAGACTTTAATACCCCACTCTTACCAATGGACAGATCATGGAAACAGAAAGCGAACAAGGACACTGCAAAACTAGCAGAGACTTTGAACCAACTAGAATTAATAGATATTTACAATTGTATTTGACTTTTGCATTGAATCTGTAGATTGCTTTTGGTAAGATGGCCTTTTTTTGTTTTGTAAACACTACCAGTCCATGAACATGGAAGATCTTTCCATCTTCAGAGGTCTTCTTCTTCAATTTCTTTTCTCAGAAATTTTCAGTTCTTATAGTACAGATCTTTAACTTACTTAGTAAGTGTTATACCAAGATATTTTACGTTTCGAAGTATGTTGTTTCCTTAATTTTGTCTTCAGCTTTTCTTAATCATTTCTATAAAGGAAGGCTACTGATTGTTTTAGTTGATTTTATATTCTGCCGTTTTCCTGATGTTGTTTTTCAGCTGTAATAGTTCTCCAGTGTAATTTTGGGGTCACTTATATATACTATCATGTTATCTGCAAATAATGATATTTGGAAAATAGCTTGCTTTTATTCAAACTATTTTTTTCTGTCCTGGTATGGTTTCTTTTTTATTTTTTTATATACTAACATTTTGAACTTGTAGCCTTTCATTATTCCCCAGATAACTCCAGCTCCACTGTTTTCGTATTATTATTGTTCATTTCCTTGTAATTGTTGTTGTTTTAATGATTCACTAAATTATTAGTTCCTTTCTAATATGTTCCATCCCCGATAATCTGAACCATTCTGTTGATGGTGCTTTACATTAGAGTTTTAGTTTGGTTTATGAAAGTTGTCATTTCCAGCATCTTAACCATTTGGGTTTTTTCAGCAATTCATCTTTTTATTGAATACTTAACATCTTGGATTAATTAACTTAGGTTGTTTAATGCTTTGCTTTTATTTTCTTGGAAAGCATCGATGTCTCTTTTGTGTTTTTGAACATAATTTTGACCAGGTTTTTTATACTATTGATGTAGAAATTTTTAGAGATTGTTCTTTTTGAGTGCTACTACTAAGGTATTAGTAGTAGGCAGAAGATATGTTATTCTTGTTGTTGAGGCCAGTTTAATTTGATGCTTCGAACGTGTATATAGGGTGCTGGGTTTTTGGTTGAGCTTCCCATTTACCCATTTATATTTATATTTATGTTAATTATTTTTCAAAATCAAAGTCTACAATATGCTTTCTTTGGCTATGGTTCCAATAACTACAGGAAGACTGAGTCACTATAATGTGTAAATGAGATTTTTCTTTGTGACAATGATCTTCAGGACCATAGGACTGTCTGAAAAATGAGGGTCCCATCGTTTCATGAGGCATGTCAAACGTTACTTCTCTATCTGTAAAGTGCCCTGAAATTATGGAATTTCTGCTGCCTATTGCCTTACCTGTATAAAATCTTGAATCTCTGTTGAATACTTCAATTCAGTCTGCTGTAAGCTTTGAAAGTTCCATGAGCTTTAGGTCTGCTTCCTTCCCTGAGTCTTCAGCTTCCAATGCCCTCAAGGTAATTTTTCTCAATTAAATAATATATGTTAACAGTTTTAGAATATTAACAAAGTGATTTAAGTTGATTTAATTTAATCTCTCTCCATGTGGTTATTGAAATAATTACCATATTAGATAATTCATTTGAAATAGAACTACATAATTGTTCCTTTCCTCTCCTGAGTCCTCCAAAAAACTTCCCATCAGCCTCTCTCAAGCTGCCCACATCTTCTATTGATACTCTGCTTTGCCCATTTATACTGTTTTTATTTGGTTTAAAAAATTATCACACTTAATGAACAAACAGCAATGAGTAAAGGAATTCATCCCTGGCATAGGCTAATTGTCTTTCCCCAACAGTCATTATTTCTATGGTTCTTTGTCTATGACAATTAATTTGAAATCTAGAGAAAGTTCCACTCATCTACTTCAGTATGTCATTTGGCATTGCCATTGTTTCAGTATTGTTCATGCTTCCATTTCTAGAAATGACTAGTTCCACAGTAGACTTGCAAGTATTATGGAATTGCAATATTTCTCCCTTTCTTCTCTAATATTCTCTGAGCTAAATGTGTCAGAGCTATGTTATAAGCATCAGTGCTGGGATACTTAAGATCTCTCTCTATATATATCAGCATTATCTTTAATCTTGGTTTTCTGTGATGCTCTCCATTTGCTGTACAGAGGCTTCTTTGAGGAGGGATGCTAGCTACACATATCTGTGGACATACAAATAAGAATTAAAATGTAGTCAATAATTATACTGGAGAGTTAAGTAACCTAGACCCTTAGGAGCTATCACAGACTGAACAAACAAAGAGTATAAAGATGCTTGGCGTAGACACCTCACAAAGACACATGCAGCAGATGTACAACTAGGACTTTATGTGGGTACCACAACAACTGGAGCAAGGGCTATCCTAAAAGCTGTTGATTATTTCTGGAACAAATTCACATAACTGAACTGCCTTGTCTGGTCTCAAAGGGAAGAATGTACCTAGCTCTGCAGAGATTTGATATGCCAGGGTAGAGGGATACCCCAGTGTCTTCTACCAATCAGAATAGAAGGAGAGAGGGAAGGGGTAGGTGCTGTATGAAGGGTGTAGAGCTAAAGAAATATTTAAGATGAAAAATCAATAACAGGGACAAATAGAGGAGCAGGGACTGAAGAAAATAAAACTCTCTCACCTAGAGATCAACCACACATGCAGCTATCAAATCCAGTCACTATTACTGATGCCAAGAAGTGCTTACTGGCAGAAGCCTGGTATGGATGCCTAGTCAGAGTCACTGTCAGTATAATTCAGATACAGTTGAGGATGATTGCAGCTAACCATCAGACTGAACACTGGGACCTCAATGGAGGAGCTAGAGAAAGGAATGAAAGAGCTGAAAGGGTTTGCAACCCCATGGGATAAACAACATCAACCAACCAAACTCTCCAGAGCTTCCAGGGACTAAAACAGCAACCAATGTTTACATAGGGAGAGACCCATGGCTCCAGTGCATATGTAGCAGAAGTTGGCATTGTCTGGCATCAATGAGAGGTGAAGCCCATTGGTCCAATGAAGGCTTGTTTTCCCAGTGAAGGTAAACATCAAAGCATAGAGGCTGAGGTGGGAGTGTGTGGTGGGGAGTGAGAGCATCTTTACTGAAGCAATGTGAGTGTGAGGGGAAATTGGAATGGGGGAAAAGGGGATAACATTTGAAATGAAAATACAGAGAATAGCCAATAAAATGATAAAAATTATTCAAAAATTTAAGACTTAAAAAAGAAATAATTATTTTGGTTGAACAAAATGAAAGTAGTGGATTATTTTTATGCTCTTGACTTCATTTTATTAAGATGGCTAGGTTTTCTATGCATGATTTTTCTCCTCTTGTGTGCATCTTAAGTCTACCTTCACAGCTGTCTCTTTTCACTAACATTGGAGTAACACTTTCTCCCCCGTTCCTGACAACTCAGTATGCTAGTCATTTTTATCATTCATAGGTATGGGAAATAGGTAGGATTTCTCAATTACTAGCCTTCCTTGAAAACTTACATAGGATTTATGAGTCCATGGGAGCTAGACTACAAGAAGAGGACTTAAAGTTAGATTCTGCTTGAATCATCTGAGTCTTAAGTATATGGTATCTTCAGTAGAAGAGCCGACTATCAGACCCTGAGAGGCAATCAAGGGCTATATTAAAGAATAGAATTTGGGGTGATGGTTACATGGACTGTCATATGAATGAAAGTTTCTTATGCTTGGTACTATGGTTTGTGTTAGTCTGTGATACACATGGGAGGGTCATCAAGTAAACTGTATCTTTCTTTCCTTTACGCTGGTATGTATTATGTATAATTTTAAGTAATATAAAATACATAGAGATCTATGGATAGCGATAATATTTATTACTCACTGTTTGTTTCTATCCTTTTGTCTCAGACATTCTCCTCCTCTCCAATTGTGAAATCTTTCTAATTTACAAATGTAAAGGTTTTTGAAACATGAAAAATATGGAATATTATACCCAGTTTACTAATTTCCAAAACAAAAATGGCATTGTTTTATTTTTTTAATATATACTATGTGCACATATCTTTATATAATTTTCATAATTAAAGAATTAAATTTACATCATTCAAGATTAAAAGTACATAGTTTTTGGGTTATTAATCTGTTGTGTGTTTAGGATTGCATGAAAATATGAATTATGTTTAAGTCTTCTTACATGAATTTTTCACTAAGCAATTAATTAAAACACTAATGGACACAAATCCTTTCTTTACAGTGTGTCATATCCTACAGTGCTCACCTCCTAAGTCATTAATGACATACTGAAGATAGTAAACTTTCCCAAATCCATTGCATGAATTGGAAATCAAACAACAGCAAGACTGTAGATATTAACCAATATTCTGTTTATAAAATTACCATGACAGTTCATCACTGTATCTAACTCCAGCTGTAATTTATTCAATGCCCTCTTCTATTATCCAAAGGCATCACACACACACATGAAGCAAACACACGCATGCACACAGAAGCAGGTACATGCCTACAGTGGAAATAAATAAATATTTACATATGAAAGACATTCCAAGTCATATTTTATTTGAATAAAGAAGTCTGAGCTTGTTAAAAATGCCAAAATTTACCTTTATCTAAATTACGGAAAAGTTAACATAAGGCAGTAAGTAGGTAATTTCTGTACAGATGTTCTCCTCTTTATGCTGTGGATATTTTTCCTATATTAAAAAAGTTTAGAGATGATAAAATATTTTATAATGAGAAAAATGTTCTTACTCAAATTGTCCTTATATTTCCTCAAAACCTTAGTCATGCTCTACATTATTAGCATCCCCATTTTTCCTCTTAAATAATCACAAGCGTTACTGTTGTTAGGAATGAAAGCTAACATCTCTTCCTTGCTGTTTATACAAATGAGAGTGAGCAGGCACATACAACTGTCCAGTATAGACAGCAGCTCCGGATTGTCAGCCGACATCTTCCATTAAATTACTGTAATGCAATGCATTCTTTTGATAGCAACTGGTTCTTCAGAGTTGGCTTTGAGGGAGTCTGAACCTGATGCTAGTAGTAATAGTAACATTTACTTGTATGTCCATACCTTTGCTTGTTTTGAAAAAGGACAAGAAGGCCATATTCATGAAGAGGGCCATTTTTTCTCAATGTTATAGTCTTTTAAATGTCTGTGAATTCTGTGTCACTACAAACAAAAGTCTAAATTTTCCTAATCACAGAAATTTCAAGGCTGATAATTTCTGAACACAAGTATTAAAATGAGTTTGAAATAAAAAAAAAACTGTTTAATTATTAACCTATCTTACAAAGAGGTGAATACTGTCCATAAAAGAGTTTTCATCCAGTTAGTGAATAAGAACGGATTTCACATAAATATGTGATTTTTCTCAATTAGAAAGTTAATGAAAATGTCAACAAATTCAGAAAACTCAGTAAGTTACTCTTGAATTTGGCCAAGATTACTTGAGTAATAAGAACAAATTATGGTGCCTATCAGTCAGAAGTATTGTAACCAATCATAAGGCTAAAACTTTGTTTGTGTTCTGCATGACTGATGTTCTTTTACATCTTTCACTGACTGGGGATGAAATGTTTGTCTATTGCAAAACAGTTGTCGCTGTATTTCGTTTCTTCTCCTGTGTCTCCGATCACATTATATATTTACGGAAGTACTGTTTATTTTTGTAGGAGTATTATAGGGTTTTCACAACTCAAGGTCAAAGGCACAAACAATACTTGGGTAAAATTCTAAAGTCAGATAGATGCTGCTACATCGCACAGTTGCCTAATGCACGGCTGGTCGAACGGAAGCGACTGACCAGGCAGATCACCTGAAGCCGATCTGCAAATATATTTAAAGAAGACACTCATCTGGGACGAGTGCACTTCTCATTTTCTAAGATGGCCAATAATCCTTATTAGTTTCTTAGGAAAAGAAAACTTTGATCTTCATAGTTGAGAAATACTGACATTTTGAAAAAGATCTAACACTGCTCGGTCAAGCTAAAGTTTTAAGTTCTCAGAGTCAAATGAGATTCATGTGTGTGTGTGTGTGTGTGTGTGTGTGTGTGTGTGTGTGTGTGTCACCCTTTGTCTGACAGTCCCTAACACCAAAATTGCATACCCTCATAAACCAACATTTAAATGGAAAGCAGAACCAAGAAATATTGGTTTCTCTGGAAATAAGCAGGATCAGAGCTGCATAGATGCAATGAGCAAGCTTTGCTAAGATTTTCACTTCCTGAATGCTAATGTATGCCGTCCTAGGCTAGCCTGTGGCTCTGTGAGTTTCCTGAAGAGCTATGCTGCCATCTATTGACCATGCAGATGTCGCCACACAGTGATGTTTATAGGAAAGCAACATTTCATCGCAAAAATAAATCCTGCAAATGAGGTGTTTCTGAGAAGGATCTACATTATATGGTAAGTATGTGACATTCAAAACAAATTATACAGTTTACTACTTTTAATAACAAGGGTTTATTACTTCAAGGTTTCTGAATTCTGTAGTTACTTAAAAATACTGCATGCTAGCCTTTTGCAAGATTTATGAGTAAACTTTGGGTGCTCAGGCACTAAAATGTAATTTTCTTCTGTTGATTTACTCCCTTGAATGAGAAGAATGTGTATTTTTAATAATTTAAAGTACATTTTTAAATTTTAACAAGACCCCACATAGGTTATTTAGGAAATCATCATTTCAAGAGATGGGAACAGACAATACTGGATGAAATAGATATCTGCAGATTTTTACTCCTTTCTTCTGACATGTTACATTGGACTGAGAAGATATATAGATGTTTTACATTCTACTCTGGAGGTTGTATGTAAAAATGATTATTATTAAGGCTTGACAGAAAATTACGTATTACTGTTCCCCATATTCTTGATAGTATACATGATTTTGTTGTTCTGAGACGAGCTCTCCCTGAGTCCAGGCTCACCGTGAACTGTGCATGTAGCTGCTCCATTAGTGTGCTTCTTCCAAATGCTAAACATACAGGCTCACTTCTAAGCTTGGCTTAGGCCATGTGAGACTGTGAAAACAGTTTCATGGATAGTGTTAAATCGTTTTATCTTCCTTTATTATTCAGATAAAATATTTGAAGATGAAAATCAGAATAAGATAAAGATCAACAGGAAAACTAGCATACATGTAGAAAACACTCCTCTGTGTATGAGACATCCCGCACTGTGCCTGGACTATACTGTTTAAGAACTCAGCCACTCTCAATCATTGGTGTCCATTTCCCGTCACCTCGACCACAACATACAATATAAACAGCAACAGCTCTGGGAAGGCACATCTGTAGCAGCAAACCGCTTTCATTCTGTTCTAATTTAATTGATTGACAATTCTATTAAATATACTATGATCAGTTCTTACGTCTTCCTTTTCATGCTGAGATCTTTGTCTGGCTTGAGCTGATGCAAATTTTCTGCATGAAGCCATGAGCCTTGTCATTTCATGTGTGCAAGGGTCCTGCTGTGTCCAGAAGCAAAATGCTGTTTTGCCGGAGTCATCCGCTACCTCTTTTTCTTATAAGCTGTCTTCTGTGTGGTCCCTGTGCACGGGGGTCATCTGATATAAATATCTAGTTTAGAGCTGAGAACTTTACATTTTCATTTACTCTGCACTTCGGTCATCTGTGCATCTCTGTGTTAATCTCCATCTATGACAAGACACTTCTCAGAGGAGAGCTGAAAACAGTTCTAGTTAGACAGCTGCTGAAGCTCTAGAATTGAAGTGCATTTTTATTCTGTCCCTACGACTAGGCAACCATAAGTGACGCTATCTCATCATGTCACACACAAAATGAGCGCATACTCAACTTACTGGAAATTTGAACAAAACAAATGTAAAGTATAGGATACTGGTCCATCTGATTGTATGGGTACCCAAGGGCTTATGCACCACTTGGGTGATGCTCCTGTGTTTGTATTTGTCAATGATAAAAGAACTCAGACTGCTTAAGCTTTGCAGTGATAAAAGATACAAAGAATCAGATACGAATAATTCATATGACATTAAATAAAAAATAACAATTGTTATCCAAGGTGCCATAATATAAAATAGCGATGTTGGGATTTTATAACAAGACAGGGTAATTCCAATAAAATCATTAACTTGCATTAGCGTCTGAAGGGTGCCTGGACCAGCTTCTTGTACACTAAGAATTGTGTTCATTAATATACAAAGCAAAATACTTATTTTGCCTTTTAAATTTAATATCCCTTTTATATTGAACATAGATTTTTCTCATATATTATATCATGACTATAGTTTTCCCTCATCCACTTCTATTCCCTCCCTCCTCTACTCTCTAAATCGACTACCCATTTGTTCCTCATTAGAAAAGATAAGCTTTCAAATAGTTAACAATCATCAGGACAAAATAAAACATAATTAGATAACCAAAAACTATCAAATCAAAGTTGTACATAACAGCCATACAGGAGGAACAGTTTTCAAAATCACGATCTAGACTCAGAAACACAGATTTTCACACTCAGAAGTCTCATAAAATTACTAAACTTACAGCTATAATATATACTCAAAGGACCTGGTACAAAATCAACAAGCTCTATGCTAGCTTCTTCCATCTCTGTGAGTGTATATGCCCCTTGCTTAGCTGACTCAGAAGACATTGTTTTCTTAAGGACATTACCCTATATCTCCATTTGGCTCTCATATTTTTGCTACCTTTTCTTTTGCAGACTTCCCTGAGTAATAAGGGAAGGGATTTTTTGATCTTTCTGTCTCTGTCTCTGTCTCTGTCTCTGTCTCTGTCTCTCTCTCTCTCTCTCTCTCTCTCTCTCTCTCTCTCTCTCTCTCTCTCTCTCTCTCTCTCTCTCTCTCTCTCTCCTGCCCCCTCATATTGTATCTCTACATTCATTCCAATATATTACCTTAGGAAATTACTCTGATGATGGCTGAATAAAGCATTGATTTCTGAGTATACTGGAATATCATTAAGAGTCATTTTATTGATACTTTGGTTTTGCTTTAAACCAATAGTGTTTGGTAGCTCCTTAGGTCTCTTGTCTATCTAGTCCCTAGTTTCACTTACTTTTCATGGAGTAGCCATTAAGTCAAACCAGACATTGTTTGGCTAGTCTAACAAGTTTTGAGCTATAATTGTCTTAACATATTTTGCAGGTAGGGTAGATTACAGGTAAAAACTTTGTGGCTGTGTTGTTATTTGTTTTTTTCTTTTGGTAGATAACAGAGCAGTTATGAGCTCAAATTCTCTATTTTCAATAAGATGTATAGGTGTTGTTCTCAGCAATGGTGGTATATTCTCAGTTTGTGGAAAACACCAATTTGTCTGAGAAACAGAATGGGTTATTTGGAGATTTCCATAAGATACCCTTGACCAAAACTCAATTGAATACATCCTAGTCCTACTACTGGAAGCCTAATTTAGTGATTGCAGATGACCAGTTAAGATTCCGCATCCCCATTACTGGAAGACTGTGTTAATATATAGGATCACTTTCATATATTTTAGAAAGATTCCTTCAGTAGATGAATGGATACAAAAGTTGTGGTATATTTACACACTACTCAGCTATCAGAAACAATGACTGTATGAAATTCTAAAGAAAATAGATGCATCTAGAAAATATCATCCTGAGTGAGGTATCCCAGTCACAAAAGAACAGACATAATATGCAGCCACTGATAATTGGATACTAACCCTAGAAAGCTCTGAACACCACAGAAACTCACAGACTATATAAAATTCAAGAAAAACAAAGGCCAAAAAAAAATGAAAAATCATTATGCTTAATCTTTACACACCAAGAAAACTTTGACTATTTCCAGGTTACAACTTGTTTTACAGGTACTTTATGCTCATTGTAACTAGTAAGATTTTAATGCACACTATCAAACATTTAAAAAATCAAGTACTGACAAAAATGTATTCATATAATTTATGTAAAAATGCTTTTAAAATCTGTACATTTATCTCTGTTTTTTAAAATAAAGTTGTTCAATTAAAAAAAAAAAACAGATTCCACTGATGCAGGTTTCCATATTATTCATCAAATGACTCTCAATTCGAAGTGTCTGTCCACATATTTTCTGTCTTCCCTATCTCTCTTCTAACTTTATTCTTGATCCAAATTTTCCTATCCTAACCCACAACCAGTCTCCCTGTAAAATCTATTCCATTTCCCTATTCAAAGGAACTTCATATGTTCTTTCTGGATAATGATTTGCAGCTTAATTATAATTTTCTTAATGTCTAATATTCCCTTATGAGTGAATACATAACTATATTTATCTTTTTGGGTCTGTGTTGCCTGCGTATTTCATGGACGTTACTGTATTTTTAACAACTGACTAATACTTCATTATATGAATGTACTGTATATTCTTTATCTTTTATTTGGTTAAAAACTCATCTAGGTTGTTTCAAGTTTCTGGCCATTATAAACTGAGCAGCAATAAATATATTTGAGCAAGTGTCCTTGTAATAGTATGAAATATCTTGGGAATATGTCCAAGAAAGGTGTGTCTTGGGGTAAATAAATGCTTAACTTTCTGAGGAACTGTCATATTGATTTTTACTTTGGCTGCACAAGTTTGCATTCTCTTGCTGCAAATTTTTAATAGCATGATCTGTCACTTGTGTTATTGATCTTAACCATTGCTACAGTTGCATGATGGAATCACAATGTAGTTTAGAATTGCATTTTGCCAATGGCTAAGGATGTTGAATCTTTCTGTTTATTAGCAGTTTCCTCTACTGAGGATTCTCTTCTAAGGTTTGTAACCCATTTTAAAAGTTTCATTTCTTGATATCTAGTTTCTTGAGTTCTTCTTATATTTCCATATTAAAATTTTTATATCAGATATGGAGTTTATGAAAATCTTTTGCATCTGTAGACTGACACTTTGTCCGGTTGACAGTGACCTTTGGCTTACAGAAACTTTTCAATTTAATTAGGTCCAATTTATTAAATCGTTGATATTAGTACTTGTAGTATTGGGGTCGTTCAGGAAGTTGCCTACTGGGTCTTCAAGAATATACTCTCACTTTAATATTGATGAAGTCCAATGTACTAGGCATTAAGTTTGGGTCATTTATTCATTTAAAATTATTTTTTGATTGGCATTATTCTATATACAGACTTTCAGATTGACCAGCATCATTTATTGTAGACATTATCTTTTTTAAATAAAAACCAGGTATATACACATATGTAGATTTATGGCTGAAAGTTCAATTCAATTCCCTTGAATAATTTGTATAATCTTTCTGCTTCAAAACCATGTTGTTTTTATTAATATATCTTGGTACTACAACTTAAAATTGGGGAATCTGATATCTTTAACATTTCTTCTATTATTTAGTACAGTTTTATGTATTAATGTAGGAAGCTAAAAATTGTCCAAGAAAAAAAAACAACCTAGTCAAACAATGATGTATATAGGTAAATAAAGAATTCTTCACAACAAAGAAATCTCAAATGGCCAAGAAACACTTCAAGAAATATTCAGTGCCTGTAGTGATCAGAAAAATGCAAATCAAAATGACCCTGAGATTCCACCTTACACCAATCAGAATGATTATGATAAAAAAGTCAGGAGACTAGAAAATATCATTCTTAGTGAGGTAACTCACACCCTAAAGGACATGCATTGTATGCACTCACTAATAAGTGGATACTAGCAAAAATGTACTAAATACCCAAGGTGCAATGTATAGCCCTCAGTAAGATGAATCAGCAGAGTGGCCCAATAGAAGATGCTTAAATCCCACTTATGAGGGAGAAGAAAGCAATCACCAGCCTCAGAAAGAAAGGGGATATGAGAGGGAAGGAGGTGGAAAGGGGAATAGGATCAGGTATTGTGGGAATGGGGAATGGAAGGATGACCTGAGGGTCAGCAGAAAGAATGGAAACTGACAACCCTTGGAGGTAGGAGAAGGGGGGGACCCTCTGAAATGAACTAGAGAACAGGGGGATAAAAGACTCTCAGGATTCATGGAAACAGAAACTGTACAAGGACAGTGCACAACTAGCAGAGACTTTGAACCAACTATAATTAATAAATATATACAGAACATATCATCCTAAAGTAAAAGAATACACCTTCTTCTCACCACCCCATGGCACTTTCTCAAAAACTGACCACATAATTGGACACAGAACTAGCCTCAATCCATATAAGAAGATTGAAATACTCCCATGCATCCTCACAAATCACCATGGTCTACGGCTGGTCTTTAACAACAACAAAGACAACAAAAAACCCTCATACACATGGAAACTAGACAACGCTCTGTTAAACGATAATAGGGTCAAAGAAGAAATAAAGAAAGAAATTAAGGATTTTTTAGAATCCAATGAAAATGAAAAAACAACATACCCAAACCTATGGGATGCAATGACAGCAGTACTGAGAGGAAAACTCATAGCCCTAAGTGCTTCCAAAAAGAATCTGGAGAGAGCATACATCAGCAACTTGACAGCACAGCTAAAACCCTAGAACCAAAGGACGCAGATACACCCAAGAAGAGTAGACGGCAAGAAATAATCAAACTTAGGGCAGAAATAGATCAAATAGAAACAAAAAGAACCAATGGAAAAAATCAACAAAACCAAGAGCTGGTTCTTTGAGAAAATTAACAAGATTGATAAACCCCTAGCCAGATTAACTAGAGGGCGAAGAGAGAGTGCACAAATTAACAAAATCAGAAAGGAAAGTGGAGACATAACAACTGAAACTGAGGAAATTAAAGAAATCATCAGATCCTAATACAAAAACCTATACTCCACAAAGTTGGAAAATCTGGAGGAAATGGATGAATTCCTAGACAGATACAATATCCTGAAGTTAAACCAGGACCAAGTAAACCATCTAAATAATCCCATAACACTGAAAGAAATTGAAGAAGTCATCAAAAGACTCCCAACCAAAAAAAGCCCATGTCCAGATGGGTTCAGTGCAGAATTTTATCAGACATTTATAGCGGAAATAACACCAATATTCTCCAAACTATTTCACAAGATAGAATCAGATGGAATACTACCTAACACATTTTTTGAGGCTCTAATAACCCTCCTTCCTAAACCACACAAAGACCCTACAAGAAAAGAGAACTTCAGACCAATCTCACTTATGAACATTGATGCAAAAATACTCAACAAAATACTTGCAAACCGAATCCAAGAACACATCAAAACAATCATTCACCATGACCAAGTAGGCTTATTCCCTGGGATGCAGGGATAGTTTAATATAAGGAAATACATCAAAGTAATAAACCATATAAATAAACTCAAAGAACAAAATCACTTGGTCATCTCACTAGATGCTGAGAAAGCATTTGAAAAAATTCAACACCCCTTCATGTTAAAAGTCTTGGAAAGAACAGGAATCCAAAGTCTATATCTAAACATAATAAAAGCAATATACAGCAAACCACCATCCAACATCAAACTTAATGGTAGAAAATTGAAGCAATCCCACTAAAATCAGGGACTCGACAAGGCTGCCCACTCTCCCCCTACCTATTCAACATAGTACTGGAAGTCCTGGCTGGAGCAATTAGACAACAAAAGGAGATCAAGGGGATAAAAATCAGAAAAAAAGAGGTAAAAACATCACTCTTTTCAAATTATGATAGTGTACTTAAGTGACCCCAAAATTTTCACCAGATAACTCCTACCGCTGATACACAAGTTCAGCAAAGTGGCTGGATACAAAATAAACTTGAACAAATCAGTAGCCTTCCTATACTCAAAGGACAAATATGTGGAGAAAGAAATTAGGGAAAAGGTACCCTTCACAATCGTCACAAAAACTATGAAATAACTTGGTGTGACTCTAACTAAGCAAGTGAAGGACCTGTATGACAAGAACTTCAAAACTCTAAAGAAGGAAATCTAGGAAGATCTCACAAAATGGAAAGAACTCCTATGCTCATGGATTGAGAGTATCAACACTATAAAAATGGACATCCTTCCAAAAGCAATGGACAGATTCAATGAAATCCCCATCAAAATTCCAACCAAGTACTTCACTGAGTTGGATTGATCAATGTGAAATTTTTTTTGTTTGCATTTTTTAATGACTTTATTTTACAAAACAAAGAAAAATGTATAGCTTTTAAACATTTTTTTGCTTAAAATTATACATTTTTGTCAGTACTGTTTTTTTCAGATATTAAAATAATTTTTACATAAAACTCTGTGAAATTATTTTTTAGTCAGTACTTGATTTTTTCAAGAGCTTGACAGAATGCCTTGAAAACCTAATAGTTACAATGAGCGTAAATTACATGCCAAACAAAACGCAACATGGAAATAGTCAAAGTCTTCTTGTTTTGTAAATATATATTTTTTTTGTTTTCTTTATTTCTTGGACTTCATACAGTCTGTGAGTTGTTTCTGGGGGAGTGCAAGCCTCTGGGGTTAGCATCCCAATATCAGTGACTGCATATTATGTCTGTTCTTTTGTGACTGGGTTATCTCACTCAGGATGATATTCTCTAGATGCAGCCATTTTCTTAAGAATTTGGTTAAGTCATTGTTTCTGGTGGCTGAGTAGTATTCCATTGTGTATATGTACCACAACTTTGTATCCATTCATCTTCTGAAGAACATCTGGGTTCTTTCCAGCTTCTGGCTATTTTAAATAGAGCTGCTATGAACATTGTGGTACATATATCTTTGTTGTGTATTAAAGTGTCTCTGGGGTATATGCCCAGAAGTGGAATAGCTGGGTCTTTAGGCATTACTATATCCAATTTTCTGAGGTATCGCCAGACTGATTTCCAGAGTGGTTGAATTAGTTTGCAACCCCACCAACAGTGGCGAATTGTTCCTCTTTTTCCCCAGCCTTGCCAGCATTGCTGTCATCTGAGTTTTGGATCTTGGCCACTCTGACTGGTGTGAGGTGGAATCTCAGGGTTGTTTTGATTTGCATTTCCCTGATGGCTAAGGATGTGGAGCACTTCCTAAGATGTTTCTCGGCCATTCGGTGTTCCTCAACTGAGAACGTTTTGTTTAGCTCTGTACCCCATTTTTTAATAGGGTTATTTCATTCTCTGATGTCTAGCTTTTTGTGTTCCTTGTATACCTTGGATATTAGGCCTTTTTCTGATGTGGAGTTGGTAGAGATCTTTTTCCATTCTGTTGGTTGCCTTTTTGTTTTCTTTACAATTTCCTTAGTCTTACAGAAACTTTGCAATCTCATTAAGTCCCATTTGTTAATCTTTGACCTTAGAGCTTGAGCCATTGGTGTTTTGTTCAGGAAATTTTCTCCTGTGCCTATGTGTTCTAAGGTTTTCCCTACTTTCTCATCTAACAATTTCAGTGTATCTGTTTTAATGTGGAGATCTTTGATCCACGTACACCTGAGCTTTGTACAAGGGGATAAGAAAGGGTCTATTTTCATTCTTTTGCATGCTGAGTGCCAGTTGGACCAGCACCATTTGTTGAATATGCTGTCCTTTTTCCATTGAATGTTTACGGCTCCTTTGTCAAAAATCAGGTGACCATATACATGAGGGCTCATTTCTGGATCTTCTATTCTATTCCATTGATCCACATGCCTATTTCTGTACCAGTACCATGCAGTTTTCAACACAATATAGCTTGTAATATAGCTTGAGGTAAGGAATAGTGATTCCTGCAGATGTTTTTTGTTCTTGAGGATGGATTTCGCTATTCTAGGTCTTTTGTTATTCCATATGAAATTGCACATTGATCTTTCCAATTCCATGAAGAATTGGGTTGGAATTTTGATGAGGATTGCATTGAATCTGTAGATTGATTTTGGTAGGATGGCCATTTTTAAGATGTTGATCTTTCCAATCCATGAGCATGGGAGATCTTTCCATTTTCTGAGATCCTCCTCAATTTCTTTCTTTAGAGGTTTGAAGTTCTTGTCATACAGGTCCTTCACTTGCTTAGTTAGAGTCACACCAAGGTATTTCATAGTTTTTGTAACGATTGTGAAGGGTACGTTTTCCCTAATTTCTTTCTCCACATGTTTGTCCTTTGAGTATAGGAAGGCTACTGATTTGTTTGAGTTAATTTTGTATCCAGCCACTTTGTTTCTTATCTTCTTGTACAAAACTCAAGTGGATTAAAGATCTCCACATTAAACCAGATACACTGAAACTATTAGAGGAGAAAGTAGGGAAAACCTTAGAACACATAGGCACCAGAGAAATATTCTGAACAAAACACCAATGGCTTAAGCTCTAAGGTCAAAGATTCACAAATGGGACTTAATGAGATTGCAAAGTTTCTGTAAGGCTAAGAACATTGTCAAGAACACAAAACGGCAGCCAACAAAATGGAAAATGATCTTTACCAACTCCACATCAGATAAAGGCCTAATATCCAAGGTATTCAAAGAACTCAAAAAGCTAGACACCAGAGAATCAAACAACCCTATTAAAAATGGCATACAGAGCTAAAGAAAACGTTCTCAATTGAGGAATATCGAATGGCTGAGAAACAGGTGAGGAAGTGCTCAACATCCTTAGCCATCAGGAAAATGCAAATCAAAACAACCCTGACAATTCACCTCACACCAGTCAGATTGGCCAAGATCCAAAACTCAGATGACAACAGATGCTGGCGAGGTTGCAGAGAAAGAGGAACACTTCTCCACTGATGGTGGGGTTGTAAACTGATACAACCACTCTGGAAATCAGTCTGGTGAGACTTCAGAAAATTGGACATAGTACTACCTGAAGACCCAGCTATTTTACTTCTGGGTATATACCCCAGAGACACCTTAATACACAACAAAGATACGTGCACCACAATGTTCATAGCAGCTCTATTTATAATAGCCAGAAGCTTGAATGAACCCAGATGTCCTTCAGTAGATGAATGGATACAAAAATTTTGGTACATTTACACAATGGAATACTACTCAGCCACCAGAAACAATAACTTAACCAAATTCGTAAGTAAATGGCTGCATCTAGAGAATATCATCCTGAGTGAGATAACCCAAAAGAACATACATAATATGCAGTCACTGATAGTGGGATTGTAACCCCAGAGGCTTGCACTGCCTCAGAAACAACTCACAGACTGTGTCAAGTCCAAGAAAAAAAGAAAACAAAACAAAACAAAACAAAAAAAAGGTTTTGCTCAATCCTTACTCACCAAGAACACATTGACAAATTCCAGGTTATACCCTATATTACATGTACTGTTTGTGCATTGTAAAAAAAAAAAAATCTTTACACACCAGGAAAACTTTGACTATTTCCAGTTTTCATCTTGTTTTTCATGTACTATATGCTCATTGTAACTAGTAAGATCTTAATCATACTATCAAACCTTAAAAAAAAAAAACAAGTACTGACAAAAATGTACTGTATACCTTTATGCAAAAAATGCCTAAAATCTGTACATTTATCTTTGTTCTTTCAAATAAAGTTGTAAAAAACATACATACATACATACATATATATATATATGTATATATGTATATATATATATATATATATATATATATATATATATATATATATATATATATAAAGAAGACACACCAAACACTTGAGAAATCAAACGGAGTTTGAAGCCCCTGCTGGAAGGTTTTTTTGTTGGGGATACATATTTTTTTGAAATGGAGAAGGGAATGGGATGAGGAACTATTGAAGAATGGACTGTGGATAGAGAGGGGCATAATGACTGTGCACTGAAAAATGGTCAAAATAATTTTTATAAATATTCTTTCAAGCGCTATTGAGAATTGGAATGGAATGCAATTAAAATTTTATTGAAACGGTATGGCCATTTAATATTTCTTCTGATCCCTTTCAATCTTAGTGATCCATGAACAAGGGGAGTCTTTCAATCTTTTGATATCTTCATAAATTTTTTTCAAGTTTTTAAGCTTGTTGCATACTAGTTTTTTTTTTTTTTTTTTTTTTTTTTTAATGCTTGGATATCGTTATCTCAAGTCATTGTATGTTACTTGATGCTATTTTTATTTTTAAATTAATTTATTTATTTTTAACATTTTTACTATATTACAGACTCTCTTTATTTACATTTAAAATGTTCTCTCCATCCATCACCCTGCTCCCATCTCCCTTTCCCCTCCACTTGTCTTCAAGAAGGTGCACTCACTCCTAATCACCCTCTCCACCTCATTGCCTGGCATTCTCCTACATTGGGAAAACAAGCCCATCTTGGACCAAGGACCTCTTCTCACATTGATGCCTGACACATCTCTCTTCAGCTGCATATGCAACTGGAGCCATAGGTCTCTCAGTGTGTGCTCAATTGTTGGCGTTCTAGTCCATGGGAGTTTTGAAAGGTTTGGTCAGTTGATATTGTTGTTCTTCCCATGAGGTTGCAACACCTTTCAGATTATTTAGTCCTTTCTTTAACACCTTCATTGGGGTCCCTATGTTCAGTCCGATGGTTAGCAGCAAGCATATTCAGTTGTATTTGTTTGACTTTGGCAGAGCCCTGATGAGGCATCTCTATCTGTTTTCTGCCAGTAAGTTCTTCTTGGCATCAGAAATAGTGCTTGGGATTGGTGGCTCCATATAGGGTAGATCCCCAGGTGAGGCAGCCTGTGAATAATTTTATTTATCTAAAATACAGTAAGATGAATGATTTAAAATTTTAGCTACTTGCAGTTTGATCTCATAACTTACATGATCAATCACAAATGTATCTTTGGGAAAAATAGGACATAAATGGATTCAGACAAATTTGGGGTTTTCTATTGCTGGGCCAGGCTTTGGGTCCAAGTGAGGCTTGCAGAATACCAAGAGCATCTTGCTATCCTGTGGAAGGATTCAGGACCCAAAGAGTAAACAGCTTGTAACTCTACTCCTCAAATCCCTTCCCAAATGGGATTACGAAGGGCACAGTTGGCAGAAAGTAGTTGCACAGTCCTGTGACCTCCTCTCTCCAGCTCTGGGATCATCAATTAATTCCAAGAATACATTCTTCTAGACTAACACCCAGAAAAAATAATGAAGGGCAAATGTTATCAAGACAGAGGGTGGAGGACCTGTTCAGAAATATCCAATCCTTGTTGTATTCAGTTAAGTCAACTTATAAAACAAACAAACAAACAAACAAACAAACAAACAAACCATAAACAGGAACCAAAACCTGTAGCTCAGCCCTCTCAAAAGATACCACACACAGATCCTTAGGTGCAGTCCAGTCCAGTCCAGTTGGCAGATACCACACATGAATAAGCAAGGGAAGTTCATCTGGAAAAAAAAAAAAAAAAAAAAAAAAAAAACAATCCCTGAATTCAAGCTGTACTATACAAAAATAATAATGAAATCTGCATGGTATTGGTATAGAAACAGACAGGATGAAGAATGGAATTGAATCTAAAACCCAGAAATAAGCCATTATACCCATGGACTCTTGATTCTTCACAGAGAAGCCAAAACTCATACAATGGAAAAGGGAGACCTGCAGTCTTAGGCTGTTTTTTGTTTTACAACTTTATTTTTTAAAAAACAGAGATACATGTAGAAATTTTTAAAAGACTTTTGGCATAAAACTATATGATATATTTTTGTCAGTAATTAACTTTTTTAAAGGTTTGATAACATGATTGAAATCTTACTAGTTACAATGAGCATAAAGTACATGTAAAACAAAATATAACATGAAAATAGTCTAAGATTCATGGTGTGTAAAGATTAAACATAATGATTTGTAAATACCAAAATTGCCACAAGGCTATCTTCTTATCTCTTGAGTTATTAATGATTTAAGATCTAGGTGTACCCCACACTCAGAGGGTGCTATACACTTACTGTCTTTTGTCTTTTTTTTTTTTTTTTTTTTTTTTTTTCCTAAGAAGGACTGAGGCTTCTACTTTTTGGCCTTTCTTTTTTCTTCTTACTTTCTTTCTTTCTTTCTTTCTTTCTTTCTTTCTTTCTTTCTTTCTTTCTTTTTTCTTTCTTTCTTTCTTTTTTTTTTTTTGAGCTTCATATGGTCTGTGAGTGGTTTCTTGGGTATTCAGAGCTTTTGGGGGCTAGTATCCAATTATCAGTGACTGCATATTATTTCTTTTCTTTAGTGACTGGTTTACCTCACTCAAGATGATATTATCTATACACATCCATTGTCCTAGAAATTTTATAAAGTCATTGTTTCTAATAGCTGAGTAGTACTCAACTGTGTAAATGTACCACAATTTTTGTATCCATTCATCTACTGAAGGACATCTAGGTTCTTTACAGCTTCTGACTATTATAAGTAAGGCTGTTATGAACATGGTGGAGCATGTGTACTTATTGTATGTTGGAACATCTTTGGGGTATATGCCCAGAAGTGGAATAGCTGGGTCTTCAGGTAGTATTACGTTCAATTTTCTGAGGAACAGCCAGACTGATTTCCAGAGTGGTTGTACCAGCTTAGATTGTTTAAAATATACTTTAATAAGGATTTTAAAAACTTCATCCTCCTATTTTCTCACTGACCAATGGTAAGTAAAAATATATGAATATTAAATAAGACAAGGGGGATACAGAGCTGTTTAAAGTATTGTGTGTGTGTATGTGTGTGTGTGTGTAAAATGTGTCATTTCTGTAATTTGTTTTTCAGCATATTTATTGTTTGAATAGAAGAAGGCTATTGATTTTTTTGAGTTAATTTTATATCCTGCCATTTTGCTGAAGTTGTTTATCAGCTTTAGGTGTTATCTGGTGAATGTTTTGAGGTCATTTAAGTATACTATCATATTATTTGCAAATAGTGATATTTTTGACTTCTTCTTTTCTGAGTTATATCTCTTTTACCTTTTTTTCTTCTATCTAATTGCTTGGATTATATTCAGTTTTATTGAAATATCCCTGCATCCTTTGGTTGAAACCTAGTTGATCATGGTGAATCATAGTTTTGATGTGTTATTTTGATTTGGTTTTCATGAATTTTATTGAGTATTTTTGCATTTATGTTTATGAGGAAATTTGTTCTTAAGTTCTATTTCTTTGTAAGTTATTTGTATGGTTTTGGTATGAGAATAAATGTAGTTTCAAAGAATGAGTTGGGGAGTATTCCTTCTGTTTTCATTTGTGGAATAGTTTGGAAAGTATTGGTATTAGGTCTTCTATGAAAGTTTGATAGAATTCTGACTGAAACTAACTGTTTCTGAGGTTTTTTTTTTTTTTTTTTTTTTTTTTTTTTTTTTTTTTTTTTTTTTGGTCTGCAGGCTTTTGATGACTGTTTCTATTCTTTAGAGGTTGCAGGATAACTTGATAAGCTGATACTATCCAAAGAAATCTCTGAATACCCAGGAAACAATACACAGACTTTATGAAGCTCAAAAAGCAGAAAGGCAAGAATGTGTATGCCTCAGTGTTTCTTAGAAGAAAAACAAAACACTCATGGGAGAATATATAAGACCAAATAGAGGAGCAGAAAATAAAGATCATTCAGACACTGCCTCACCTGGTGATCCACCCTTTAGCAGAAACCAAGCCCAAGCTCTATTGCTGGTGCTAAGAAGTGATTACTGGCAGAAGCCAGATATGGATGCTTCTCATAGCCTCTGCCAGAGTTATAGAGGTACAGTTCAGGATGCTTGCCATAAAAGAATCTCAATGAACAAGCTAGAGAAAGGTCTGATGGACCTAAAAGGGTTTGAAACCTCGTGGAAAGAACAACAAAATCAAACAACCAATTCTTCCAAAGTTCCCAGGGACTAAAACACCAACCAATGAGCACACATGGAGAAACCCATGGCTCTATTTGCATATGTAACAGAGGATAGCATTATCTGGCATCTATGGTGGAAGAGACCTTTTGTCCAATGAAGAGTCTTTTTCCCAGTGTAGGAGAATGCCAAGGTGTTGAGGTAGAAGTAAGTAGTTGTGAGTAAAGGCATCTTCATGGAAGCAAGAGAAGGTGACATGGAAACTGGGGGAAAATGAGATAACATTTGAAATGTAAACATGGAGAATATCCAATAAAAGAATTTAAAAAAAAAAAAAGAGTAGGTTTTTGGAGTAACAGCCATGTTCTTGTCAGTATATCAGCTGTCCAGCCCAAACTATCAAACATTAATCAGAACCGCAGTTCATCCCAATTGGCATACACCAAACAAGACTGTAGCAGTGACTCTATCCATAAGAATCCACGAGGTTCTGCCAAATTGAGATGAGTTCACAGAAGTGGCAATAAATAGCATGAATACCATGAGAACTTGATGGTGCATTTATCTCAACAAAGTATCAAGTGAATATCAGCAAAGCACAGCAAAGTGTTGCAAGTTGAACCAGTATGAGAACATCAGTGAAGACCCATGAAACACAAGAAAACTAATTAACCCAATAAAAATGGGGTACAGGGCTAAACAGAAGATTATCTACAGAACAAATTTTATTGAATGAGAAATATTTTAAAAAAATGTTCAATGTTCTTTCAGGTCAGGGAAATAGAAATTCAAACAACCTTGAGGTTCCACTTCACATCAGAATGGCTAAGATCAAAAACTCAAGGGGCAGCAGTTACTGGCAAGTTTATAAAACACTGGAAATATCCCTCTCATAGAAACTTTATCAAATAGGCTGCAAACAAATCTGGAATTTAGTATTAGTTCTACCCAAGACCCAATTGTACCACTCTTGGGCACATACCCAAAAAATGTTCCACCATCCCACAAGGACACTAGTTCAATTATGTTCATCGAAACTTTATTTATGATAACCAGAAGCTGAGCAAAAATCTAGATATTCCTCAACTGAAAAAAATGATAAATCATGTGGTACATTTACATAATGAAATACTACTCTGCTATTAAAAATTACTTCATGAGTTTTTACACAAATGGATGGAACTAGAAAATATTATCCTGAGTGAGGTAGCTCTGACCCCAATTGATATTCATTGTATGTATTCACTAATATGTGGATAATAGCCAAAAAGTGCAGAATATCCAGGATACAGTCCACAGAACTAGAGAAGGTTAATAAGCAGAGTACCCATGTGACCATGCCCAAGTCCCACTTGGGGCAGAGAAGAAAGAATTACAGGGAACAGAAGGAGGTAGGTATCTATGTAGGAGAGGGGACAGGAAGGAAAATGGAAGAACAATATCAAGTATCAGGTATGGGATCAAAAGTGAAGCTCTGAGGACCAGCAGAAAAAAAATGAAAATAGAAAACCTTGGGAGACTGGAGGTGTGGAGACACTCTAGAAAGTACCGGAACCTGAGATATAAGAAACACTCTGGACTAAGAGTGAGTGGTCTTAGATGAAATGTTCAGAAGTGAGGAGAGGAAACTCGTAAATTCCACGTCCAGTTAAAAGATAGGGCATCAAGTGGAGGGAAGGGGTTGCTATCCCACAGTCTTAAATTTTGACCCAGAATTGTTCCTGTCTATGAGAACTCTGTAGACAAAAATGGGTAAGAGACTAAGAGAAAGAATGTTTAGTTACTGGTCCATCTTGGGTTCCATCTCAAGGATATGCTCCAAGGCCTGATGCTATGGTGTAATTACAGACAAGAGCATGGCTGTCCTCAGAGAGTTTCAATAAAGAGCTGAAAGTGTCAGATGCAGATACATATATGCAACAATTGAACTGAAGTTAGAGACCTGTGGTTGCAGTAGGGAAAGGTTGGAAGAAGCTAAAGTAGAGGGTAAACCCTTAGGAACATTAGCAGACTCAATTAATTTGGAACCCCTGAGATATCTCAGACCACCAACCAGGCAGCATATGCTTGTTAAATAAATATTTTAAAATGTGAAAAATCACCATGCCATGGAGTATTATCTTTTTTTGGTGGTGTCTCTGCCTCCATGCCAAGCCCAATGCAGTGGCCATCTATCTCAAGGCTCTTTAGCTGATGACTCTGCTCACATTCCCAGCCCTGTGGTTATAGTCTAGACGCATGTAATTTATCAGTCAGGTTTATATCAGTAAATTATCACTTTACAAATCATCCACACAATAAACTCAGCTCATTGATATTGATATAACCTGAATACTTAGGTAAGACAAATTTTTCTATAGTAATATACCCTCTATAAGATATTTATAGCTGCTTGTGTCTATTTAAAGCCACACAGATCCAAGTCATCCTTCTCTTTCTCCTCTTGGTTTCTTCCTCTCTCTTCTGTATCTCTCTCATCTCTCAAAAACTCTGTGACTATGTTTCTTTTTTTACTGCCCAGTCATAGGCTTTGCCTTATCTTGTGCCTGTTCTCATCTGCATATAGATATTAACCCAAACATACTAGTTGGTATGACGCTCCTGACACATACATAGTAGACAACTGTCTGGTCTCTTAGAGAGTAGATGGACTTAACTCTTGAGACACTTGAGAAACCAGGGGGTGCAGAGGTCTGATGTGGTTGGGTGGGTGGTGAGGACATCCTATTGGAGATGAGGGAGAGAAAATGGAATGAGAAAGAGTATGAGGGCAGAACTGGAGAGAGGTAATGACTGGCCTGTAAAAATGATTAAAGAATGATATTCATAAAAAACAATAGAGAACACACATTTGAAAAAACAAACAACAAACCTGCAAATTGAAACAAATGAAAACAAAGCAAACAAACAAAACCCATAAAGAACAATGAGGTTAATTTCATGTCTTACGTCTTTAGTACTCCTTAAAAACAAACATGTCTGATAATACGCAATAAAGACTAGGCTGTAGGAAATCAGATCATTTTTATTTATCTATACCACCAAGTCTGAGGTTTCATGTTCTAAAATGTCATCTTTCTGGCAAAGTCCTGACATTGTAAATGTCATAATTTATGATGATTCTGAAATTAACATACATGTATAAATAAGTGCCCTTTTCCTCCCCTCTCTCAATTCAGCCACCAGGATTCCTTAACAGAGGCCCACTCCATTGACTTTAGGTAATCCCAAAAATGTCTCAAAGTCCCATCACATAACCTCTAATATAAAGTTATTCTCAACTCTCAGAAAATGTGGTCATAGTCCCCAGAACCTATGAACACAGACTTCAAAGAAGACCCAGAACACAACTGTATTTCTAAAGCAAAAATAGAAAATTCTTGTTCTAACAAGATTCTGGAAACATTTTTGACTGTCAAACAAACACATCATTTATAAACTTTTCCCTCTGTATCTTCCTCCTTATCATTTTAAGGAGATTTCAAAGTGTCATGAACAACTTTATGTGTTTGTGTATTTTCAGACACAAAATATTCAAGGTTCACAATATGAAGAATAAAATGATTTATCAATTTTCTCCAACTTACATTTCTGAAAAACAAATCCATCTTAATCACAATGTTTGAAAAGGAGTACACAGATTCCTCCAGTATAAAATCATGTGCCTGCCATAAAATTTGAAAAAAGATCAAAAAAAAATATTGACTTTAATATTCCCATAAATAATTCATGTTTTCCAATGGAATTTAGAAAACTTAATCACTATCCTTTTGTTTGGGTAAAAGGAAACATGAGAATAAACTGTTCACAAACAATAAACAAGAGAAAATGTCATTCTACCAACCTGATACCAAGATATTGATATGAGGTCTTTTCAATTAAAAAGAAAACTCAAATATGAGATAAAAATCTAATAGCCTGTTAAATATTAAGTCATAAATATAAGATCATTGCAGAGGATTTCTCAGTCCTGGTATGCAATGGTTCACTTTGAAAAAAATTATTCACTTTTAGATAATAAAACAAAAACAAAAAAATAAAAACAGACCAAATGTTAGAATCATGAATATTCATTGAACTTGGCAAAATCTTTACTTAAAGTATTTTGATATATGAAATTTTTATAATGTTTAATCAAACTTTAAAACAGATTTTCATGACTTTTCTCTTACTTTTATTTTGTATAAAAATGTTATGATTCTTTTTACATTTTCTAATCTTCATCTGTACAGTAAAACACAAGTTCAAGATCATGAAGATAAAATTGACAACAGAACCTAGACCTCAGGAATTCTCTTTATATGTTAAAAGATCAGAAGTGGTTTCTAGATTCTGGCTATCACATGGAAGGCACCTAGTAGAGCACATGCCTCTGGCAACAATGGGCATCTTTTTGGTATGTGAACAAGAGCATGTGACCATATATCAACGTTCAAGTAGATCTATTTTCAGGTGGATTTCCTTAGTGCTTATACTAATTTGAAATCCAAGCAGCAATGCAATAGTGTTCCTGCTTATCTTATTCTCACCAATATGTGTTGTCACCTGAGTATTATATCTTAGCCTTTCTGATTGATGTAAGGTAGAATATCAGTGTCTTTGATTTGTATTTTTCTGATTACTAATGATATTAAGTGCTATTTGCCTATTTGAGATTCTGTTCTGAACTCTTTTTTTTTTTTTTTGGCAGTTAGTGAAGTTTTTTGTTTGTTTGTTTGTATGTTTGTTTTATTTTGTTTTCCCAATGTGTAGATTCTAATTTGTCCTATCAATTATGTCCTTTGTCTTACAAAAGATTTTCAGTTTCATGAGGTTCCATTCATCAATTATGGATCTTACAGCCTGAATCATGGGAGTTCCATTTAAGAAATTGTCTACAAGGACAATGAGTTTTAGGCTTTTTCCCACTTTCATTTGTTTTTATTAGATTTTGTGTGTTTGGTTTTATGTTCAGGTCCTTGATCCCAGGTGTCATATAACAGAAGAATAGATATAAAAGTATGCTTCATTTGCACAATGCAATGCTATTTAGCTATTAAGAACAAAGACATCATGAGTTTTGCAGGTATATAAATGGAACTAGAAAATATCATCCTGAGTGAGCTAACTAAGACCCCAATTGATATTCATTGTATATACGCACTAATACGTGGACAATAGCCAAAAAAGTACAGAATATCCAGGATACAATCCACCGAACTAAAGAAGGTTAACAAGCAGAAGTGCCCAAGTGAGAATGCCCCAGTCCCACTTGAAAGGGAGAAGAAAGAATCATAGGGGAAAGAAAGAGGTAGGGACCTTTGTAGGAGAAGGGGCAGGAAGGGGAATGGGAGGACATTATCAGGTAATGTGGATGAAAACAAGAGTGAAGTTCTGAGGACCAGCAGAAAGAATGAAAACAGGAAATTTTGGGAAGTAGGAGGAGTGGGGAACCTCTAGGAAGTTCCAGAGTCCTGGGACCTAAGAGACACTCTGGACAAAAAAAAAAAAAAAAGAGTAGCCTTAGATGAAATGGTCAAAAGCAGGCAGAGGGGACTTGTAAAATCCAATTCTAGTGGACTGAAGTTGGGAATAACTTACTTGCAGTAAAAAAAGCCTGGGAATGGCTAATGAGGAAGGGGATTCCATAGGAAGACCAGCAGTCTCAATTAACCTGGACAACAGAGATCTCTCAAACACCAAACCAGCAATCATCAAGTATGCACTAGGTGATATGAGGCTGTGGACACCTACACAACATTAGACTGTCTTTGGACTGCCTTTTCTATCCTCAGTGACTGAAGAGGCAGTTAGCCCTTAAGATACTTGAGGCCCCATCGAGCGGCGCTACTGGAGAGGTGTTGTGGATGGGAGTGGGGACATCCTCTAGGAGTTAAGAAGAAAAAGGAATGAGACCCAGCAGTGTGTGAGGGAAGACCAGAAGGAAGGTAATAACTGGAGTATAAAAAATAAGATAAAGATAAAAGTAATAAAAGTTTAAAAGATTTGAAGTTGCTGAAGTATATCTTTAAGATAATAGAGGTATTCTCCTGGATTAGAATTGCATATAATAAATTGCAGGAACTTATTAGCAGGTTTTAAAATTCATTAAAATAGCTCAAATTTTTAAATTACCTTTCTTGTGTTCAGAGTTATCATTTTTTTCCGAGTATCTAGAAGTATATTTCACTAGTCAAACTCTTTTCTCCAGTAGACATGAGTTCTGAAAAGGCATACCTATGCTTACATCTGAATAGCTAATGTTTTTGTGAAGCATTTTCCCTTTTGGTACTTTGTAGAAACAAAACAAAACACCCAACAGGAATTCAGACATATACATAGCTTCTGTATATTTAAATGATCAGAAACACATGTGTATTGTGTTTACATGATAGATCCACTAAATTTATCCCAAAAATTAGATTTAATCTACTTTATTATTTGAAAAACAATTTATGTTCAAATTAACTTATTTTCATTTTACACATTCATTTTCCCTTAAATTTTGCAATAAAGGACTGTTTATAATTTGTTTCTAAAGTGAAACAAATTATATATATATATATATATATATATATATATATATATATATATATATATATACACCATAAACAGTAACTATAGTTTAGCACTATTTAATAAAATGCTAAAGATACTTTAAAAACAGTTTCAAAATATTGATACTGGATATGTGTGTTTCAAGTTTTAAATTAAACATCCATAATGATTTGTTACTGAAACGTTCTTTGTGATTGGAAAAATATCGTAGGAATACCGTGTAAATCTTCCTTATATTAGTTGGATAAATTACAGTGCACACATATAATAGGTAACCATTTCACAAAAAAGTCATCAGAGATATGTTCACATATAAGACACTCTCACTAACATAGTATAATTAATTAAAGTGATGATGCTATCAGCTACTGGTTTAGTACGATTAATATATCACTATAAAAGAGCAACAATGCTTATAAATTATAAAATAGTCCAGAGTTTCTCAAACTTAATAATAACAACTCTTTTATATCAATTTCTGAGACTGAAAAGATTTTAAAACAATTAATTCTTTCCTCATATGTTAAACTCCAATTGCAGTTTCCCTTCCCTCCTCTCCTGCCAGTACCTTCACCCAAACCATTGTTCTTCCCTTCCTTTTATAAAAGGGCAGGCCTCTCAGTGACATTAACCATACTTGGTATAGCAAGTTGCAATAATACTAGGCATCTCCTCTCATTCTAAAGCCAGAAGAGGCAACTCAGTAGGAGGCAAAAGAGTCAGGGACAGCCCCTATTTCTTCTCTAAAGGGTCCCACAGGAGGACAATGATCAGCAGAAAAAATGCATTTACTTAATACATTGATAGTGAGATCTGAAAGTATGTGTTTGTTTCATTTTTATTAGTAAAGAATTTTTATGTTCATGCTTTACAGAAAGTTTAGGGATAGAATATTAAGTACATAATTAATTTAAAATGAATTTTGATGCTTTTCTTACCATTAATAGATATAGAAACTAAGGTACCCATCATTTCTTTTTCATTCTAATGAACATATAACATGGAATTTTATAATCTTTACATTATAAGGAAATAAGTTGGTATTTTAAGATATTGATGAATACTATTCAGCTTGTATTGGTTTGTATTTTATTTTTATTGAAAAAAAGATTTTAACTGCAAATGAAACTAGTAACATCTTTAAAACATGTAAGTTTGTTAGATGCAGAATCCAGGTTCCATGCATGAGATAAGAGAAAATGAGGTCTAATCAGTTTTACTGAATTCCTTCTGAAAAAAGTCTAAACAACATATGCTATCACCAGTGTATAATTTTATCAAATGAATGATCCCTAGGAGTTTAGACTTGAGATGTTTTATCTTAATGATATGTAGATGTAGTTCTTAATCCTCATAATAGCATGACAATCATTCTGATGTTATACTTTTTATTAGTCCAAAGTTCTGAAGATTTTAGGTATAAATGCAAATATTAAACTTTTAGTGTTCTAGCTGTTAAACTAAATGGGCTAAAGAGACTTGCAAAACCTAAAAACTATACAGCCTTGTGCCAAATATATATTTGGCCTAAATCAATGATTTAAGTGAATGTTATTAGCCTCAAAGTCCCTGCAAATTTTGTGTGGTTCTTTGTCAAAAACAAGTGTGTCCGTAGGTGTGTGGCTTTACTTAAGAATATTTGATTCTATTCCATTGACCAACTTGTCTGTTTTAAGCTAAGACAATACAAGGCTTATAACTCATTTATAGTACAGCTTAAATTCACGGATGGTAATACCTCCAGAAGTATTTATTATTATTATTATTATTATTATTATTATTATTATTATTATTATTATTATTATTATTATTATACTGAATTTTTTCAGCTATCCTGGGATCTTTGTTTTTTTATATGGAAAAATGCATAATCATCACATTGTATGCTGAAATAGCCTATGACAAAATCCAGTGCCCATTCAAGTTAAAACTCTTGGAGAGATCAGGGATACAAGGTCCTTACATAAACATAAAGGCAACATACAGCGTGGTAATGGCCAATATCATAATAAATGGAGAAAAACTTGAAGCAATTTCACTAAAATTGGGGAAAAGTCAATTCTCTTCCTACTATACCACATAGTACTTGAAGTTAGCCATTAGATACCTATTGAGTTTACTTCTTAAAGCAGTTATGCTCTTGCCACAATGCCCTTGTGGCATTGTGTAACAAAGATGTTATATATAGAACATAGGTAAATTTAAGATTAATACTAAAATAAACCGTCTGTGTGACAATGCAAGTGTGTTTTTCATGAACCCAGAAATGTAACACTTTTTCTTCTCTCAGAATTATTCAAAAGTTTAAAATTGCTGTTTTCCTTAGGATCCAGACAAAATCAGATAGAAGCTATATAAAATCAAATACAAAGACATTTGCCAAAAGTTTATAATATTCCACCAAAAGACAGAAAATAGAAACCAGGAGAGATCAGACCAAAGCAAGACCCACAGTTCCAAGGGAAACCTTGATCTGAATTTTTAGTGTATATTTAGAGAATATTATGGCACGATAGTAAATAAGAGTTGGACCAACCCAAGCTTTATGATTTTCAACAACAGTCTATACCATCAGTCCCTTAAAAATGTATTTTAAGTCTAAGTCTCCGATCTCATTGTGGCTAGGCTTTCTTCCTACAACAGGAGAAACATGGAACAACTGAACCAGGAAGTATCAAGTGCAAGCACTTTTGAACAAGACTTAAAATGGACTCTGATGATATCACCAGCTCAATGCTTCTGCTAGGGGTGTCCACCTGGTGGTATTTTTGGGTAACCACAGTGGGTAAAAAGGGATACCATGAATCAGAAAGTGATCATAGTTTATATGAGGGAGTATTGGACAGAGGAAAGTGAAAGGAGAAATGACACAATTATATTATGATTTCAAAAACGAGGGAAATAACAATAATAAAATAAAAGTACTTAAAACACATTTACATAGCATAATGCAAAACAAAGACAAAATTTGGTACTGGGGACTGTGGTATTGCTGTGATAGGCCAGACCATATTTTTGTTTATAGGAATGTAAATTTGGAGAGTTTGCATTTGGAAAGCCATGACATGCTTTAAATTGGGCTTAATGGGTCGTCCTAGTAGGAATATGGAAGACATTGATGCTAGAGGTGATTTGAACTGTGAAGGCCTGTCTCAAATTGTTTCCAAGGACGATAATGTATTTATGAGGCCTACAGATAGTTTTTGTAATATTTTGGTGTAGAATGTGGCTTTTTTTACTATTGTCTGAAGAGTCTGCCTGAGGATGAAGCCAATCATATTTAAACAAAAATATGGATTTTTATTATTGTTAAAATATTTTGGAACTGGCATATATAAAAATACTATATAAATAACTATTTACAACAGTGGCAAATACCCTCAGTTTCATTATAGAATATATGAAAAGCTAGGTAAAGAGACAGAATACATTGCCTTTACATTCTTAGAATATAGGCAGAGTATCATTTGAATGGGCAAGATAAGTGGAAACTTATAGAAACCATAATTATCACAGAGAATGTTTCAGTAACACACTGATGTGACCTATATTGTATATATCCTCCAGAAAAAATATTATAACTGACTTTAAAGTATCTCATTAAAATGCAGCATTTATCATCCTATACTACGGTTTAGGCCATTCCTTAAGGTACTAACAGGAAAATTTTTTTTATAAAGATTGTCTAGTTTACATATTTCTCCAAGTTTACAAGCAAAAACAATGAATTCATAAGCATATACATCCTTTCAATAGCTTTCTATAATATATACTTCATTTTTTAATTTTTATTAATGATTTGAGGATTTTAATGCAACGGGTTTTAATCCTATTTACTTCTCCTGGGACATATTCAATAAAGTACATGGCGTTTTTATTTTTTATTTTTTATTGTTTTCTCCTGTCAAAAATCAACATTACCTTTATGCCATGGGTCCAGTTTTTATGATTTCACAGAAAGTCCCGTTCTGCATTTTCTTCATCATCCTCTCATAATCTCTGCACTAAATCTACTAGTGCCCCATCCTATAGTATATTATAATAAAATTAAGTGATTTTATAGTAGTTCATAAACATCTCCATTACTTATTTGATTTACTGCAGACTAAAATTTCAGAAACTTATACAAAAATTTTTAATAGTATTTCCTATCCAAATTGTCAATCCACATAGTGTATACTCAATGAGTCCTTCTCTGTATATTGTGACCATATCTCATAGACTTCTTCACCATTACCTATCTTCTATTTTCAGGGTCCTCTCTTGTATTTCATGTCAATATGTACCTAGTTTGTACTCATTTCATTTTCTCAGCCTTGCTTCCATTCCTTCCTCCTATGGTCTCTCTCTCTCTCTCTCTCTCTCTCTCTCTCTCTCTCTCTCTCTCTCTCTCTCTCTCTCTCTGTCTCTCAAACTCATGACATTTCAGTTTCAAAAAGTGAATAGGCTTATGTAAAATATATGTACATTTTAGCTTATTCATATAGTAGCTACATTCTTTATACTTCAAATCTAGAACATGTCAAAATGGCATATACATGGTCATTTTAGCTATTCAAGCTATTCTTTAGAAGTGACCTACTTTTCTATTTATGGCATTCATTCAAGCCACTTTCTCCAAATACAGACTTAGCAGTCCTTAAAACTCCTCTCTCACTTGTTCCCCAATTCCAGCTTCAAATATTCAGTGCTCTTGAGAACTAACAAAGCATACTCACACAGGACAGCTATGACATGGGCATGCAAGCCAATAGTTAGCATATTGTGAGTCATGTCCTACAAGAAACTCTGTAGGTTCTTACTTATTCTCAGTGAGGCATACCTTTTTATCTTGGCTGATCTGCTAAGGTTTGTTTGACAGGTTATTATTTCCAGATAGTTTAAGGTGGAGTTTCCCAACAGGGTCATTAATTTTTCTAGTCATACTGGTAAGCTAGATGTCTAATAAGACAGGTGAAAAACCACTAAACAAAAAAGTAATGGACTTTTAGTGATTTATACTTTCAGGGACTTTGAGGCTAGAAAAATCATATTATCAATCACTTCTCAGTTATTTGAGTTGTCCTTATCATTACCAAACTTGAGCCCCAAGCATCTAGGCATTGTAGAATAGCAACTATTCATCTCAATGGTGAAATATCACTGCACTTTGCAGTCTAATGGGCATAGCATCTAGCCTGCCTATTTTTAAAGCATATCATTAATAAGCCATGATGATATCCCAGTAAAAATGAATAAATCTGAACTTTACTATAATATTTATTTACTAAAGTACATTTTCTTCTAGAACAATGACGTATTATGAATATATTCATAACAGAATGCTTAAAAATAAGAATTTATTTTCTCCTATTAAAAGTTAAACATCTCACTTCTTCACACAATATAATTTTCCCTATGACCCTATGGTACCTGTTTCCTGTACCAAATTTTAAATTATCAGAAAAATTGATCAGGAATATACTTTTATTAAATATACTTAAATATTGAGAATGCTGATCCACAGATAGGTCTCTAACACACTCACAAAAATGTGGGTTGACAGCTGAGCAACAGAGTTGAATTATAAAAGTCCGTTTCTGAAGGCTAGGATACTAACCACTGGGGTGTATGTTTTTTGTTCTACTTAATTATGACCATATAAAACAAAATCTTCTGCACACTTCATCTGTGCTGGAATTATAGAAAATATGAATGTGAGTCACTGAAAGAAAAAAAAATAGGACTGTACTGTTTTCCTTCTTTACAGTCCACTGAAATTTTATGTCTTAATCAAGTTAGATCTCACAGGCACAACAATGTCTGAGATTCCACATTTATTAGAGAAATTGAAGTGTGTTTTATGTTAAATTCCCTTTAGAGGCAAATAATAGCTAGGTCTGTGTGTTTAAAAGCTTATGCTGGTTGACTTCCACCCCAGCTCCGCACTCTGAATAGAGGATGGCTAAGGAGGTGTCCTGTCAGAGCTAAAATGCAGGATCAATCATTTTTAGTGTGCTTCTGCATCTTTATTTTTATCATGTCAAATTATGAAATTTCAACTTGCCATTGACTCACTAGTCATTCTTGTCCTTGGTTCTCTATGTTACATGATAAGCAATACACTGACATGTTAAGTCAGTCATGGAAGAAAGTATAAGAAAGTTCAGTGGTATTTTGAAATCAAATGGGATATTTTTTATGTTAAGCAAGAAAAGGTGGTTTTCCAATCCATTTTTTTTGTCCTTTAACATGTTTATATTATGAGATAACCACATTATTACTAGGTACGCTAGGGTAATCTCATTTCATATACTTCATTTTATTTTTATATTAAAATTCAGTAGCTCTGAGGTTTTTAATGCATAGAAATGTAGCAGAATTTACATCTTATAACTTTAGTAATCAGGCATGTTATTGTCTGTTATGCTTTGCTCATTCCAATGTCAGAAACAATAATTCTATCTATGTTTCAAGCTGAAGTCATACATGACTTAGAGTATAAATGAAATTTTATACAATTTTTGCACAATCTTTCAGAAAGAGGGTTTAAAAATAAATAGGATTTGACCAGTATTGGAATTAATTGAATTCATGTAGTAGTGAAAAGAACATTCATATGTAAAATCCAGGCACCTACTGTACTACAGAAGATTCTTTGCAAAAAGTACATAAGATATTCCTGCTAGAACAAGCTTCTATATGAAGACAAACACTATGTTTTTGAATAATACTCAATCATATGGAAAACATAAACATTAACAAATACTTTTTAAATTTATTTTATGAGATACTATTATAGCCCAAAATTTGTTACATAATAATATGATGAATACACGGTTTTTTCTTCCTTTTTTTCTAAGAAGGACTGAGGCTTCAATATTTTGGCCTTCCTTCTTTTTGAGCTTCATAACATCTGTGAGTTGTTTCTTGGGTATTAAGAGCTTTCTATGACTAGTATCCAATTATCAATGAGTGTGCATATCATGTGTGGTCTTTTGTGACTGGGCTACCTCATTCTGGATGATATTTGCTAGTTCTATCCTTTGCCTATGAATTTCATGAAGTCATTGTTTCTAATAGCTGAGTAGTGCTCCATTGTGTAAATGTACCACATTTTCTTTATCCATTTGTCTCTTGAAGGGCATCTGGGTTCTTTCCAGCTTCTGGCTGCTATAAACATGGTGGAACATGTGTTTTTATTATACGTTGGAGCATCTTTGAAGTATTTGCCCAGGAGTGGAGTATATGCGCAGGAGTGGAATATCTGGGTCTTCAGGTAACATAATGTCCAATTTTCTGAGAAACTGCCAGACTGATTTTTAGAGTGGTTGCACCAGCAACCCCACCAACAGTGGAGGAGTGTTCCTTTTTCTCTGCATCCTTGCCAGCATCTGCTGTCATCTTACTTTTTGATCTTAGCCATTCTGACTGGTGTGATGTAGAATCTCAGTGTTGTTTTGATTTGCATTTCCCTGATGACTAGGGATGTTAAGCATTTCTATAGGTGGTTCTTGGCCACTTGGTATTCCTTGGTTGAGAATTACTTGTTTAACTGTGTACCCTATTTTAATAGCATTGTTTGATTTTCTGAAGTCTAACTTATTGAGTTCTTTGCATATATTGGATATTAAACCTCTATCACAGGTGGAATTGGTAAAATTTTTTCCCAGTCTGTTGACTGCCATTTTATTTTCTTGAGAGTGTGCTTAGCCTTACAGAAGCTTTGCAATTTCATAAGGTCGCATTTGACAATTCTTGATCATCCTGAATGATGGTTTTAATGTGTTCTTAGATTCAGTTTGCAAGAATTGTGTTGGGTTGTTTTGCATCAGTGTTCATGATGGAATTGGTCTGAAGTTCTCTTTCTTTTTAGGAACTTTAAGGTATTTAAATAAGTAAGACAATGGAATGACCATGTAATACTAGAAATTATGATCCCTGTATGATATTTTGGTCAATTTCATTTATCAAGATTATACTTTTTCTGCAGTTACAAGAAAGCCCACAAATTAATATATTGTTATGGAATCAAGCATTATTATCAATGTTTCTCTTTAATTTTTCACTTCTGACTTTAGCACCCTATTATTTTATGAGATTAAAAAAATTAAATGCCTTTAAAAATTATGATTAAAAATCTTTTAAATTTGTAGTAGTGGTGTCACAACTGTTTTTTTTTTTTTAGACGACTTTATTTTACAAAACAAAAATAAATGTACAGATTTTAAACATATTTTTGCTTAAAATTATACATTTTTGTCAGTACTGTTGTTTCAGACATTAAAATAATTTTTACATAAAACCATGTGAATATATTTTTTTTAGTCAGTACTTGATTTTTTTCAAGGGCTTGACAGTATACATTGAAAACCTAATAGTTACACTAAGCGTAAAGTACATGCAAAACAAAACGCAACATGGAAATAGACAAAGTGTTCTTGTTTTGTAAATATATGTATATTTTTTGTTTTCTTTATTTCTTGGACTTCATACAGTCTGTGAGTTGTTTCTGGGGGAGTGCAAGCCTCTGGGGTTAGCATCCCACTATCAGTGACTGCATATTATGTCTGTTCTTTTGTGACTGGGTTATCTCACTCAGGATGATATTATCTAGATGCAGCCATTTTCTTAAGAATTTGGTTTAGTCATTGTTTCTGGTGGCTGAGTAGTATTACATTGTGTATATGTACCACAATTTTTGTATCCATTCATCTTTTGAAGGACATCTGGGTTCTTTCAAGCTTCTGGCTATTATAAATAGAGCCGCTATGAACATTGTGGTGCATATATCTTTGTTGTGTATTAAAGTGATTCTGAGGTATATGCCCAGAAGTGGAATAGCTGGGTCTTCAGGTAGTACTATATCCAATTTTCTGAGGTATTGCCAGACAGATTTCCAGAGTGGTTGTATTAGCTTGCAACCCCACCAACAGTGGAGAAGTGGTCCTCTTCTCTGCAGCCTCTCCAGCATCTGCTGTCATCTGAGTTTTGGATCTTGGCCAATCTGACTGGTGTGAGGTGGAATCTCAGGGTTCTTTTGATTTGCATTTACCTGATGGCTAAGGATGTGAGCACTTCCTCAGATGTTTCTTAGCCATTTGGAGTTCCTCAACTGAAATTGTTTTGTTTAGCTCTGTACCCCATTTTTTAATAGGGTTATTTGATTCTCTGGTGTCTAGCTTTTTGAGTTCCTTGTATACCTTGGATATTAGGCCTCTTTCTGATGTGGTGTTGGTAAAGATCTTTTCCCATTCTGTTGGTTGCCGTTTTGTTTTCTTGACGATGTCTTTAGCCTTACAGAAACTTTGAAATCTCATTAAGTCCCATTTGTTAATCTTTGACCTTAGAGCTTGAGCCATTGGTGTTTTGTTCAGGAAATTTTCTGCTGTGCCTATGTGTTCTAAGGTTTTCCTTACTTTCTTATCTAATAGTTTCATTGTATCTGGTTTAATGTGGAAATCTTTGATCCACTTACTCTTGAACTTTGTACAAAGAGATAAGAACGGGTCTATTTTCATTCTTTTGCATGCTGAGTGCCAGTTAGACCAGCACCATTTGTTGAATAGGTTGTCCTATTTCCACTGAATGTTTACTGCTCCTTTGTCAAAAATCAGGTGACCATATACATGAGGGCTCATTTCTGGATCTTCTATTCTATTCCATTGATCCACATGCCTATTTCTGTACCAGTACCATGCAGTTTTTAGCACAATTGCCTTGTAATATAGCTTGAGGTCAGGGATAGTGATTCCCGCAGATGTTTTTTTGTTGTTGAGGTTGGATTTTGCTATTCTAGGTCTTTTGTTATTCCATATGAAATTGCACATTGATCTTTCCAATTCCATGAAGAACTGGGTTGGAATTTTGATGGGGATTGCATTGAATCTGTAGATTGCTTTTGGTAGGATGGCCATTTTTAAGATGTTGATCTTTCCAATCCATGAGCATGGGAGATCTTTCCATTTTCTGAGATACTCCTCAATTTCTTTCTTTAGAGGTTTGAAGTTCTTGTCATACAGGTCCTTCACTTGCTTAGTTAGAGTCACACCAAGGTATTTCATAGTTTTTGTAACGATTGTGAAGGGTACGTTTTCCCTAATTTCTTTCTCCACATGTTTGTCCTTTGAGTACAGGAAGGCTACTGATTTGTTTGAGTTAATTTTGTATTTAGCCACTTTGCTGAACTTGTTTGTCAGCTGTAGGAGTTCTCTGGTGGAATTTTTGGGGTCACTCAAGTACACTAACATGTCATCAGCAAAGAGTGATGTTTTTGTCTCTTCCTTTTCGATTTTTATCCCTTGATCTCCTTTTGCTGTCTAAGTGCTCCGGCAAAGACTTCCAGTACTATGTTGTATAGGTAACGGGAGAGTGGGCAGCCTTGTCGAGTCCCTGATTTCAGTGTGATTGCTTCAAGTTTCTCGGCATTAAGTTTGATGTTGGCTGTTGGTTTGCTGTATATTTCGGTTATTATGTTTAAGTATGGGCCTTGGATTCCTGTTCTTTTCAGGGCTTTTAACATGAAAGGGTGTTGGCTTTTGTCGAATGCTTTCTCAGAGTCTAGTTAGATGACCATGTGATTTTGGTCTTTGAGTTTGTTTATATGGTGGATTACGTTGATGGATTTCCTTATGTTATGCATCCCAGGGATCAAGCCTACTTGGTCATGATGAATGATCGTTTTGATGTGTTCTTGGATTCGGTTTGTAAGGATTTTGTTTAGTATTTTTGCATCAATGTTCATAAGTGAGATTGGTCTGAAGATCTCTTTCCTTGTAGGGTCTTTGTGTGGTTTAAGTACTAGGGTTATTGTAGCCTCAAAGAATGACTTGGGTAATATTCCATCTGATTGTATCTTTTGGAATAGTTTGGTGAGTATTGGTGTTATATCCTCAATAAATGTCTGATAAAATTCTGCAATGAACCCGTCTGGACCTGGGCTTTTTTTGGTTGGGAGGCTTTTGATGACCTCTTCAAATTCTTTAGGTGTTATAGGGTTATTTAGATGGTTTACTTGGTCCTGGTTTAACTTTGGGACCTTGTATCTGTCTAGGAATCCGTTCATTTCTTCCAGATTTTCCAGTTTTGTGGAGTATAAGTTTTTGTAGCAGGATCTGATGATTTCTTGAATTTCCTCAATTTCAGTTGTTATGTCGCCACTTTGCTTTCTGATTTTCTTAATTTGGATACTCTCTCTTTGCCCTCTAGTTAGTCTGGCTAGGGGTTTATCAATCTTTCTTGATTTTCTCAAAGAACCAGCTCTTGGTTTTGTTGATTTTTTTCAATGGTTCTTTTTGTTTCTATTTGGTCTATTTCTGCCCTAATTTTGATTATTTCTTGCCGTCTACTCTTTTTGGGTGTATTTGCTTCCTTTTGTTCTAGGGCTTTTAGCTGTGCTGTCAGGTTGCTGATGTGAGTTCTCTCCAGTTTTTTTTGGAAGCACTTAGGGCTATGAGTTTTCCTCTCAATACTGCTTTCATTGCATCCCATAGGTTTGGGTATGTTGTGTTTTCGTTTTTGTTGAATTCTAGAAAATTCTTAATTTCTTTCTTTATTTCTTCTTTGACCCTGCTATCCTTTAACAGAGCATTGTTTAGTTTCCATGTGTATGTGGGCTTTTTGTTGTCTATGTTGTTGTTAAAGACCAGCCGTAGACCATGGTGATCTGAGAGAATGCATGGGAGTATTTCAATCTTCTTATATCGATGGAGGCTCGATCTGTGTCCAATTATGTGGTCAATTTTTGAGATGGTGCCATGGGGTGGTGAGAAGAAGGTGTATTCTTTTACTTTGGGATAGTATGTTCTGTATATATCTATTAATTCTAGTTGGTTCAAAGTCTCTGCTAGTTTTGCAGTGTCCTTGTTTAGTTTCTGTTTCCCTGATCTGTCCATTGGTGAGAGTGGGGTATTAAAGTCTCCCACTAATATTGTGTGGGGTGAAATGTATTTTTTGAGCTTTAGTAGGGTTTCTTTTATGAATGTGGGTGATTTTTTATTTGGAGCATATATGTTAAGGATTGAGAGTTCCTCCTGACAGATTTCCCCTGTAATGAGTAAATAGTGTCCTTCCTTATCTTTTTTGATAACTTTTGGTTGGAAATTTTCTTTATTAGATATTAGAATAGCCACTCCAGCTTCCTTCTTGGAGCTGTTTGCTTGGAAGCTTTTTTTCTACTCTTTTACTTTGAGATAGTGTCTGTCTTTGTCTCTGAGATGAGTTTCCTATATGCAGCAAAAGCCTGGATTTTGTTTATGTATCCAGTCTGATAGTCTATGTCTCTTTATTGAGGAGTTGAGACCATTTATGTTAATAGATATCAATGAATAGTTGTTTCTGTTTCCTGCTATTATTGCTTTTTTGGGTTGAGTTGTGTCTGTGTTTTTTTCTTTTTTTTTAGTTTTCTTGTTTAGGAGTTTTCTTGTTCTTACTAGGCTGCATTTTCCCTCATTGTATTGGGTTTTCTACTTATAATTCGTTGTAGTGCTGGGTTTGTAGTCAGATATTGTGTGAATTTTGATTTGTCTTGAAAGTTCTTTGTCTCTCTATCAATGGTGATTGATAGTTTTTCTGGGTATAGCAGCTTGGGCTGGCACTTGTGCTCTCTTAAGGAGTGCATGATGTCTGTCCAGGCTCTTCTAGCTTTCATAGTCTCTGTTGAGAAATCGGGTGTGAGTCTGATTGGTCTGCCTTTATATGTTACCTGACCTTTTTCCCTTACTGCTTTTAGTATTCTTTCTTTACTTTGGGCACTTGATGTTTTTACTATTATGTGTCGGGAGGTATTGCTTTTCTGGTCCAACCTATTTGGAGTTCTGAAGGCTTCTTTTATGCTCGTGGTCATCTCATTCTTGAGATTAGGGAAGTTTTCTTCTATTATTTTGTTGAAGATATTTACTGTGCCTCTTAGTTGATACTCTTCTCCCTATTCTATTCCTATTATCTTTAGGTTCGGTCTTCTCATTGTGTCTTGGATTTCCTGGAAATTTTGGGTTAGGAGCTTTTTGTTTTTTGCATCTTCTCTGGCTGTTTTGTCTATGTTTGCAATGTTGTCTTCTGCCCCTGAGATTCTCTCTTCGATCTCTTGTAATCTATTGGAAAAGCTTGCTTCTGTGACTCCTGATTTCTTTTTTTTGGTGTTCTGACTCTAGGGTTATCTCTTTTAGTGTTTTCTTTATTGTGTCAATCTCTGTTTTAATTTCCCTCTTCCATTCCTTTATTTCTTTGGTTCTGTTTTTGTCTTGTTCTTTGAGTTCTTTGAGTGTTTTTCTTGTTTCTTCTTTAAAAGCTTCTGAATCTTTTTGCTTTTCCTCCTTTTCTTGTTTAAGTAACTCTATCAGCGTCTTGAGGCATGATTTCAGGTCTGTGTTTTCTTTTTCTGGAGTGTTTGGAGTTCCAATGTTTGCTGTTATGGGAGAGCTGGGCTCTGGTGTTGCTAGATTGTCTTGGTTCTCTTGGGATATACTCTTTCTCTTTCCTCTTGCCATTTTTTTTCAGTGATATGTTCTTACCTTTCCCTTGTATCTGGTCTGTTTCCCTGGTTCTCCACTGGTTCAGTTGTCAGATAGGTCAAGCCCTGTTTTTTGCCTCAGAGTCCTTGGGTGTGAGCAGAAGTTCCAACGTTCTGTTTCTGTTTGCTGGATCAGGCATGGCAGGGCAGGGCAATGAAGGGGTTGCACTTTCCTGGTGTACTCCACAGAGATCTCTCTGCTCCCCTGCAGCCCAGGTCTCCCATCCACCAGTTGCTCAGCCTCTACGAGCCTCCGTTCCAGGTGGCAGATGGGCCAGGCTCTGCTCTGCATCCGGAAGTCGCCTCCGGGTGGAAACTGAAGACTAATTTTCTGTTCCCAATCACAGTTGCTCAGCCTCTATGAGCCGCCAATCCTGGTGTCAGGTAGGCCAGGCTCTGCTCTCTGTCTTGAAGTCGCCTCCGGGTGAAAACAGAAGTTCTAATTTTCTGTTCCCAATCGCTGGATCGCGCAGGGCGGGGCAGGGCAAGGTATGGTGTGCACTTTCCGTGTGCACTCCACAGAGATCTCTCTGCTCCCCTGCAGTCTTGGTCTCCCACTCACCAGTTGCTCAGCCTCTATCCACAACTCTTGATTATGTTTAAAATAGAACAATATTGATCCAAGTAATTAGACAATACATATGAATTTAAAAATAGAACATTTCAAATAATAAAATGGATCTATGATCATTTTATATATCAAATATGCATTATAAACATATTTCAAAATAACTTGAAATTAAAATAAACCCGAAATATACTTAAAATTATTTTAAAAAGTATTTCTGCTTATTTTCATATTCAAATTTATTTAAATGTAGTCCTTATGCAGTGTTTAAAAACACTATGTGTTACTCAACAAAAGGGAGAATTTATTTCAATTTAGAAATTAAAATCATTTAATTCATTTATTAATTAGCTAATAAATTAACTAATCTTCATTATTTCCTTATATAATACATATTTATCACAGTTTCTTCTCCCTCCATGTTTTTCTGTTCTAACCTCACCTCCCCTTTCCCTCTGATCTACTCCTCTGTTTCTCTTCAAAAAGAAGCAAGCCTCCCAACTGTATTATCTGAACATATCATAACAAAATACCATAAGACTAGAAGTAATGCTTATTATCAAGGCTGGGTAACATAACTCAGTAGGATGTAAAGTGTGCCAAGAGAGGGCAAAGGAGTAAGAGACAACTTAATTTCCACTATTAGGAGTCCTCCTCATACCAGCCATAACATATGCAGTGGACCTAACACAAACCCATGTATGCTCCATGATTGCCACTTTTGTCCTCCTGAGCTCCATGAACCTTAATTATGCAGTTTTGTAGACTGTGTTCTCTTGATACTTTTAACTTTTCTGGCTCTTAAACTTTTGCTTTCCATTCTTTCATTGGATTCTCTGAGCTCCAATAGGAGAGAGCTGATGGAGATCTTCAATTTAGGTTCTCTCTCTCTCTCTCTCTCTCTCTCTCTCTCTCTCTCTCTATCTCTCAGCTGCTAAAGGGAGATTCTCTGGTGAGGATTAGGCTAGCCATCAATATATGATTATATCAGAATATAATTAGGAATCATCTTGTTCTTTTCCTTTCAACTTTAGTCCTCTAGACTATCCACCCTCCAGTTCCCATTCAACCAGGCTCTACTGGGCATAGATTCCATTTTATTGCGTGCATCTACGATTACAGCAGTCATTGGGTAACTGCAGTCATATGCCTTCATTGCCTTAGCATATCTTGTAGGCAAGATAGAGTGTAGGTAGAAGTTTTTATATACATTGGTGTGTTTGCATATGTGTGGTCCATAGGATATGACACTGTTGGAAGGTGTAGCCTTGTTGGAGAAAGTGTGTTACTCTGTTGGTGACCTATGAGACCCTCTTCCTAGCTGCTTGAAAGGCTGTCTTCGCTTGGTAATCTTTGGAACAAAATGTAGATCTCTCAGTTCTTTCTGCCACACCATTCCTAAATGATGATGTTGTGCTTTCTGCCTTGATGATAGTGGACCCAACTTCTAAATATATGTCAGCCCCAACTAATATTGTCCTCTATAGCAGTTGAACTGCTCATGGTATTTCTTCATAGTAATGGAAACTCTAAGACAAAAGTTAATACCAGGTACTGAGATATTGCTTTAATAAGTCTGACCATATTTTTATTTGGAGGAATATAGATTTTTAGACTGTGATTTTGAAAATCCATGGAGTCCTTTAAGTGGCATAATGGAACATCCTAAGATGAATATGGAAGATTATGGAAGACATTACTGCTGAGGGTAATTTGAACTCTAGATATCATTCTAAAAATATTTTGAGAAGAATTTGACTATCTTTTTCCCTTTTTTGAAGAGGCTACCCTAGGCTATTGTGGAAAGATTCATAGTAATTGCATTGACAATGGAAATCTCAAAAAACAAAAGTATAGACTGTGTCCTTTGGTTACTCACATGAAGAACATTTTGAACAAGTGTAGTAAGCTTAAAAATTAAAAATACTAAATATATAGTTCAAGTAATAAAAGTACATCAGAGAATGCAATGTAGCTAAGTCCCGTGTTTAAAAAGATAAACAGATTAAGGGGGTGTTGAGTTTGTTGTTTATTGATTTGCAATTGAACAGGAATATTTATATTAGGTGTTATTACTTAGTTATTGTTTAGGCTTTGATCTGAATCTTGAAGAATATAGGCCATGCAAATTTTAGGGACATTTTATTATGCACCTTTATTCCCAGGAGACAGATTCAAACACACCTCTTAGTTCAGGAAAAGTATGGTACCAGGGTAAGTTTCAAGTGAAGATACACTTATGTCCAGGTTTGGTCATCATACTTCAATCCCATCACACAAAAGATAAAATGTAGATTTCTGAGTTCAAGTCTGTTTATTGTGCAAGTTTCAGGACAGTGAAACATAAAGAATGAAGGGGTTAGTAAGCAGAAATCCGGTGATGATGTGATAAAACACAAATGTCCAGCTCCAGAGAGCAGCAGAATTAGACAGATTCAGCCATGTGGCTCTGACATTAGTAAAGACTAAAAGGGAATACTGACACAACTGGTTGTCAGAAGCTGAGAAATTTGCAATAATTAAGAAGAGACCAGTATTACTGACTTGAACTCTTCTTGGGAGTTATTTCCTGAGACCACAAAAGGAGCTCTCAAAAATAGCTGACATTGTACTTCATGATGCAGCTGGACATATTCATGTGTAAGAATAACCCAGGTGCTACTAATTTTGAAGTATAATCTGGTCACAAAGAGCCACTGAGACTTGGCACTAACTGGTCTTAGTAAAGATGCAGCCTAAGTTCCAGTTGACAGCCCAGGACTGATGTGCTCATGCAAAGAATTTGAGTGTTGGCAGCATGAAGGGAGTCTAGTAGAAGTATAGTTGCTGTGGAAGACCAGCAAATTGGTGATGGCAGTAGTGTGGGATGATCACTACTAATAGTACCAACAGTGGAATAGAGTCAGCAGGAGCCAAGAGTGCTACAAAGGGAAGAGTTGGAGAAGTGAATTTCAGAGAAGTGAAAAAGATTATATTTGGATTCCATCCATTAGAGCAAGAAGCTGTAAGTTGAAAATGCCTTGGATACCTCAATAGTTGACAGATCTGTGGGATGTCTGCTGAGAAAAGCTGCTAACAATGAGTGATACTAACTCAAGGGAACAGAGCCTGCTTCTCCTGAATGGCAGATCTGCCAAGAGCAGTCACCAAGGATAAATAGAGTTGGAGATCGGAAGAGCTCATTGACTTCCGGCTTTGAAACAAAGAGTGTAGTGTTTGCTCAGCAAGTTTTTGGTAAATTTTTTTGGATTTGCTTTGTTCCAGTATTTCCTGGATAATTAATTTTAGAATGGTAAAGTAAATCCTATTCCATGATATTGGAATTATGTAATATGCTTTTAGATTTTGATTTTTTTAGCAAATTACAGTTAAGAAATTGCATGAACCTTATGAGAGACTATAAACTTTGGACTTTTTAAATATTGATGAGACTGTGATATATTATACAACTAACTATATTTTATATTTTCCTATGGGTAGGTATAGCCCCCGTAGACTCAAGCCTATGTCAATGGAATGTGGTGGGTTGTTGGAATATACTTGGTCTATAAGGATTGGCACTACTGGGAGTTGGGCTCTTGTTGGAAAAAGTATATCAGTATAAAGGTAGACTTGGAGACTCTCCTAGTAGCTGCTTGGAAGAGAGTCCTTTCTTAGTTGCCTTTGGAACAAAATGTATAACTTTCAGCTTCTTCTCCATTGCCATGGCTGTGTGAAGGCTCCTATGCTTCCCAAATTGGTGATGATAGACTGAACTTCTGAACCTGTAAGTCAGCTCTAATTAAGTGTTGTGCTTTATAGTAGTTGCCTTGGCGATGGTATTCCTTCACAGCAATAGGCCTCATAATACACAGGTGCACCAGTCCTACCGTCTGGACAGAGAAGATAAAGTTGGTTCAGTCTCCATACCCTGACTTACTAAGAGTCATTACATGGGCCACCTATAAATAATCCTGAGAATTTCCATTTTATACCCATATTCACTCCAATTCCTGTGCCCTTTTTTCCTATTTTCCCCACACCAGATCCATCCTGATTCCATTCCACCCATCTCCAATATACCTGTAAAATATATTCTATTTCCCCTTCAGAAGAATATCTATGTGCTCCACCTTCTTTGTCACTTTGTGTCTCCAGGACAGTGGATTGTAGCATAATTACAAATTGCCTAATTACTAATATCCACTTATAATAGAGTATAAATCATGTTTATCTTTCTTGATTTTGGTTATATCATTCAGAATGATAATTCTCTACTCTCATTTATTTGTCAACAAAATTCATGATGCCATTTAATTTTTTTTGCATTTTTTATTGGACAGTTTCTGCATTCACATTTCAGAAGTTATCCCTTTCCCCCAACTGCATCGCCCCTCTCCCTCCCATTGCCTCCATGAAGGAGCTCCTTCTCCCAACCACCCTCTCCCATCTCAGTATCTTGGCATTCCCCTGCACTGGAAAAACAAGTCTTCATGAACCAAAGGTCTCTCCTCCCACTGATATCAGAAAATGTTATCCTCTGCTGCATATGCTCCTGGGCCATGGGTTTTTCTATGTGAAATCATTGGTTGTTTCTTTTTTTGTTTGTTTGTTTTGATTTGTTTTGTTTTTTTCTTACAACTCTATTTTTTTAAAGGGATACATGTACAGATTTTTAAAGTCATTTTGGCATAAAACTATGTGAATATATTTTTGCCAGTACTTAATTCTTTTAGAGGTTTGATAGCATGTATTGAAATACCGCTAGTTACATTTAGCATAAAGTACATGCAGGACAGAAAGTAAGATGGAAACAGTTTTCTTGATGTGTATAGATTGAGCATAATGATATTTGAATGCCGAAAAATGCCACAAGGTTATATTCTTAGATCTTGGATTATTAATGATTTAAGGTGCACCACACTCAGAGAGGGTGCTCTACATTTATTTTTATTTTCCTGAAAAGAACTGAGGCTTTCATTTTTTAGTCCTTGTTTTTCTTGAGCTTCATTGTTGGTGTTTTAATCCCTGGGAGCTGCAATGGGTTTAGTAAGCTGATAATTTTGTTCTTCCCATTGGTTTGCAGACCCTTTCAGCTCCTTCAGTTCTTACTCTGTACCCTTCACTGGGGTCCTCATCTTCAGTCTGATAGTTAGCTACAAGCACCCTCCTCTCTAACAGTATAGCTCTGGCAGAGTCGCAGAGAAGGCATTCATATCAGGTTCTTGCCAGTAAGCACTACTTGAGATCAGCAATAGTGCTTGGTTTAGTGGCTGCATATGGGTGTGTCCCCAGGTGAAGCAGTCTGTGGATGATCTTTCCTCCAATCCCTGCTCCTCTATTTGTCACAATATTTCCTCCTATGAATGTTTTGTTCTTCTTCCTAGGGACTGAAACATCCACTTCTGGCCTGCCTTCTCTTTGAGCTTCATAATTTCTGATCTTTTTGGGCTAGAATCTGATCAGAAGTGAGTACATGCTATGAGTGTTCTTTAGTGATGGGGTTACCTCACTCAGGATGATAGCTTCAAATTCTATCATGATGCCATGTTTAAACAGAAGAATAACATACCATTACATAAAAGTACCACATTTTCTTAATCATTATTATTTTTATTTACTTACATTTCAAATGTTATCCCTTTTCATGGCTTTCGCTCTGGAATCCTCCAATCCCATCTTCCCCCCACTAGATTCTATGAGAGTCAGATCAGGGTGGTCTTAGAAATGTTGTTGGTTTTGTTTATTTTGATATTAGAATCTTAAGTGATAGGTTACATGGAGGGTCTTACCAATTAACTGTTTGAAATCCTCTACAAAAAGACACAGCTCATCTTTTAGCAGCAACATTAGGTGGCTTATAGCTGTAAGTAAATTTACAGGAAAACTGTAGATTTCCTATGTCTTCCACTGTCAACAGCTCTAACATGCATATATATATTCTCTCCATTCCAGAAACATATGTATAATTTAAAAGTAAATGCAATTTTTTTAAAAAAATCAGGTTAACTAAGAGTCATGATTAACTCCTATATGTGTGTATATAATATTAAACTAAATTAAACCACAGGTTACTCTTGCTTGTATACCCTATGTAACTGCATACTTCTGAGACAAATCAAAGTAAATAAAAACACAAAAATATAAATTGCAAGTAAAAAATATTAGAAAAAATGTGACTCTCACCTATACATGTTGAAATACAAAGGAGAAGTTAATGTGTAAAAGTAGTTATGTTGAAGTGTCTGAAATATGTACAATGAGGAATAGACCTCTCCAAGGAGTGATGAAGGTATGTGCAGTTTCTTTCCTTCTAATCAAAGTCACAAAATCATGAGTTTTGAGTACTGTATCTAGATGTAGAGTTCTCTGTGATTATTTTTTTTAATCCAGACGTTAACCCTAACTTTACCTAAGTGTTTTTACCTTTTGTGGTTTTTGTTTCTTTGTTTTTTGTTTTTGTTTTTTGGGGCAAACTTAAATGTAGGTATAAGTGAGAAAGTAAAATGTAGATCCCTGTAAAATTTCTGAGGTAATCTCATGGCACATGGAATAAAAGAATGGGAAAACTTTACTTCACAATGAGGATATGTATATGCTGGGAACCAACTATAATGACTACGTAATTGGAAAAGTAACAAATCACTGTGATTATTTATAATTTTATGAGTCTCTTCAAATATTGGTGAGCCTAATAGAGTTTTCTTGGATATAGGAAACTTTGTAAATAAAGATTAAATACACTAGAATTTTGTCTTTGATATAATTTAAGTTAGGGTTATTTTAATATGTCCCATTGTATTAAATTATAATGTTACTTATTGATAAACAATGTGAAAAATTTTCTTCACTAGTGTAAATATCACTTTCTTAATATTTATGGTAATAATTTATAAAGAGAGAATAAGTATTTCTGAAAAGACCTGAATAAATAATTAAATTTTAAAGCTCACAACTTTACTATTAATAACTCTCCTTTAAGAATTTTTAAATGCAAGAAGAGAAAAATAGATCTGAAAGGACAGATTGACATATAAATGCTCATATTACTATGATGTGGGAAAATACAAATTGAGTTTGAATTTTGTTAGGACTTGAGAGACCCTGAGAAAAGTATATGGTGTTAGCCTTTTAGCACCTGTGCCCACGTTTTTTTTTCCCATTGCACACATAGGCTTTCACACTTGAATAATATAAAAAGCATGTAATTCAACAAAATATTAAAGTGATCTAAAATAACACTAAGTTGTTTCATAAGACCATTTAGAGATAGTTCAATTAATTTATATTAAATAAACCATGAACTCTCCAGTACGTATGTATAATATATAATATATATCCTCACACAGTCACTAACAGAATCGTCAATTATATCCATTTCTGCTGCTGTGTCACATCGGTTTATTTTAAAGTATTAGTATTTGTGGAGTTGTTTTTTTAACTTCTTCTTATAATAAGGTATTTACACATGTAAAATATATATATTCTAGATACAAAATTCCTGTACTTAATTGTTTTGCAAGCAGCTGTCAAAACTCTAAATCTCCATGGAGGTTAGAGAAAATCCACAAATTTGCATATTTCTGTTCTTCCCACATGTTTTAAAGCTATGGTCTCACTTTCTCTCTGTTTATTATATCTTTGTACCAGAATATTCAACATATGGAGAAAATACTCCCATAGTATTTCTTAACCATTATTTTTGAGAGTGTGAGGTCTTCTAATGTGCAATTCAACTGCACTTCTTTGGTAATTTCCCTGTGGTGGAAAGGGTCTCTTACCTATTTTACAGGAAACTCATATTCACTTCAAACCCATTAGGTTAGGTATGTGCTCTATATTGTTATTTTCTGCTGTGGCAGAAATGATGCACAGTGAAAGTATTCTTAAATTGTTGTGGACATTCAGAGATCTCAAAGATGTATCAGGTGTAGATTTTAAATGCAACTGACTGCTTTTTTGGTGTGTCAATTCATTTTTTCCATAAAAATTTGGTTATTTTATCCAAACACTTTATAAATACCTCTAAGTTTTAATCTAATTAGTACTTTTCTGTTAATGAAAAGTTATATTGTAAATGATGTCATACATGTATGATGATCATTGTTGGCTGTCAACTTTACAACATCTGGAATTAACTAAACCACAAGCTTCTGGATACACTTGGGGGAGATACTTTTCTTATTAAAATCATTTGAGTTGTAAAAACCCACTTTAATCCAGATGTTTTAGGATGTGGTATTTTCCTTTGAATATGGTAGGCCCAGGGAGTGGCACTATTAGGAGTTGTGGCCTTGTTTAAGGAAGTGCATGTATATGGGCAAAGAGAGCCTCCTCCTAAGTCTGAGGATGTCAGTCTTCTGACTGCTTTCAGATCAAGATGTAGAACTGTTGGAACATTCTCCAGCAACATGTCTTCCCTGGATGTTGCCACACTTTCTGCAATGAGGATACTTGACTGAATCTCTAAACCTCGAGCCCCAATTAAATGTTTCACTTATAATTGTTGCCCTGAAATTGGTGAGTCTTAGCAGAAACCCTAACTAAAACAGGAAGGAAGATATTTTAATCCATTTCTACTAAGGTGACATTGTTCATATTTAGTCTGGATCAAAACTTCTGGTGGTAGCCAATATATGACATGAACAAAAAAAGCTCTTCAGTCTTTGTCTGCTCAATGTCTGTTGCATTGACAAGTAAATTTCTTAAATAATAATAAGCCAATTTCTTTTGAGATATTTTAGCATATATTGAAAATGATCTGAGTGATTCAAGTGTGTGTACTTAACTACTATTTGTTTCTTGGACCCTCATTTGGAAGGCAGTTATAGTAGACTATAGCCTATGATCTTCCGTAATGAATCTCATATTAATATATATTTATAATGTATGTCTTTATTTATATATTTTATATAAATGTGCATAATTCATATACATTCTGTAAAGAGTATATACATTACACATTCTATATGTATGCATATTATATATGTTCTCTCTATACATGTTCTATATGTTTGCTTTCTATATGTATATTCTCTATATACATTTTATAAGTTCAGTTTCTCTAGAGAACCAAAACTAATGTGAGATACCATCACGTAAATCTATTACCTATTGCATTTAAATTTGTAACCTTTGCATTATTTTTTTCTGTTTGCTTTAGAGTACAGAGGATAAATACAAGTCTTTAATACATATTTATTTAATATTTATTTATTTTTTATTTTAATACATATTTATTTTTAATATTTTTATGTTTGCTTTTGATGATTTGACTTTTCTCGAGTAGACATGTAACATGCCTACTCTGGACAGGGGCCACATCCAAAGACCCAGACCTTGATGATCTATCTGGATTGTGACAGGCTACATACCTTTTATATATCTAGCTGGAATACAGACACAGACCCTCAGTCTCCTGGTTAAACCAGAGACCAAGCTTCTCTGCTGCCTTTCCTTTCCATGAGACACTTGCTATTTATAATTATGAGCCAAAATGGACTGATTTTCTATCATACTACTTTTCATCAAATACCAAGCAAGAGAAAATTAGCTAATGTTCTTATAAAATGGATCATCTATTGGGCATATGATCAGAAGTGGGATAGGTGGGTCTTCAAACTATTTCAAGTTTTATGATAACTCAGCAGATTGATTTCCAGAGTAGTTACATAGGTTTCTAATCCCACCAACAAAGAAGTGTTTCTCTTCCTCCACATCCTCGTGAGCATGCTAACACTTGGGTTTTTTATTTTGGCAATTCTGCTGGTTATAAGATAGAACCTTAGTTATAGTGATTAATATTAATAAGAGAGAGCCACCAATGCTTGCTATAACTGGCATAGTAATGTCATATGGCATTATGTGCTCCTTGGCATCTCCCCTTAAAACTTTTAATGTCTTTTCTTTGTTTTGTTTATTTAGTATTTTGATTATTTGATGTTCTGTATGCTTCTTGTACTGGCCATTTCTTTCTTTAGATTAAGGATATTTTTGTTTGTTTATTTTTGTTTTTGTTTTTCTATAATAATGTTGAAGATATTTTTAGGCCTTTTGAAATAAGTATTTTCAACCACTTCTATTTCTATTATTCTTACATTCTTTTTATTGTGTCCCACATTTCCTGGATGTTTCATGTTAGGACCTTTTTATCCTTGGCAATTTCTGTGACAGATATATTTTTTTTATTCTATGGTACCTTCTATGCCTGATATTCTCTTTTCCATCTTTTGTCTTATGTTGCTGATGCTTCTGTCTATACATCCTATTCCCTTTCCTAAGTTTTCTATCTCCAGTGTTACCCCATGTTTTTTTCTTTATTGCTCCCATTTCTAGTTTTAGTTTTATTAGATGTTGGTCCACTTTGTTCATTCCTTCACCTGCTTAATTGCATTTTACCCTTTATAAGGGATTTTTTTTTGTTTCTTCTTTAAGGGCTTCTATATTTTTTCTGTATTTCTATAAGAATAATGTTTATATTCACTTCAAAGGCTTGTGTCCTGCTTATGAGAATCTTGCTGTTAGGGAATGCTAGGATATCAAGGGCTTACTCTAGTAGGAGAGCTGTGTTCTGACAATGCACTGATTTCCATTGATGATACTCTTGGACTTACCTTCAGAGTTAGTATCCTGGGTGTACTGCATTGGATGAGGCCTCCCAGTAGGCAGATGGACCTGTGTGTCTTGGGTTAGAGGAGGCCTCTGGGAGTCATGTAGAACTGTCTCTTTGTTTGTAGCTGACCTCCTAGGAGACAGGCAGAGCAGTGGAGTGCAGTCCCACAATAATTGCCATAAATTTATGTGTAATTGTCATCTTGGAGGCTTACTGCTGAATAAACTCACATTGTCTTTCTGAACATTAGCTTTCAGGTTCAAGTTAGTTATTGTTGCTTAAACTTGTCTTCAAACTTAGTGATTCAAACTGGCTTCTCTCAGCTGCTCACTGAATCACTTTACTAGGCATCAAAGTACCTGTGGCAATTTGTTGTAGTTTCTGGTTCCTTCTTATTCTCTGGCTTCAAATATTGGGCTATCTGCACTATAAGCAATAAACAAACTGAACCTAACATATGAATTCAACTGCAGTGAGAGGACTGTACTGATTTAATATATCTCTCTCTCCCTTTCTTTCTCTTTCCCTCCATGCATTGTTCTTAAAATATTCCCTTTACTGGGCTGTTCTCCTGATAGGAATATCCTATCTCTAATTTATTTCATTCTCTGAATTGTCCTTTCGTCTACTGCCAAATTATACATCACATTCAAATATCACTGCTTCCTTCTACAAATGAATTTTACCTTAAAACTAAGAGCTAAGAATGTATCTACATTCTAGCCAGAGAGATTAACATATTGTTGCATGTCTGCATTCCAGCTGGATCACACAGCACTGTGGATGTGATTCTTGGCCAATGCAGCCTCTTGCCAGATAAAATTCCTCTTTATCTATCTAAATTTTTGTTTTTATGTCTATGGAATAATGAAAATAGTGATCTTAAAGCTGAAAGATGAAATAATTAATGGAGGAATCTTAACACTATGCTTGAGATACATATGTTCAGATCTTATGATAATAAAATATCAAAAATTATTTCATATTGGAGACAGAGTGAAATAAAAATAGAGAGGTTTTTTATGTCCTTTCTACATCTGTAAATGTTTTGCATAAATCCAAATATTAAAATTTTTACATAATACTTTTTTTTATTTCCACTGAATATATAATTGCTTTCATACAATATATTCTGATTATAATTTCTCCTCCCTGACTTATCTCAGATGCTCCCCACTTTCACACTCAAAAAAAGAAAAAGAAAGTCCATACTCTTTTTTACTCCAATTATAATACAAACAGACAACTAAAGGAAAATTAAAAATGATAAAATAAATGGCAAAATAATATCAAACAACATACAAAACAAAGACAAGAAATGCAGACAAAAGTATCTCAAGAAACACATATTCTCACATACAGAAATTTTATAACAATACAAATCCATAAAACTTAAGTTATACTTAGAGGATATGTAAGGTAAAACCACAACAAAGAATAATGCCCTGAGAAGCCTTTATAAACAAATAACCTCTAAAGATGTCTTTAAGTGCATTTTTGATTACCTACTTCTGAGTATGGAGCCTGGCCATAAAAAGTTTTATATATCCAGTGATACCCCATTAGAGAAAATTATTATTGTTTTGTTTCTGAGTGGTAATCAGTTAGAAATAACTTTTAGGTTAGGGATAGGAGTTTGCACCCAACTTTTCCTCCTACAAACAATAGCATTTCCAGAAAATACATGAATCAGCAGTAGGGACAGAATGTATTAATTTCTTATTTAAAGTTTTCTTTTGCTGTGAACAAGCACCATGATCAAGGGAATTCTGACAAAAAAAAAACATTTATTCAGGATGGCTTACAAGTTCAGAGGATATGTTTATTGTCATCAGGCAGGTGCAGTGTGCCTTCCAGTCTGCCACTGCACAGGAGTTGCTGAGAGTCCTGCATGTAGATCTGACCAGAGGCAGGAGAAAACTGACTCTTCTGCACTGAGCAGAGCATCAAATCTCACACCCAGAACTAGACATTTCCCCCAAAAGACCACATCTTATACCTGTACTATTTTCTATGGGCCAAGTATATTCAAACTACCACAGTTACTAATGCCCCAACTTCAGGCCACAGTAGATGTAGAAGGATAAGTAAGAGTTTAAGTCCAGCCTGTGTTACAAAGTAAGTTACAGACTAGTGTAGGCAATAGAATGAGATTGTACCTTAACATAAGACAAAACTAAACAACAGGAACAGCAACAACAAATGAATTTCATGATTCCAGCATCTATTAATCCCACATGGTAAAATTGACTTATAAATTAATGATGGAAATTAAAAGCATTTCCTGATACTAAACAGAGATGCCTTTCGTTTCCATGTGCAGCTTAGGAAGCAAAACTCTTATTCCTGTTTTTCGGGCTTACATGTGTAAAAAGCAAGTACTTCCAGCTTGGAGTTGGTTGTTTTTTTTGTGCTGGCATGCTGTTAATGAGCACTGCACCCTTCTCTTAGGAAAGGCTTCTTCCCCAGAGCCTCCCAGGGAATATGTGATCACCTTTCTCTCTCCTGACAAAGCTGGTGTTTTAATGAACATCCAGAGTTAACCTGTAGCTGTGTAACTTCCAGTCTTGTTTTCATGGAGATAAAATTTTCAAACCATGAAGAAACAAACAAACAAACAAAAACCCCAAAAACAAACAAACAAAAAACCCCTCTAAGAAGTATTCCTTTTTCTCCAAACTAGTGATTGATAAAAACTGCTGTCTTTGTAAAGATAGTGAAGAGAAGCTCCTCCAGGGATCATAAAAACATGCAGAAATTGTATTTTCAATGACTAAGGAGCTCATCACCCGGTTTTCACATTTCCTTTTGAAAGGAAAATAAAGTTTAACTGATTACTTCAATGCAGCTCACTATTTATCTAGATGCATTTTTGCATAGTTATATAATTCCAAATATCATAAAACATCTGGTTATTGGCTGCATTTGTTACGCCTAGGTTGTAGATTAGATTCGTGGATGAGCAATCTAGTTGCATGCAGAAAGAAAACTAACTTGATGGTATGATTGATCCAGGTTCACAGTCGGGCAGCAGGAGGGAAGATACAAACTTTTCCTATGAGAAGGTCTCTCATGTTAGCAGTATTTGCCCTTTATCTTGATTCACCACATGTTGTAAATACTAAGTAGTACATCTGCATTGCTGTTTTCCCCGCCAATTAATTCCCTATTTTGAATATTTTATTCAAAGGACTTTTTTTTAGCAAACTAGTTCTGAGAATACCATAGAAAAGCTGTTAAAGAAGTACCTTCCTGTCCTATGACCAGCATTAATAGGCCAATACAAACCTGAAATAGTCAAACAGTAATGTAGCTGACCAATACAGTATGATTTAGAAGAGAAGAGCAGAATTCAGCATATCATTTCAATTTGAGAGCACAGCATGGGATCTAAGTAAGTGGCACTGTTTCTAAGGGACTGACTGCAATGCTTCCTGATAGGTACAAGTCCACTTTGTGAAACCACATGGTGTGGCTGTCTTTCAAAGTTCAGAGTATTTCACATTTTAAAAGGCACACCTTTATGTATAATGCATTATATTATTTCTCCAGTGGGATTCAGGATGGTAATTGCAGGGGAATAAAGGAAGCAAAAATAGCATAATAACAATTCCCTAGATGTAAAATAATTATCTCTTAGCAAGGGTCATGGGAATGGGGTGGGTGTCACGAATCAGACTCAGACCTCAGAGTCAGTGCACCATAGTAGATGGAGAGTTATATACCAAAAATCACAGAAAAAGCCTTGCAACCACAGAACCACACATTTGATACCGTTTTCTGTATCTTTATATACTAACACAAACTGTGAAAAAAATGGAGAAAGGACATTTACAGAGTAGGTCTACCACATGGTAGATAAAATTGAAACTCGCTAACTAATAAGATATACAAAATGGAGGTTGCTTGCTTTCTTACACTGTAGCCTCATTGTGGCCAGTTCATTCACATCTCAGTAAAAATCAAAGCCTAAAATCTGTTAAACAAACATGCTGCATTAGCAAAAGCATGTTCACCTGAGGTATCACAAATTATCTTTATGGTAACATTAGAATAGTCCCTTCATTTGTTATCATTGTTCTTTGTCTCCAGCAAGTGATGCTTCATTTATTCATTGAAGACTGAAAACAACACATAGTTCTTAGAATGAAGCTGTGGTTAGAGTTTGTCCTGGTTTAACATAGTGCCATAATAAGTTTCCAAATGAGATCTGTAACCTCATTTGCCACAAATGTTTGCAAGGTCACTGTACAGCATTTTGCATAATTCTTCTGCAATTCTCCCATTCTGTTCTAACCAATTGGATAGCTGTTGGCCACCACTAGGACATAAGTGCCAACATTTGAGCTTTTTTACAGACATCGTGAAGCTCAAAAACAAGAAAGGCACAAATGGAGATGCTTTAGTCTTTTTTAGAAAGGAGACCAAGACAGTAAGGAAAGAAAATACAGGGGAAAATAGAGGAGCAGAGACTGAAGAAAAGACCATCCAGAGACTGCCTCACCTGCAGGTCCATCCCATATGCAGCTGCCAAACCCATGAACTATTGCTGATGCTAAGAAGTGCTCACTGGCAGGATGCCTCCTCAGAGCATCTGCCAGAGACATACTGATATAAAGGAGGATGCCTGCAGCTAACCATTGGACTGAACACGGGAACCCCAATGAAGTTGCTAGAGAAAGGACTGAAGGAGCTGAAATGGTTTGCAACCCCATGGAAAGAAGAAATTTGTCAACCAAGCAAACCATCCAGAATTCCCAGGGACTAAAACACTACCCAGTGAGTACACTTGGAGAGACTCATGGCTCCAAGTGCATGTAGCAGAGGATAGTATTATGTGGGAGAGGATGGTTGGGAGAGGAAACACCTTCATGGAAGCAAGTAGAGGGGAGGGAGAAAAGGGAATAACATCTGAAATGCAAATTCCGAGAATATTCATTAAAAAGAATTAGAACATAAAAATCAAAAAGTGAATAATATGTCATTATACTATTCAATAATTTTGAGTTTTGACATATACTATTGTAGAGTCAACCAACTTATATTTCATTAGGAAAAATACAGAAGCCACATTGTTTCTAGAATTAAAGTGGTCTCAACTATTATAAAATAGGAATTTCAAAAAAGTTATCATAAGTTCTCCCAGAAAACTTTTGAGGTAAATATACCTAATGAATATTTTTTGTTATACAAATAGTATACATCCCATGCAAATGTTTTGGAAGATGTTAACATATCCTAATATAATATGAACAGGTTAATAAAATCTTAGGTGATGTGTTTTATATATATTAGTTAACAATTGCTTTTGCAGTTTGCCTATATGTTACATACAACCTTTGTTAGAAACTTGAGAAAACTTTTTGAACAAAATTAACTCTTCCTAATATCTTGTAAGGAAGAAAGAAAGTCTTTAACAAACTGTCATAGGATCTCAAAACTGGCTTTAAAATTATTATTTCCGTCTAATTAAAATAATATATTGGCATTAGCCTGCATCTATGTCCTATATTTTAATATAAAAATAGTATCATAGCCAGCAGTATTTCAGCACTGGAGAACTTTTTCATAGCACTGTTTTATATATTATAATATACATGTAAGTATACCAAAATTAAGGTCTATTTCAGATCATGAACTTTAGATGTCATATGAATATTTATTTATATATGCCATGTTGAGCTTCCATAATCACATGAGTATAAGATTATTCATAACAGTTAAAACAGAATTACAAAGCCATTAAAAAGCTTCAATAAAGTATGCCATTGATGTGTATATAAACTAATCCTTCACAAAAGTCATGTTATTATGTTTTTCTAAAGCATTTGCACCTTTCATATGTGGCTTGTTTATGAATATATACACCTACATATGTAACTTTGCATCTCTATGCATACACATTTATATAATGAAACTATAAATATGTATAAAGTGAAACTATATATCTTTGTGTATAAATTACTATATACAAGTATGAACATGCCCATGTACTTGGCATAATGTGGTTGGTACACATATTTATGCATATGTATGTATGCCAAAGGCCATTCTTGGATGCTATTCAGGACATATCCATTTTGTTTTTTGATGCAGGAATATAGGACTCACCTATTCAGTTAACAAGCTCAGAAATACACATTATTTTTTCACCAATGGCATTGCTATACTTGACTTTCTACAGGGTGAGAGGGAAGTCAAACTTATATCCTAAACTTGAGTCATGTGCACATGATAGAATAAGCCTTCTCAATACTCTCTAATCATCTCAAGAAAACTTACAATTTAAGTTTTCTATGTTCAGATTACCCAGAGTTCCAACTCAGCAAGCCCCATCTTCTCTAAAGTGAAAGTTAAGGCATAAAAATAGCCTGTGCTATCCTTATTCTTGTGGGATGAATGTAAATAAAACAGGCCTCTTGCTGTAGTGCTGGAGTTAGTTACAAAGAGTTCATCACAAAAATGCAGGGCTATGTGTTGGCAATGGAGGTTAAAATAAAGTAAGTAGACAGCCAAAGACCTACCAACCACCATGCTCACAATGCATACAGAGAAAGACCTCCAGACACTTGCTTTCTAACAGACAGTGCAGGTGTTAGGAGACAGGGAGGGCTGCCACTCCTACCACAATCCTGCCATCATGACAAGGTGCTCCAAAAGGCAGTCACCCAGAGGTCTGCCAGCTAGTGGCCCAGGTAGGCATCATGTTTCTGCGCATTATGTATTATTCTTGTGGTATTGAAATGCTGATTTCTCTGATCTCATAAATTGTTTCATTCCAGACACGACATTATAATCAATGTCAAAAATCTCCTTTTGGGAGTTTGTTTGAGAAGTTCTTACCACTCATTTTCTGTTCAGTGGCTGGGCATAAGAGCATAAGAAAAATAAGGCAGGAACTTCCTCCAAAACATGTAAAGGGGAAGGAAGAAAGAAAAGGAAAAAAAGAGAAAGGGACGAGTGAGAGAAAGGAGAGAGAGGGAGAGAAAGCAGATGCAAATTGCTCCCAAGGAGGAAGCAGAATAGTGTTTTTCTGAGTTCAACAGAAGATACAAGGCTTAGTAGTGTGTATTTAGTAGGATGGTTGGGAGGTACTCAGATTTGATCAATTTAAATCAATCTTGATCGGATGAAAAATTTGTAAATAAATCTTGGTCTTTCTAGGATGTTATTTGAGATAGATTAATTCACTAATACATTTATATTAAAATAATCAATTTTATAGGCCTACCTGAAGCCAAAGCCACTACAGTGTACAAATGTCTGAAAGAGAGATAGGAGAGAAAGAGAAACAGAAGTTTGTGCATTTTGAATGGAGATGGGAGGAAGGAGAGAAATAACCTTTTGTGAGTAGTCAGCCCTGCAGTGTCAGGCCATGGGGTAAATTTCTGCCCTTGTCACCTAAGAATCGTGTCTGGGTTTGTGCGTATTTAGCTTGTATATCCATAAGCTGAGCATAATTGGCCCTACTTCTCACTTGAAGCAGCATCTGGGACAGCAGGCCCAGTGTCTCACTCAGGCAACATAATGACCTTGGTAGCAGGGGCATGGTTAAGCCAGCCTTAGTACTTAAGAATGGAAGACCTGTCCCTGCCTATCATTTTCTGGATGGTATGTATAAAGGGGTCATTTCCCTACCCATGCTACTTCTGGTGGTCAAAGGATCTGACCTGTGTGTCATTGGAGTAGGAACAATGGTCCTGCATCTGGCCAACTACTCTGAAGGGAGTGGGCACTATACCTTGCCTGAATAACACAGTAGAACAGGTGGAGAAGACACTGACTGCAGAGCCAACCATGAAGGCAGTAGCAAAGAGGAACTTGCCCTTGACACTCATCTGGCTTAGCATGGATGCCAGGTGATGCCCTCATCACCTATGGTAGTCAGGAGAGCTTACCCTGAGACCATGAGAGCAGATGGGCTAGGCCTACATCTTGCCTGAGAAACACAGTGAAGTTGTCAATGATGGTGAAGACAGGTCAGCTGGCCCCATGGATGTAAGAGTGGTAGATCTGACCCAGCTCTTCTGGGACTGCAGGACTTGGGAGAACAGGATCTATGCATGAACTGAGCAGCACAGTGGAGCTCACTGTGGAGGTGTGGGTACTGGTGAGGCACCCCAGAGCCTGAGAGCTGATCCAGCCTCCAGCTGTTGCTGGCACTGGAAAGCCTAATCAGAGCAGTGTGGAGAGTTCACTCCGGTGATGTAGAAAAGGAAGAGCTGACCCACTGACCAGCTCAGCTACAACTCAAGCCTAGATGAATGGCTCAGGGTTGGCCCACATTAACATCTATATCCTCTATGAACTCTTGGGGTTATTGAAAGGACCAGTAATGCTGATCCAAAGCTGCAGGATCTCCATGAAACAGAACAACAACTGGATAACTGGAAAAGTCCCAGAGAGGATCCAATATTGATGAGGGTCAAAAAAGCCAGAGGCCTTGAACCAGACAAATGATTCATCGCCATGAACATTCCCATGTCAAGATATGTGGACAGAGGGATAAACTGTAGGACACACCATGATATACATAGCTTCCATGGTGAGATGTTTTGTGAGCTTTGTTTTGTTTGGCTTATTTTGTTTGTGTGCATGTCTGTTTTATTTTAGGGTGAAGTTTAAAGAATCGAGCATGGACAGCAGAGGATGGGGAGATGAGCCGGACTGTGGTGCATGATGTGATTCTCACAGAGAATAAATAAAGGAAAAAACAAATAACAACAAACAAACAAACTCCAGGCCTCTTCAAACTGGAACTCTCAGGACACAAGAACACAAAGGGCAATAGACATCTATTTAAATGTCCAAGGTTTAAACAGGCAAATTAAAACAAAGAATACGATATTAAAATCATCTTTTTTCTCTTAATTAAATGAATATCTTCCAAGTTTCTAAATTTCTTAGAACTATTATACTTCTTTTTACCGCAGTAGACCTTGTTTTTTTTTTTTTTTTTTCTTTATTTAGAGTGTCTTTTTCTTATAAATTCTGGTTTTAACTACATTTCTTTGATTGCTTCCCTGTAATGTCCACTTTCTCACCTATACCAAGGGTCAGGTATAGGCCTCTCTCTGCCTTCTATGTATTAGACAGTAGCAGTGGTGATTGCTCATTGATAGCAGGGAGGGGAATGGGTCTTCTGGGATAAGAAAATCTTTGAGATGCAAGATAAAGTGGGGCCAGGCAGTTTTGTTCCTGAGCAGGCAGAGCCTCCCAGACATGGTCCCCTGGGCCTAACTGCTCCCCTGCCTTCACTGATCCACTAAATTTATTGCATTATCCTCACCTAACATAATCCTTAGCCTGTTTTCTGTGTGAAAGTGATTTTGCCTCCTAATTCCCTGGCCTTCTCCCTCTTTTGTTTCCAAGCAGCAACTGCAGCTGCTTAGTGAGAGCCCTGAACACATCAATCAGTTTCACAGCTAGAGGACAGTGATGGGGACTCCGACTTTTCTTTCTTTCCCTTTTTTCCCCCTCATTTTAAACTGGCTGCTCTCTGGGAACCACTTCTTTGCATAAAGTGGAACATGCAGGCTGAGATAAAGAAAGCAATCTGTGAGCAGCTGGACCTCTGCTACAACTGGGGATGGGGAAGAAGAGGAAACTATGCTCTTCTCTGCTGAGAAGCCTTGCAATGACCTAATCCTGCTCTCTAATCCTGCTCTCTCAAGTCTTTTTTTTTTTTTTTTTGGCCACTACTCTGAATCACTGTCTGATTATGACATAAACACAATGAGTTCCCAGCATCTGATGAAACAAACTTTGTTCAAGTGGCACTGAGTCTCCGGGTCACTCATTTTTACATTGGCTCCAAGCCTGAACCAAGTGTACTTTTCTGCATGGAGAAACTAATATAAAAACCACTACCTTGGAAACTTTGAGGTAATGACCCTTCATATAGATTTCAAACTAACTCTCAAAAGAGAGAATGATAAGACTGTAAGTGTACAATTTTCTGCAGGCTTGCTAGAGACTTTCTTCCAGGATTCACAGCCTAATTACACCTATGAAATGCCTGTGTTCATGGTTTCTGAACTAATTCCATCAAAGAATAAATATTTTTCTGTTTAGCCATTTATCAAAGACAGAGCTTTAAGATGCATCTTAAGGGCACTAGACACTCAAAATCTTGAAAGAACCATCATGTTCAAGCCTACTTTTACTTAATGCAATGATTAAACTAAGAGAACAGACCTCGTTTCTGAGAAACACCCTCACCATAGTGCACCTGAGGACCATAGGAGGATGTGGGAGACAAAAGTGACATCATACAACTAGGAGTCACTTGGAAGTTTATTGCTACATCTTTAAGACAGAGATTGCACATATAAGATTGAATAGTTTTAGGGACTATCAAGTTGACAATAGTCCCATAGTGGAATGGAGTCCGTGAGGCACTGTAAGTGAAAGTAATGTTCCGTGCTAGGAGACAAAGAAGCAGGAGTTAACTAATTTTCATCTTCATTGAACTAAATAATACACACAAACATGCAAACAACTACACCTTAATTTCAAAAGAAATTTCTTCTTGGTGCAGGAAAATAGTTTGTTAGAAAATAAAGAATCACATGAAAAATAAGCAAACACATTATCCTTGTAAAAATTGAGCATTTCTAGATTTGTCCAGAGCTAGAAATATGATACAGTGCTAATTTCTTAATGTTGTGTCATTTTTATTGCCCATCAATAAGCTAAAGCAATTAATGATTAGTATCTTAGAAGCGTCATTTGGTGTATACTTCTGTTTTATTTACAATAAGAATATTAGCAAGGGCAGATACTGTAAGTGAAGTTGCTACTAGGTTCTACTGTTGAGTTTCTTCATTACTCAAAGGGAAGCATGTGATTAGTTTGTTTAACGTGTTGCAGAGCTACATGGATACTAGAAAAACAAGAACAATTTTAGCACAAGGCTCTGTATAAAAAGAGAGGAAAGATAATAGTCACAAGGCAGACTCATCTGGATTAAGGATTTTCAAGCATAAATGTGTTTCTATAATAAGGATTTGTGATTTTGTTTTTGTTTTTTGTTTGTTTTTTAGGGTTGGTATTTTATCCATTCCATATGCTTATATTGAACAAGGAATTAGATGTACTAATAGCCAAGTTCCTTTTTTATAGGTTTATTTCTGTATAAATATAAATTGTTATTGTTTAAATACATGAATTTATGCATACATATATATGTAAGTATATAATGCATATATATATTTCATATTTACATGTATGACACAATAAATAATTTAGAATAAATGACCTATTTTTACAATTTTCCTCAAAAGTGTAGTTAGTGGAGCACCATGATGTGTTTGTTTAATAAGGCATTTGCTAACAAGACTGATGACCTCAAATCAGACCCTGGTACACAGATGGTATATGAGAGTGTCAGCACCATCAATTTGTTCTCTAATGGCCACTTAGACATAAGTACCACACCCAAAGAAAATGGAATATTTTAAAAAGATACAGTAAAGTTGTTCATTGACTGCTAGATCAAAAACCTGACTAGTAATATAATTTATATTAAGATATGTATTAGTTAAAGGAATTAAAGGAGTCATTACCCCAAAGTAACCTCATTATAAAACAGAGATCATCCATGAGAATAAATTCTAGGAAAGTTTATTGATATAAGCAAATGTCATACCTCTGAGTTTCCCCCAGAATATGCTCTTATGGGAGGACATTGGAAATCTTCTCCTTAACTAACCAACTAACTAACTAACTAATTAACTAACTGATTGACTGACTAACAATATTTTGGTTAGGAAAATGCTGTATGGACTCACTGTACACTGCCTTCTGTTTTAAAGAAGTAAAATAAGGCAGTATACTGAAGTAAAATTTTATTCTGACTATAGGATTGTGAAAGGGATTTTGGTTACCTGACACAATGGATTAGATTTTCATATTGAGAAAATGGCATGACACTGAGTTAAGGCAAGATAGAAGCTATGCATCAGGTAAATCAGCCTAAGGGGTGGAACTTCAACTTCGGTGACTTTGAAGGGGGTGTGTTATTTATGAGGTCATGTCTTCACTGTGGCAATTAAACATAGGTGTTCACTAGAGTTTTCTTTAACCATTCTGTACTTTCCGAAATACTATAATGTTTGCAACACTACTCCTATGGATACCCAAACAAACATTTGGTTACTCCACATAAGAAATTAATGAGAGACTGAAGTAAGGATGCCATCAAAGTACAACATAGAAAATCCAGAAGTTTTAGTTGTGTTTCAAGAGTATAGATGAGGGTTTAGGTACACAGTAGAAATTACTCAAAAAGTTTCATTGTTGAAGGCCTTACCCAGAATGGGCAGCAGTTCACAGAATCTGAAAACCTGTACCAAAGCACACAACTTAAAGACTCTTTTTCAGATAGCTCACTATCAGAAATGCTATCCTGTATCTGCTTTTTTTCGTGATGGTTAGCTATTTTGAGATTCTATACCAGCAGTCCTTACTGTTTATGTATGCTTAGAGAGAGATGAGCCAAACCTATTTGGTAAAAATCAAGAAATTCCAAAAGCCACTGAGTCATTTATTTCCTAAGTAAAAAGAAATCCCTTATAGGAAAAAATAATTCATCTCTCTTTAGTCGGAACAAAGCATCCTTACCAGGGAATTTTTCATCTCAGAAGAATTTGCTTCCCAATGGAAATGTCAATCAAACAAGGACAGATTATACTACCCATGACTTTGCTTATTGAAAATGGAAGGTACAGGTATGTTTTCAGATAAAAAAATATGATTTAACAATTTTTTCATAATTTATAGTATCTGTATAACTAGGACTTTAAAGGATCATTTATCTGATGTGGTGTTGGTAAAGATCTTTTCCCATTCTGTTGGCTACCGTTTTGTTTTCTTGACAATGTTCTTAGCCTTACAGAAACTTTGCAATCTCACTAAGTCCCATTTATTAATCTTTGACCTTAGAGCTTGAGCCATTGGTGTTTTGTTCAGGAAATTTTCTCCTGTGCCTATGTGTTCTAAGGTTTTCCCTACTTTCTCATCTAATAGTTTCAGTGTATCTGGTTTAATGTGGAGATCATTGATCCACTTACACATGAGCTTTGTACAAGGAGATAAAAAAGGGTCTATTTTCATTCTTTTGCATGCTGAGTGCCAGTTGGACCAGCACCATTTGTTGAATAGGCTGTCTTTTTCCATTGAATGTTTACTGCTCCTTTGTCAAAAATCAGGTGACCATATAAATGAAGGCTCATTTCTGGATCTTATATTCTATTCCATTGATCCACATGCCTATTTCTGTACCAGTACCATGCAGTTTTCAGCACAATTGCCTTGTAATATAGCTTGAGGTCAGGGATAGTGATTCCCGCAGATGTTTTTTTGTTGTTGAGGATGGAGTTCGCTATTCTAGGTCTTTTGTTATTCCATATGAAATTGCACATTGATCTTTCCAATTCCATGATGAACTGGGTTGGAATTTTGATGGGGATTGCATTGAATCTGTAGATTGCTTTTGGTAGGATGGCCATTTTTAAGATGTTGATCTTTCCAATTCATGAGCATGGGAGATCTTTCCATTTTCTGAGATCCTCCTCAATTTCTTTCTTTAGAGGTTTGAAGTTCTTGTCATACAGGTCCTTCACTTGCTTAATTAGAGTCACACCAAGGTATTTCATAGTTTTTGTGACGATTGTGAAGGGTACCTTTTCCCTAATTTCTTTCTCCACATGTTTGTCCTTTGAGTATAGGAAGGCTACTGATTTGTACAAGTTAATTTTGTATCCAGCCATTTTGCTGAACTTGTTTATCAGCTGTAGGAGTTCTCTGGTGGAATTTTTGGGGTCACTCAAGTACACTATCATGTCATCGGCAAAGAGTGATGTTTTTATCTCTTCCTTTCCGATTTGTATCCCCTTGATCTTCTTTTGCTGTCTAATTGCTCCAGCCAGGACTTCCCGTACTATGTTGAATAGGTAGGGGGAGAGTGGGCAGCCTTTTCGAGTCCGTGATTTCAGTGGGATTGCTTCAAGTTTCTCGCCATTAAGTTTGATGTTGGCTGTTGGTTTGCTGAATATTGCTTTTATTATATTTAGGTATGGACCTTGAATTTCTGTTCTTTCCAGGACTTTTAACATGAAGGGGTGTTGGATTTTGTCAAATGCTTTCTCAGCATCTAGTGAGATGACCATGTGATTTTGATCTTTGAGTTTATTTATATGGTTTATTACATTGATGGATTTCCTTATATTAAACCATCCCTGCATCCCAGGGATGAAGCCTACTTAGTCATGATGAATGATCGTTTTAATGTGTTCTTGGATTCGGTTTGCAAGGATTTTGTTGAGTATTTTTGCATCAATGTTCATAAGTGAGATTGGTCTGAAGTTCTCTTTCCTTGTAGTGTTTTGTGTGGTTTAGGTATGAGGGTTATTGTAGCCTCAAAAAATGAGTTAGGTAGTATTCCATCTGATTCTATCTTTTGGAATACTTTGGAGAGTATTGGTGTTATAGAGGCCTAATATCCAAGGTATACAAGGAACTCAAAAAGCTAGACACCAGAGAATCAAATAACCCTATTAAAAATGGGGTACAGAGCTAAACAAAACGTTCTCAGTTGAGAAACACCGAATGGCCTTGAAACAACTGAGGAAGTGCTCGACATCCTTAGCCATCAGGGAAATGCAAATCAAAACAACCCTGAGATTCCTTCTCACACCAGTTAGATTTGCCAAGATCCAAAAATCAGATGACAGCAGATGCTGGAGAGGTTGCGGAGAAAGAGGAACACTTTTTCACTGTTGGTGGGGTTGCAAACTAATACAACCACTTTGGAAATCAGTCTGGCGATACCTCAGAAAAATGGATATAGTACTACCTGAAGACCCAGCTCTTCCACTTCTGAGCATATACCCCAGAGACACTTTAATACACAACAAAGATATATGCACCACAATGTTCATAGCAGCTCTATTTATAATAGCCAGAAGCTGGAAAGAACCCAGATGTCCTTCAGAAGATGAATGGATACAAAAATTGTGGTACATTTACACAATGGAATACTACTCAGCCACCAGAAACAATGACTTAACCAAATTCTTAAGAAAATGGCTGCATCTAGAGAATATCATCCTGAGTGAGATAACCCAGTCACAAAAGAACAGACATAATATGCAGTCACTGATAGTGGGATGCTAACCCGGGAGGCTTGCACTCCCCCAGAAACAACTCACAGACTGTATGAAGTCCAACAAATAAAGAAAACAAAAAAAAAAAAAAAACATATTTACAAAACAAGAAGACTTTGACTATTTCCATATTGCGTTTTGTTTTGCATGTACTTTATGCTCATGGTAACTATTAGGTTTTCAATGCATACTGTCAAGCCCTTGAAAAAATCAAGTACTGAGTAAAAAATATATTCACATAGTTTTATGTAAAAATTATTTTAATATCTGAAAAAACAGTATGAACAAAAATGTATAATTTTAAGCAAAAAATGTTTAAAATCTGTACATTTATCTTTGTTTTGTAAAATAAAGTCGTTTAAAAAACTAAATAAAAAATGAAAAATAAAAAAAAGAACAGAAAAAAAAGGATCTTTTAAAAAATTCAAAAAAAGAAAGAGACATATTTTAGATGTGTGTTAATGCATTAATGAGTAAGTACACTATTTTGCTGCTCACATGGCTGAAAATCTGAAAATCACAATATCTTAATAACAACCATTAGTACCCACAAATTATTTCTTAATATCAATTTTATACCATTATCTACTGAAATAAGCAGGTCACCCAAAGCAACCTCTTTTTTAGGTAGGAGAATATACAGACATTATTAACACAGAAAAATTGTTTCAGTGGTAAGTAACAAGCAGTCAGACACTGTGAATCTCTTTTCTCATCTTCCTCTCTACCACTGATCTCTTTCTTTCCACCCCTAAACATTTTGTTTTCTCTCATCATGAGTCTTCCTCATAATATTCCTCTAATAAAGTATTAGGAAAAGTAGCCCACAATTCCTTAATACTATAAAATTTATTATAGTAGTAAGTGACAATTAAAATAGGTAATACCCTCCCGTTCAAAGCCTGAATACCTATAGATTAGGAGATCTGTTAACATAGCTTCAAGCGTCAAGTTGTAGAGTAGCTTTGATTTGGAGGTTATTAGAGAAAATGAAGAAAAGATAAGTCATAAACGCACTTGGTTTTCTTCATGCTTCCTAGATGGTGTAAGCATTCTCCATTTACAAAGCTGTTAGAGACATTATTGGTAGGAGTCATGGTGTCATGTTCCTTCCCTGCATAATAACACACTTTCATACAGATTTTGTCTGTTTATATTTTCTTCACCAGCCTGATTCGCCTTCTTTCCAATTTGTGCCCTCCACTACTATCAGCTTTGACACTCTATTCCACTGTCTAAATGCTATCTAGCAATCTTTCCTCTGGGTAGATATTAAAGATAAATGAAACAGCATGGCAACACAATATACATACCCTCTGTTCACAGCAAAATTAGTCACAAGAGGGAAAAGAAGAGAAAAATACAGAATCCTTCAGTGAAAAATAATGCAAATTTTTCCATTGACTATTGTCCAACTATTAAAAAAATAAAAACATGCCAATTATGACAATATGGATGAATCCAAGATACAATAAACTAAGTACAAATGCATCTTTAAATATCTGAGCATGTAATATGACAGTGATAGCAATTTATCTTTCCCATATTATATGATTGCTAATTTAAGATAAAGAAATTAATGCAATAGAAATAAAAATAAGAGTAATCAGTGAGTTATTTGGTTATAAATATGTATGAATCATCAGAATTAATTGCTAAATACATATACACATATGCACACACATGCATGCACATACCAGTACTGTGGACACCATTGACCAATAATTGACTTTACCACATTTACACTCTTCAATTACTTCATAAAAGTTTCAAATTCACAGGTCTTACAATGCTTTAAACATTATGTTTGCTTTATATAAGACTATATACATTCATTAGCATTTCACTTACACTTTCTTGATCATTATTTTAAATGCTTTATCCAAACAGTGTTCACATAGTCTTGCTTAAGTGTGAACCCACAAATACTTCATGATAATCAGTGTGGTTAGCCTGATTTTCAGATATAATAATTAACTTATTCTTTTTGGGAGTCACTACCAACCTGCACCAGCTCTTTTAGTCTCTGTTTTCATATCTATAATTAGAGTTTACCTTGCAGTTTGCAAAATTTAAGGGCATTGAAAAATATAGAAGTTGTAATAATTTAAAATAATTAAACTATTGCCAGGTATAAACAACCCTAAAGAGGCTGGTATCTCTAATTTTTGGAAGCAGCTTTGGGGGTATATTCCATATTTTTATTAACTTATTTATTTCATAAAATATTATCACATCTCATAAAATTTGTTACAAAATATTATATGATAAATACACGATTTCTTTTCTTTTCTTTTTAAGAAGTTCTGAGGCTTTCACATTTTGGCCTTTTTTCTTTTTGGCCTTCATTAGGTCTGTGAGTTCTTTCTTGAGTATTCAGAGCTTTCTGGAGCTAGTATCTAATTATCAGTAACTGCATATGTATTTTTTGACTGGGTTACCTCACTCAGAATGATACTTTCTCATTCCATTCATTTGCCTAGATATTTTGTAAACTCATTGTTTCTAATAGATGAATAGTATTCCACTGTGTAAATGTACCATACTTTCTGTATCCATTCCTCTGTTGAAGGACATCTGGGTTCTTTCTAGCTTTTGGTTATTACAAATAAGACTGCTATGAACATGGTGGAGCATGTGTCTTTATTATATGTTGGAGCACCTTTGGATATATGCCCAAAAGAAAAATAGCTGGGTTTTCAGGTAGCACAATGTTCAGTTTTCTGAGGAACCTCCAGGCTGATTTCCAGAGTGGTTATACTAAACTACAACCCCACCAATAGTGGAGTATTGTTCCGTTTTCTTCACATGAATCCTTTTTTTGTTTCCCTAAAACCAGCCATTTATATCTGCTTAGGTAAAGGTACAGGAGTTTGTTGGTGTATTTACAGCTGGGTTTTGTCCAGATATACTATAACTTAGTGTCTGTATTTAATATTGACAACCAAAAATATATAAATATCTTCCATCTATACACAGCAGGGCAGCATCCTTACCAGCATCTGCTGTCATCTGAGTTTTTGATCTTAGCCATTCTGACTGATGTAAGGTGGAATCTCAAGTTTGTTTTGATTTGCATTTACCTGGTGACTAGGAATGTTTAGCATTTTTTAGATGTTTATTAGCCATTCAGTGCACCTTAGTTGAGAATTCTTTATTTCTCTGCTTTGTCAAAGCAAGGTAGAAATATCAATGGACAGAGAGATGCCTATTCCAATGACTTGGTTTATGGAAAAGGCTTTTTGGAGATGGTCTTGAAAAGGGAATCACACTAGTACATCCTTCTGCAAAACAAAATAAGAAAGGAAAGTAGAGACATTAACAACTGAAACTGAGGAAATTAAAGAAATCATCAGATCCTACTACAAAATCTTATACTCAACAAAGCTGAAAAATCTGGAGGAAATGGATGAATTCCTAGACAGACACCAGATACTAAAGTTAAACCAGGACCAGGTAAACCATCTAAATAATCCCATAACACTTAAATAAATAGAAGCAGTCATCAAAAGCCTTCCAACCAACAAAAAAAAAAAAAAAAAAAAAAAAAAAAAAAAAAAAAAGCCCGGGTCCACATGGGTTCACTTCAGAATCCTGCCAGAAATTTTTGGATGACCTAATATAAAACTCTCCAAGATATTCCACAAAATAGAGTCAGATAGAACACTAACTAACTCATTTTTCAAGGCCACCCTTATGGATATTGATGCAAAAATACACAACAGAACCTTACAAACAAAATCTAAGATCAAAACAATCATTAAACATGATCCAGTAGGCTTCATCCCTGGGATGCAGGAAAGATTTAATATGCGGAAATCCATCAACGTAATTCACCATATAAACAAACTCAATGAAAAAAACCACATGGTCATCTCACTTGATGCTGAGAAAGCATTTGCCAAAATTCAGCACCCCTTCATATTAAAAGTCTGGGAAAGAACAGGAATCCAAGGTCCATACCTAAACATAATAAAAGCAATATACAGCAAACCAATAGCCAACATCAGACTTAAAGGTAGGAAACTTGAAGCAATTCCACTAAAATCGGAGACTGAACAATGCTGATCACGCTCTCCCTACCTATTCAACATAGTACTGGAAGTACAGGCCAGAGCAATTAGACAAGAAAAGGAAATCAAAGGGATACAAATTGGAAAGGAAGAAGTAAAAAGCATCACTATTTGCAGATGACATAATATTGTACATAAACAACCCCACAAATTCCACCAGAGTTAGTGGATAAATTAGTTCAGCAAACTGGCTGGATAGAAAATTAACTCAAACAAATCAGTAGCCTTCCTCTACTCAAAGGACAAACATGCCAATAAAGAAATTATGGAAAAGACAATAGTCACAAACAATATGAAATAACATGATGTAACTCTAATTAAGCAAGTGAAAAACCTGTATGACAAGAACTTCAAACCTCTAAAGAAAGAAATTGAGGAAGATCTCAGAAAATGTAAAGATCACCCATGCCCATGAATTAGAAGGATCAACATTGTAAAAATGTCCATCTTACCAAAGACAATCTACAGATTCTATGCAATCCCCATCAAAATTCTAACCCAATTCTTCATAGAATGGAAAAAGCAATGTGCAATTTCATCTGGAAGAACAAAAGAACAAAAATAGAGAAATACAACCTCAACAAAAAGAAAACATCTGTGGAAATCACCATCCCTGACCTCAAGCTATATTACAAGCCAATTTTGCTAGAAACTTCATGGTTCTGGTACAGAGATATTCATGTGGATCAATGGAATAGAATAGAAATCCAGAAATGAGCCCTCACACATATGGTCACTTGATTTTTGACAAAGGAGCTGTAAATATTCAATGGAAAAAGGACAGCCTATTCAACAAATGGTGTTGGTCCAACTGGCACTCAGCATGCAGAAGAATGAAAATAGACCCTGTCTTATCTCATTTTACAAAGCTTAAGTGCAAGTGGATCAAAGATCTCCACATTAAACCAGGTACACTGAAACTATTAGAAGAGAAAGTAAGGAAAACCTTATAACACATAGGCACAGGAGAAAATTTCTTGAACAGGGCCCCAATGGATAGTGCTCTAATGTTAAATATCAACAAATTGGACTTAATGAGATTCCAAACTTTCTGTAAGGTTAATAACACTGTCAAGAAAATGAAATAGCTGCCGACAGATTGGAAAAAGATATTTGCCAACCCCACATCTAATAGAGGCCTAATATTCAAGGTATACAAGAACTCATGAAGTTAGACACCAGAGAATCAAACAGCCCTATTAAAAAATGGGGTACAGGGCTAAATAAAACATTCTCAATTGAGGAATATCAAGTGGCTGAGAATCATGTAAGGAAGTGCTCCACACCATTATCCATCAGGGAAATGCAAATCAAAACAACCCTGAGATTCCATCTCACACCAGTCAGAATGTTTAAGATCAAAAATTCAGATGACAACAGATACTAGAGAGGATGGGGAGAAAGAGGAACACTTCTCCACTATTGGTGGGGTTGTAAACAGATACAACCACTCTGGAAATCAGTCTGGCAATTCCTCAGAAATTTGGACATCTTACTACCTGAAGATCCAGTTATTCCACTTCTGAACATATACTGCAGAGACACTCCAACATATAACAAAGACACATGTACTACAATGTTCATAGCAGCCCTATTTATAATAAACAGAAGCTCAAGAGAACATAGATGTCCTTCAGTAGATGAATGGATACAAAAATTGTGGTATATTTACACTGGGGTACTACTCAGCTATCAGAAACAATGACTTAATGAAAATCTTAAGTAAATGGGTGCATCTAGAGAATGTTATCCTGAGTGAGGTAACCCAGTTACAAAAGAACAGACATAATATTCAGTCACTGATAATTGTATACTAACCCCAGAAAGCTCTGAACAACCCACAATCAACTCAAAAAGTATATGAAGTTTAAGAAAAACAAAAGCCAAAAAAAAGAAAAATCATTATTTTTAATCTTTCCATACCAAGAAAACTTCGACTATTTCCAGGTTACATCTTATTTTAGATGTACTTTATGCGCATTGTAAGTAGTAAGATTTTAAGGCATATTATCTAACCTTTCAAGTACTTACAAATGTGTATTTATATACTCTTATGCAAAATGTTTTTAAAATCTGTACATTTATCTTTGTTTTTTAAAATAAATTTGTTCAATTAAAAATAATACAAGTGAAGGAAAACTAATTTTGGTATTCTCACAAGTTTAATAATATCTTGAGAATGGAACCTATATCATATTAGACATGTGTTGAATCTAAAGTGCCTCTTACTCATGTGATTTTAAGTGAAGTCTCCAGCAAGGCCATAATAAATGAGTCTGTATTCCTGAGTATGTTGTTTTGTTTGATGACTTAAAAGTAAGTAGATGTGAGAGAAAAATATCACAAATTTTCTCAATGATTTGTAATATATTTAAAATTTAGAAAAGGCAAGATTTTTTTAAAGAAAAATTCAAGGGGGGAAAGACAGTTAAGCCAAGAGCCTATGCCATTAATTAAAAGTAGCAATACAACCAAGAAGATAATTTAAACAGCTTCTGACATAATTATTGGTTAGATCAACAGGCTATGCTATTTCTTCTGTAAATGATAACCAGTAAATTTAGTTTTAATTTCCTCTGCTGATAATTATAAAATCATAATGCTAACTCTAAGGTTGAGTCTACAGCCTCTTCAAATCAAGGTCTCATTGAAAGTCTTGAAACAAAATGAATATTTGAACTTGATAAGAAGATTATACACATGAGGTTTTGGAGCTAAGAAAAAGAATGACAAAATTTTATAAAATTATTATTTCAAAAAAATCTAAAAATTTCAGTTTGTTTAAATTACTTTGGAAAATTTAATACTGAATACATTTGTTAGATTTCTATATTCCCATGTTTATTGTTAAGATAATTCCAATAAATTTAGTGAAATATATTTAAAAGGAGGAAGAATCTATATACACCTCGTGATTTGTTTTAATTAATAAATCCTAGAAAAACTGACATGAGATTCTTTGATCTTCTAGATTAGTTAGAACTGTGGTCCTGTCCATAGAAGTCTATCATGATTGCTGTGATTGTTGTAGGGAGTGATCACTGAAGAAATTGGGGAGCATCAACAATAGTGCATGGGTTTGGTGGCTGCATATGATGTGGATTCTCAGGTGAGGCAGGTTATGAATTATCTTTGATGCCAAGAAGTACTTACTGGCAGGAACCAGCTAGGGATGTCCTCTCAAGGGCTCTGTCAGAGTCATACTGTTACAGAGCATTCATACAGCTAAACATCAGACTGAACACGGGGACTCAAATGAAGGTGTTAAAGAAAGAACTGAAGGAGCTGAAACTACATGGGAAGAACAACATTATCAACCAACCAAACCCTCCACAACTGCCATGGACTAAAATACTAAAACACCAACCATTGAACACTCACTGAGAGACCCATGGCTGCATGCAGTTGCATATGTAACTGAAGATAGCAGTGTCTGTTATCAATGGGAGGTGAGGCCTTTGGTCCAGGGAGGGCATGTTTTCCAATGTAAGGGAATGCCAAGGCACTTAAGTAGAGAGGGTGATTAGGAGCTAGTGCACCTTTATGCAGACAAGTGGAAGGGGAGGCTTATGAGTACTGGGTGGTAAAAGGGAAAAAAGTTTCTAATGTACAATGTACATAAAGAGAATATCCAATAAAAGAATTTTATGCATCAAAAAAGAAAATGGAAGGCTTCCATTCCTGGTTTTGAATTGGTAGCTTAATATACTATAGGATAAAAATGGAATGCTGATCCTACATGTGTTCATATTTTTCTGCTTTTGACTGCATACACAATTGATTCAGGCTTGCATTTACTTATTGATAATGATTAATTGTAATATGGAATTATGAAATTAATATAAACTTTTCCTCCTGTAAGATTATTTCCTCATGGCATTCTATCACAACGATTAGAGAAGAAGGTAGAGTATTACCTGCTGTACAATTGATGTGGTACACATGGGTTTTGCCTTTTGCTCATGTCTATCATTGGGTGCCTTGTTCGTATGATTCCTTGAGTAATTCAGGAAAAAAATGAAACAGAGTGCAGCATTCCATCATACACTCTCCTGCAACAGATGGCTTCTTTCTTTTCTCTCTGAAATGTTCTTCAAATTAAGATGAAACCTGAAACAACAGAGTGACTCTAAGAATGTGGCCTGGTCTTTCCAAGATCTGTTCATTCTGTGTTATTCAAAGCAAATCAGCTCTTCACAGTGTGGGTTCTTTAAAATTATTTCCTATGATATATAGGTCACTCCTTACTGTTTGTTTTTTATTCACTATCATTATGGAGCTCTAAATGGGAGTATGTTAGTATAACAATTTATATTATTTAGAACCACAAACAATAATTTCACATTGGTTGACTACACCCTGACACAACACTATTCAGAAATTTGAATAATTTAAAAAGAAATTACTATCATCTGCTAGCTTTATACAGCAGGTATCTTGCTTCTTAGGATATACAAAAGACATGCATCTCACTCACAAGCTACTCAATAGGCATCCTGACAGAAGAGTATAGTATAGTTTCTCTGTGAAAGAAAACAGAGCCGATATTTCCTGCTGCTTTGCTTCTGAAAAATACATTGGTTATCTTTGATGTGAGACTTCGTACAAATTGCTTAATATGCCAAAAAAATACACAGCTTTAATATCAATGGGATAATTCATACAAAAAGAGTTCAGTAATCAGGCTACAAATATCAGTGCATGCATTTTTATAACAGACTTGCATTCATTCTCACACTTTTTAAAAAATATACTTTCCTCATTTTGTGACATTATTTATGAAGCTTAAAATGAACCGGATTCATCTCACATACTGAGTTCCAATACACACTTTAGAATGAGAACATTCTTGTATATGTTCCCACCAGCACCTTTTGCCCCAAAATGCTCATTTGACAAATCATGTCAATGACAAAAGCTAATATTGTAGTGAGAAATTCTATTGTTGTCACATACCACCATGACAAAAACAATTTGGGGATGAAAGCATTTGTTTTGTCCCATTCCTAGTTTGCCATTGTCCCAGGAAGTGTGGTTAGGAAAAGGAACTGACTCAGACGCCATAGACATAGACTGTAGACAGGTTGTTCCTTCTCTGTTGGTCAGCCTGTTTTATTAAGAAACACACTTCAAGACCACCAGCCAGGTGTACAACTGACAACAGTGAGTTGAGTCTTTCCCGATCAATTGCTAATTTAAAAAAATCCTCAAATGACTTGCCTAGAACCTACTATTATGCAGATACTATCTCAGTTGTTGTTTCTTCTTTTCATATATTTGTAACCTGACAAGGTGGCAAAACAAAAATCAAACAAACATATACAATAAAAACAATTTTCGCAGCCTGATCCAGGGACCAGGAACCTAGCAGTGGGAACTCTGTTCCCACTCGGAGACTTTGGGACTCAGAACAAGGTTCGGCCCATCTGCCACCTGGACCAGCAATTCACAGAGTTTAAGGCCTGGTGAGTAGGAGATCCGAGCAGCCAGGAGGCAGAGAGATTTCTGCCCAGTGCACAAGGAAAGCACGCCCCAGCCCTGCCTGATCAAGGGACCAATAACCCAGCATTGTAACATCTGTTCCCACCCGGCAGCTTTGGGGCAAAGAACAGGGCTCGGACCATCCTACACCTGGACCAGTGGAGAACCAGGGAAAAGGACCAGGTACAAGGGAAAGGGAAGACCATATCACTGACAACAAGATGGCAAGAGGAAAGCAAAAGAGCATATCCCAAGGAAACCAAGACAACCTGGCAACATCAGTACCCAGCTCTCCCATCACAGCAAACATTGGAATGTCAAATAAAACAGAAAGTGAAGATGCAGACCTAAAATCATACCTCAAGACAATGATAGAGATCCTTAAACAAAAACAGGAGGAAAAGCAAAAAGATTCAGAACCTTTTAAAGAGGAAACAAGAAAATCACTCAAAGAACTAAAGGAAAACAGAACCAAAGAGATGAAGGAATGGAAGAAGAAATTTAAAATGGAAATTGACACAATAAAAAAAAAAAAAAAAAAAAAAAAAAACACTAAAAGATAAACCTAGAGGTAGAACACCTAAAAGAGAAATCAGGAGTCACAGAAGCAAGCATTTCCAATAGACTACAAGAGATGGAAGAGAGAATCTCAGGGGCAGAAGACAACATTGTAAACATAGACAAAATAGCCAGAGAAGATGCAAAAAACAAAAAGCTCCTAACCCAAAATGTCCAGGAGATCCAGTACACAATCAGAAGACCAAACCTAAGGATAATAGGAATAGAAGAGGGAGAAGAATATCAACTAGAGGCACAGTAAATATCTTCAACAAAATTGTAGAAAAAAACTTGCCTACCCTTAAGAATGAGATTACTACAAGCATAAAAAAAGCCTTCAAAAATTATTTCAATGTCTGAAAAAACAGTACTGACAAAAATGTATAATTTTAAGCAAAAAATGTTTAAAATTTGTACATTTATCTTTGTTTTGTAAAATAAAGTCGTTAAAAAAAAAAAAAAGAATTCCAAATGGGTTAGACCAGAAAAGAAATTCCTGCTGACACATAATAGTCAAAACACCAAGTGCCCAAAGCAAAGAGAGAAAACAAAAGCAGTAGGGGAAAAAGGTCAGGTAACATATAAAGGAAGGCCAAACCCGATTTCTCAACAAAGACTATGAAAGCTAGAAGAGCCTGGACAGACAACATGCAAACCCTAAGAGAGCACAAGTACCAACCCAAGCTGCTATACCCAGCAAAATTATTAATCACCATAGATATAGAGAAAAAGATATTTCAAGACAAATCTAAATTTACACAATATCTGAACACAAATCTAGCACAACAATGAATGATAGGTGGAAAACCCAATACAACGTGGGGAACTACATCCTAGTAAAAACAAGTTAACTCCTAAGTAAGAAATCCAAAAGAAGAGACACAGATACAACTCAACCTACAAAAGAAATAATACAGGAAACAGAAACCATTATTCCTTGATATCTACTAACATAAATGGTTTCAACTCCCCAATAAAAGAACATAGACTATCAGACTGGATATATAAACAAAATCCAGCATTTTCCTGCATACAGAAAACTCATCTCAGAGACAAAGACATACACTCTCAGAGTAAAAGGTTGGGAAAAAGCTTCCAAGCAAATAGCCCCAAGAAGGAAGCTGAAGTGGCTATTCTAATATCAAATAATGTAAATTTCTAACAAAAAGTTATCAAAAAAGATAAAGAAGGACACTTTTTACTCATTACAGAGGAAATATATAGGAGGAACTCTCAATCCCTAACATATATGCTCCAAATACAAAAGCACCCACATTCATAAAAGAAACCCTAATAAAGCTCAAAAAATACATTTCACCCCACATAATAATAGTGGGAGACTTTATCACCCCACTCTCACCAATGGACAGATCATGGAAACAGAAACTGAACAAGGACACTGCAAAACTAGCAGAGACTTTGAACCAACTAGAATTAATAGATATCTAGAGATCATATCATCCTAAAGTAAAAGAATCCAACTTCTTCTCATTACCCCATTGCACCTTCTAGAAAATTGACAACATAATTGGACACAGAACGAGCCTCAATCAATATAAGAAGATTGAAATACTCCCATGCTTCCTCTCAGATCACCATGGTCTACGGCTGGTCTTTAACAACAACAAAGACAACAAAAAGCCCACATACACATGGAAACTAAACAACTAAACAACGCTCTGTTAAATGATAGCAGGGTCAAAGAAGAAATAAAGAAGAAATTAAGGATTTTCTAGAATGCAATGAAAACAAAACACAACATACCCAAACCTATGGGATGCAATGAAACCATTACTGAGAGGAAAACTCATAGCCCTGAGCACTTCAAAAAAAAGAAACTGAAGAGAGCATACATCGGCAACTTCATAGCACAGCTAAAAGCTCTAGAACAAAAGTAAACAGATACACCCAAGAGGAGTGGACATCAAGAAATAATCCAACTTATTGCAGAAATAGACCAAATAGAAACAAAAAGATCCATCAAAAGAATCAACATAACCAAGAGTTGGTTCTTTGAGAAAATCAACAAGATTGATAAACCCCTAGGCAGACTAAATGGAGGGTAAAGAGAGAGTATGCAAATTAACAAAATCAGAAAGGAAAGTGGAGACAAAACAACTGAAACTGAGGAAATTCAAGAAATCATCAGATCCTAGTACTAAAGCTTATACTCCAAAAAGTTGGAAAATCTGGAGGAAATGGATGAATTCCTAGACAGATACAAGATACTAAAGTTAAAGCAGGACCAGGTAAACCATCTAAATAATCCCATAACACCTAAAGAAATAGAAGTCATCAAATGCCTCCCAACCAAAAAAAGCCCAGGTCCAGACAGGTTCAGTGCAGAATTTTATCAGACATTTATGCGGACATAACACTAATACTCTCCAAACTATTCCACAAGATAGAATCAGATGGAATACTACCTAACTCATTTTTTGAGGCTACAATAACCCTCATTCCTAAATCATACAAAGACCGTACAAAAAAAGAGATCTTCAGACCAATCTCACTTAAGAACATTGATGCAAATATACACAACAAATTCTTTGCAAACCGAATTCAAGAACACATCAAAAAGATCATTCATCATGACCAAGTAGGCTTTATCCCTGGGATGTAGGATGGTTTAATATAAGGAAACCCATCAATGCAATCCACCATATAAGCAAACTCAAAGAACAAATTCACATGTTCATCTCACTAGATGCTGAGAAAGGATTTGACAAAAATGAACACCTCTTCAAGTTAAAAGTCCTGGAAAGAACAGGAATCCAAGGTCCATACTTAAACATAATAAAAGCAATATACAGAATACCAACAGCAAAGATCAAACTTAATGGTGGGAAACTTGAAGCAATCCCATTAAAATCAGGAATCAACAAGGCTGCCTACTCTCCCTACCTATTCAACATAGTACTAGAAGTCCTGCCTGGAGGAATTAGAGAGCAAAAGTAGATCAAGGAGATACAAATCAGAAAGGAAGAAGTAAAAATATCACTGTTTGCAGATGACATGATAGTGTACTTAAGTGACCCCACATATTCCACCAGAGAACTCTTACAGCTGATAAACAAGTTCAGCAAATTGGCTGAATACAAAATTAACGCAAACAAATCAGTAGCCTTCCTATATTCAAAGGACAAGCATGTGGAGAAAGAAATTAGGGAAAAGATTCTCTTCACAATAGTCACAAAAATTATGAAATACGTTGGTGTGACTCTAACTAAGCAAGTGAAGTACCTTTATGACAAAACTTCAAACCTCTGATGAAGGAAATTGAGGAAGATATCAAAAATGGAAAGATCTCCCATGCTCATGGATTAGAAGGATCAACATTTTAAAAATGGCCTCCTACCAAAAGCAATCTACAGATTCAATGCAATCCCCATCAAAATTCCAATGCACTTCCTCTTTAATTTGGAAAGATCAATGTTCAATTTCATCTGGAATAAGAAAAGACCTAGAATAGCAAAATCCATCGTCAACAACAAGGAAACATCTTAGGGAATCACTATCCCTGACCTCAAGCTATATTACAAGGCAATTGTGCTGAAAACTGCATGGTACTGGTACCGAAATAGGTATTCGATGGAATAGAATAGAAGATCCGGAAATGAGCCCTCAGGTATTTCTTCTCTTGATTTTTGACAAAGGAGCTGTAAATATTCAATGGAAAAAGGACAGCCTATTCCACATATGGTGCTGGTCTAACTGGCACTCAGCATTCAGAAGAATGAAAATAGATACTTTCTTATCCCCTTGTACAAAGCTCAAGTGCAAGTGGATCAAAGATCTCCACATTAAACCAGATACACTGAAACTATTAGAGGAGAAAGTAGGGAAAACCTTAGAACACATAGGCACAGGAGTAAATTTTCTGAACAAAACACCAATGGTTCAAGCTCTAAGGTCAAAGATTAACAAATGGGACTTAATGAGATTGCAAAGTTTCTGTAAGGCTAAGGACATTGTCAAAAAACAAAATGGCAACCAACAGAATGGGAAAAGATCTTTACCAACTCCACATCAGATAAAGGCCTAATATCCAAGGTATACAAAGAACTCCAAAAGCTAGACACCAGAGAATCAAGCAACCCTATTAAAAATGAGGTATAGAGGTAAACAAAACGTTCTCAATCGAGGAATATCGAATGGCTGAGAAACATGTAAGGAAGTGCTTGACATCTTTAGCCATCAGAGAAATGCAAGACAACCCTGAGATTCCACCTCACTCCAGTCAGATTAGCCAAGACACCAAATTCAGATGATAGCAGATGCTGGCGAGGTTGTGGGGAAAGAGGAACACTTATCCACTGTTGGTGGGGTTGTAAACTGATACAGCCATTCTGGAAATTAGTCTGGTGATTCCTCAGATAATTGGACATAGTACTTCCTTAAGATCCAGCTATTCCACTTCTGGGCATATACCCCAGAAACACTCCAATATACAACAAAGATACTTGCACCACAATATTCATAGCAGCTCTATTCATAATAGCCAGAAGCTGGAAAGAACCCGGATGTCCTTTAGTAGATGAATTGATACAAACTTGTGGTACATTTCCACCATGGTGTACTACTCAGCTATGAGAAACAATGTCTTAACCAAATTCTTAAGAAAATGGTTGCATCTACAGAATATCATTCTGGGTGAGATAACCCAGTTACAAAAGAACAGACACAATATGCAGTCACTGATATTGGGATGCTAACCCCAGAGGCTCGTATTGCCCCAGAATCAACTCACAGACTGTGTGAAGTTCAAGAAAAAACAAAACACACAAAACAAAATAACAGCAACATCAAAAAAAAAGTCATTCTCAATCCTTACACACCAATAAATCATTGACTAATTCTGGGTTATCTCCTGTTTTACATGTACTTTTTGCTCATTGTAACTACTAAGACCTTAATGCAGAGTATCAAACCTTAAAAAAAAAAAAAAAAAGCCAACCACTGACACAACTGTATTTGTATACATTTATGCAAAAATGTTTAATTTTTTTCTTTTATCTTTGTTTTTTAAAATAAAGTTTATAAAACAATTTTAGCAGAGTCTCATTGATATTACTAAATCAAATTGATATTACTAAATCTAAAACTGCAATATAATAATTTTCCAAATATTGTTAAGATATTTAAGGATGTCTCAATATATTTACCAATATTATTTACGCACAAATGCAACATTTAAACCAAACACTAATTATTAAGCACTAATAGTTTTATTCTGTCAATCCATCCTCTATGCTTAAGGGTTACTTACCTGACCACTAGATGATTTATGTACATGCATAAAACTCTTGTACCTCATAGAATAACTGAAATGAATAGCTAAGTGTGTAAGTTACATGTTACAACCTTTTCTTCTAGAAAAGAAAAGAAAAATCTGTTTCCTTCTCTCCTATAAACTGTGAGAAACCAATGTCCATTACTGACTCCAGATACAGTTTCATTTGAAATATAAATAAATACCCTCTAACTTAAATTTTACAATTTCTCTAAAATTCTCACTTGGTATCTATGATCATTATTTTCGAATTTTTTGGTTTATCCTAGAAGCAGTTCTGCAGATAATTGGTTAAGAAAAGCCTACACATCCAAGATAGGCGTGGTGTCAATGAAATCTATACATAGTTTTGAACAATATGAAGAAAATATACTCTGTAATGAGTACTTGTGCTTTCTTTCAAACTTGACAAAGGTCAGTTCCCAGTTTTGTATTTGTGTCAGCAATGCAAGCAGCACAGTGTTCAGTCTTTCCTACACAACTGGTAATGTCAACCCAGTTTTTAATGAAAATTAAATAGAACACTCTGTTTCTATCTATCTAATTGCCACTAACATGGGAGAAGATGAAAATATTGCATTTCAAATAATTGTAGATCATGCTCCGTTCCCTCAGAACTTAATCTACATGCAATATTTTTGAAAGGAGACAAAGCAATAATAACAGAAAGTCAATGAACCCCGTGTACCTTTTATAAAACATGACATAAGGCAATATAATTAAAACTAAACTTATTTCCTGGGGTGAAATTAACTTACAGAAATGAAGGTGTTTATTTATTAAATGGGAACTCTGGAGCAGTAGCCCTCTTCTCTCCCCTACTGGGAAGGGTTTGATTGCTTCCCTGCTTTCTCTTGCCTGCTTGCTGTGTAATTTAAAACTGATGCCTTCCTCTGGGAAACAAAATTTGATCGGAGAACAGCCTGTACCACCAGCTAAACAAATTACCAATGTTTTACTCACTTTTCTTCTTGAATTCTTTCTTTCATTATTTATTAATTTAGAATGGAAAAAATGCATGTAGTGGTTTTGAAGTGCTTTTGTGGTGTGTAGATTTAATTTGCCATAATAAGGAACACAAAAACTCTTTTTTCCAGTGACATATAGTGTGCATAAGACAGTAAGCCTAGAAGAGAATGGGTTATTAATCTTTTCCATTGTTTGCAATCTGTGTTTCATGGCAAGGTTTGTGTTTTTATAAAACTAGACCATACTGGTCAGTCAGTGATAGTAAAATAATGTAAGAGAAAGTAATACTCAATATTTAGTTTTACAGTTAAGTAACAAAAATTTGACAGTGTGATAAGTTCAAACAATATCAAGTGTACAGACATTGTTTTGTAAGCATTTTAAAAATCTTGTTTCTACAAACAAGTCTCCAGAATTTATTAATTAGAATTAATTAATTGAATTAATTGTCATCACATATATAAGTATAAATGAAAATATGCTAAAGGCAGTTATGTTACATTCTATTCAATACTAAAGATGATAAATATACAAATGTATGCTTGCCGTCCAAGACAGCACTAAGCTAAACTTCATTATTTCTATTTGATTACTTAATTTTTCAATGAGAATAAATTTAGACACTATGTATTGAGCATCAGGTAGCTGTTTTTCCTTTGTACTCATATATTTTTTTAATTTTTTACTGGATATTTTATTTACATTTCAAATGCCATCCCTTTACAAGTTTCCTGTCTGGAATCCTCCTATCCCAACTCCCAACCCCCATCTATATGAGGGTGCTTCCCCATCCACCCAACCTCTCCCTCCAGCTTTCTGGTCCTGAAATTTCTTGTTCTATCACTGATATCCTTATCTGTGCTTCCCATACTACATCTTCCTTTTATTTCAATACATAATCTACGGCTACTAAATCTTTTTCCCCAATGTACACTTTATAAAATATGCAATTAATTGAGAGATCAGGTTCTGGAATTATTTGTTTGGAGGGAATATATTAATTATTTAAATTGGGTTTGGAAGATAAGTCCATTGTGGGTGGTAGCATACCCTAGAAAAGTGATACTTGAAATGTACTAAAATATACAATAATAAATGCTAACAGTAGTGCATTTTTCTTTTCTTCTGAATTTTTGTATTATAGGAGCAACTACCTATTATACAGACTCCTCCTGATTTGAGTTCCTCTATATGATAGAATATAAAATGAACTGTGAGATAATTTCTCTCTCCCTCTTCTCCCCTCTTTTCCCCTCCTTTACTCCCTCTTCCACCCCATTCTCTCATTTTGGTTTGTCTCATGCTATAGCCTTCAGAAAAGTCCTCTACTTGTCTCCACAAATATCAGGAAGATAAATTTCTCTTCTAATAAGACAATATGACATAGTTATAAGACAATAGGTCAGATTTACTTCTACATTTCTTTCTTTTTAAGTTTCAAGTACTGATTTATTAATGCATCATTTATTTTAAAAATATTACTACATCTCACAAAATTTGTTGCAGAGAAATATATGATAAATACATGATTTTTTTTCTTTTTTCCCCTAAGGCTTCCACAGTTTGGCCTTCCTTCTTTTCGAGCTTCATAAGAACTGTGAGGTTTTTTTTTTGGGGGGGGGGTATTCAGAGCTTTCTGGGGCTAGTATCCAATTATCAGTGACTGCATATCATGTGTGTTATTTTGATACATCAATCTGGATGATATTTTCTAGTTCCATTCATTTGCCTAGAAATTTTGTGAAGTCATTTGACAAAATTCAATAGCTGCCCTTCATGTTCTAAGTCTTTTCTTTAGGAACTTCTTGGCCATTTGGTATTCTTCAGTTGAGAATTCTTTCTTCAGCTCTGTACCCCATTTTTAATAGGATTTTTTACTTCTCTGGAGTCTAACTTCTTGAGTTCTTTGTATATATTGGGTATTAGATCTCAATTAAATGTTGGAATGGTAAAAATCCTTTTCTAGTTTTTTAGCTGCCATTTTGTTTTCTTGACAGTGTCCTTAGCCTTACAGATAATTTACAATTTCATGAGGTCCCATTTATTGATTATTTCATAAGCCACTGTTGTTCTGTTCAAGAAATTTTCCTTGTGCCTATGTGTTCATAAGCTTTCCTTCATTTTCTCTACTAATACTTTTAGTGCACCAAGCTTTATGTGGAGATCTTTGATCCATGTGCACTTGAACTTATATGGAGAAAAGGAAGAATCAATTCGCATTCTTCTAGAGGCTGAGTGCCAGGTGAACCAGCACCATTTGTTGAAGAGCCTGTCCTTTTTCTATTAAATAATTTTAGCTTTTAAATTAAAGATCAAGTGACCATAGGTGTGTGGGTTCACTTCTGGGTCTTCAATTCTGTTCCATTGATCTACCTGCCTATCTCTATACCAATATCATGCAGTTTTTAACACAACCGATCTGTATTATAGCTTGAGGTCAGGTATGGTGATTCCCACAGAAGTTTTCTTATTGTTGAGAATAGATTTCACTATTCTAGGTTTTTTGTTATTCCAGATGAATTTTCAAATTGCTATTTCCAACTCTATGAAGAATTGAGTGGATATTTTGATTAGTATTACATTGAATCTGGAGATTACTGATTTAATTTATATCCAGCTACATTGAGGAAGCTGTTTAAGAGCTATAAAAGTTCTCTAGTAAAATTTTTTGTGTCACTTAAGTATACTATCATTTCTTTATCAAATAGTGATATTTTGACTGCTTACCTTTTTGATTTGTGCCCCTTTGACTTCCTTTTGTTGTCTATTTGCTCTGTCCAGGACTTCCAGAACTGTATTGAATAGGCTGAGGATAATGGGCAGCCTGGTCTAGTCCAATTTTATTGGGATTGCTTCAAGTTTCTCACTATTTCATTTGATGTTTACTACTGGTTTGCTATATATTTCTTTTACTTTGGTTAGGTATGGGCTTTTGGTGTCTGCTTTTTCCAAGACTTTGAACATGAAGGGCAGTTGTGGAATTTTGTCAAATTCTTTCCCAGTATCTAGTGAGATGATCTCTTTTTTTTTGTTTGTTTGTTTGTTTATATGCTGGATTACATTGATGGATTTCAGTATATTGAACAATTCCAATTCCTTCATCCCAAGGTTGAAGCCTATTTGATCATGCTGAATGACTGTTTTATTGTGTTCTTGGATTCTGTTTGCCAAAATTTTATTGAGTATTTTGAATCAGTTTTCATGAGGGAAATTGGTCTTAAGTTCTCTTTCTTTGTAGGCTCTTTCTGTGGTTTATGAATGAGCGTAATTGTGGCTTCAAAGACTGAGTGTGGTAGTGTTCCCTCTGTTTCTCTTTTGTGAAATAGTATGGAGAGTATTCTTATTAGGTCATCTATGAAAGTCCGATAGAAGATAGAATTCTGCACTAAACCCATCAGCCCCTGATATTTTTTTTCTTTTTCTTTTTTTTTTTTTTTTTTCTTCTTTGGAGACTTTTGATGACTGCTTGTGGGACTGCTTAGATGATTTATATGATCCTGGTGTCTAATACCTGGCTATAAAATCGTAAATTTTATCCAGGTTTCCAGGCTTGTTGAGTATAAGCTTTTGACATAGAATCTAATAATATTTGAATTTCTCAGTTTCTGTTCTTATGTCTTTCTTTTCATCTCTGATTTTGTTAATTTGAATACCTTCTCTTTGCCTTTCTTTAGTCTCACAAAGAGTTTTCAATATTGTTGATTTCCTCAAAGAATCAGCTTCTGATTTCATTTAATTTTTTATATAATTCTTTTTGTTTCTTCTTGGTTGATTTCAGCCCTGAGTTTAATTATTTCCTGTCATTTACTCTTTTGACTGTATCTGCTTCTTTCAGTGCTATAGCTTTCAGGTGTACTGTTAAAGGAAATATTAAAGCATATGCATTTTTTAGTTCTTTTTTTTTTTTTTTTTTGGAAGTGTACAGATCTATGAGTTTTCCTCCTAGCAGTTCTTTCATTATATTCCATAAGTTTGGGTATGCTGTGCCTTCATTTCCATTAAATTCTAAAAAGTGTTTAATTTCTTTATTTTTTTCTTGACAAAGTTATCATTAAGTAGAGCATTATTTAGCTTATAGGTGAATTTGGGCTTTTTGGTGTATTTAATTGAATACAAGCCTAAGACCAGGATAATTTGATTAAATGTGTGGGATTAATTTGAACTTCTTATACCTTTTGAGGCCTATTTTGTGATTAACTATATGGTCAATTTTGGAGAAGGTATGATGAGCTTCTGAGGAAAATGTACACTTTTTTAAGATAAAATGTTTTATAGATGTCTGTTAAATCAATTTAGTTCATCAAAATATCACTATTAGCAGGTGATATGATTGTATTGTTAAGTGATCCCAAAAAGTACACTAGAGAACTTCTACAGCTGATAAACACTTTTATCAAAGTGGCTAGATATAAAATTAACTCAAACAAATCACTACTCTTCTAGTCAAAGGGAAAACAGGCTGAGAAAGACATTCAGGAATCAACACCCATCACAATAGTCACAAATTTTATAAAATACCTTAGTGAAAGACTAACCAAGCAAATAAAATATCTGTATGACCTGGATGTTAAGATTGTAAGAAAGAAATTGATGAAGATTTAAGAAGATGGAAATATTTGCCATGCTTATGGATTGTAAAATTAATATATTAAAAATGGCCATCTATCCAAAAGCAATCTACAGATTCAATGCAATCCAAATCAAAATTCCAACTCAGTCCTTCACAGGGTTAGAAATAACAATTTGCAATTCCCTTGGAATAATAAAAAACCCAAGATTGCAAAAATCATTCTCAACAATAAAAGAACTTCTTGAGCAATCATCATCTCTGACCTCAAGTTGTATTACAGATCAATTGTGATAAAAACTACATGGTAATTGTCCTGCTATAGTCAGGTATGAAATAAAATTGAAGACCAAGAAATGAACCCTTATACATATGGTCCCTTGATCTTTGAATTTTAGCTTTGAAGAGCTAAAAGCATTCAATGATAAAAGTACAGCATCTTCAAAAAATGTTGCTAGATAAATTGGAGATCAGCCTGAAGAAGAATGCAAACCATTTTATTCTGGTACACTAAAACTAATAGAAGAGAAAGTGGGGGAAAAGCTTAGAACACATAGGCCCAAAGGAAAATTTCCTGAAGAGAACACCAATGGATTTGCTCTAAGATCAAGAATTGACAAATGGGACCTCATATAATTGCAAAACTTCTGTTAGACAAAAGACATTGTCAATAAGACAAAAAGGAAACCAAGAGATAAGAAAAGATTTTTATTAATCCTTTATCTGTTAGAGAGCTGATATCCAATATATAGAAAGAACTAAAGAAGTTAGACTTTAAAGAATCAAATGATCCTATTAAATGTGGGGTACAGAATTAAACAAATAATTCTCAAAAGAGCAATAATGAATGGAAGAAAAGCACCTAAATAAATGTTCAACATCCTTAGTCATCAGGGAAATACAAATTAAAACAACTCTGAGGTACTATCCCACACTAGTCAGAATGTCTAAAATCAAAAACTCACATGATAGTAGTTTTTGGCGATGAAGTAAAGACAGAGAAAGAGAAACAATGGAGGAGAAACTCCTCCATTGCTCACGGGATTGCACACTGCTAAAATGAGGCTAGAAATCAACATGGTGTTTCCTCACAATATTGCACATACCAAAGGACCAGTCTATACAATTCCTGGACACATACCCAAAGACACTTCAACATATAAGAAGGACACATGCTCCACCATGTTGATTGCAGCCTTGTTTATAATGGCCAGTACCTTGAAAGATCCCAGATGTCCTTCAACAGAGGAATGAATACAGAAATTATGGTACATTTATACATTGGAATACTATTCAGCTCTAAAAAAATAATGACTTCTTGAAATTCTTAGGCAAATGGATGGAAATAGAAGCTATCGTACTGAGTGAGGTACCTGCTCAGTCTCTAAAGAACACAGGTAGTATGCACTTACTGATAAGAGAATACTAGTCTTAAAAGATCAGAATACTCAAGAAAAAATTCATGGACCTCATGAATCTCAAAAAGAAGGAAGTACAAAATTTGGATGTCTCAGTCCTTCTTAGAGGAAATTACAAAACACTCATGGGACGGAATACAGGGCAAACAGAGGAGCAGGCATTGAAGAAAAGATCATCCAAAGACTATCTCAAATGGGAATCTATCCCATAAGCATCCACCAAACCCACAAACTATTACCGATGCCAATAAGTGTTAACTGGCAGGAGCCTGATATGGATGCCTCCTCAGAGGGTAGGCCAGAGCCATACTGATACAGATGAGGGTGCTTGCAGCTAACCATTAAACTGAACACAGAGACTGCAATAGAAGATCTAGAGAAAGGACTGAAAGAGCTGACCCTGTTTGTAACCCATGAGAAGAACATTATCAACCAACCAAATCCACCAGAGCTCCCAGGGACTAAAAATCTAACCAATGATATAACAAGAATAAACCCATGTCTCTAGTTGCATATGTAGCAGAGGATAGTGTTGTCTGGCATCAATATGAGGAGAGGCATTCTGTCCAGTAAGGCTTATTGTCCAAGTATATGGGAAAGCCAAGGTGCTGAGGTGGGAGAGGGTAGTTGGGAAAGGGAACACCTGCATAGAAGCAAGCAACGTGGCAGAATTAGAATTGGAGGAAAGGAGATATCATTTAAAATGTAAATGTGTAGAATATTTGACATAAATGAGAACAAAAGATAGATGTTTATTCTCAGACACATAATTTCAAACATGTACTACAATTGTAACTGTTGATTATTCATTCTAAAATATTGCTTGCAGAAAATTTTAATCTTGGTGAATTTAACTATGTCTATTTTATGTTGTTTAAGCTTATGTTGTATATATTAGAAAATTATTGAAAGGAATGTAAGTAAACATTTGTTTGCAAGAATCATAAAAACACACTTTTTTTGTACATTTCAGACTATGAAAAATAGTTAATTCATTTTTTATGTATGTTGTGACTCTATGGTCTATGCTACCTTAAAGTACATCCATTTTTTTATAGCAAATTGTTAACAAAACTATTGTTTCTTTCATTGGTTTGTATTTATAGCTTCCTAAATTCCACACTAAGTATTTATTTTAAATATATGCCTTTTTTTCCTAAACTTGCTTTCCTTTTTGCTCAGTTATTCTGATGACACTATCACATATCTCCTATCTGGCAGCTCTGTATTTCACTTGACATGAGGTATTGTGCGTTATCCAGTGTTTTAATCTTCAAGGCTTTAGACGATCAATCTGAAAGTTCCATAAGAATTTAAAACAGATTGGTAAAATTCTTCAAAATAAGATATGGGATGTGATGTTTATGAAGCTTTCAGAATCTGCATATACTGCTAGTGGAATTTTCTTTTCTTGGAGTGTCAATTTTCTAGTCAAAATATATAGGAACTCTTTCCATTCATTACAAGTTGATTTCACTTATCTTTATAGTGCTTAAATATTTTAAATATATTACATAGATTTTCTGAAACACATTCCTATGCATCTCAATTCTATTGACACTATTAAAACAGAACTTATTGATTTGCATTTTACATTGGTAATATATACAAATGATATATATATATATATATATATATATATATATATATATATATATATATATATATATATATATATATATTTAACGTGTCTCTGGTAGTCACATATTACCAAACTCATTATTAGTTATCATATTTTTTCATTGAATGCCTTAACATTTCTTATAAATACTATAACATCTGAAAATAGTTTTTCTTTTTCCCTCTGATCTAGATTAGTTTTAAAGCTGCTCTAGGGCATGTAATGTATTTTACTCTATTAGAATCCATCCCAGAATTACAGGAAAAAATACAAAGACATTGAGATTTTCTACTTTATTACAACATTTATTTATTTTTCTCTATTTTAGCCATACAAAGTGTGGTTCAAAGGTTCAAATTGTTCAAATTGTTCAAAATATGATCTAAGCTCAGTAAAATACCATGTAATCAGTAATTTATGTAGCTTTTTTATGTTGGTGACATGATAAACATATACAAATACACACATCATATTTTATATTATTTACCCTCTGTCATACCCTTTCTGCTTTATAAAACATCCTGTGGATTTCATTTAGTCTATTTACTTCCCTTTACCCAGAATAGTTTGTCTCTTATACACCTATTTTGTAAAAAAAAAAAAAAAAAAAAAAAAAAAAAGAAAAGAAAAAGAAAAAAGAAAATAGCTCTATTTATTGAACTTTGGCTGTTTTTCATTTTACTTATTTTGCTTGTCAATATACTTTTAGCAGAAACGTTTGTTTCTTAATAATAAATCCCACATTGTTTTGATACACCTTTGTTAAGTCAGTGTATCTACACTGTGTTCTATGGGAATGTCATTTTCTTGAACAGAATTTGGCAACAATCAGTACTTATAGACAGCACGGTCTGGCACTAACCTACTTCCTAGTGCTAGTTTTCGATCAGAAACCCCTTCCCATAGAGCCCATATCTGATAGCAACAATAGACCCTTTTTTCCTACAAACAATCTTTCATGAGTGTGGATGGAAGTGTGTACCTAGATTTCCATTCTTATGTTAGAAATATACTGTAAACTTTTTTGTAGCTAAATATAATAAATAAGAATTGAGCTTCTTTTTCAGATAGAAGGTGACAAGTTTAGGTGGAAAAAATGGCATTCTTTATTTCCTGGATAATTCTAACAACTGAGTGCAAACAGTTCTTGTGCCCATAATCCCCATTTCACTGAGCAGGCAAGCTTAGCATTCCATAATTTAGACTCATATATTCTCAGGATGCATTTGTTTCTTCTGCAAGGAGCAAATATTGTCCTCCAGATAAATTGTATTAGTTCTGTAAGGTTTCTCTTAGAACATCCTAGTATTTTGAACCTAACAATGCTTAGATCATATTAGACTCTCAAAAGATATCCAGTTAATTAATGAATGAGAATAAAGGAAATGTGATCTCAATATATTTCCTATTCTGATAGGAGAAGGGAGTACACATTTTTTTTTTCACACCAGGTTTCTTCTGTTGCCCTGGCTATCGTGTAACTTTGTTTGTAGAACAGGTTGGCCTCAAACTCAGAGATATGCCACCTCAAATTGATTAGTGCTGGAATTAATGGCATATAGCAACAATGCCCAGCTAAGAAATATATATTTATATCAATTATTTTATTTATTTACATTTCAAACATTGTTCTCCTTTCCATTATCTCCTCCATGAGCATTCACCCCATTCCCCTTCCTTCCACTTCTAAGAGGGTACTCCCACACCCACCTACCTAATCCCACCTCTTTCTTCCATCATCTCTCTTCTCTGAGGGCATCAAGTCTCCTCTAGACAAAGCAAATCCACTCCCACCGAATCCAGACAAGGTATTCTTCTGTTACATATGTAGCCAGGCTCTTGGCTCATTGATGCTCTTTGGTTGGTGGCTTAGTCCCTGGTAGCTTTGATAGGTGCAGTTAATTAATATTGTTGCTTTTCCTATGGGGTTGTAATCCTCTTCAGCTCCATCAGCATTTTCTAACTCCTCCATGACGAGCCTATCACTCAGTCCACCAGTTGGATTTATCTTCATCTGTCTCAGTCAGGTGCTGGCAGGGTCACACAGAGAATACCAATGTGAGGCAAGCACAATGTCTTGCAAGCACAACTTGGCAAATGCAATAGAGACATATTTTTAATAAAAAAATTTCATATGTCACAGGGAGTAGTAAGGTATTGTTTAATATTACCCCCTTTCTCTTTCCCCTATAATTTTATGTGCATGACTATTTTCTGTTTCCTAGAATAAACATTATCTAGTGTAACCTCCTGGAGATATGAGTAATATAATGTTCAACATAACATTTTTTATACTTCCTAAATTTTACAACAGGATTTGCATTGAAATAGATAAAATTATGTTCTAAGGAAAAGAAACCTTTTTTTGAAGATCTGGACATTTATAAGTAACCAGAGATGATTGATTGACTTTTTAATGCATGTGGCAAGCAAACAAAAGCACATGGGTTCTCATCTCCAGAATCCATATAATATGGGCATGATGGATCTTGTCTGCAAGGGGAAAAAGAGACAAGTCCAGACATTCCTAGGCCACTATTTTGGCACATTCAGAGATGCCAAAATGTAGAACATTTATCTCTAATAGTGTGAAGACAAGAATCAGTACCTAAGTTTACCCTGGCCTGTATTGTCCACAGATATGGAATGATGTACATATGTATCATTACTCTCACACATGATCACATTCATGCACACATCCATCACATAAAATCACACCAATCAAGTACTTGTGTTGAAATGGTAATTCTTAGATTTACATCTGCATAACTTGTATAAAAGAATAACTTTGAATTTCAAATATACATAAATGGCACAGACAAAGCAAATGTTTCTTTGATAACAAATATTTAAAATGAGGTTTGTTCTAATTTTTCATTTTCATTTTTTCATTTTACTTAATCAGATATTTGCCTGTGTTCACAAAATCACTCTGATTCATTTGATGTAATATCTTTGCAGAGTAAAATTAGAGAACAAATGTCTAAATGTGGTAGACTTTTTGTGGGATGTTAAGTAACACACAGGTAGAAGTTCTATGGTCCAATTCACAGCAATTTATGATGATGGCTATGATTCAGTATAAGACCTCATGCCAGGAGAAAGGTCAGATATTTGTGAAATACTGCACTTGTCACATAAAGGAGGACCCATTCTCCTCTATAAGCATCTCATAACAGCAAGATTTAGTCATTTAAGATGTAAGCCAAGAGTATGATTTATGTGAAGAAAGTGACAGAGCAGATCAAAGGGGAAAGGCATTTACATTTTCATGAAAACCTCAGTACAGGAGGGCAGCTGACACTTAAAAGGAATATTTCAGACTTCCTAAATAACAGGAAATGTCCAGAGCATGATTGTTCATTTTCCACGTTATGTGCTAATCACTTTATTGGTTTTAAAGTCTCAGGTGTGAAGGGTATTTTAGAACTAGAAGACCTATCTGGAAGATTATTTGGAAGACTGTAAGTAGGGTTGAGTGAAAAAGAGAGAAAATGAAGACAGCAAGTGACTTCAATCCATCCTCCCATCTGGCAACAGTAGATAGATGACATAAAAAAGGATGTGATGATGAGAATGAGGGATTCAGTGACAATCAAAAGAGTATCATTAAGTCTTATAGGAGGCAGATGAACTATGAAAACAAATGATAAAGTATTTACATAGTGCCATATGCAGATGTATTTCTGATGCTTGTTATGAAAAAAATTCAATGGGAAGTATAGAGATCAAATTATAGAGCAGAAATTGCCTGATCAGTCATGAATCATTAAGTTGTATATGATAGTTTCAAATGAAAATAAAATCAAAGTATCAGAGAATAACTATGTCATAACATGTCAATATTCACATCAGAGAGAAGAAATACAAGAAAATTTATCAAGCAATACAGTCAGAAGAAAAGATAAAAGTAATACAACTAATACTTATGTCATACTGAAAATAAATATAAGTGAATGAACACAGTAGAGATCTCTCATGTTACCAAATCCAAAGGATATGATGTGATCATCATATGACATTTTGTTTCTTTTTTAAAAATCTCACATTGAGTCTTACATCCTTTCATTAAAACTTCATAACTGACTTGGAAGTCCACTGCAAATACTGATATTTTGACTTAATCCTTTCCAATTTTTATCCCTTTTACTTCGTTTTGCTGTGTGATTGTTCTGGCTAGTACTTGCAGTACTATATTAAATAGGTAGGGAGAAAGTGGGTAGCATTGTCTAGTGACTAATTTTACTGGTGTTGCATCAAGTTTCTCACCATTTAGTTTGATGTTAGCTACTGGTTTGCTGTATATTGCTTTTCATATGTTTAGGTATGGGACTTGAATTACTGATTGATCCAAGAATTTTAACATGAAGGGGTATTATATTTTGTCGACTGCTTTCTCAATATCTAAAGAGATGTTCACATGGATTTTCTTCTTTCAGTTTGTTTTTCATTGATAGATTTCTATATATTGAGCCATTCTTGCATCCCTGGAGTGAATCTGACTTGATCATGGTGAATGTTGATTTGATGTGTTCTTGGATTCAGTTTGCAAAAATTGAAATTGGTCTAAAGTTCATGTTAATTTTAGGGTCTTTGTGTGGTTTAGAAATGAGCATAATTGAGGCTTTGAAAAATGAGTTAGGTAGTGTTCCCTCAGTTTCGATTTTATGGAATATTTTGGAGAGTACTGGCATTAGGACTTCTATGAATATCTGATAGAATTAAGCATTAAACCCGTCTGGTCCTGGACTTTTATGGCAGGAGGTTTTTGATTACTGTTTCTATTTCTTTAGGAGTTATTCGTCTCTTTAGATGGTTTATCTGATACTAATTTAACTTTAGTATCGGGTATATGTCTAGAAAATTGTCCATTTCATCTAAACTTTCCAGTTTTGTTGAGTATAGTCTTTTGTTGTAAGATCTGATGACTTTCTTCAATTTCCATTGTTAGGTCTCCCCTTCCATTTCTGATTTTGTAAATTTGGAATTTCCCTCTGTAACCTCTTGCTAGTCTGGCTAAGAATTTGTCAGTCTTGGTGATATTCTCAAAGAACCAGCTCCTGGTTTTGTTAATTTTTTGTATAGTTCTTCTAATTTCTATTTGATTGAGTTTTGCTCTGACTTTGATTAATTCCTGCCATCTTCTCCTGTTGGGTGTATCTGGTTCTTTTTGTTCTAGAGCTTTCAGGAATTTTGTCAAGCTGTTAGTGCATGATCTCTCCACTTTTTTTTTTTTTTTTTTGGAGGTTTTCAGAGCAATGAGGTTTCTGCTTAGCACTACTTTCATTGTGTTCCATAAATTTGAATATGTTGTGCCTTCATTTTCATTAAATTCTAAAAAGTCTTTCATTTCTCTATTTCTTCTTTGACCATGTTATCATTGAATAGAGCATTGTTAAACTTCCATGGGTATCTGGGCTTTTTGTTGTTGTTGTTTTTTATAATTGAACAACGTTATTTAAAAAAACAAAACAAAAAAAAAAAACAAAGAAAAACAAAAAAACAAAGTTAAATGTACAGATTTTAAGCATTTTTGCATTAAAGCATACAAATACATTTTTGTTAGTACTTGATTTTTTTCAAGGTTTGACAGTTTGCCTTAAAATCTTACTAATTACAATGAGCCGAAAGTACATGTAAAACAAGATATAACCTGGAAATAGTAAAAGTTTTTTTTTTTTTTTTGGTGTGCAAAGATTAAACATAATAATTTTTCATTTCTTTTGGGCCTTTGTTTTTCTTGAACTTCATATGGTCTTTTAGTTGTTTCTGGGGTGTCCAGAGCTTTCTGGGGTTAGTATCTAATTATCAGTGACTGCATATTATGTCTGTTCTTTTGTGACTGGACTATTTCAATCAGGATGATATTCTCTAGATGCATCCATATTCTTAAGAATTTCATAAAGTCATTGTTTCTGATAGCTGAGCAGTACTCCATTGTGTAAATATACCACAAGTTTTGTATCCATTCATCAACTGAAGACATCTGGGTTCTTTCCAGTTTCTGGCTATTAGAAATAGGGCTGCTATGAACATTGTGATGCACGTGTCTTCCTTGTATGTTGGAGCTTCTCTGGGATATATGCCCAGAAGTAGAATAACTGGGTCTTCAGGTAGTACTATGTCCAATTTTCTGAGGAATCGCCAGACTGATTTCCACAGTGATTGTACCAGTTTACAACACCACCAACAGTGGAAAAGTGTTTCACTTTCTCTGCATCAATGACAGCGTCTGCTGTCATCTCAATTTTTAATCTTAGCCATTCTGACTGGTGTGAGGTGGAATCTCAGGGTTGATTTGATTTGCATTTCCATGATTACTAGGAATGTCTAGCACTTCCTTAGATGCTTCTCTGCCATTTGTTATTCCTCAGATGAGAAGTTTTTGTTTAGCTCTGTACTCCATTTTTAATAGGGTTGTTTGATTCTCAGGTGTCTCACTTCTTGAGTCCTTTGTATACCTTGAATATTAGGTCTCTATCAAATTTTGAGATGATAAAAGTCATTTCCCAAACTGTTTCCGGCTGTTTTGTTTTCTTGACAGTGTTTGTAGTGTTACAGAAATTTTGCAATCTCATTAAGTCCCATTTGTAGATATTTGACCTTAGAGCATGAGCCATTGTTTTCCGTTCAGGAAATTTTCTCCTGTGCCTATGTGTTCTAAGGTTTTCCCTGCTTTCTTTTCTAATAATTTCACTGTAGCTATCTTAATGTGGAGATCTTTGATCCACTTTCACTTAAGCTTTTTAAAAAGAGATAAGTAAGGGTCTATTTTCATTCTTCTTCATGCTGAGTGCCAGTAGGACCAACACCATTTGTTGAAGAGGCTGTCATTTATCCATTGAATGTTTACAGCTACTTTGCTAAAAATCAAGTGACCATATATGTGAGGGCTCATGTCTAGATCTTATATTCTATTCCATTGATCCACGTGACTATCTCCGTACCAATACCATGAAGTTTTTAGCACAACTCCCTTATAATATAGCTTCAGGTCAGTGATGGTGATTTCTTGTTGTTAAGAATGCATTTTGCTATTATAGGTATTTTGTTATTCCAGAAAATTGCACATTGCTCTTTCAAACTTTATGAAGAAAAGGGTTGGAATTTTGATGGGGATCACATTCAATCTGTAGATTGCTTTTGTTGAGATGGCCGTTTTCAAAATGTTGATCCCTCCAATCAATGAGCATGGGAGATCTTTGCATTTTCTGTGATCTTCCTCAATTTCCTTTTTCAGAGATTTGAAGTTTTTGTCATACCGGACCTTCAGTTACTTAGTTAGAGTCACACCAAGGTATTTCATATTGTTTGTTAATATTGTGAAAGGTATCTTTTCCCTAATTTCTTTCTCTGCATGTTTGTCCTTTCAGTAGAGGAAGGCTACTGATTTGTTTGAATTCATTTTATATCCTGGCACTTTGCTCAACTTTTTTATCAGCTGTAGTTCTCTGGTGAAATTTTTGTTGTCACATACTTACACTATCATATCATCTGCAAACAGTGATGTTTTTACTTCTTCCTTTCCAATTTGTATACCTTTGATTTTCTTTTGCTGTCTAATTGCTTGTGCCAGAACTTCCAGTACTATGTTGAATAGGTAGAGGGAGAGTGGGCAGCCTTGTGGATTCCCTGATTTTGGTGGGATTGCTTCAAGTTTCCCACTGTTAAGTTTGAGGTTGGCTATTGTTGCTGTATATTGCTTTTATTACGTATAGGCCTTGGATTCCTGTTCTTTCCAAGAATTTTAACATGAAGGAATGTTGAATTTGTCAAATGTTTCTCAGCATCTAGTGAGATGACATTGTGGATTTTACATTGAGATTTTTAATATGGTGAATTGCATTGATGGATTTCCATATATTAAACCATCCCAGGGATGAAGCCTACTTGATCATGGTGAATGATTATTTTGATATGTTCTTGAAATGGGTTTGCAAAGAGTTTGTTGAATATTTTTGCTTCAATGTTCATAAGTGAGATTGGTCTGAAGTTTCTTTCCTTGTAGGGTCACTGTGTAGATTAGGCACATGGGTTATTTTGGCCACAAAAAAAAATGAGTTAGGTAGTTTTCCATCTAACTCTTTATTGTGGAATTGTTTGAAGATTATTGGTATTAGGTCACCAATAAATGTTGGATAAAATTAAGCACTGAACCCATCTGGACCAGGGCATTTTTGTTTTGGAGGCTTTTGTTGAGTGCTTCAATTTTTTTAGGTTTTATGGGATTAGTTATATTGTTTACTGGTCCTGGTTTAACTTTAGTATCTGGTATCTGTCTAGGAATTCATCCATTTCTTTGAGATTTTCCAGCTTTGTTGATTATAGGCCTTTATAGTAGGATCTGATGATTTCTTGAATTTCTTCAGTTTCAGTTATTATGTCTCCACTTTCCTTTCTGATTTTGATAATTTAGATACTCTCTCTTTGCCCTCTAGTTAGTCTGGCTAAGGGTTATTGAATCTTGTAAAATTTCTTAAAGAAGCAGCTCTTGGATTTGTTGATTCTTTCAGTGGTTTGTTTTGTTTCTATTTGGTCAAATAATCTGAGTTTGATTATTTCTTACTGTCTACTCCTCTTGGGTGTATCTTCTTCCTTTTGTTCTAGAGCATTTAACTATGCTGTCAAGTTGCCAGTGTATGCTCTCTCCAGTTTCTTTTTGGGAGCACTCAGAGCTATGAATTTTCCTCTCAGTACAGGTATCATTGAATCCCATATGTTTGGGCATGTTGTGTTTTCCTTTTCATTAAATTCTAGAAAAGCCTTAATTTCTTTATTTCTTATTTGACTATGCTATCATTTAATAGAGCATTCTTTAGTTTCCATGTGTATATGGGCTTTTTGTTGTCTCTGGTGTTATTAAAGCCCATTCTTAGACCATGGTGATTTGATAGGACGCATGGGAGTATTTTAGTCTTTTTATATCTTTTGAGGTTTGCTTTGTGACCGATTATATGGTTAATTTTTGAGAAGGTGCTGTGAGGTTCTGAGTAAAAGGTGTATTTTTTTGTTGTAAGATGTTATGTTCTATATGTGTCTATTAATTCCAATTGGTACATAACCTCTGTTAGTTTCACTGTGTCCTTGTTCATTTTCTATTTCCTTGATCTGTCCATTGATGAGAGTGGGAGGTTGAGGTTTCCCACTATTAGTGTGTGGGGTACAATGTATTTTTTGAGCTTAGTGGGGTTTCTTTTATGAGTATTTGTGCTCTTTTATTTGGAGCTTATATGTTAAGGATTAAGAGTTTCTACTAACAAATTTTCTCTGTAATGAGTAATAAGTGTCCTTCCTTATCTTTTTTGATAACTTTTCGTTGAAAATCTAGTTTATTCAATATTAGAATAGCCACTCCAGCTTACTTCTGGGGGCCATTTGCTTGGAAGGTTTTTTCCCAACATTTTACTATTAGATAGTGTTTGTCTTTGTCTCTGAGATGAGTTTCCTGTATTCAGTAAAATGCTGGATTCTGTTTATGTATCCAGTCTGATAGCCTATATCTTTTTATTAGGGAATTGAGTCAATTTATGTTAACAGATATTAAGGAATAGTGGTTGCTGTTTTTTCCTACTTTTGCTTTTAGAGGTAGAATTGTGCCTGTGTGTCTTTCTTCTTTTGGTTTTCTTGCTTAGGAGTTTTCTTCCTTATATTGGGTTTTCCACCTATATTTCATTGTAGTGCTGTGTTTGTAGTCAGATATTTTGTAAATTTAGTTTTGTCCTGGAATATCTTGGTCTCTCCATCTATGGTGCTTGAGAGCTTTGCTGGATATAGCAGCTTGGGGTGACACTTGTGTTCTCCTAGGGTCTGCATGATGTCTGTCCATGATCTTCTAGCTTTCATAGTCTCTTTCATATGAGAAGTCAGGTGTGATTCTTATTGGTCTGCCTTTATATGTTACATAACCTTTTTCCATTACTGCTTTTAGTATTCTTTCTTTGTTTTGGGCACTTGGCGTTTTGACTATTATGTGTCAGGAGGAATTTCTTTTCTGGTCCACTCTATTTGGAGTTCTCTAGGCTTCTTTTATTCCCATGGTCATTTCATTCTTAACGGTAGGGAATTTTTCTTCTAAGATTTTGTTGAAGATATTTACTGCGCCTCTAAGTTGGTATTCATTGACCTCTTCTATTACGATTATCCTTTGGTTTGTTCTTCACATTGTGTCCTAGATCTTCTGGACATTTTGGGTTAGAAGCTTTTTGGATTTTGCATCTTCTCTGACAGATATGTCTATGATATAAAGGTTGTCTATTGCCCCTGAGATTCTCTCTTCTATCTCTTGAAGTTAGGTGGAGATCCTTGGATCTGTGACTCATGATTTGTTTTTTAGGATTTCTAACTCCAGGGTTGTCTCTTTTGGTATTTTTTTATTATTGTTTCCATTTCCATTTTAAATTTATTCCTATGTCCTTCATCTCTTTGGCTCTGTTTTTCTCTAGTTCTTTGATTTCTTTGAGTGTTTTTCTTGTTTCATCTTTAAAAGCTTCTATTTCTTTATGCTTTTTCTCCTGTTCTCATTTAAGGATCTCTATTATCATGTTGAGATGACCACGAGCATAAAAGAAGCCTTCAGAACTCCAAATAGGTTGGACCAGAAAAGAAATACCTCCCGACACATAATAGTAAAAACATCAAGTGCCCAAAGTTAAGAAAGAATACTAAAAGCAGTAAGGGAAAAAGGTCAGGTAACATATAAAGGCAGACCAATCAGACTCACACCCGATTTCTCAACAGAGAATATGAAAGCTAGAAGAGCCTGGACAGACATCATGCACTCCTTAAGAGAGCACAAGTGCCAGCCCAAGCTGCTATGCCCAGCAAAACTATCAATCACCATCGATGTAGAGACAAAGATATTTCAAGACAAATCAAAATTCACACAATATCTGACCACAAACCCAGCACTACAACGAATTATAGGTGGAACACCCAATACAAGGAGGAAAAATGCAGCCTAGTAAAAACAAGAAAACTCCTAAACAAGAAAACTAAAAGAAGAAAAAAACACAGACACAACTCAACCCAAAAAAGCAAAAATGGCAGGAAACAGAAACAATTATTCCTTGATATCTATTAACATAAATGGTCTCAACTCCCCAATAAAGAGACATAGACTATCAGACTGGATACATAAACAAAATCCAGCCTTTTGCTGCATACAGAAAACTCATCTCAGAGACAGAGACAGACACTATCTCAGAGTAAAAGGGTGGGAAAAAACTTCCAAGCAAACAGCTCCAAGAAGCAAGCTAGAGTGGCTATTCTAATATCAAATAAAGTAAACTTCCAACCAAAAGTTATCAAAAAAGATAAAGAAGGACACTTTTTACTCATTACTGGGGAAATCTGTCAGGAGGAACTCTCAATCTTTAACATATATGCTCCAAATAAAAAATCACCCACATTCATAAAAGAAACTCTACTAAAGCTCAAAAAATACATTTCACCCCATACAATGATAGTGGGAGACTTTAATACCCCACTCTCACCAATGGACAGATTAGGGAAACAGAAACTGAACAATGACACTGCAAAACTAGCAGAGACTTTGAACCAACTAGAATTAATAGATATCTACAGATCATATCATCCTAAAGTAAAAGAATACACCTTCTTCTCACCACCCTATGGCACCTTCTCGAAAATTGACCACATAATTGGACACAGAACGAGCCTTCATCGATATAAGAAGATTGAAATACTCCCATGCATTCTCTCAGATCACCATGGTCTAAGGCTGGTCTTTAACAACAACAAAGACAACAAAATGCCCACATACACATGGAAACTAAACAACGCTCTGTTAAAGGATAGCAGGGTCAAAGAAGAAATAAAGAAAGAAATTAAGGACTTTCTAGAATTCAACGAAAATGATAACACAACATACCCAAACCTATGGGATGCAATGAAAGCAGTATTGAGAGGAAAACTCATTGCCCTAAGTGCTTCCAAGAAGAAACTGGAGAGAGCTCACATCAGCAACCTGACAGCACAGCTAAAAGCCCTAGAACAAAAGGAAGCAGATATACCCAAAAAGAGTAGAGGGCAAGAAATAATCAAAATTAGGGCAGAAATAGACCAAATAGAAACAAAAAAAACCATTGAAAAAAATCAACAAAACAAAGAGTTGGTTCTTTGAGAAAATCAACAAGATTGATAAACCCCTAGCCAGACTAACTAAAGGGCAAAGAGAGAGTGTCCAAATTAACAAAATCAGAAAGGAAAGTGGTGACATAACAACTGAAACTAAGGAAATTCAAGAAATCATCAGATCCTACTACAAAAACTTATACTCCACAAAATTGGACAATCTGGAGGAAATGGACGTATTCCTAGACAGATACATGGTCCCAAAGTTCAACCAGGACCAAGCAAACCATCTAAATAACCCTATAACACCTAAAGAAATAGAAGAAGTCATCAAAAGCCTCCCAACCAAAAAAAGCCCAGGTCCAGACGGGTTCAGTGCAGAATTTTATCAGACATTTATTGGGGATATAACACCAATATTCCCCAAACTATTCCAAAAGATAGAATCAGATGGAATATTACCCAACTCATTTTTTGAGGCTACAATAACCCTCGTACCTAAGCCACACAAAGACCCTACAAGGAAAGAGAACTTCAGACCAATCTCACTTATAGTTATTGTTTTTAATAGCTATGTAAGATGCCGTTGTATAAATACCAAATTTTCTGTATCTATTCCTCAGTTGAAGGACATCTGGATTCTTTACAGATTCTAGTTATTATAGAAAGGCTACTAAGAACATAGTGGAGCATGTGTCTTTGTATATGTTACAGCATCCATTGCATGTATGCCCAGGAGTGGTAGAGGTGGGTCCTCAGGTAGTATTATGTCCAATTTATCTGAAATCAGCAGACTGATTTCCAGAGTTGTTGTGTCAGCTTGAAAACTCACCATCAGTGGAGGATTTGTTTTCTTTCTCCACATTCTTGCCAGCATCTGCTGTCATCTGAATTTTTTATCTTAGCTATTCTTTTTGTTATAAGATAGAATCTTAGGGTCATTTTTATTTGAATTTTCCTGATGACTAAGGATATTGAACACTTTTAAAGTGTTTCTTGGCTATTAGAGATTTCTCTGATCTAAACTCTCTGTTTAGTTCTCTACACTATATAATTGGTTTTTTTGGTTTTTTGTTGGAGGTTATATTTTTAAATTCTTTATATATTTTGGATATAAGCCATTTATCAGCCTGGGGGGGTTAGTGAAGATTTTTCCCATTCTGTCAGTGCTGATATCACCTATTTACTGTGTCTTTGGCCTTACAGAAGATTAGTGGTTTTTGTATAAAATAACTGAAGTGACAAAAATGTAGAAGAAAGTTAAAGAGAGGTAGTCTAGTGACCATCCCAACTGGACATCATCCTCATGAGCAGACACAAAGGCCTGACACTACTATGACACTATTTTTCTATGATGTAATTATATAAAGGAAAATAATATTGCTGTCCTCTGAGAGGCCCAACCAAAAGTTAACTGAGACAGATGCAGATATTTACATGGAGCCACTGGACTAAAGTTGGAGATCCGAGATCCCTGTGATTGAGTTAGGGGAAAGAATGAAAAAGCAGAAGAGGAGGGCGACCACATAGGAATACCAGCAGTTTACTTGGACACTAAAAGCTCCCAAATGCTGAACTACCAAATTTGCAACATGAAAGAACTAGTCCAAGGCCCCTTGACACATATATAAAAGAGGACTACTGGTCTATCTTCAGTGGAAAAAATATGTATTGAGGCCTCAGGCAGAATGGAGCCCAGGTGGTTGGGAGCATCTTCTTGGGGACAGGAAGGAAAAGGAATAGGATGAGGAACTGTGAGAAGAGGACTAGGAGGGAAACAATGGCTAGATTGTAAAAAATTTAAAAAAAAAAATCTAAGAAAAAATAGTGGCGAAAAATATAGTATATTTTACAATTGTGTATCAAAATGTTGTTAACTAACATTATTATATTTTCAGGCTAATAGATGCAACTACAAATAAAATAATATAACCCCAAATGAGTAAATTCAAACACAGATGAAATATGCTAGGCATTCAGTCATATGTCAAAATTAACATTTAAACAAATAATAATTAAGCTATAGTCCACTGACCCAGTGAGGTTAGATAAAGAGGACAGTTATAGCATTGAAGATTCTACATGTCTGGGAAGGGGAAATAGAATAGATTCTGTGAGTAGATTTGAGGGCAAGTATAGATGGAGTAGAGCAGATCACATTTCCAGGGCTGATGGATGGAGAGCATGTGGGGAGTTATAGTTAAAATTGAGGGGCATTTAGGAAGTAGAGTGGAAACTGAGTGAAGTGTAAACTTTCTGGAATCTATGAGAGTACTTAGTGAGGATTCCTAGTAATGCCAATAGTAAGTCTTACCTGGCTGTGTTTTAGAGTAAGAAAAGGCTTTCAGTGGTGGGACTGAATTGCTGAGTTAGGTTGTGTTGTTGGGTGAGAGGGTCCAATGGTGATCCCTAAACAGCCTGAACTGATGTTAGGACAGAAGCTCACCTTCTGAAAACTGACAGCGGTGCTCATAAAAACTTACAAAGAGTTTATTAAACATAGGAAAATCAAGCAGGTAAGAGCTGGGAATCTTCATCTTTACAATTTAGTCTCTTTGTTGTTTGTACTCTGAAGGTTATGAAAAATTATCAAGTCACCAACCTGATCCTAAACAATCCACTTTTAATTGGTTCTGTTTCCTAGATGTGGTTGGACAGTATTGATACAAAACTTGTGGTAATAGTCAAGCAATATTCACTGACAGTTGAGGCCAATAAGAAGGAGTGTACACCCTACACAAACTCAATAGCCACTGAGCAGAGACTGAATAACCCAGAAATATAGGATTCTTGCCTTATCTTGTCTTCATTGGACAGACTACTTCTGGAAGCATATGGGAGCTGATGGAGAAACTCACATTAAGCAGAGAGAGTCTAAATTTCAGGTCTCAGTAGGGTTCTTCCTCTCTGAGATAGGGATCAGTCCAGAAGAGGAAAAAGGAAGATTTTTTTTTTTTTTTTTTTTTGTCAAAAGGTTTAGAAGACACTAGAAACAAACCTGAACAACATATTCACTAAGCAGTGTTCACATAGGTTAGGAATGAAACAGCAAGTTCTTCCTATGTCTGTACCAGGTACATAAAATATATGTAATGGCTGTTTGCATTGTGTTTTCAAAACTTTACCAGTGGGATCTGGTGGATTTCAGACACTGTTGCCTGCTCTTGAGGCTCTAGTTCTCTAGTTTGGCGGGTCTTGTCTAGCATCTATAGGAGGGCTTTTTCCTTGTCTTACTGTATTTTGTTTTGTCATGCATGCATGTCTGTCATTTCTTTAAGCCTATTTATTTCTAAAAAGGAAACAACAGAAGTATGTCTGGGGAAGATGTTGGACAAGGTAGGAGGAGTAGAGGCAGGGGAAACAAGTTTGAGCATATTTTCTGACAGAAGAATCCATTTTCAATTAAAAACAAAAGATGAAAAATTGCTGGGCCATTTCATTTTCATATGTGACATTCACAGTTGAAACATACCTTATTATTAATTAGGATCACATACCAATGATATGAAAATGAGCAGGTGTAGTGAGTAAAACAGGACAGTCACAGAACATTTTCAGTGCGACGCTTCTTCGCATACAGATGACAAAAACAAAATGACTTAGAAGGAGTTGAATTTTGATGACTGGTTCTGTGTGGTGTTGGTCTTCCATAAGTGGTAAAATACAGTGTTGCAGTATCCTTAAAAAATGATACTCTGAGTCTCTGTACACATCAGCTTATGGATCCTACCACCTTCTCTATATTTTGCGAATGAAAGAAAAGGAGTTTAACAGAAGTTGACAAGTCCAAGTGCTATTGAGGATAAAATTTTCTATATCCATGTTCTCCCTCCTTTCTTCCGGCAGATTACATTTGTGCAGTCTTCTCACTACAGTATTCATTTTCTTCAAATCATTTACAAAATGCTAACTATATTATATTATATTATATTACAAAAGAGTTTTAAAGATGACTAACTGTAAGCTAGGATCTTAAACAAGTAAGTCTATTGTTTAGAAGCAATCAATCAGATGCAGAAGACAGCTGTAGAAGTTGTACCTAGAAAATTCTCCCTTATGATACAAAAATCTAAGCAGAATAGATGCTTCATTTTAAGGACTTGTGGATAATGGGCATAACTCTGAATGTTCCTAGGCAATACGGAGATATCTGGTTAAGTTACACAACTGTCATCATTTTTCCCCAGTCCTTATTGGTTGCATTTTTTTTTCAAAATGTTTCTCTTGAAAATTGCCTGAGGCACCTCTAAATCCTCTTGTTCTAATATTCTCATTAATTTTTCTTAAAGTTTGATCTCCCTATCAGATCTATGGCATACTAAGTTATTTCTGTACTGTTTTCTAATCATCTTCAGAGACACCTATTTATTCAGACATAAAAAGAACTTCTAGGATTTGGTTAAGAAGTAAAAAGATTTACTTAGTTTTGCTATCAAAGCTGTAACATTCATGTGTAGAAAAGGTGCAAGATATATATTATAAGAAGTGAAGAAGTCATTATTGCTTCTTGCCTCCCTTCTGTTCTTCTGATATATTATAAGACAATAAGTTTTGGAAGATACAAATAAAAACATAAAAAATACACTGCCATGGAAAACTGGGCCCAAACATTTAGCTTCTAGAAATACTAAAAATTAAGTGTTTCACTTTTTTATTTCAAAATTTTAACCCAAGTTATAAATTTGATTATATTAGAAATTAATTCATTATCTAAAAAGAAATAGTAAAAATGAGTCATGAGACTAATCATGCTTTTGGATTGAACTAGTCTTAGCCATATCATATATTCTTAGTGTGAATGAGGCATTGTAATTTTAACTTTGCTTAACTTTAATTTTAACTTAGAGTCTTAACTTACAAGGTCTTGTCTAGAAAATAAAATAATACAACAGGTATAGTATATGCTCTATGTGAAATAATGTATGTAAATATAGTCTGCATATATAGCAGATTATATACCTTTATCATAGATGAATAGAAATCTTACATAGAGATCTTTCACAGGAAAAGGTCATTTATCTGATGAATTAATGGACTATAATTACCATACATAAGGATTCTAGAACAAAAAATAAGTGAGTTTTGTCAGTCTGTTTAATAATTTTTGGCTGCTCCTAGCAACTTAGTACTCTATTCCCACAGGATAGTATACCAGATGAGATAATGTGCACACGTAAACCCATATGGGCACACCCAAGTAGACATAAATAAAAATGGTAACTCTAAAGTGTGTCTTGCCTCTTATGTAGTCACCAAATTATAAATGATATTTGAATATTGGTATTTTTAAGGCAAATTTATATAAAGAGAACAAATGTGTTTTTATAGTTAATATTTACAGAGTTGATATGAATATTTTGTACAAGATTAATTTTTAAGGTTTTTAGTGCTTCAAAACATAAACAATATGTTGCTCTCATATAGGTCTGTATATATAAAAATGAGATATTAAGTAGCATTATGATAGACTTACGGAATATTAACTGCCATATTTTAAATAAACTTCAAGAATAAGCAGTGCTTCCATTTTCTCAAAGTATAATTCATGCCTGTGAAAGTAAATCTGAACCATGTAAATGGTGTTTCCTCTGTGGAGGCTATTTTCTTATCTACTATATTTCTATCTTGTAAAAAATGGATAATAGGTCTATTAAAATGCACAGAAATGAGCCAAAACATCATGCATGTAATTAATCTACAAAGTGTAAGCCAAAAAAATTTTCAGGATTCTCTCCTTAATAAAGGAAAATGGAGAAGCATGTCATTGAGTTCTTTGAGTGGAAAATTCATCCCAGCCTAATGCCAAAAATGTCAGGTTTATCACAATATAGCACAGCTTGTATTTTTCATGGTCATCAAACTAAAATTCTTTATAAATTATCTAAATGCATTCCTGTGCTAACAGCCTTTCCTTCTATCTCCTACTGATCGAATTTCATTTGCTCACATTTAACTCACCCATACTCTGTCCAAGTCAAAAAAATCTTTCAGCTGGATGAGACCATAGATAAGAAAAAGAGTACACAGTGTGACTAAATGCTGGTAAGTATACTTACCGGTAATGTCTTAAAACGTAAAGATTGTGTTATTCACACAAAGTAGAGTTAAGGTAAGATTTTTCTCAGTAAAAATAAATTACTAATAAAGTACTGATAACATAAACACAGATTCAATAGTTTAGTATAGCTAAAAAAATATAACTAAATTTAGAGACATATTTTGTGATGATGAAAAGAAGCAGTAAATGTTAGCATATATTTTTCAGTTGTTTTTTAATGATTATAAAAAATAAAACAAGGAACCCGTTCTCTGATTGTAGTCATCTATGTCATGATTAGAAGCACACCATGTAAACCATTAGAGGTCTGAATACATTACAACACACATATTAGCCATATTTCTATGATAGTATATGTTTACTTGATATAATAATATATGTATAAATTGAAGAATTTGAAGTTACAAGAGTCATAGGAAAAAAAAAAACCAAGGTAGATAAAGGCTATTGTGGAGGCAGAGGTTGTCAGGAAGTGCCACCATTAGAAAAGGAGATATTAGCAACTGAATACTGTGGTAGAGGGAAAGTCCATTTTATTTATGGATGTGGCACATGAGACACTGTGCATGTTACAGTAGATAATCCTAAAGCCATGCACAAATAAACACTATAAAATTGATTTAGAACATTTCCAAAAAGCCTGTGAAGATGTGATCAGAAAGAAGTGGAGAAGAAAATAGTAGAAAAAATGTATTAGAGATAATATGTGATGTACTTGGTCAAAAACAGTAAATATAAATTTGAAACTCCTGAGTATAATAAAGAAGCAATATTTGTTACTTAGAAAGAAGTTCATTTAGATGATACTTTTTTATTTTTCACATTTGTAGTTAAACTAGCCTGGACTAATTATGCATATATGTAATATATTAATGAATATATATAGTATAATGTACATGTATGTGTATATGTATATACATGTGTATTAATACATATAGAGTAAATATTTACATATATTACTATTTATTAAATCATATTTTTTATAAATAAATCATTTTTCCTTGATAGACATATCAATAGAAGGCCAAAGGTATGACAACTGGCCCATAAGAAGAGTTTGCTGACAGGAACCTGATATAGCTCTCTCCTGAGAGGCTCTGCCAGAGCCTGACCAATACTTATGTAGATGCTTGCAGTCTACCATAGAACTGAACACTGGGATTCCAATGGAGGAGTTAGGGGAAGGATTGAAGGAGTTGAAGGAGTTTGCAAACTCATGGGAAGAAAAACATTATCAACCAACCAGATTCACAAGATCTCCCAGGGACTAAACCACCAACCAAATAGTGCACATGGAGAGACCCATGGTTTTAGCTGCATATGTAGTAGAGGATGGCCTTAGCTGACATCAGTGGGGGGGAAGTTCCCAAAAATATTTGAAACATTTTAAACATTTTAAAGACTAAACATAATTACTTAGAAGCAAAATAATGGCATACCAAAGAAATAAATTCATGGTCCAGACTGTACTGTTTCAATCTGTTATTTCTCAGAAATTAATAGAATATATGTATGTATAAATATACTTACACACACACTCACAGAGAGAGAGAGAGAGAGAGAGAGAGAGAGAGAGAGAGAGAGAGAGAGAGAGAGAGAGGGAGAGGGAGAGAGAGAGAGAGCGAGAGAGAGAGGGAGAGAGGGAGAGAGAGAGAGAGAGAGAGAGAGAGAGAGAGAGAGAGAGAGAGAGAGAGAGAGAGAGAGAGAGAGAGAGAGAGAGAGAGAGAGAGAGAGAGAGAGACGGACGGACGGACGGACAGACAGACAGACACAGACACACTTATGCTTTAATCAGCACAATAGCTCTGTTATTGCCTAAACTCCATTACTGATAGAATCTACTTCCTGCCAATAATTCTCAGTTATTACTCACTGAATCTGTGTTCTATCTTAGTTGCTGTGGACCTAGAGGACTGCAGAACAGGGCCATGCTCTGGGCTCCTTACAAGGCATCCATTGTTTTCTATACTGCACTCTACTCAGCCATCTGTCTGATGTCTTAGCTAGGATAGGGTAGGCATCATCTGCTATGGTTTGTCAAAATAACTTTCACCAAATAACTCTAAAAGTTGTAGAAATAAATGTATTTCAAAATGCACAATTCTATGAAATAAAAGAAAATATCCACAAGAGAAAAGAAATTAAATGAAAGTCATGATTTTATATATTCAGTCTATAAAACTAAAGTTTTAAAATCTTTGGTTTGTTCTGTTCAGACCCTTGGTTTTCTAACAGTGACACAAGCTGGAATTACAGTGTATGTGTGAGTTTGTGTGTGTGTGTGTGTGTGTGTGTTTCTGTCGGTCTGTCTTTCTGTTCTATGTTCATTGGTGATTTGTAGATTTCTTGGTTAATCAGGAGAATAGTGAGCAACTATCACACTAAGAAAATGATTTATAATAATAATAGAATTGTCAGTCATTACAGAAAGAACTGTATGACATGTCTTATAGTATTTCAATGTCTCTGTTAAACCATGAGACTGGATTTTTATCTGGCAACATAAACCAACATCTGATTGAATGAAACGTTGAAAATGGAAACAAAGACTATAAAATGCTATAGATTTACAAGATAATATTTATTATTAATATTATTATTATTATTATTATTATTATTATTATTTATGTTTTTACACTCCAGATTTTATTTCCCTCTGGTCAACTCTTCAACTTCTCTACACCTCTTATCTCCTTCTTGCACACTGTCTCTATGAGGTTCTCCCTAACCCACCTAACACACCAGACCTTTAAACTTCTAGGGGCATCCCAGTCTCTTAAGGGTTAGGTGTATCTTCTTTAACTGAACACAGACTCGGTAGTCCTGTACTGTATATGTGTTGGGGACCTCATATCACCTGGATCACCTAGTGTATGCTGCCTGGTTGGTAATCTAGTTTCTGTGAGATTTTGGGATACAGGTTGAGATTCCTGGTCCTCCCACAGGGTTCACCCTTTTCCACATCTTCCTCCAGCTTTTCTCTAATTCAACTAGAGAAGGTCAACACCTTCTGTTTATTAGATGGGTGCAAATATCTCTATCTGACTCTTTCAGCTGCTTGTTGGGTCTTTGAAAGGGCAGTCATGATGGGATCCTTCTTATGAGTGCTCCACAGTCTCAATAATAGTATCAGGCTTTGGGACCTCCCCTTGAGCTGGATCCCACTTTTGGCCTGTCACTGGAACTTCTTTTCCTCAGGCTATTCTCTAATTTCATCCCTGAAGTTCTTTTAGACAGGAACACTTATGGGTCAGAGTTTTGACTGTGGAATAGCAACCCCATCTGTCACTTGATGCTCTATCTTTCTGTTGGAGGTGGGCTCAAAATGTCTCAGATTCAAAATGAAATACGTGGTATGTATTCACTGTTATGTGGATATTAGCCAAGAACACACAGATACAAAATATCCATGAAACAGTCCACAGAACTCAAAACAGTCAACAAGCTGAGGGGCCAAAATGAGGATGCTTCAGTCCCACTTTGGAGGGAGAAGAAACCAACCACAAGGGGAGAGGGAGGAAAGGACCTGGAAGGGACAGGGGTGGGAGGGAAAAAAGACTGAAGCCCTTAGGGCCAGCAAAATAAAATGGAAACAGGCAACCTCAGAGCACAAGATGTTGGACAACCCTCCAGAATGTACCAAAGACCTAGGAGATAAGAATCCTCTGAACAGAAAGAGTGCACCCTATATGAAATGCTATACAATGGAGACTGGAAATAAAAAAATATTTATAAAATTAACATAGGAAAATATAAAATTTACAGTTGCTTTATATCTAACAAGTGGTCAGTTTGAAGTTTAACAACTTCATGAATTAATCTAGTTGTACATAATTGCTTAATTATTTTCACTTTATAGTATACCTTGTACATAATAGTTTAAAGCAAAAACATTCTCATTCTCCTAATAATCTTGCTTATTCTAAAATAAATGAAGCATTTATTTTTCAACTTAAAGTAAGCCAAACATGACTAATAGGCAACTCCTCCAAAATTGAAAAATATGAATGTACCTAAGAAGGAAGGACTTCTTATAATTTAGTTAAAACATCTTCCTAAAATAAATAAAATTCTGGAAAGCTCATCATTTACATTAAATACTTAAAATTTGTTTTAAAGATCTTATCTGTGGAGAGTGCTCTTTTCAGATAGAGAGTCTATGTGCTAAAAATTGACCCAGTGCCTTTATAATTTTATAGGATCTCTCATTCATTTTCTTACTCCTGAAGGAATTTGTTAAAGCAGATCTTAGAAACTCAACTATAATCAGATACCCATACATCCAAAATACAAATTGGATATAGAAATGTGAAGACAGTGAGCCTCTGGCATAAACACAATCAAGTTATAAGCCTGTCATATTTGAATGCAATAACAGCAGATTGGCACATTACAGGAGTCATTCGACTTCACTATTCAGGAGGCACCGTGTAGAAAATGAGTATTATATACTCAACTTTGAAAGTTTCTCCCTAGAATTTTGCCCTGAATCTAAAAACAATTATTTTATTTTTCTAAAATTGTCTGAGTATTAGAATCAGTTTGAGATTGCATACTTTGTAAAGGATAAATACAGAGCAACTCCATCTTGGAGTTTAAATGTTTAAATGATTTGATCAAAGTTTATCACATTGTAGATTATTATACTAACTAATAAGATGTGATTTAATTACATATTATGTTTTAATGTAACTCATTTATTTTGATATTCAATACATATATACAAACACACAGCTTCTTGAGGCTGCACTGTGGTAGATGGCCACTAGCTCCTTGCCTCAGACTTCAAATGTCAAATTATATGTAGAGATCACAATGACAGGATTGAATTGTTCATAATGTATCTATCTTTTGTATTATAGATTGATTCTAGGATCTATATATTTACTGTAATCTCTTGTCTGCTAACAATAATATCATCTACCCCTACATACCCACACAGCCACACACACACAAACACACACTTACACTCACATACACACACAAACACACACACATTATTTTGAAACAGATTTCTTTAAACTTTGCTGAACAGCTTTGATCTCACTCTCAAAACAAAGTTCTTAAACATGAAATCTTTCTGCCCTAGCCTCCTGACTTTAAGGGGTTACACGTTCCTACCACAAGACTCACCATTACAGAGTTATTTATTTAAAAATTTCTCAGCTCCTATCATTGCATAGATACTTGAAATATTGAGGCAAGCACTTCAAAATTAGAGTCTCACACATGGCATTGGAAATACAAGACCACAATATTCAGATGTAATATGAGTATGTTCTCTACTTCATTTATTCTGCTGCTTCAGTTCAAAAGCCTACATATAATTATTGAATAAATGTAGATGGGAATAAGGCCATAGGTTTAATCCTGGAAAACACACACAGGCTTAATATTTTTTTTTCAAAAATAATCAAGATGTACATTCGAATATAATAAAGATGAAATGTAACCTGAAGCTCGTTAAAGTAGTCTACACCAAGGAAATTGAATTGTGATTACTTTTATATGGCTTCCTTAAAGGTCAGAATGATATATAGATGTGCAATTATGAAGTTGCAGTAAAACATACAAACTTTATATCCAAGTTAGTCAAATTTTTTGAGATCTACTTCCAAAACCTACTATATGCATATGCATTTGTGTTTGTGTGTATGTGTGTTTGTGTGTATGCATATTTGTGTGCTTGTTTATGTGTGTCAGTGAGACAGAGAGTCAGACAGAGAGATTATATAATTGTACTCAATTGGGAAATAATAACATTCTCTTCATTCTCTTTTCCACATATAAATAAAAAATTGTCTAATTTTAGCAACTTGGATAGCATGAGTAAAGTATGGTGAGCATTATATAAAAATATATTGAGGAATTGAGCACATTTACATTTTTCATTTAAAGAAATCTTTGAATATTGACAAATATATGCTATAAAACTAGCTTTATTGAAGCAATTATTTATTGAAAATTATAATAATTTTGAGAAATGGGCCTGAAATCTCCCATGTGTTTGCTCTTTGTCAATATTTATTTTGGTGCAACAATGAAACAATATTGTTGGTAGCATCAAACTTTTAATTAACTCCTTGTGTCTAAATAGTTCAACTTGAAAAAAAATTCCCTTTTCAATAGGGGAAAACACTTAAATTAGAGAGAGTATCATAAGCTGATACGTTCTCTTTCTTGTTTTATACCTATAAAGACACATTTTTCATCAATAGTTTTGATATATTTAGTTTTAATTCAGACCCACAAGACTTTCTGCGGATGTGAGGTTGCCAAAGCTATTGCTTTGGTAGTTTTTCACAGTGTATTACAAATTTCTTTCTTCCCTTTCCTGAGTAGTTTTACATTTCACCAATCTAAGGGCATTGTTTATACATTAATGTGGTTTTGGTGAGCACTGTAATTATCAAAGCAGCATATATAGACTTGCTTTTGCTGTTTTTGGGGCCCAGGAGTCTTGCTTTTTATGCTTTGAGTTTCAGAAACATGAGATATTTCCTTCAGCTATGTGTAAATCTATTCAATATACCTTTCTTCTGTGCCCTTCCTTCCAGAGATAGAAGTATGCCTAGAGGTCTCTTCATACAGATGTGAGCCTATATCAATCAAGAATTAATAAAATTAATTAATTTTATATAAAATTGTAACAGACAGTAGTCTAGCAAAAAATTTGGTAAATAGTGTCAAGATGGCAAGTTTAATAATTTATTTTACTATAAATCAAGCTGGATTAAAAAGTAGTTGATACATATGGAGTTTTAGTACTTAATAAATTATAATGTGGTTCAAAGATACAGTTCAAGCTTGAGCAGGTGATTACTTTTGATTTCTAAAACCTAATTAAAATATTTTTACCGTATATAGTTATAGTGTTATAAACTCTAAAAATAAATTGTAATTGCTATTATATTAGATAACACATAGTGACAGTTATAAAATTAAATGCAGCACTATTTCTATTTTTTATTTAAACAACCTTATTTTCAAAAAAACAGAGATAAATGTACAGATTTTTAAAAGCAATTTTGGATAAAATTATATTAATATATTTTTGTCAGTACTGAATTTTTTAAAGGTTTAATAGTATGCATTGAAATTTTACTAGTTACAATGAGCTTAAAGTACATGTAAAACAAAATGGAACATGGAAATAGTCAAAGTTTTTGTAGTGTGTAGAGATTAACCATAATGATTTTTAAATACTAGGAATTGTCACAAGTTTAAATTCTTAACTCTTGAATTATGAGTGCTTTAAGGTCTAGGGGTAGCACAATCTGAGTGGGTGTTATATACTTTTTTCCCCCTAGGAAGTAAAGAGTCTGCCACTTTTTGGCCTCTTTTTCTTTCTTTCTTTCTTTTTTAATTCATATGATCTGCGAGTTGTTACTTGGGTATTCAGAGCTTTCTGGTGTTAGGATACAATATAAGTGACTGAATATTATGTCTGTATATTTTGAGATTAGGGTATCTCACTCAGGATGATATTTTCTAGATATATTCATTTTCCTAGAATTTTCATAAAATCATTGGGTCTAATAGCTGAGTAGTACTCCATTGTGTAAATATACCATAATTTTTGTATCCATTCATCTACTGAAGAACATCTGGGTTCTTTCCAGCTTCTGGCTCTGACGTTGATCATTTCCTTCAGTCTACTTCTCTTAGGTGTTTCAGCTTCTTTTTGTTCTAGAGATTTTGGCTGTGCTGTCAAGTGGCTAGTGTATGCTCTCTTCAGTTTCTTTTTGGAGGCACTCAGAGCTATGAGTTTTCCTTAGTATTGCTTTCATTGCATCCCATAGGTTTGGGTTTGTTGTGCTTTCATTTTCATTAAATTCTAGAAATTTCTTAATTTCTTTCTTTATTTCTTCTTTGACCCTGCTATCATTTAATAGAGCATTGTTCATCTTCCATGTGTATGTGGGTTTTCATTGTGTTTGTTGTTATTAAAGACCAGCTTTAGTCCATGGTGATCTGATAGGATGCATTGGAGCATTTCAATCTTCTTATATATATTGAGGCTTGTTTTGTGACTAACTATATGGTTAATTTTGGAAAATGTGCCATGAGGTGCTGAGAAAAGGTGTTTTCTTTTGTTTTAGGATGAAATGTTCTGTAGATGTCTGTTAATTAAAGTTGGTTCATAACTTCTGCTAGTTTCACTGTGTCTCTGTTCAGTTTCTGCTTCCATGATGTGTCCAATGATGAGAGTAGGGTGTTGAAGTCTCACACTGTTATTGTGTGTGGTGCAATGAATATTATGAACTTTAGTAGGGTCTCTTTTTATAGGCACTCTTGTACTTGGAGCATATATGTTTAGGATTGAGAATTCATCATGTTAATTTTTCTGTAATGAGTAAAATGTTTCCTTCCTTGTCTTTTTTGATAGCTTTTGGTTGAACGTCTACTTTATTTGATATCAAGATGGCTACTTCAGCTTGCTTTTTTGGGACCATTTGCTTGGAAAGATTTTTCCCAGCATTTAACTTTGAGGTAGTGTCTGTCTTTGTCTGTGAGATGAGTTTCCTTTATGCAACAAAATGCTGAGTTCTCTGTACGTATCCATTCTGACAGTTTATGTCTCTTTATTGGGAAATTGAGTCCATTTATGTTAGACTATATGAAAGAATAGTGACTGCTGTTTATTGCTATTTTTTCTGCTGGAAGTAAAATTATGTCTCTGCATTTTTCTTCTTTTGGTTTTCTTGCTTAGTTATTTTCTTGCTTTTTTAGGATGTAGTTTTCCTCCTTGTATTGGGTTTTACACATATTATTCTTTGTAGGGCTGGATTTGTGGTCAGATATTATATAAATTTAGTTTTGTCCTAGAATATCTTGGTCTCTTCATTTATGTTAATTGATAATTTTGCTAGATATAATAACCGGACTGACATTTGTGTTCGCTTAGAGTCTGTGTGATGTCTATCCAGGATCTTCTAGCTTTCATAGTCTCTGTTGAGAAGTCAGGTATAATTCTGATTGGTCTACATTTATATGTTACATGTCCTTTTTCCCTTACTGCTTTTGGTATTCTTTCTTTGTTTGAACACTTGGCATTTTGACTATTATATGTTGGGAAGAATTTCTTTTCTGGTCCATTCTATTTGGAGTTCTGTAGGCTTCGTTTATGCTCATGGTCATCTCATTCTTAAGGGTAAGGAAGTTTTCTTCTAAGATTTTATTGAAGATATTATACTGTGTCTTTTAATTGATATTCCTCACCCTTTTCTATTTTTATTATCCTTAGGTTTGGTCTTTTCCTTGTGTCCTAAATCTCCTGGACATTTTTGATTAGAGTTTTTTTGGTTTTTGCAACTTCTCTGACTGCTTTTTCTGTTTTTTTTTTTTTTTTTTTTTTTTTTTTGTCCTGGCCCCCTGAGATTCTCTCTGTCATACTTTGTACTCTGTTGGTGATGCTTGCATCTATGACTCCTAATTTCTTTTTTAGGTTTTCCATTTAGAGGATTGTTTCATTTTGTGTTTTCTTTATTGTTTCTATTTCTATTTTCAATTCCTTCACCTTTTTGGTTGTGTTTTTCTGTAGTTCTTTGAGTGATTTTTTTTTTTTTTTTTGTTTCCTCTTTAAGAACTTCTAGTTGTTTATAGCTGTCCTCCTGTGATTGTTCAGGGATTCATGGACTTCTCCAAGATCTCCATCATCATTGTGAAGTATGATTTCAAGTCTAAGTCTTCTTTATCAGGAGTATTTGGCAATCTGCTACTTGCTGTGGTGGGAGAACTGGTTCCTGATATTGCCAAGTTGTCTTGGTTTCCACTGCTTAAGTTCTAATATTTTCCTCTTGCCATCTTGTTATCTGTGATTATAGGTGGTCTCCTTGCCAGTGACTGGCACCTGTCTCTCCTGTGAATCTGAGTGCCTGTGGGCTCATGAAGAAAATTGCTTCTGAGCACAGTGCTCTTCTTTCTTTGAGAAAACCTGGTGTGCTCTTTCTGTTCCTATGTGTCAGGCACACTTCTTATCCAGGTGTAAGAGTGCCTGTGGAACTGATCTTCAAGCACCACCTTTCCCCGCAGACCCCAGTTCCGTCTTAAAAAGGCCTGGGCATTACTGTAGGCTGGAATAGAATCTTTTCCACAAGCACCGCCAAGCACTCTCTGCACTCTGAGTAATCAAGGCACAACCTCACTAGGCCTGTCTTTCAGGTTCCCTGCTGGTTCAGGTTGAAGCATTATTTCTTAAATAAACCATCATTAATTATCAAATTTTAAAATACTCATATATATGTTTCTGTGTTAATTTACTATAACATTATAGATCTACTATATTATATAATTCAAACATAAATATGTTTACACTGCACTTTTATGATATATTTATATTTCTGACTTTAATCATGTGGAGTGACATGTATTTGTTTAAAAAGAGATAGCAATTTGGTATAAGTGGTACATTATAAAATTAAAATCATTCAATACTCTTTATTTTTAAGTATAAAAATTATTTAAATTGCTGGAACTTTCTTCTAACTGTCATAAGAAGAAAACATGAAAATAGTTGAAAAAAATAAGTATTTTCATTCTGAAGCCTTTTCTAGCTTAGACCAAATCATTTCCTTACCAATATGCTAGCTTCTTGCTGAAATACTGTCTTTTAGAAATGGTTTATAGAAAACACAGAACAAACACAAATAACTTTATGAAATGTGTTTTTTAAGTTAAATGTACTAGTTTGCAGCCTGTTTGTACTTCTGGATTTTTAAATAGGATTTGAATAGGTGTGAAGATAATATTTTGGTACACTGAATAAAATAATCTTCCACAAAACATTTCAAAATTGACTTAGATATTTTGTTTTAAATAAATATTGTTTCACAAAGAATGTGCATACCCGTGAGTGGACCCAAAAAAACATTTGCCATGTCAGAGAATAGTGGTTCATAGCCTTTTAAAAACAAACACCAAACTTATTTTGATTCCTCAAAAATACAACTATATTTAAAGAACACATTTATTACCATTTTACTATTTTCAAACTTTCACTCCTTGAACTCTCAAAACACATCCGTAATAAAGCCATGTGATAGTTTAATTGAGAGAAATGTCACACTGAAATTTAACAAGACTACAAGAAATTATGCCATTCAACAAATAACCTGAAATATTAAATTGAATTTTTAACAATGAGGTACCAAAATACAACCACTGGGCAAGCAATAAATGGAGAGTCCAGTTATTAATCTATTAACCTGATTATTGGCAAGTTTTGAGCGAACACATAAAACAAACCCCCAAATCATCTCTATGAGAAATTGTATGCAAGAGTTAAATGGGCATATGAACAGAAAGAGAAAAAGAAGGCTCTTCAAATGTGCTTGGCTTATAACCCATAGGTCATTACAGGTCTAAAAACTATCCACCAATAACAGTAGAATTGGAATTTACTAATACATGAAAATTTTAAAAGTGTTCTTTATCAGTAAAATTCTGAAAGAAGGAATTATCATTTAACACCAGTTCACAGGCAAGACTAAAGTAAAAGTTATTTGTCTATGAACTGCCAACTCTATTTTATGTTTGGTAATATTACAGCTGACTGTACATATTTTTTTTTATTTTTCAACCACTTTCAAAATTTTCTTTTCAAATAAAAATATAAATAATCAAAATTGTGATACTAAAATAATATTGTATTTGTGTAATGGTTTATTTCCCCAGACACTGAGCTGTATATTATTTTAACAAATGTACATATTATATTTGTATATTTTATTTTTGTTATGAATATCTGTTTATAGTATTTATAAACCAGATGCAAAACATATTACTTTCTTAATGTAATGAATGTCATGGAGATTTTTTTTAACATCTTTATTTTACAAAACAAAGATAAATGTACAGATTTCAAGCATTTTTTGTGTAAAATTATACAATACATTTTTGTCAATACTTTTTTTTCAGATTTTAAAATAATTTTTACATACATCTATATGAATAGTCAGTACTTGATCTTTTTAAAGGTTTGACAGTATGCATGGAAAACCCAATAGTTACAATGAGCACAAAATACATGCAAAACAAAATGTAACATTTTTATCTCATGCTTGACATTAGGATGTTATACTTTGGTAAGAAACATCCCATTTAAAAAGTTAAACAGAAGAGTGATTATATGGAAGAAAAAGATTAACTTGAGAAAGAGTGAAGAATTCACAAAATTACTGGGCTTAGGACAGAGTTGATGAAGAAAGATAGGTTTTAACAATATAACAGAATATTGTTCTCAAACATTCACTTCATGTTATCTATTGAACAATGAAAATTTAATTACCTAATATATTGTGAGCCCTCACAGAGTATACCCCATGGCCTATAGAGATGGAAAGTCAGAATAAATGCAATGGTTAAAACCATGAGCATGAATTAATTTAAGCTTAGAAATAAAAGTACTCAAATTCAAATTGGCACGTGTGTAGCATATTGTCTATATTTAAGTTAAAAGCAAGATAAAGTAAATGTGCTGTGAAATATTGATATCAGATGGAAATTTAGGGAAAAAATCACAAGGACAACATACTAACATAAAAATATGTCCATTATGTCAACTTCCTATGAGAGTATCCAGCCTACAGAATAAATGGTTGGTGATAGGGCATTTTAAAATTGATGCATATTTAATACAGAATTTAAACAATAAAAAACTACGTAAAAGAAACATGATTTATCCCTTATTAATATCATCTGCATGCATTTCTTACGTCTATTAATTTATCTAGGAAGAATGATTCATGTGGGGTTTCTTTGCTGAGGACACTTATGTATATTTTATATAATAATAGCAACACAAGTACATAGGTTGCTTTAGTATTTTGTAGACTGTCTTAGCCCTTCCCATAGTCAATAAATCACAAATTATCATTCTTGGCTATTTTTGGTGCTGAGGAAGGAGTAATGATTAATTCTGACCACCTGATGTGATCAGTGAACTTTCACCTTCAGAAAATATATAGGGGTTTCTGCACTACTATGGTTTATAAGTCAAGCATTCACAATTTTGTAAGTACCTATTAGATAGTTAGGTAATCTGTATGTCCACAGAAATTCTCACATAAAAAATAGTAGTAGCTAAATTCTAGAATTATATACTAAACACTAATTCTCAGGTTTTCTGTATCATAAATTTGTATTATGCTCTCTACACAGACTAAATATCTCTAATTTCAGAGGGTCATCAATATCATATTTTAGAGTATGAGAATGAGTGAAAAATTTGGCCTATTTTTCCATTGATATAATACATACCTATCCTGCTCTTCTCTTATTGTACACAATCACTAACAATGGTTTCAATTGTTTAAAATTGAGACACACTGAACACAGGGACTTTTATAGACAAAATAAATAGAATTATAAATAAATTAAAAATTCTGCTATTTTAAAGAAATAAAAAATCATTAATGCTGCTTAAATTGGATGAGTTCAGACTCACTTAAAATATAGAATTTTATTTTTCATAACAATTTGTCTAAACAAATTATTTGTGTTGTAATTGACTAAGAGACATTAAAACTGGTGTATCATGCAATAAATTAAAATTACATAAATGAAAATAACAACGTGCATGTGATGAATGAAATTATAAATTACAGTACATATATCTAATACTCTTTCCCCTTGTATATAAGCAATTATTTTAAAAGGAACATATTTTTGTCAGTACTTTTTTTCAGATTTTAACATAACTTTTACATAAAACTATATGAATATATTTTTTAGTCAGTACTTGATTTTTTTCAAGGTTTGATTGTATGCCTTGAAAACTTAATAGTTACAATGAGCTAAAGTACATGTAAAACAAAATGTAACATGGAAATAGTATAATTTTAAGCAAAAAATGTTTAAAATCTGTACATTTATCCTTGTTTTGTAAAATAAATTTGTTTTATAAAAAAGATTTAGAAAAAAGATAAAACCTATATTTATATATTATAGATAATATATGAATAAATAATAGATAGATTGATATATTCAAAGTTGCCTTGATTAACTTATAATAATATAGAATGGTAGTTTATTTGAATTGTTACTTTCTAAAATTAAATCATAATAACCTTCTTGTTACATTATCTGTTTTTTCTAGGAAAATGACAGAAGCTCTTAAAAATTGTATTGACAATAAAAGCCTAAAGTGTGAAGAAGGAATTTTAAAATATGGTATTTATTTTTCTCTTTTGAACCACAGTTGTAATCACTGTTTTCTGTTTATACATTTTAATTAAGAACCACTTCTGTTGTATTGATGTGTTTTAATTATACAAAATTATTGCTTTATAGTGACCTGCATTATAAAGCAGACACAACTCACAGACTATATGAAGTTCAAGAAAAAACAAAGGCCAAAAAAAAAAAAAGGAAAAGAAAGAGAAAAATGAAAAACCATTATGCTTAATCTTTACACACCAAGAAAACTTTGACTATTTCCAGGTTACATCTTGTTTTACATGTACTTTATGCTCATTGTAACTAGTAAGATTTTAATGCATACTATCAAACCTTTAAAAAAGTCAAGTACTGGCAAAAATGTATTCACATACTTTTATGCATAAATGCTTAAAATCTGTACATTTATCTTTGTTTTTACAATAAAGTTGTTCAATTAAAAAAAAAAAGGAACATATTATCCCAGAGAAAGACCTATGTTAACGAACACTGACATTGGTGGGCTCCCACAGAGTAAGCCACAGAGACTGGTTTGAGGCCCCAGATATTTAACAGAGGACTGTCTTGTATGGCGTCAGTGGGAAAGAATGAGCTTAATACTCTAAAGACTTGATGCCACAGGGAGGTGGGAAGCTGGGGGAAGGGATCCCTCTCAGAGGTAAAAGGAAAAGGAGTGAAGGAAGAACAATTGGAGGGGTTACCAGGATAGGACAACATTTCAATTGTAAATAAATAAAATAATTAATTAAAACATATTATTTGCAAGAAATTTTAATATCCAAGTAATTTATTTCTACACCATATTAATTAAAGCTTCAAATAAAATTCTATTTCCACATTTCAAAACTAATTCTGAAATGCAAAAATAGTTTATTATACTAAAATGAATTGAGGGCAGGAATCTCATTATATACACATAAATAATGATATTAAGTGTAATTAAAAGACACAATTATATTATTGTCTTATGTCCTTAAGTGATTAAATAACAATATGAAACTTTGGTGTTTACGCAAGTCTGAGTTATTTTTAATTGTTCACAATATTATTAATTTTCAGGTCACATTCATCTCTCTAAAGATATAGATGTGCATTCCTATATAGAGACTGCTACAGATATATCAAATTGACAGGTAATTGGGAGTATGTTTTGCATTCTAAATAACATTTAAAAGGGTAGGCATATGATAAAGCATATTGTTCCTCATACTGCACTTGAGACTTAACTAAAGTGGAAAATAGATGAACAGAATACAAAGAAACGAACAAGGGCTATGTCTTCCCAAGCAAGGAGCCCATACACAGTATTTGTGTAGAGACTGCATCTGTGAAGCACATGGAGAATTGGCTTTTATGTGCTTATAGTTTGGTGTGACTTGTGTTGCTATCTTACACTTGGCTTCTGGCATCTTAGAAGCATTATTCCACAGTGAAAAGTTTTGTAATAGCCATCCGACACAGTAACATGATCAAAACTGTTATAATAAATTAATCAGATAAATGTGCTTTGAAATTCAAACTTTCACAATAAAGCAGATCCTATCACTGTTTTTAAAAGTATATAGTACACATTGCAATATACAACCTATTTTCTAACCATTTCAAATCTGATTTTTAAAGATTTTGGTTTATTTGTTATCAGTCTGTATACAATATTGTGTGTCCGTAGACTAAGCAAAAAATATCCTTATTACCATAACAAAGACCATTTCTGATAGTAAGTGGCATTTAGCACAAACCATTTTTTTCTCTATAATATTCTTCTTTCTTTTAAAAAAATTATTGATCACCTCATTCATTTATATCTCAAATGCTATCCCATTTCCTCGTAACTCTTCCACAAACCACCCCCCATCACACATGCCTTATTCCCGTTCCCCTTTGCCTGTATTAGCGTGCTTCATACACCTACCCATCCTGACTTGTTCTCCACTCCAGCCTCCACTTACACAGTGGCATCAAACCTTCACAGGATCAAGGCCTCCTTTCCTATTGCTGTCAGGCAAGGCCATTCTCTGCTATATATGCATCTGCAGACATGGATCTCTCCTGGAACACTCCTTGGTAGGTGGTCTAGCCTCTGGGAGCCATGAGTGGTCTGCGCAGCCTATGTTGTTCTTCCTATGAGGTTGCAATACTCCTCTGCCCCTTGAGTCCTTCTACCAGTTCCCTGGCCAAGTTCCTTGAACTCAGTTTAATGATTGGCTCCAAGCATTCATATTTTCATTGGTCAGTTGAAGGCAGCACCTCCCAAAGAATCGCCACACCAGGTTCCTGTCAGTAAGTGCCTCTTGAACACCTCAATAGTGTGTGGTTTGTTGTCTACAGACATGAATTCTCCCCAGTTGAGAGATTCTCATAATGGCCCTTCTGTCAGTTTCTGTTAAATGTTAAATTCCTATTCTTCCTTTGGACAGAAACATTTTTGGGTTAAAATTTTTTATATGAATGGGTGACCCTGTCCCTCAAACAGGGGTTGTGTCAGTTTACTGAATGTGGTCTCTACAGGTTTTACCTTCTCCTTCTCTGCATATTTAGGATAAAATCATACCCCTTGGTTTCTGGGAGCCTCCCGTTTCCCTGGTGTCTGGGACTCTCCGGTGGCTATCACCAATTCCTTATCCCACCCTGTTACAAATTTTTGTTAGATTTCCTGACCCACTCTACCCTTCTTACATTCCCTCCAGTTCACGATACTGCCCTCACCTTTGCTGCCCCTCCTCTCACCTTCCCTGTTCCCTCATCTCTACACCTTCTGTGATCACTTTGTTTCCCCCCTCAGTGCAGGACTGAAGTATACACATCCTGGACTTTCTAACTTCTAAGCTCCATATGGTCTGTGGGTTGTATCATGGGCACTAGGAGCTTTTTGGGTAATATGTATTTATTAGTGAGTACATAATATATGTCTTTTTTTGCGTCTGGCTAACCTGACTCTTGATGATATTTTCTAGTTCCATCCATTTACCAGCAACTTTCATGCGGTCATTGTTTTTAATCAATGAGTAATACTCCATTGTGTAAATGTACCATATTTTCAGTATCCATTCTTCAGTTGAAGGACATCTGGGTTCTTTCCAGCTTCTGGCTATTATAAATAAGTCTGCTATGAACCTAATGGAGCATGTGCCCTTGTTACATGTTGTTAATAGGGTTATTTGGTTCTCAGAATCTACCTTCTTGATGAATCTACATGATACTTTATATCATTTGTGACTATTGTCAAGGGTGTTGTTTCCCAGATTTCTTTCTCAGATCTTTTATCCTTTGAGTAGAGGAAGGTTACTGATATGTTTGATTTAACTTTATTCCAGTCACATTGATGAAGGTGTTTTTTAGTTGTCAGATTTGGTGGAAATTTTGTCATTACTTATGTATATTATTATATCGTGTGCAAATATGTGATATCAAAATAGTGATATTTTGACTTCTTTTCCACCTTGTGTCCCATTGAATTCCTTCTGTTGTATAATTGCTCTGGCTAGGATTCTGATTACTATATTAAGTAGGTAGGGAGTGGGTGTCAGTCCTGATTTTAAGGGAATGTGATTGAGTAACTTTCCATTCTTGAATTCTTTGTACATTTTAGATATTAGCTTTCAGTCAGATGTGTGTTGGTAACAATTTTTCCCAATCTGTGGGTTGCTATTCTATCCAATTTACAATGTCCTTACTCTAAACAGAAGCTTTGTAATTTTATGAGGTCGTATTTATCAACAGTTGACCTTGAAGTATAAGTCATTGCTGTTCTGTTCAGGAAGATTTTATATGTACCCACATATTGAGGTTCTTCCTCAGTTTCTCTTCTATTAGATTTACCATATATGTTTTTTAGGGAGGACCTTGATCCACTTGGACTTGAGCTTTGTAGCAAACGATGAAAATGCATCAGTGTTCATCCTTCTACATTCAGACTGCCAGTTGAACCTACATCATTTGTTGAAAATGCTGTTTTCATTTTTTTTCCACTGAATGGTTTTTGCTTCCTTGTAAAAGATCAAGTGACCATAGGTGTATGGGTTTATTTCTATTCAATTGATATGCCTATTTATCTCTCCATCAGTACAATGCAGTTGTTTTAATGATTGCTGTAGATTCGAGATGATGATTTCCCATAAAGTTCTTTTATTATTCATTGTAGTTTCTGCTGTTATGGTTTTTTTGTTATTACAAATCAATTTCATAATTGCTCTTTCTAACTCTATGGAAATCTGTCTTGGAATTTTGATGGGGATTCCACTGAATCTGTAGATTGTTTTCCAGAAGATGGCTATTTTACTATATTCATCCTGTCAATCCATAGTAATGAGAGATCTTTCTGTCTTCTGTGATCTTCTATTTCTTTCTTCAGAGACTTGAGGTTCTTGTCATACAGATCTTTCACTTGCCTGGTTTAAGTCTCAACATGATACTTTATATCATCTGTGACTATTGTCAAGGCTGTTGTTTCCCAGATTTCTTTCTCAGATCTTTTTATCCTTTGGGTAGAGGAAGGTTACTGATATGATTGATTTAATTTTATTGCAGTCGCATTGATTAAGTTGTTTTTTATTTGTCAGACTCTGGTAAAATTTTTGGCATTGCTTATGTATATTATTACATCATGTGCAAATATGTAATATCAAAATGCTGATATTTTGTCTTCTTTTCCACCTTGTGTCCCATTGAATTCCTTCTGTTGTATAATTGCTCTGGCTAGGATTCTGATTACTATATTAAGTAGGTAGGGACTGGGTGTCAGTCCTGATTTTAAGAGAATGTGCTTGAGTAATTCTCCATTTAGTGTGATGTTGGGTATTGGTTTGCTCTATATTGCTTTTAATATACTTAGGTATAAACCTTAATTTCCTAATCTCTCCAGTACATTTAAAATAATTGGGTGATTTATATTTTCAAAGACTTTTTCAACATCTAATGAGATAATCATGTGTTTTTGTTTTTGTTTTTCTTTAGTTTGTTTATCTAATGTATTAAATTGAAGGATTTTCATACATTGAATCATTCCTGAATTTCTGGGATGAAGCCACCCTAATCATGTTGGATGATAATTTTGATGTATTATTCTCTTTTCAAATAGAGAATAGGGATGTACCACTCAGATTGCTAATTTCTGTACCAAAAATAAAGGTTTCTAATAGTAAGTTGCCTTGAAAATATTAAATTATTATATGATAATTTCTACATAAGTTTATCAGATTTTTTGATTTTACAATTTAAAACTTTCATTTCTAACTTTGGTAGATTGTAATCCTAAGAGCTCTCATTAAGAACAGACATGGGTGCTGACTATGATATAGGTTGTGAAGTCCCCTTCCTTCCTTAGGAAAAGTAGTGTTCAATTTGTTTGTTTGTTTGCTTTTATTTTAAGCCCAAAACAACATACTATTATAATCATGCTAAATAACTGTGTGCAAGGTGACTAAAATTTTTAAAAAATACATTCAGTTGTTTGCTAAAAGTTAATTTAATAAAATACTAGGTAAAACACAAATATAAAAGAGAATTATGAATAGGATTTATAGGTGATTTGTCAGAACTTGAGAATCTCATGTGCAAACACATATGTAACTATGACATTTTAAACAATGTAAATTTGAGATATTTAGTGATCTCCTTCCATCATCAATGATTATTTGATGTGCAGCAGATAGAAACCAGGCAAGAAAACTACAATTGATTAAAAGCAAAGAAGTTGATTGATTAAAGGCCATGGAGTATATGAAAGTAGTGTAAGAGCCAGAGCACCAGAAAGTGTGATGTACCTTCTAGATATTACAAGGGAGTTATGTCCATGATAATTCAACAACTAGGCTGCTTAAATAATTCCTGAACAACTACAACAGGCATGTTCAAGGGAAAGGAGAAAGATTCTGATCTAGAAACAGAATTTCAGGAATCTTCTGACTTTTGAAATCTTTCACTTTTCTGATGGGTTAAGTTGGTACATTTTTCAAGGACTGTTTGTCACTACAGTTGTACACAAAAATGACTGCTCTGTTCTGAAGTTTCACATTAGGAGTTATTGCAGGTCTAATTAAAATTCATGATTTAGAGAATAAAAAATTGTTCATATATCATGAGTTGCTATGTCAGAATTCAATTCTTATCTATAGAAAAATAGTAATCAACATTCTAATTAGTTATGCAAGGATTGTTTTTTGAATGCTTTATAAAACTTTCTAACATTTGAGTTTTTTGTAGCCTTATAGTTATTTAAACCTGTTGAGACAACTACAAAAAATATGTTTTTATTATCTTAGCTAAACTAAAATTATATTTTTATTGGACTTCATATGAAAATATGGAGTGATGAAAATAGAGTCCTTGCTCCATTTTTACTGAACATACTTTACAGTCAGTTTAAGTGCGATATCCAGATCCTTCTTCCTAGACCTTCCCACTAACTTCTGTGAAAACAAATCTTATCACATTTGCTACCTCTTATTCAAATGTGCTCACATAAATTAAGATTTTATAGGTTTTCTAAATAAAATAGCTAAAGTAATTTAAAGGTAGCATTGTTGGAAGACTAGATTATGTGAGCTTTCTTAGCACATAGCATGACAATATGACTCATATGCCTTGCTGTTAACTTGATGTAAATTAAATGTTAAAGTATCATCTTTCCCATATAATGTTTTTTCTCACAATAATTTACTTAGTAATGATAGATGAAACCATTTGCCTGTCCTGAATAACAAGCTATACATCTCTTCGAATGGGTTTTAGTCATCCACTTAATTGATAGGTTTAAACAAAGTGATAGATTTATTCCTACAATGAATAAAACTACTTAACACTTAGCCTATATAAATTATATTAGCACTTCCATCAGCTTTCCATTTTCAGCCTAATATACTGCTAATTCTAACATAAATCAATCAAATAATATATAATATATCATCAGTCTACAGTTTCTATATAAAGAAGAGTTAAAACATTTTTTAAAATACTTTTTAAACTTGATGTTAAATGATATTTCCAAGAGCTTTCACTGAACCAAGAAGCCTGAGACTCTTCTGAAAAATGTGTCTCTGAGTGCCATTTATCATTTCACTGTAGACTCTGTCTTTATCTGAAATCTCACCTTAAAAAATGAGTGTCCTGGTGGCTGTTCTAGTGTTGGTAAGAGAAAACATTGCTAAGGATATATATATATATATATGAAAGCATGTAATTAGGGATTTGCTTGTATTTAGATGGTTAGATCATGATCATTGTAGTAAGAAGTAAACAGTGTTGAAAGTGTTACATACTCATATTGGAATGGTAAATAGATAAATAGAAAGTTTTATACGTAGGTAGGTAGGTAGGTAGATAGATAGATAGATAGATAGATAGATAGGTAGGTAGGTAGGTAAGTAGGTAGGTAGATAGTAAAGAGAGAGCCTGGCCCTGGAATGATCCTCATCAAAGCCTATATGTACTAACACACCTCCTTTAACAAGGCCATTCAGCCTAAGAGTTTTCAAACAATTCCACCAACTGGGAATTAAACATTCAACATATGAGCTTAAAGAAGCCATTTTCATTCAAGCCACAACACTGATATTTATTATTATAATGACTCATTTTATGGAGCTTAAGAAACTCTACCCTAATTCAAAACACAAATGATTGTACTTCCAAATGGATCATTATGGGACATAATACAATGTTAGCTCCCAGACTCACTTGCCTATGCTTTCATAGAAGCAAATGACATGGACATAGCACAGTATTAATACTAACATTCAAAGTAATGTAATGATAAATAACATTGAAATAATCATCAACACTAAGTGATATTACATAAAGATTTGGTAAAATGACCCCATCTAGGTACGTGTGCGTGTGAGGCTGCTGTCCTGAAAAAAAATTAAGCACTCAACATGGTACTTATAGGTAATGTAGTTTCTACAAGAAAAACATTTGTCCATATAAATAACAGTAAAAGTATGATATAATAAATACTGCCAGTAAAGATTTTATTTAATAAAAGGTCTTGTGAGTAATAAAGAATAGTAAAAAGGAAAAGAGAAAAGAAAGGAAAAATATTAGTTTTTGATTTAAGGAAATAAAATACCCCTAGAATATACTTTGAAACATAGTTAAATATTTTTCTTTTCTATAATTAATTGATTACTAGAAAATTTCAAACTTGTATATAATAGTTTCTGGACATACTCATTTTTCTAAATTTCTCAATATACATTCATGCTCATCAAAAACTCCACATTACCATCTCACTTTCATACAAATTTGTTTTGCTTTTACCTTTGCTCTGTGACCCATTTTGTTTAATAAGAGTTATATGTGTGGGCCTGTTTGCTGAACTGGTCTTTGGAGCATAAGTAACTAATAAGTAGCTGCATAACTAAAGGCAATAATTTATGCTTTTTAAGCCTCCTACAACAGCAAATACAAGGCCTGTGTGGGGTGCAAACCAACAATCTCTCCCCTTTCTATTATTAAATATCCATTAGTTTACTGTACTGCACATCCTGTGCAGGCACAAATTCTCACTATGTGGCCCACTCTTTTATAGAACATCTCTTCAAATCTAGCATATCAGATGAGTTTGTATCATTTCTTTTATTGTCTAATTACTCTAGATACAACTTCAAGTACTGTATTGAATAGATAGGGAGAAAATGGGCAGACTTAATTTTTTCTGATTTTAGTGGGATAGCTTCATGTTTCTCTCAGTTTAATTTGATGTTGGATGTTGGTTTGCTAAATTGTTTTTATCATGTCAGTGCTTTGAATACCTGATCTTTCCAAAACATTTAATATGAAGGGGTTATTTTATAAAATCTAATGAGATTATCCTATAATTTTTTCATTAATTATGTTCATATAATGTATTATATCGATGGATTTTTATATATTGAACCATCTGTTCATCTTTGGAATGAAAATCTCTTGATTATAGTGAATAATTTTTTGGATGTATACTTGGATTCTGTTTGTGAGAATTTCATACTGTATTTTTGCTTCTTACTCATAAGCAAAATTGGTCCGAAGGTCTTATTGGGTCTTTGTGTTGTTTGGGTATTAATTGTGACTTTATAGTTTTCCTTCTGTTTCTAATGTAGGATCTCTCCAGTTTCTTCGGGAAGGCACTCAATGCTATAAATTTTCTTTTTAAACATTCTTTCCTTGTGACTCATAAGCTTGGTTATGCTATGCCTTAATTTTTTTTAAGTTATAGAAATTCTTTCCGTGAGCACTCCGCAGAGATCTCTCTGCTCCCCGACTGCCCAGATCTCCTACTCACCAGTCTTTAACACTTTAGGAACTGCTGGACCGGGTGGTTGAGGAATATCGAATGGCTGAGAAACATCTGAGGAAGTGCTCAACATCCTTAGCCATCAGGGAAATGCAAATCAAAACAACCCTGAGATTCTACCTCACACCAGTCAGATTGGCCAAGATCCAAAACTGAGATGACAGCAGATGCTGGGAGGCTGCAGAGAAAGAGGAACACTTCTCCACTGTTGGTGGGGTTGTAAACTGATACAACTACTCTGGAAATCCATCTGGCGATACCTCAGAAAATTGGACATAGTACTACCTGAAGACCCAGCTATTCCACTTCTGGGCATATACCCCAGAGACACTTTAATATACAACAAAAATACATGCACCACAATGTTCATAGCAGCTGTATTTATAATAGCCATAAGCTGGAAAGAACGCAGATGGCCTTCAGTAGATGAATGGATACAAAAATTGTGGTACATTTACACAATGGAATACTACTCAGCCACCAGAAACAATGACTTAACCAAATTCTTAAGAAAATGGCTACATCTAGAGAATATCATCCCGAGTGAGATAACCCAGTCACAAAAGAACAGACATAATATGCAGTCACTGATAGTGGGATGCTAACCCCAGAGGCTCGCACTGCCACAGAAACAACTCACAGACAGCGTGAAGTCCAAGAAAACAAAACAAAACAAACAAACAAAAAAAGTCATGCTTAATCCTTACACACCAAGAACACATTGACAAATTCCGGGTTACACCCTTTATTACATATACTTTTTGCTCACTGTAAAAAAAAATTGTATTGATAAACCAAAAAAAAAGAAAGAAATTCTTTAATTTCTTTCCTTATTTTTGCCTCACCAAGTTATCACTGAGTAGAGAGCTGTTCAATTTCCAAGAACTTGTGGGTGTTCTCTTGTATTTGTTTTTATTAAAATCCAGCCTTAATTTGTGGTGATCTGACAACATGCATGGAATTATTTTAATATTTTTATCTGTTGAGATGTCTTTTGTGTTTGATTATATGGCCCATCTTAGAGAAGGTACCATGAGGTACTGAGAAGATTATATATATTATTATATATATGTATATAATATTATATATATGTATATATATATTATTATATATATGTATATTATATATATATATATACTTTTGTTTTAGGGTGAAATATTCTGTAAATACCCGCTAATTTTATTTAGTTAATATCTTTACTTAGTTTTACTGTGTTTCTATTTAGTTTCTGTTTCCATAGTCTTTCCATTTGTGAGAGAAGGTTGTTGAAGTTTACCATTGTTATTATGTTAAGTTCAATATAGGATTTGAACTTTTATAATATTTTTTTTTGCAAATGTACATGCTCATGCATTTGGGGTTTAAATGTTTGTTATTGAGAGATCATCTTGCTTTTTTTCTCTTTATTTTCCTAACCCCAATCCCATCCCTGCTTCCTGTCTCACTGCTTCCGTGAAGGTGCTCCCCCTCCCAACAACCCTCTCCTACCTCAGCAGATTGGCTTTTCCCTACACTGAGAAAACAAGCCTCCTTCTATGGACCAAAAGGCTCTCTTTCCATTAATGCCAAAGAATGTTATCCTCTGCTGCATATGCAACTGTATCATCTTGCTAATTTTTTAACTTAAACAACTTTATCTATAAAAAACCAGAAAAATGTACAGATCTTTAAAAGAATTTTTGCATAAAACAATATAAATATTTTTTTGTCAGGACTTGTTTATTTTTAAGTTTGATACTCTCAATTACACCTCTTGGGAGTCAAATGCAGGCACATCTCTGAGTTAGAGCCATGGTCGTATACAAAGAAAATTTCTGGATTACCAGCAATACAGAACTCCCATTTTACCTAAACCAAGCAACAGAAACAAATAGGTTCCATATCCTCTTAGTTATAGTTTGTGTATCAATGAAGAGATACCAGGTCCAAGAAAAGGATTCAATTGATCCTGTTTTACAGATCACATATTTAGTCTTTTATCAATATGTCATAAAACAATATACAGGCAGATATGGTGCTGGCATGGTAACAGAGAGTTGTACACCTCTTTAGCAGGCAACAGAAAGAAATTGCCACACTGGGTGTGGCTTGAGCATCTAAGATTTTACAGAGTACCCACAAAGACAATTTCTTCCAACAAGGCCTCATCTACTCAAACCAGTCCATACCCCTTTTACAGTGCCTCCCTATATAGGCCTATAGAGAACATTTTCATTTAAAATATAAAACTCAGCAGTTCTTATATTTATAACAAAAGAAAATACAGGTAGTAACTATAGTTACAAATAGGGAATACACAATCTATTCTGATCTTATCTATATGGAATAATAGTGAATATTCAGTATTGTTTTAATTGATATTTACAAGTTACTATTTTGTGCATACAGTTGTACATTTCTTAATATTCTTGATTGTACTTAATTCCAAGAATACAATATTATTTGAAATACATATGAACATTTTGTACATTTATTAGCATACTTTTTAAAAGCCCATCATATCAAGGCACATTCCAATATCAAACAACAGAACCTGCTAACTTTTACCTACAAAATATTTTTAGCACATGCATGAAAGTCCTTTAGATGACAAATTATGGGTTTAGAATTTATCAATGAATACCTAGCCCTTAAAATGGCTTTCGTATGCAAATCTATTCTTAGCAAGAAAAGGTTGGAAATCTGTTTTTATTCAAAAATTAAAATGTCTAGGTAGGATAAGAAAAGAAAGATAAAGATTACAATGAAGAAAGAATGCCTTTAAAATCATTTTGAATGTAGAAAAGGAGTAATTTAAAGTATGATTGAACAACTCTTTAAACTAACCAATGATTTACACTACCTAAAAAAAATTTCATGTGCAATACTCAACTTTTTTATCTAAAGTCTTGTCTAAAATAAATACAATCAATACAATACAATATAATAAAGTATCAAAAGCATTTGCTCTCTTTTTTTATTCATTCCTAGTCTTCCTTGTTTGGTCTTTTGGTAATTTACTTAGTTTGAATATGTGAAATTTGCATTTATTTTCACAAAACAGTACAAAATGATTTCTGTTAAAATATCTTTTTGAAAAATAAATTTGCATATTCACATGGGTTCATGATTACATTTGAATTAATCCTGTTTGTTATTTCAAATTTTGATTTTATTATGCTAAGCACATTTAACAACCTATCATCTCATAAAATTTTAATTGCAAAAATATATTATAATGAATTATAGGCATAATATGGCAGAATAGAAATTTATAACTCATTCATCCCATTACCATATAAAACCTCTGTTTAATCTTTGCCTTTAATTCAATGAATTTGTCCATGATTTTCTTCCTTATATTTCATCATGTGTGTGTACATACTTGTGTGCTCTGTACAAATGTATCATGTGAAGCAAAGTGCAACTATAAGAAAAGACAAGAATACGCTAGGTAGTCTTGTTATTTTCTTTGTGCTGTGTGTTTTCTCTGTTAACTATGGCATGATCAAAGCAGATCCTACTGTAAACAGTGTTCTATGTACAGCGAAAGTGAAGAATATTAAAGTAGTGGTTTCAGGTCAACTTTGGAACAGCTACGGTATTTTCCTGGTAATTTATTACATATAACCAAGCAGAAAAATTACTAAGGGTTTTGCAGGCAAGATTGTATTTGCTGTATTATACAATTAGAGATCACTCAAAGCATCAGCACTTGGCTGGGGAGAAATCCATTATGCTGCGGTTATGTAATCCCAGTGTAGATAATTCATTATTTTTCAAAAACATATCTTTGTCATACCTAATGAAGGAATTGATTTTAATTATGTTCAAGTAATGTCAAATTTATACATAGAGATGACATATAATAGAATATACAAACAAATTGTAGGACTATTTTTTTTAAACTAATTTGAGTCACTATAGACTTATCATGGTTACTTTGATTTAACTTTTCAATGATTTTTCTAAGCAGGTGGTAAAACATCTTGACTTAATTAGATATATTAACAATAAGTGAGGTTGTGGAGAAAGAGGAACACTTCTCCACTGTTGGTGGGGTTATAAACTGATACAACCACTCTAGAAATCAGTCTGGCGATTCCTCAGAAAATTGAACATAGTACTACCTGAAGATCCAGCTATTCCACTTCTGGGCATATACCCCAGAGACACTCCAATATACGACAAAGATGCATGCACCACAATGTTCATAGCAGCTCTATTTATAATAGCCAGAAGGTGAAAAGAACCCAGATGTCCTTCAGTAAATGAATGGATACAAAAATTGTGGTACATTTTCTCAATAGAGTACTACTCAGCTATCAAAAACAATGACTTAACCAAATTCTTAAGAATATGGATGGATCTAGAGAATATCATCCTGAGTGAGATTACCCAGTCACAAAAGAACAGACATAATATAAAGTCACTGATAATGGGATACTAACCCCAGAAAGCTCTGAATACCCCAGAAACAACTCACAGATATCTTGAAGTTCAAGGAAAAAAAAAACATTATTCTCAATCCTTACACACCAAGAAAACTTTGACTTATTCCAGGTTACATCCTGTTTTACATGTAATTTTTGCTCATTGTAACTGTAAGACCTTAATGCACACTATCAAACCTGTGATTAAAAAAAAGCCAAGCACTGACAAAAATGTACTCATATACTTTTATGCAAAAATGCTTAAAATTTGTTCTTTTATCTTTGTTTTTTAAAATAAAGTTGTTCAAAAAAAAAAACAATAAGCAAATGGCTTTGAATTTGAAAGTGATGTATTGTTCTTGTCCACTGTGAATCTTACAAATATGAAAAAGTTATATATATATATATATATATATATATATATATATATATATATATATACATTTGTATGTATGCAATTAAAAAAATCAAAGGTAAAATACTCTAAGAAAACCATGGGTTTTTAGCTCTATTTGCACAGAGAGGTGTACACACAGACTCATATTAAAATTTTGAAATTGCAATGAATACCTATATCAGAAATGTTACATAGAATAAGTAACTAAATTCTCTAAAGTAAAATTATTTTATTGTTCTTTTTATCTGTTCTGTTTTTTCATTAAAGTTCATATAGCAGATCAATTAAATTAAAAAATTATTAGTTGCCAAAAACTGAGTAAACAGCAAAGATATTTAGAATATTAACAATATATTAGGCCCCCTTTTGGCATTTTTACTCCACAGTCTCTCCTATTTAGAAATAGAATAAAATAACAAGTATATGAGTCTTTCTACTATAACTAAGACTATAAAAATTCAAGGCCAACACTCAGATTCTCTTTAAAGACATTTGATGCAGAATAATTTATTAGGAGTCTCTTTCATGAAAATTATTTTTCTCATTTTCAGAATTGCTGGGGGAGCTGTAATTCTTCCTCTGGATCAAGTTTCTATAGAATGTTCTTTCTACATTATCATGTCCATTCATGTCATATTTTCAGGTTTTGCTTAGGAATCTTATTTATGAGACTTTATGTATATAGTTTTTCTAACATTACTAGGAGACATGATCTCTCATCCAATTTTCCTCTGGCTACTACAATCTTATTTCCCTGATATTGTGCAAAAATGAATACAATCATTTGTTCTAAGAATGAGAAACTTAAGTATTTGGAATTAGATGCATCAACAATTATAATAAAAGAGAGTGTACACTTCAGGGAGAGGGAGAGAGGTTGCATGAGAAAGGTTGGAGTTTAAAAAGGAAAAGAGAAACCATAGGATTATATTTTAATTTCAAAGAAAAATATTTAAATACATAGAGACTGTCATTCAAAAAATCACGTACCCCACAAGAACAAGAAAAAGATTAATAACAAAAATGAGGCAATGAAAACAAAATATCAAAACTACTGTGAAACCTTCATTACTGGAGGTTGACACATTTGTATGCAGTATAACATGTCTGAGGAAAAAAGATAAAAAGAAAATGAGAGAGAGAGAGGGGGGGGGGAGGGAGGGAGGGAGGGAGGGAGAGAGAGAGAGAGGGGGAGGGAGGGAGGGAGGGAGGGAGGGAGGGAGGGAGGGAGGGAGAGAGAGAGGGAGGGAGGGAGAAAGGAAGGGGAGTGTTATGGGAATGTACAAATAAAATTGTGAGGCAAAGTGCACAAAATGCTTCCTATAAAAGCATAGAATCAGGGGCTTGAGGAATGGATTAATGTTTAAGAGCACTGGCTGAGTTTCTATAGGTCCTAAGTTAAATTCTCAGCCACTACATGACGTCTCACAGACATCTGTAATGGGATCTGATGTCCTCAACTGAAGTGCCTCAAGCCAGCTTCAGTGTACTCAGATGCATAAAATCAATAAATGATTCTAAAATTAAAAAAGAAAGACAGAATATGAGTCTTTCTTGGTACATGATAAGGAGAAGTTAATTTTAAGTTCACTTTGAGTAGGATGAATAAACATTTTGGACTTTCATTTTCTTTTCTTTCTTTCTTTTTATTTATTTTTTTGAAGAAATACAGTCTATTATTTCAGTTCATTGTCAGGGCAGAAAGTAGGTGCATACAACCATACCCCATTTCTCAGGGTCTTGAACCTACATGACCACAGGTAAAATTTCTTTTATGTGAGAAGCATGGCACATGTTCCAAGGCTGCAAGTCACCTAAGTCCCAGGTGTGTGCCCACCAATTCTCTTTGTCTCCACCTTCCCCACCTTACCAAATCAGTGTGTTTATGTGTGTGGGAAGGTAGTGGGAGTGGAAGAAAGGGCCAATATATATGAGAGTGGGACTTAAAAAGAAATCTTAGAAAAATGACTCAGTCAAGTTCATGTTTTAAGCATTAGGCTACAACATCCATTCTGTATTCCTCCTGCCCAGACAGGAGAACACAGCATCATCATCAACTTCACTAGAGAAAAGTTTCTTTGGGATCATCTGTTTTAGTGATTCATTTGTTCATTTGCCTGTTTCTTTTAATTTACCTACTTATTTTACATCCTTTATTAAAGTATAATTACATAACTTATCACTTTCCCCTCTTCTTTCTTCAACTGCTTTCATGCCCCTTTTATTAATTGAATACACATTGTGGTATTATTTAATGCTTAGTCTAAATTTGTCCTCTATTAAGTACAGTTGATATCTTTGAATTATCCACAGAACAAAATAAAATTTTCTACTTTCCATATGTCCAGTCACAAATATATTCTGTTCCCTGGAATCTGTGGTGCATTTCTCTCTAATCTTATATTCTCTCCACCAGCTAAAGCTGATTATTCTAGTCATTCTTTATTCTTGTGATTTTTTTAACCCTCACCCATCTATCTCCTCTATTACTACCCATATGCCTGATCATTATATTTTTTCAATTTATATAAAAATGTTCTACAAAACATTATTCTGGATCTAAAAATATGCTGACATCATCTCTTTTACCTTATTGTTACAGGTAATGTTAGTTTATCAAAACATTTATTCTCACATGCTATAACATCTGCTTTCCTGAGTTTTCTTTTCCTTTTTTTCTTACAGATTTATTTAAAGAAGAGAGATACATATATAGATTTAAAAAGCATTTTGACAATTCTTTTAGAGGTTTGACAGCATTCATTGAAATCCCACTAGTTGCCATAAGCATAAAGTTCATGTGGAACAGAATGTAACATGGAAACAGTCAGAGATTTCTTGGTGTGTATAGTTTAAACATAATGATCTTTAAATACCAAAAATTGCCTAGTTTCATTTTCTTAATACAAAGACCTACTAGCATGTTTGATAACCTAATGATCATTCAGGGAGAAACTATTGACACAGAATTTTTCTATCATCAACCTTTGCTTTCTAATCACATATGGCAATACATAGATGAAAAGTTATGAATTAGAGATAATTCAAGAGTAGAACCAAGGTGCAAATTTAGGCAAAGAAACCAAGGGATGTAATCTCATAGTAGTGAATTAAATTAAATTTTTTTTGCAATCTCAAACTAAATAATAAATTAGGTATTATTTAGAAAAATAGCTACATGTATTTAGATATTAAAACCCCATACTACATAGAAAAGCACGTGAGAATGAAACGGTGATCAGTGGAGATTCAGACAGATTATTTTTATGCAACTGAAATACAAATAAAAAAGTGTGTGTGTTTGTGTGTGTGTGTGTGTGTAATTTTTTCAATATTATTGGATATTCACTATATTTACATTTCAATTGTTATACTCTTCCCACCCACTCCCCACCCTCTTCCCCTTCAACCTGCTTCTATCAAGGGGCTGCTCTCCCAATCACCCTCTCCGCTCAGTGTCTTGGATGGTTGATAATGTTGTTCTTCCCATGAGGTTGCAAACCTTTCAGCTCTTTCAGTCCTTTCTCTAGCTCTTTCATTGGGGTCCCTGTGTTCAGTCTGATGAATAGCTGTAAGCATTTGCATCTGTATCTATTTGACTCTAGGAGTAAATCTGATCTAATATTCTGGCCCTTCTCATTCTGTAGTTCATTGTGTCATCACCTGTGTCTAGTTTGTCCTCCCTAGAAGCTGTCTGCAAAACTGTCACTGTAAAACTGCCTGTTTTCTGTGCACCTTGTAAGAAGAATTTCTTTCCTGTCTGTTTTCCTGAGAATTAGACATATTCTATCTCTGACTGATTTGGTCAGTTTTTTCTCTGATTCTTCACTTTGTCTGCCCCTCAATTAGTAGTCACACACAGTTGCTTCCTTCCATCATCTATCTTTACCTAAACTGTTTGGGATTAGATGTGTGTACTAAGGGCATGTCTACATTTCAACCCCACCTTTGCCAAAGCAGCCATGAACCTGGATTAAAATGCATCTACAATTACACTTATTTATTGCTGCTTTAACATATATGGTTTAAATAAATCTGATTAAATTTTTGTCTCCTGCTTATATTTAATCATTGTTTACTCTGCTGGTAGTTTTCAACCATTGCAAAATAAACATGGAAATCAGTGTATAACAAATACAAATGACTTTTTTAAGGAAAATCACTGTATTTTCCCTTTGAGAAATTTGGAAATGGATATGAAAAACATTGAGTGAATGTGTGTATATACATACATATATATATGCATACATATACATTTACACTCATATATATACATATAAATATGTGAATGTGTGTGTGAATATGAATACATATTCATGCATTCTTTGAAAATGTTAAACAAAAGGTGACTTTTTAAATTGTATAGAGTGGTTATAATGTGTTTTATGTAATGACTATGGTTAAAAAGAAAAATGGCATATATTAATATATTATAGACTGCAAAATTAATTATATAGCGTATGACATGACATTTACATGAAAATATTACATTACTATCACTATGAAGGGCATATTTAATTACATCATTTGCTTAATTCCCTCCACCACTTTTGGATACTAAATAAAACTAAAATGAGTTTTTAAGTAGGGCATTTTACCTTTTTTTTCTAAATGTAAAGAAATCCTTTTGTCAAAAATTACATTTCTATAAATAGTTTAAAACATTTTTACCAACAAAAGGGATTAAAGTGATTTGCTATATTTGAGAAAAGAAAATAAGAGTTGCGCAGTGAGCACAGAGGCTCTGACATGTATATTATCTTACCTGGAATCATTTCATTATGAGGTCAAAAAAATAGCTGTTCTTTGGAGCTGAGTGAATATAGTACTAATTTCAGTTCCTAATTTTTGGTTCTTGTATATAATTACTCTCTCTCTCTCTCTCTATGAGTGTAGAGCATAGGGTTTTCTGTTACCTAGAGCATGAGCTTTAATTTAAATCCCCAGATTTCCAAAATTCTAATTTAAATTGCAGAGTAGCACAGCTAAAGTTGAATTGTTCTCCTGCAAGTGGGGTTTATCAATTGTGAATGCCAAAGGAAACATGTCATTCAGCAGGACTCCTAGAAGCCAGCTACTCTGTACTTTTTAAAAGTAAAGAAAAGCTTAACTACTATTCAGAGAACCCAATCAAAAATAAGAACAGGGAATTACCCTCAAATTGTATGCCCAATGGCAATTTAAATCTACCCCTCTGTAGAAATATGAATAAGTTAGAGGAATGGCCATGTGAAAGCATTTTTCTAAAACTTTGGTAGCTTGTATCTGTTATTTCTTGATTCATATAGAAAAGAAAAGGTACATAGTGGTTATATCATCCAAAACAAGTCAGAAGTCAATATTCCTGTGATAGACAAACCAGCTATCCCACACATCTAATTCTGCAGGGCATCTAAAATGTCACATGCCAACATTATGACATAAATTTGCCTTCTACTTTTTCTAGTCTGCATAGTCAGATTATATACTGGCTTTTAAATCAACAAGGAAAATATTATAGTAATCACACATGGCAGGAAAAGGGCATTTATTAATATTTAAAATAACTAGTTTTTAATTGAGACACTAGTAACTGCATAATAAGCAGAAAGTCAGTGTACAATTGTAAAAAAAAAAAAAAAAAAAAAAAAAAAAAAAAAAAAAAAAAAAAAAAAAAAAAAAAACATAAAATAAAATTTAGACCATAATGTAATATGAATTCCATCCTTGGTTGGTGACTGAGAATTTATTAATATATTAAAGTTTCTAGTAGAGAGTTCACAGAGTTATAAGATAAAGATGCTGCTTCCTTTTAGATCGTCGATACTAATATCAGAACATAATTTATCATTTATTGGAAAAATTGATGTCCTAGATATATCCTTACTGACATAAATAGTTATATAGGACAAAATCTGTCATCACTGAATGCCTTCTGAATTCAAAATTCCTTGTAGAAATAGGACTATAATAATTTGATCACTCAATTATTTGAATTATTTAAAATATTTATATGTTCATTTTATTTATTTTGAGAATATAAAGAAAAAAACTGAGTTTGATTTTTTTTTGTTTTTAATTTACTATTGATATTATAACTCATGGCTTTTTCCTTGACATTTTAGCGCTCTGCAACATATATTCTCATCCCACAAAACGGCCCTTGCAACATTAAATCAGAATACTAACAAGGTGCACATATAAGAAATAACATGAAACCATGGCTTGCTATAGACAGACAAAAGTGTCTAACTCCTGAAGGAGTCCTTTGACTTCTACTGGTAGATTGTGGTATGCAGGGACACTTTTCCCCTTCAAACACACACACAAACACACACACAAATATATTCTATTATTATTATTATTATTATTATTATTATTATTATTATTATTATTATTAATATCATTACCATCATCATCATCATCATCATTATCATTATTAACATTATTTTTTTTTTACAATTCAGTCATTATCCCGCTCCCTCCATTGATCAGACCTCTGTTTGTTTTCCTACATCTCTTCCTCTCCTCCCCATCTCCAAGAGAATTTCTTTACCCTCTATACCAGCCATTAGATTTCCTCACTCCCTGGGACCTAAATTCTCTCAAGGGTTAGGTGCTTCTTCTCTCACCGAGTCCAGATTTGGCAGTCCTCTTCTGTATATGTGTCAGCTGGTGTATGCTGCCTGGCTGGTGAGTCAGTGTCTGAGAGTTCTAAGTGGTCCAGGTTAGTTGATACTTTGGTTTTCATATAGGGTTGCCCACCTCCTCAGCTTCTTTCAGCATTTGTCTAATTCAACCACAGACCTCAGATCTCAGCAGCTTCTATCCATTTGTGAAATGTAAATATCTGCATATGACTCTCTCAGCTGATTGTTGGCTTTTTGATGGCAGTCACGATAGGCCATTTTTGGTAAGCACACTATTGCATCAGTAATAGTGTCAGGCCTTGGAGCCTTCCCTTGAGCTGGTTCTCAATTTGTACCTGTCACCGGAATTTAGGATTTTCTCCATTTTTGTACTGAATTTCTTTCAGACAAAACCAAATCAGGGTTGGGGTTTTTTTACTGTGGAATAGAAACCTCATCATTCACTTGATTCCCCATTTTTCTACTGAAGGTGGACTTTGCAAGTACTGTCTGACCACAGTAGGATATTTCATATAAGGTCCGTCCATCTGAGTCCTGAGAGTTTCTCAACTCCAAGGTCTCTGGTTCTTTCTAGAGGCTCCCCCTCATTTTCTTCGTTCCTCCTAAGGTATTTAAGATCTTAAGTACAAATGACATGGATAGCACTGAAAAGACATTATCAGGTCAAGAAAGGTTGTTATTAAGTTTAAAATACCATTGCAAGAACCTTATTAGATAGAAATCATGACTAATAAAGATTTGTCCTCTAAACCTAAAATTATCACGTAAATTTAAAGAGAAGTAAGAGAAGTTGAGAATCACATTGTAAGAGCTGAGAAGCTGGGGAAAATTATAATTGTTAATACAGATAAGGTTTTACAGGCAGACTGGGCTCCTCAAGGTTATATATTATATTTTGCAATAGAAACATCAATGTTTTCATGGTATGACCTTACTAATAAGTGGATAGCAGAGAATACCCAGGATACAATTCACAGAACTCAAGAAAGTGAACAAGCAAACAGGCCCAAGTGAGGATGAGTCAATCACACTTGGAAGGGAGAAGACAGTAACTATGGGGGCAGTGGGGCTGAGAGATCTGGGTGGGATAGGATAGAAGGAAGGGAAAGGAGAACAAGATCAGGTATTGGGTGGCAGAAACTGTTGTAATAGAAGCAGCTATCACAAACAATAAATAAAATAAAATAGAAAAAGAAACTTTATTGACTGAGTACATACAAACAAATATTTTAAGAGTTTCCACTCTGAATACTTCTTCTCTTTGTTTTGGCATATTTAGAAGAGATCTTGTTCTGCAATCCTTACTAGACTAGACAATCTTAACTACATCATTTTTGTTTTGAATTTGTCATGATTTACTGCCTCTCAATTTCCACATCTGAGTTTAGTGCTGTGCATCAAACCCGTGCTCAAGGAAATATTCTTTATTAACAAAATTTAAATCAAACTAAACTTGAATTAGCAACCTTTACTTTCCACTGCTTTACCATAGCTGCTTTTATCATAACAGCTTGATTAAATATATTCTTCACATTAATTTTTATAAACTGAACTTTTTCAGCTTAACACTATGCTGACAATATGAGGAAGGGATATATGGTACGTCTTAGTGAAAGATAAAATATTTTCAACTTTCCAACATTTCATTTATTTATTGTGATTATAATTTCCTTGGTTGTTTTAGGCAGAAAAAGTACATATTTTAAGCATTCACAGCTATTTATTTCTGAAATATTTATATTGTGTTCATTTGCTACAGAGTTGCATCAATATGAGCCAAGTTTGGGAAATTTCAAAAATTAATAAATCTTCTTAATAATATTTGAAAATGTTTAAAATTTATAAATTAATTTTAATTTTTTTATTGAACAACTTTATTTTATTTTATTTTATTTATTTTTTGAACAACTTAATTTTATAAAAACAAAGATAAATGTACTAATTTTAAGCATTTTTGCATAAAAGTATACGAATACATTTTTGTCAGTGCTTGGTTTTTTTATCAAAGGTTTGATAGTTACAATGAGCATAAAGTGCATGTAATACAGGAACACATAATTAGTCAAAGTTTTCTTGATGTGTAAGGATAGAGCATAATGTATTTTTCTTGGTCTTTTTTTTTTTTTTTTTCTTGAACTTCACACAGTCTGTGAGTTGTTTCTGGAGTGTTTAGAGCTTAATAGGTTTACTATCCCATTATCAGTGAATGCATATTATGTCTATGTTTTGGGACTGGGTTAACTCACTCAGGATGCTATTCTATAGATGCAACTATTTTCTTAAGAATTTTGTCAAGTCATTGTTTCTGATAGCTGAGTAGTATTCCATTGTGAAAATGTACCACAATTTTTGTATCCATTCATCCACTGAAGGGCATCTGGGTTTTTTCCAGCTTCTGGCTATTATAAATAGACCTGCTATGAACAATGTGGCACATGTGTCTTTGTTGTGTATTGGCATGTCTCTGGGGTATATGTCCAGAAGTGGCATAACTGGATTTTTATGTAGTACTATAACAATTTTTCTGAGAAATCACAAGACTGATTTCTAGAATGGTAGTACCAGTTTACAATCCCACCAACAGTGGAGAAGTGTTCCTCTTTCTCCCCATCCTCACCAGCATCTGCTGTCATCTGAGTTTAGGATCTTGGCCAATCTGACTGGTGTGAGGTGGAAAATCAAGATTGTTTTTATTGGCATTTCCCTGATGGCTAATGATGTCGAGCACGTTCATAGATGCTTCTCAGCCATTCGATATTCCTGAATAGAGAACATTTTTATTAGCTCTGTACCCCATTTGTTAATAGGGTTGTTTAATTCTCTGGTGTTTAAATTTTTTGAGTTCATTGTATACCTTGGATATTAGGACTCTATCTGATGTGGGTTTGGTAAAGATCTTTTCCCACTCTGTTGGCTGCCGTTTTGTTATCTTGAGGGTGTCCTTAGCCTTACAGAAACTTTGCACTCTCATTAAGTTCCATTTGTAAATCTTTGACCTTAGAGCATGAGCCATTGGTGTTTTGTTCAGGAAATTTTCTCCTGTGCCTATGTATTCTAAGGTTTTCCCTAATTTCTCATCTAATAGTTTCAGTGTACCTGGTTTAATGTGGAGATCTTTGATCCACTTGCACTTGAGCTTTGTACAAGGAGATAAGAAAAGGTCTATTTTCATTCTTCTGCATTCTGAGTGTCAGTTGGACCAACACCATTTGTTGAATACACTGTCTTTATTCCATTGGATGTTTACAGCTCCTTTTTTCAAAAATCAGGTGGCCGTATACGTGAGGGTTCATTTCTGGATCTTCTATTCTATTCCATTGATCCATATGCCTATTTCTGTACCAGTACTATGTAGTATTAGCACAATTGCCTTGCAATATAGCTTGAATTCAGGGATAGTGATTCCCACAGATATTTTCTTGTTATTGAGGATGGATTTTCCTATCTAGGTCTTCTGTTATTCCTTTTGTTAAGATGGCCATTTTTAAGATGTTGATCCTTCCAATCCATGAGCATGGGAAATCTTTCCATTTTCTAAAATCTTCCTCCATTTCCTTCTTAGAGGTTTGAAGGTTTTGTCATACAAGTCCTTCACTTGCTTAGTTAGAGTCACACCAAAGTATTTTATAGGTTTTGTGACTATTGTGAAAGGTATCTCTCCCCTAATTTCTTTCTCCACATATTTGTCTTTTGAGTATAGGAAGGGTACGAATTTGTTTGAGTTAATTTTATATCCAGCCACTTTGCTGAACTTGTTTATCAGCTGTAGGAGTTCTCTGGTGAAGTTTTTGGGGTCACTTAAATACACTATCATGCCATCTGCCAATAGTGATGTTTTTACATCTTCCTTTCCAATTTGTATACCTTTGATTTCCTTTTGCTGTCTAATTGCTCCAGCCAGGACTTCCAGTACTATGTTGAATAGATAGGGGGAGAATGGACAGCCTTGTCGAGTCCCTGATTTTCCACCATTAAGTTAAATGTTGGCTGTTGGTTTCCTTTTATTATATTTAGGTATGGGTGCTGGATTCCTGTTTTTTCCAGGACTTTTAACATGAAGGGGTGTTGAATTTTGTCAAATGATTTTTCAGAATCTAGTGATATGACCATGTGTTTTTTTTTTTTTTTCTTTGAGTTTGTTATATGGTGAATTACATTGATGGATTTCTGTATATTAAACCATCCCTGCATTTCAGGGATGAAGCCTACTTTATCATGGTTTTTACTAGGATGTAGTTCACCTCATTGTACTGGGTTTTCAACCTATGATTCATTGTTGAGCTTTGTTTTTGGTCAGATATTGTGTAAATTTAGTTTTGTCTTGGAATATCTTAGTATCGCCCATCTCTGGTGATTGAGAGTTTTGTGGGGTATAGCAACTTAGGCTGGCACTTGTGCTCCTTTAGGGTCTGCACGATGTCTGTCCAGGCTCTTCTAGCTTTCATAGTCTCTGTTGAGAAACCAGGTATAATTCTGATTGGTCTGCCTTTATATGTTACACGACCTTTTTCTCTTACTGCTTTTAGTATTCTTTCTTTGATTTCGGCACCTGGTGTTTTGACTCTTATGTATTGGGAGGAATTTCTTTTCTGGAGTTCTCTAAGTTTCTTTTATGCTCATGGTCATCTCATTCTTGAGGGTAGTGAAGTTTTATTCTACAATTTTGTTGAAGATATTTACTGTGCCTCTTAGTTGATATTCTTCTCCCTCTTCTATTCCTATTATCCTTAGGTTTGGTCTTCTCATTGTGTCCTGGATTTCCTGGACATTTTGGGTTAGGAGCTTTTTGGCTTTGCATCTTCTCTGACTGTTTTGTCCATGTTGTCAATGTTGTCTTCAACCCCAGAATTTCTCTCTTCCATCTCTTGTCTGTTGGAAATGCTTGAATCTGTGACTCCTGATTTCATTTTTATGTTTTCTACCTCTAGGGTTGTCTCTTTAAATTCCTTCTTCCATTCCTTCATCTCTTTTGTTCTGTTTTCCTCTAGTTCTTTGGGTTCTTTCACTGTTTTACTTGTTTCTTCTTTAAAAGCTTCTACTTCTTTATGCTTTTCCTTGCGTTCTTGTTTAAGGATCTCTATCATCATCTTGAGGTAGGATTTCAGGTCTGAGTCCTCCTTTTCTGGAGTGTTTGGCATTCCACTGTTTGCTGTGGTGGGAGAGCTGGGTTGTAGTGTTGCCAGGTTGTCTTGGTTTGTCTAGGGTATGTTCTTTCACTTTCCTCTTGCCATCTTGTTGTCATGATTGATTCTCGCCTTTCCCTTGTTCCTGGCCATTGACTCTGGATCTCTGCTGTCTCTGGTGGCAGATGATTCCATCACCTGTTCTGCACCCAAAAGCTGCAGTCTGGAAACAGAGAGCCCAAGGCCGTGTTCCTATTTCCCTAGAACAAGTCAGGCAGGGACGCACTTTCTGCATGCTTGGCAGAGATCTCTCTGACCCAGTGGCTATTCAGAAGTCCTTTTCACCAAGCCAGTGTCCCTGGATCTCTTCTGTTCCTGGTTGCAGATGGTCTGAGCCCCTAACTTTATTTAAAAAACAAAGATAAATGTACAAATTTTAATCATTTTTGCATAAAAGTATATGAATACATTATTATTAGTGCTTGGCTTTTTTTTTAAAGGTTTGATAGTGTGCATTAATATCTTACTAGTTATAATGAGCATAAAGTACTTATAAAACAGGATGTAACCCTAATTTTTAAATTCAACTTAATAAATTTACCATGTGTATTTTCACTCAGATTACATTGATTTTGAGAATCAATTATGAAAATTAGATATGATAAAGAATATATTTCTTATATGCCATTATTATAAGACATACCAAACATATTTAATATTCGATTAAAGTGATAGTATATATACTGCCATTGTTACATTCTGTTATATAAAATTTTAGTCAGATGTATAGGATTTGTAAAAGTTCACAAAAGAATATTTAAGGTTCAAAATCCAGCAAAAGAGATAGATTATAAAACCTTTAAATGAGGAATAGAATGGTTCTCCCAGGAAAAAATTGATAATTGTTACTACTGAGTTGGAGTTGCAATATTTAAGATCAAATCTCTGGTATCAGAGTCAATAGAAAAATATTCTGAAAGGCTGCCCACACTCCCACTATGTATTAGAAATAGTACTGGAAGTCCTGGCTGGAGCAATTAGACAACAAAAGGAAATCAAAGGAATACAAATTGGAAAGGAAGAAGTGAAAAAATCACTTTTAGCAGATGACAGGATAGTGTACTTAAGTGACCCCAAAAATTCCACCAGAGAACTCCTACAGCTAGCTGAAATACAAGTTCAGCAAAGTGGCTAGATATAAAATTAACTCAAACAAATCAGTAGACTTCTTTTATTCAAAAGACAAACATGTGGAGAAAAAAATTAGGGAAAAGATACACTTCACAATAATCACAAAAACTATGAAATACCTTGGTGTGACTCTAACTAAGCAAGTGAAGTAACTGTATGACAAGAACTTCAAACCTCTAAAGAAGGAAATTGAGGAAGTTCTCAGAAAATGGAAAGATCTTTCATGCTCATGGATTGGAAGGATCAACATTTTAAAAATGGCCATCTTACCAAAAGCAATCTACAGATTCAATGCTATCCCCATCAAAATTCTAACCCAGTTCTTCATTGAGTTGGAAAGATCAATGTGAAATTTCATCCGGAATAACATAAGACCTAGAATAGCTAAATCCATCCTCAACAACAAGAAAACATCTGCGGGAATCACTATCCCTGACCTAAAGATATATTGCAAGGAAATTGTGCTGAAAACTGGATGGTACTGGTACAGAAATAGGCATGTGGATCAATGGAATATAAAAGAAGATCCAGAAATGAGCCCTCAAGTATATGGTCACCTGATTTTTGACAAAGGAGCTGTAAACATTCAATCGAAAAAGCACAGCCTAGTCAACAAATGGTGTTGGTCCAACTGGCACTCAGAATGCAAAAGAATTAAAATAGACCCTTCCTTATCTCCTTGTACAAACACAAGTGTATGTGGATCAAAGATCTCCATATTAAACCAGATACACTGAAACTATTAGATGAGAAATTAGGGAAAACCTTAGAACACAGGCACAGGAGAATATTTTCTGAACAAAACAACAATGGCAAAAGCTCTAAGGTCAAAGATTAACAAATGGGACTTAATGAGATTGCAAAGTTTCTATAAGGCTAAGGACATTGTCCAGAATACAAAACGGCAGCCAACAGAATTGGAAAAGATCTTTACCACCTCCACATCAGATAGAGGCCTAATATCTAAGGTATACAAAGAACTCAAAAAGCTAGACACCAGAGAATCAAATAACCTTATTAAAAAATGGGGTACAAAGCTAAACAAAACGTTCTCAGTTGAGGAATATCAAATGGCTCAGAAATATCTGAGGAAGTGCTGGACATCCTTAGCCATCAGGGAAATGCAAATCAAAACAACCCTGAGATTCCAACTCACACCAGTCAGATTGGCCAAGATCCAAAACTCAGAGGACAACAGATGCTGGCGAGATTGTGGAGAAAGAGGAACCATTCTCCACTGTTGGTGGGGTTGCAAACTAATACAACCACGCTGGAAATCAGTCTGGCGATACCTCAGAAAATTGGACATAATACTACCTGAAGACTCAGCTATTCCACTTCTGGGCATATACCCCAGAGACACCTTAGTACACAACAAAGGTATATGCACCACAATGTTCATAGCAGCTCTACTTATAATAGCCAGAAGCTGGAAAGAAACTAGATGTCCTTCAGAAGATGAATGGATACAAAAATTGTGGTAAATTTACACAATGGAATACTACTCAGCCACCAGAAACAATGACTTGACCAAATTCTTAAGAAAATGGCTGCATCTAGAGAATATCATTCTGAGTGAGATAACCCAGCCACAAAAGAACAGACATAATATGCAGTCACTGATAATGAGATGCTAAGCCCAGAGGCTTGCACTGCCCCAGAAACAACTCACAGACTGTATGAAGTCCAAGAAATAAAGAAAACAAAACAAAACAAAAAAATCTCTATACAACAAGAAAACGTTTACTACTTCCATGTTACATTTTGTTTTACATGTACTTTATGCTCATTGTAACTATTAAGTTTTCAATGCATACTATCAAACGTTTAAAAAAATCAAGTACTGACTAAAAATTATATTCATACAGTTTTATGTACAAATTATTTTAAAATCTAAAAAAAATTACTGACAAAAATGTATTGTATAATTTTATGCAAACAATGCTTAAAATCTGTACATTTGTATTTGTTTTGTAAAATAAATTGTTTAAAAATTGCTGGTGGTATTTAAGTACAAGATATTTCAAGAAGACTTGAACAATTAATTAGAAGTTCCTTTCCATCGTATAATATAAAGCAGACTATCTATTTTTACTGATGATAATTAAACATCTCCTTACAGATGTTTTCATAAATATATAAGTGCAGCAGGTTACATTCTGACTTGTCCTCTACTTTTCAATTATCACTCATGATAACAGCTGATATACAAAATGTGTTTTTGTTTTTTGTATCTATATATAGTTATACAAAATAATGAAGGCTGCCTTAAAATTGAATCATTAACACAAAACCTCTAGGATTTATATTAAATAAAATATGCAGAAAATTCACCACATCCTCTTTTTAGGACCTGAACATAGTAAAAATCACTCCTGAGCAGTGTCACTCACTATAGAGATGGCCGACACTTCACTTGTAATGATGAATTTGGGCAGTCCTTTTGATCATTACATTAAACATTGATCAATTTGTGAAGAGTGTTAAAATTAATTGTTCTTTAGACACTAAATAAATACTTGAAGGCAGTAGAAAGAAGAAAGTAGATGAGCCACATTGTAAATTATTTGAGACTTCTCAAATATATCACTCGCTTTTGAAATTGCAGTCTTTTTACTGTCTTTGTCACATTTAACTTGATGTCAAATTTATGACTTAAGGGATATAAAATTTACATTGATATCACAAGATTCAAGTTTGTTTAAGTTCATTGTTGTGACAGATATAGTTTACCCATAACTCGTAAAAATGTGTGACAAAAATATTTTAAATAAAAGAAAGCCATGGTCAACATGGTAGTTGATCATTTTAGACAATTAATCATTTCAAGTGGAATAATTCACATATTTCCCTGCATGGTTATTACAATGAAAGATAGTACAGTAGATAGTCTTCAGGGAAGAGCCTCTAAGTCAGTTCCAGCTTGATTTCTCCAAATTCTGTGTTATCAATAGAATCTCATACTTATTATCATGGAAACAATTTAACTAATGTTAAAAATCTATATTATTTTGAAGATATAAACTTTTCTTAGATGCAATTTTAAGGAATGGTTCAAATGCCTCAGAGTTTCTTAAAAAAAAAAAAAAACAAAACAAACAAAAAACTCTAAATCATTGTGGAAATGTGTGTACTTACATTACTGTCCCTATTAACCTAGCACAAAATAAAAATATTATTCTCATAATGCCTTCCAAATATTATGCTTAGAAATGGAACATTTTCATACTAAAACTTATGGGAAGCAGAGATTCAAGTGCTTCCAAGTAACAAGAAAGTGAAAGAAATATCTCTCATGAAAAATATGGTGATAACCATTATTTTCTATTTATAATTATCCCATCATATATGGGATAAAAGTAATATTTTGATAATGAAAAAGTATCATTTTTCTATTGTCAGAAGTAGGAAAAATGACTAATCCTGAAATTTTGTAGCACAACTATGTCTCAAGGTCAAGATGGTGGCACAAAGCCTTTTATCAATCTGAAGTGTTGTATTTTGAATTCACTTCTACGGTGGTACCCAGGAGTGCTTGAAGATGCCCTCATTTTGGTCACTAGAAGGAATGTCAGGTATTAGTTATTGAAGGCTTTTCAAATGACCTAAAATTTAAGACTTATTGCTCAGAAATTTAAAGCTGATTTAGAGAATATTATATATCAGTTTTCATGTTTTTTTCTGTAATGTTATACTATTTCTTATATTTTGTTGATAGTTTCATGGCTTATCTTAATTGACCTAATATCTTATTTCCTTATCTTTTTTAGATCATGTGTAAAAAAATCATTTAATTCTGAAAATTGGGAGTTTTTGGCATTTGAACACAAGGATATTTTGTCTAGTAAAAACAAAACAGTTAAAAGGCTCAAAACATATATAACATACAGAATTACTATTCTTCCACAAATTCTATTTCTTTGTTGACATTAGAGTTTGAAATGTGCTAAGATTAAAATATTTAATATATTTAAAAGGGACAACAGTAGAGCAGATTAATCTCTACTACAGTTTCAGATACTATTAGATGTCACTGATTGCTTTCAAGTTGGAAGAAATTAATGGTGTCCCAAAAGTATGTCCCAACAATTGTATTTGACTGTCAGAAAATATTAAGTTAAAGAGGAAGGAAGTTAATGGTTACTATAAACTTTAGTTATAGCCACAAACAAGTTTATTTAGGATGTGCAATATTTCAGTCATTTATTCATTCATTACAATAACTGCTTTTCATTATTATAACAAAATGTGTGTAGTAAATGTGTTTATGTTGTACATGTGTATCAATAAGTGTGGCGGTGTATGATCCAGTACACATATGTCAACCACAGTACAACTTTGTGGAGATGCTTTTATTTTTCCACTTTTACCTGCATTTCAATGAGATACCACAGATATCAAGTTTGAAAGAACACTTTTACCACAGGGGTCAGACAGCAGCTTCTGTTGGTTGGGTGGGTGAAAATATTTACCTCCGACTCTTTCAAGTGCTTGTTGGGTTTTGGAGTGCAGCAGCTGATATTAGTCCCCTGACACATATAGAGCAGAAGACTCTCAGGTCTAGGTATAGTCAGAGAAGATGCACGTATCCCTCAAAAGATTGAAGACCCCAGGAAGTTTACAGTTATCTCAGGGTGAGTCGGGTGGAAACAGTCATAGAGACAGTGGTGGCAGGGAGGAGGAATGATATGTGGAACAGGAGGAGAGTGGACTGGAAGTGGAATAAAATCTTGGTGTAAAAATACAATAAATACAACACAAAGAATGAATTTACTTGACTGGCTTTTTCTATTAATTGATCTATCTATTTGAGATCTATATTTAATAATCTGACCTATATTTCCATAAAATATACTAAAAGATAAAAAATACACTTTTACCAATGAACTTACAGGATCTCCAATTACATACAGTACAATAGTCCTCAGTCAATCTGTCATGTAGAGCTTAATTTAGCTGCAACTTTTTCCAGGGAGATCCTATACACACCATGTTAATTTTGTAAATTAATTAGGGCATAAAAGAACCACAACTGTTTCTTGTAATACTATCAACTACTCTTCCCCAATCATGATTAGAATTTATATGGAACTATATCTATGTTTATGACTTATCCTATAAATTGAAATTCTGAGAGTAATGGACAAACTAGCAATCATTTAGAACACAGGAATGTAATGGAAAGCTATTTACCTTGAAAATATGGCTGTCTTAGCAATCTAATACGAGTTTAATATTCCTTATATATGTGTTTTAAGTTCACAGTGTCATATATTCTTCATACTAAAGGTATTTTATAAATTATTGTACTTACAATCACAATTCTTGATATATGGTTTTACTTATAGAGCCTGTAACAATTTTATAAAACTAGTGTGGAGAATAGTAAAATTATTTTCAGTGTGTAATATCTCATAAGATAATTACATTCTCTGGACTCAAAATATGTGGTTTTAATCAGTAGGAATAATAGATACAAACTATCTAGTATACTATGTAACATTTTATGACTCAAGTAACCAGGAGACGAAAGTATTATAAATCAAATTTCAATATATATTTTTGTTTTAAAGGAAACAGTGCTGCTGTTTATATTTTTCAACTTTGGAAGGCAAATGAAAACATGCTTCATGAATCAAAATGAAAAAGTAGCTCATAGCTTTAAATTGTTTCAGCATTCCCTATTTGAAGTAAAACATCATTTGAAGGTTTTTTTTTCTAATAAAAAGTATTCGTAATGTTTTTCTTTTCTTGAAAGTAATGTACTCAAATGAAATACTTGACTAGAATTAATCATGTTTTTATAATAACTGAATGCTTTTCAAATCCATAGGAATGTGCAGTTAGTTGACTGGACCATTTCTGTGATATGAATTAAACGATATACATACACTTTAGATAATAATGAATGAATAAACATGAATATTTCCAAAGACCTTTAAAAAGTCTAACACAGGAAAAACACATTCATATTATCTGTTAATTAAATGTGTCATTATTTTATTCTGAAACTGATTCTTCTATTATCAGAATAAAAACCTGCACATACAACTTAAAGTTCAGTCTTTATTATATTAAGAAAATGATTTGATTGTATTTTAGTTCAATATAAAATATTATAAAGCAAACTTGACCTCCTCAAACATTGATTATCTCTTACTACAAATGTAAATTAATGATTGTAATATTTTTAGTATGTAAATCAATATATTTCAATTGTTTTAGAGTAGAACTGGGGAAATAAATGAATATGTTCTCACTGTCATCTCTTTCTGAATTCCTTGCACTGAGTTACCAACTATAAAAGACAATAGCATTGGCAAAAGCTATGCACAACAATATGAATATTATGGTTAAGTAACTAAAAGAGAAAGGCCATACGTTTATAAAGAAAAAAAACATACTAATCTAAAGATAATTACAAAATAAAAATGAAAAGACAAAATTTTATAATATTAAGCTAAATATTACCAATTAATAATACAAGTTTTATGGACTTAGGAAAGAAGTAAATAGAAAAATTCATATTAAATGTGTATTAAAAAATAAAAGTAAAGATTAAGATTATTATACTGGATTATTAATATATGGAATACAAAATCACAATAAATAATATTTTTTCATTGACTATTATATTAAAAATAATAGTTATGTTTTGGTACTTACTGCATTTCTATCTATCTATCTACCTACCGATCTATCTATATCTCTATCTATCTATCTATCTATCTATCTATCTATCTATCTTTCTATCTATTTTTTGTTTGTTTTTGTTTTTATCTTTTTTTGGATATTCTGTATTTACAATTCAAGTGTTATCCCTTTTCTGCCAATCCCATTCCCCCTCTCATGGCCTCCATGAAGCTGCTCACTTTCCCACCTCAGTGTCTTGGCATTCATCTACAGTGGGAAAACTAGTCTTAGCTGGATCAAAGTCCTCTCTGTTCATTGATGCAAGAGAATGATATTCTCTGCTGAATATGCATCTGGAGCCATGGGTCTTTACATGTAAATTCATTGGTGAGTGTTTTAGTCCCTGGGAACTGTGGTGGTTTTGGTTAGTTAATAGTTTGTTCTTCTCATGGTGTTGCAGACCCTTTCACCTGTTTCAGTCCTTTCTCTAGCTCCTTCATTGGAGCCTGAATTCAGTCAAATGATTAGCTGCAAGCATCCTACTCTTTTTCAGTATGGTTATGGCAAAGCCTCAAAGAAGGCCTGTTTATTATTTATCTATTTTTCTCTCATTAAACACATTTTAACTATTGTCTTCCTTTCCTCCACTACTCTCAGTTCCCTACTGTTACCTGACATTTGCCCAAGATAAATTGATCTAATGTTTATAATATTACATAGTGTTGATATGATAGGTATCACCTTTATTTAAATAATGAACTATTTTAATTTTTGAGAGAAATAATAAGCATAAGCAAAGTTATCTCATATCTCTGTAAATCTATTACTATAATCCACTTCAGGGAAATGCAATCATAGGTCAAGAAGTGGCTGCCGTAGGAAGAATGATTCACTTTGGCCGAGAGCTACAAGCCATGAGTGAGCAGCTGAGGAGGGAATGTGGCAAGAACACAGCAAACAAGAAGATGCTGAAGGACGCATTCAGTTTACTAGCATATTCAGATCCTTGGAACAGTCCAGTTGGAAATCAACTTGATCCAATTCAGAGAGAACCTGTGTGCTCAGCTCTTAACAGTGCAATATTAGAAACCCACAATCTGCCAAAGCAACCTCCACTTGCCCTAGCAATGGGACAGGCCACACAATGTCTAGGACTGATGGCTCGATCAGGAATTGGATCTTGTGCATTTGCCACAGTGGAAGACTACCTACATTAGCTATGCACTTCAGGAGCTCACACTTACATTGTGGCAAATAGTCAACATGGAAGTAGACCGGCTCTGCTGATTTGAAATTTAGATTTTTTTTAATTATGTACTGGGGACAGGTTTTTGTCGCTTTACATTGCTTCCTAGTTTACAGCATGATGCAAATGATTTTCTAACTTAGTGTTAGGAGAAAATATTTTCCATCTTTTAACCTCTTAGTTGTCTAAGAGTTAAATATTACTGAATTTCAGACGTTCAAATTGATCATCAGAAATCCTTTAAAACAATTACCTAAAAGAAACCAAAAATCCTGCCTTCTTTGTTGGGGGGAGAAGGGGGAAGGAAATGGAACAAGTTGTGTTTGTGTTAGCATGTGGGTGATGTAAACTACAAAGTGGGAGCTGTTTCGACCCCAGCTCCTGTGTAAGCATTCAATCAGTGTAACTTGCAAAATGCATAAACATCCGACAGTTTGAATTTAATAGTGTTGATGGAAGAAATCATTTTTAATGTGTACTGTAAAACTTGAAATACTCAGGAGCTGAGTGAGTATGTTTGTTGCTACTTACAATCACAACCTGTTAGTCCCAGTAGTTTGTTTTAACATGGTCTTTTTCAACTTTGTTTCCTGTTTAACTACAGATGACTTCTGTTGTAAACTCACAAGTTTAACTGTTGTATTATAACAGTATTACATGTCAACAGTGTGGTTATGACCTTTATTTATATAAAAACCAAATATTTAGTCAGTTTACTGTGTCTTAATTTAATCTTTGTACACCTTCCATTTTTAAGTGCTTAAATGAGTACTATATTGCAATAAAAATGTAGTGATATAATTAACCAGCCATTAAAAATTTACTTCTACAGAAAAAAAAAAGAAGTGGCTATATGTAAAATGTTATTGTAACTCACTTGAACAACCAAAGCATATGGCACATTCCTATCACATGCATTAGCATACTTTCTCATAAATGGGTATTAATTGATGTCAAGGAAATTTCTAAAACATTATCATTCCACCCAAATATTTCAAAAACTACATTTTATGAAACAGAAATTTAGTGAAAATAAAGAAGAGGCTGAATATAATGAAACATTGTAACATGAAATACTGAAGTGGAAATAGATCAATACTTAGTTTACACTTTGCATTTTTCTCTATAATGTAGTTCTTAGAGACAAATGTATACACAAACAATCATTTTAGTAATAAAATTTGCTGCATGAATAATTTATTTTAAATGTGGCTGCATGGGAGGGACAAGATGAGGAGAACAGGGGGTCAATATTTAAAGAGTTATATGCTTATTTTGTAATTAGTAAGAATCAATGCATAAATATTATGCTATATGAACTGAAAAATAAGCAGAGTAATATGTAACAAAATATGGTAAATACATGTCAAAGACTATATAGATTAAAAATGTTACACACACTTAGTGTTTCAAAAAAATTTCACACAGCTTGGTTAAAATAGATTTTCAAAGAATGATCAAGGTTTACATCTTAAACATACTACTATTAAATTAAAAATAAATTAAAAACATGATCTACTAGAAGAGGATATAAGTAATGATGTTTGATAAGGAAAACTTGATGCAATGTTCTAAATTCTTCATGATTAAGTATAGCATAATAGTCCAACAAAAATATTATGTATTTGATAAATCACAAATGCCTAAAGAATGTAGAGCAAAGACACAGTCTATTACAAGATCAAGTGAATAATATAAGCATTGTGCTTAGTTAAAGCCAAAGAGTCTAAGCCATTTGACACCATGGCTCCTATAACTATTAAGAAGAGGAAATAAAACTGTAGGGAGGAAGAAAATCATTGCAGAAAAAATTATGGTATGTTGCTTCTGCCATTGGCAATTGGTCTTACATAAACGTGGAATAATAGAGATACCCATAAAAATGAAGGACCATTTGCAAACACTTAAGCGTTGATTATTTTTTAAACAATTAGTCAAGTGTTAAAATTTCATTATAAATCATTAGTTTTCATTTATTTGTTTGTTTCTTGACAACCTTCTCTTTTCCCTTTAGTTAGCATAACTGTCACTACCACTGTCAGCTATCATTAAAATTACACCTAGCTACCTTGACAATACAATCATAGACAGGCTGATGTTGAGAAAGTTAATAAATAAATATATTTCTCACACATAAATGAATGTATATTTTATTGGTTCTATTCTTTTTCTGAACCCGAACGAAGGAGCTATAGAGCTATCTGTTCTACTGTGGACCTTTTTTGATCCAAATCACTCTAACGTCTGTTCAATATGTGCAGCTCAGCACTGGAAAAATAATAAAGTCATCCTAAATTTTCCCAGTACAAGTCATTCTAATAGGGCCTGATTTTACATTATATCAAGCAGCTAATATTTTAAAATATTTTATGTGGGCTTTATTCTTAGCTGTCAAGAAACTCATCATATACATCTCTCTTTATAGGCTCTAAATATCAAAAAATAAGTACTAAAATTATAAAGAAATATGTGCTCTTAACAGGGAAATAATGAGTTTTTAACTTACAAACAATTTATTGATGGACAGTGAGAGTAAAGCAATCATATCAAATCAAGCTAAAAATTTAGCTTTGGCAACATGAACTGCCTCAAATTAACATATAAAATACAAAGGGTCCATAACATTAATCAATTTGATAACTCAAAACGTTACTTTTAGTTTTAAGCCCTTTAGAACTCTAATGTCTCTTGTATTCGATAACATCTGACCTTAGTTATTGAAGGTATATTAATGGCTTTTCTTGATGTGTGTGTTATACATTTTTATTATGTGATAAAAGACACACTTTAAAAATATGAAAGAAAATACGAATCTGAAATTAATTCTAATAATAAAATGCTAGTTTCTAATAACAGTGCAGGTAATATAGCCTGAACCGTGATAAAAAAATCATTTCTACAAGTTGAAAAGTTAGAAAAATCATTAGGATAAAGTTGATCAAGACATTGATACTAAAATATTTTTAATTTTGTGAGAATTTTAAAATATTACAAGATATCTATTCTTTTGAAGAAAATTTACACTTTAGAGCTCTTTTTAGTTTTTTAGAGCAGAAGGTCAGAAAACTCTAGAATGTGTTTTCAGTGAAAAACTATATAACAGATGTGTGTATTATGAAGTAATTTTGCTCCCATCTAGTGGAATATTATTTCTTCGAACTATGTAATTATTTCATACACTGATTCTAAAAGTGTTTAAATTGTAACATTTAGCAATGGGAACTAAAACATTAAATCTTACTTCCCCATCCACATTTTTAAATATATTCCCTTACAACGTTATTTAAAAAAATAGTAGGGATATATGTACAGATTATTAAAAGCACTTTGACATAAAACTATATGAATATATTTTTGTCAGTAGTTGATTTTTTAAAAGTTTGATAGTATGTACAGAAATCTTATTAGTTACAATGAGCATATAGTAAAACTATATGTAAAACAAAATGTAACATGCAAATAGTCAAAATTTTCTTGGTGTGTATAGATTAAATGTAATGATTTTTAAATATCAAAAATTGCAACAAGCCTACATTCTTAGCTCTTGAATTATTAATGATCTAAGGCCTAGGTGTACCACACTCTGAGAGGATGCCATACATTTGTTTTTCTTTTTAAGAGAAACTGAGTTTTCCACTTTTTGGCCTTTCTTTTTTGTTGAGCTTCATATGGTTTGTGAGTTGTTTCTTAGTTATTTAGAGCTTTCTCGGGCTAGTATCCAATTATCAGTGCTTGTATGTTATGTCTGTTCTTTTGTGACTGGGTTACCTCAATACATTAATATATTAACATAAAATACATGCATTTATGTATATATATATATATATATATATATATATATATATATATATATATGGAAATCTTCAGCATTTGTCACAGATTTTATTATTGTGAATTTCTTGATTCTCTATCTAAATTTCTACTAAGCCTATAGTCTCAAATCACTACTTGATCCTATCATTTAACTATCAGACATTAATTATTCTTAACCTGGTAGTTACTATGACTTATAGAAGCTCTGTATACTCTTAATATTTCTTTCCTACACCATGATTCAGTATTTACTCCTATATTCGTCATAATCCTCTCTTTGTTATTGTATCTATCTTGAAAAATACATACAAACACACACATACACACACACACACACACACACACACATGTACATCCATACACACAAACACACACACTTGAAGATGGTCATTACTCATGAATTATTTTAGCGTATTTTAAATGTTCTCACACATGAGAATCTTGAACAAGCAGGATACTCGCCGCTGTAATTACAATTTAGGACGCCATCTTAGACACTACAAAATTAAATTGACTTGAAGATATCAAATTAACTCACATAATATACATACAATGAAGGGGAGAATTTTTTCTACCTAGTCTGTTTGGAAACCAAATATATCTTAAAAATGCTTTTAATGGCAAAATGTAGGTCCTTGAACTGCTCATTCCTTGAGATAATACACTGAGTCTAATCTATGACTGCAATATAACCTTATTTGCATTCACTTAATTCTGTAATATATGTTCTGAAAATATTTAAAGTTAAAAAGCAAGCAATTTGTTACATCAAAAATAATATATTTGATATTTTAACAGTAACAATAATTGTATTGGTCCCAGAAGTTGGCTCAGTTGTTAAGAATTCTTGGCAGTATTTCAGAGAACCTAAATTTTTATTGCAGCACCCCTGTCAGGAGGCTTATAAGCACCTATAACTCTAATTCTAGAGCATCTGATGTACAGGCAACTGCATGAAACAGAACATAAGTACATATATACACATACATAAAAATTCTAAAAATCTAGAAAATAATCATTTTCTCAATTTCAAAAATTGGTCAGTATCTAATAACTCAAATTATTTTACATATTAATTCACATAATTCATGTTCAATATATTCTATTACAATTTCTTGTTCTATTTAATGCAGATTACATTAACACTCTGTATGCATATAGTGTCACATCTTATGTACGACTATATTCATTCAGTAAATAGCTCTTCCCTATTGACAACTATTACTTTTGAAATATGACTGTAGGTCATGTCAAAGATTTGTGCTTGTGTTCTGTTTAAATCTTACCATTTTGTTATTTAGAAATCTACTTTTCTTTTTTATATTTAATTTTTGATGCTTTGTATTTCTTTCTTCCTTCCTTCCTTTCTTTTTTTTTATTATTGGATATTTTATTTATTAGGATTTCAAAAGTTATTCAGTTTCCCCTCTGGAATCCCTTAATAGCAACCTCGATCCCCAAGCCTTTATAAAAGTGTTCCCCCAGCCACCCCACTTATTCCCATCTTCCTGCCCTGGAATTCTCTTACACTGATTGGAGCACTGAAACTTCACAGGACCAAGGGCCTCTCTTCTCCTTAATGCCTGATAAGACCATCATCCTTTGCTACATAGGCTTTTGGAGCCATGAGTCCCTTCAGGTCCATGTCGCTATTCTGGCCCTTCCTGTGGAGCACCTCAGCAGCGGGAAACTCTAGCCTCGCCTCTCTCCTCTTCCTGCGTGGGGGGTACAGTGGTTGGGTCCTCAGCTACTGAGTTCGCCCACCAGGTCCGACCCCTGTCCTGAGGTATTTCATGGGCACCTTCCCTTGGCCAGTGCGTAGTAGCCAACTTAGAACTGGTGTAGACCATGGGAAATCCTGTTAGAAATATAAATAAAAGCACTTGAAGTCCAGTGGTGTGTGTGTGTGTGGACACAATGTGAGGATTTTGGCCCAGTGCTCTGAATGTCAAAGTGAAGGGATCTGTTTTTTCAAACAATAAAACTTTGATGTTTTCATAGTTGATTTTTAGCTAATTTCATAATTAGTTAATATCCCATTAAAATGCCATTATTGATTGACCCTTTATCCCAGTATAGGATAGATTAAATTTTCTAACATGTGTACTTGTAAGAAACTTACATTCTGATTTGTTGGGGCTCATTTCAAGTATTGATCCATATTCATACCTACTTATTGATTTTCTGCTTCTTGTCCATTTGTTTAATCAGTTATTGAGAAAGCTTATTTAAGTTCCTCTAAACGTGGACTTATGTTTTCCTATTTACTAATTTTTATATTTAAACTACACAGTATTTTAGGACCTATCATAAGACATAAAGTATTATTTTTATTTCTATTTAATTCCATGTAAATTATCAAGCATCATTGTGACTTCTCGTTGTTGCAGACTTACACACTATCCATAGAAGGTATAAATAACTAGTAAATGTACTTTCAAGGATAGCACTGACATTAAGTGCAGCATCAAGGTCAAGGCTGCCTCAAGGCAATGTTCAAAGTCCAAGCCAGCATCAAGTATAGCTCACTGGTCCAAGCTTCTTACCTGTGGTCATGGTCACAGCACAGCACACTATTGTCAGCAAGTTTCTCTTCTAAATGTCTCTTTTAATTAGGTTCTGTCCGTGTTCATATTTCAATAGATTATTTTTCTGGTAACCTTAACCTTAATTCACAAAACAGTCTCTTCATATTTGTATTATTAATGAATTGAAGTTTAATAATGAGAGGCATTTTTAAGCATACAACTCAAGATAATTGTCTAATTTAGATGTCATTCATCATTCATCATATATGAGAACAATTATTTACTGCAAAAAAGGACTCATAAAATTACTAAAAGTTATACAACTAATATTAAATTCCCCCCTATTTAAGTTGTTTTTGTTCTTTCAATCTAAGTCCACAACTTTGAATTATAAAGACCCATTAAGATTTTTTTTAAAAAAAGGATATCCAAGTGTATCCATCTTTTTCGAGTACAAATAAAAACAGTAGCCATAACTTTTTACAATAACATACTTAAGAATGATTTTACACTTTGAGCCTTATATTCACTGAGAATTAAATTTTGTAGAAGCTAAGACTCAGAAATCATAAAGGTTCTCAGGCAGATTGTTATTCTATGATGGACACACATTTTAGCAGGAGATGTAGCTTCTAAATCTGCCTCCTATTCCATGCCAATATTATGGGATTTCTTCCCCCTTGTTATTCAGTTCAGGCATTCTCCCTCAATCCCTGAACAATAATTCCTACATAGAAATTTATTGTCACATTTTCTGCTTCTCTGTCTTCACTTGTCTCATTCCTATTGAATAATATGAAGTTAGAAATTTTATTTTCCTTTCTAAACTCCAAAAGAACTACTATACTATTAATCTTGTAGTATTTTTTTAAAGAGTAGAAAGGGCAAATTTCATACAATCTATTCCATGTGTTATCTTAAAATACTGAGTAATTTGAACAAGCAGAAGTAGATTTTCTAAAATGCAGTAATCAAACACAAAAATTTTAAATATTGTAAGTATTATTTTGATTGATTCTGAAATAATTTTCATTAAAACATATTTAAATTCAAACTTACAAGGTCATTTAGTGGTGTATATAGTATACCACCTTTAGATCCTGGGGCTAGAGTGTTGCTTCAGAAGCTAAGGTCGTCTAATCCTCCTGCTGAAAACCATAGTTTGGTTCTTTGTAACACATTACACAATTAATAATCCCTGACAATCTAGCTCCTGAAGATCTGAAGCCTCTTTCCCAAAAGCTGCATTGGAGGGTTGAGTTTAGGGAGTGCGGATATCTTCTTGAAGATGGGGGAGGAGGAATGGAATGAGGAACTGTGGGAGAGCAAACCAAGAGGGGAAAATGACTGGACTGTAAAAATCTAAAACTAATAAGGGGGAAAAACTGTCCTGGTGAAACTGCCTCAGGTCTTCATAAAGAGAATTACACTGCACTCAGTGTACCAAACTTAACTGACTCTACTACACTGACTCAACTGTATTCCACTGAAGTGAATGGGACTGAAGTAATGAATCTGACACATTATTACTGACCTGTCTCTAGGAACTGAATGGTAATGAATGGAATTCCATGGCTTCAACTGAAATGTCCTCTATTCCTGACCTACTCTGTGCTGCTCTTAAGTAGCCTCTTTCTTGTCGGGTCTCCCGAGGGTTGTGTCCATCCTATCTCTCACTCCCTCTGTCAAATCTTCCTCTGATTCCTCAATCTGTAGCCCCTTATTTAGACATCGCATTCAAACATGACATCTACAAACTAAATCAACCTTCATTGATGAGGATTAAATGGATGTACAAAGGGTATGCCTATATTCCATCCAGAGGGATTAAAAGTATATCATTCCACCTGGATCCCACAGACTGAAAAGGAATTTGGATGTGATTTTTTTACCAGAAAAGTCATGTTGCTGAATCAAAATTGCTCTTCAGATATCTGATAGCCATGCTGCCAAGGGGGCACATACTAATCTGAGTAACCTGTATAACTACCTAAAATCATACAGATAACTGAGCCCCTGCTGCTGCCAGCAGGCATGTGTGTGTCTGTGGTTCAATGGAAGCTGGGGTCTGTATTGATATCTCTGGTCTTTACCTCCCTGGGGAAGAGAAAAGTGATGTTCTGGAGCACATGACAGTACAAAAAATAACCCTAACAATTCCTGGCAGGTGCATTAGATAAACTAGCTGCCACAGTGCTGTGGTGTGGTGCAGAGGGGAGCTGGTGTGCTGTCCAATTCAGCTACCTCCCAGGTTCTAATCCCCTGATAGTTTTTGGCCCACCACATCTACCCCAACAATGATACACTGGAGTATGTGAAAGGGTCAGTTCTGCTGATCCAAAGCTTGCAGCATCTCCAAGATACAGAGCAACAACTGAGTATCAGAAAGAGTTCACATGATAATCAAGTATAGATATTATAGTAGAAGTCAGAGGCCTTGAAACAGGTCAGTAATTCATTGCACTGAACATTTGCAAGTAAAGATGTGTGAGTAAAAGTGCCTGTCACTGCACCTCCTTTTGCTCAGTCTCTTCATTTTTATCTGTGTTACTCACCACAACACATTACAGCTCCCACATTAACATTATTTTTATTCTATCTTATTTTATTTTATTTTTATGGGAGGTTGTAAAAACCGAGGGTGCCTACAAACAGATGAAGAAATGTGAAGAATTAGGGGGTACAATGTGAAATTCACAAAAAATCAATAAAATTAAAAAGAAATCATTTAATAAAATTTAAAATATACTGTTATGTTACTACTGTGAAAGCCAGAAGTTAAAACATTATTTTTGATCATGATTACTCAGTTTTTTTCATGATTACTAAACATTAGGTGAACATGAATTTTAATATGTAATTAGCATAGGTAAATTTTGCTTGTCTATTATTAACTTACATATATAGAAATAGATATATTTTTTAAATTAGATAGTGATAAATATGTCTATCAGGTCTATCAAAAATATCTTTTGTTTAAATTTATTTATTTTACACTCCAGATTTTATCACCCTATAAATTCAACCTTTGACTGGTCCATATCCAATACCTACGGCTCCTCAGTCTCCATGAGGATGTCTTCACCCCTATCCTCTACCCCAACAGGCTTCTCCACTTCCTGTGGCCTCCATTTTTTGAAGGTTAGGTACATCTTCTCTGACTGAACCCAGACCTGGCATTCTTCTGTTGTATATGTGTTGGGGGCCTCATATCAGCTGCTATATGCTGCCTGGTTTGTAGCCTAGTATCTGAGTGATCTCAGGGGTCCAGGTTAATTGACACTGGCAGACCTTTTACAGAGATGCTTTCTTCATCAGCTTCTCAAGCTTTTCCCTAATTCAACTAAAGGGGTCAGCAGCTTCTTTCCATTGGTTGGGTGTACATATCTGCATTTGACTCTAAGCTGTTTGATGTGTCTTCCAGAGGGCAGTAATGAGAAGCCCCTTTTGATAAAACTCCATAGCTTCAATAGTAATGTAAGGTCTTGGGGCCTCCACTTGAACTAGGTCCCACTTTGGGCCTGTCACTGAACCTCCTTTTCCTTAGACTAATCTCCATTTTTTTTCTCAGCACTTTTTCCAGACAGGAACAATTATGAGTCAGAATCTTTTGGAGGGCTGGGGGGCTGTCCCTGGACTTTCTTTACCTCTAGCTCTTCTCCATTTCTATTGTTGCAGTTTTTTTTTTTTTTTTTTTTTTTCAGACAGGAACAATTATGGGTCAGAGTTTTAACTGTGGGATCACAACCCCATCCCTCACTTGATGCCCTGTATTCTGCTGGAGGTGAATTCTATAAGATCCTTCTTCCCACTGTGGCACATTTTATCTAAGTTCCCTTCCTTTCAGTTCCTACAGTCTCTCACCTGCCTGGTCTCTAAAACATTCTGGAAAGTTCCCCTTCTTCCTATCTCTGAGGTTGCCTGTTTATATTCTTTTTACTGTCCTTGGGGGCTCAGTCTTATTTCCTCACTCAATACCTGATCGTGTTCCCCTTTTTGCCTTCCTGTCTCCTTCCACTTCCTGTCATCTTTCCTACCCAGGACCCTCCATTTCTATGTCCCCCATGATTGCTCTCTTTTTCCTCTTTTTTTTCCCCATTTTTTTTTTAAAAATTAAACATTCCATTCATTCACATCTCAAGTAATATCCCAATTCCTGTTTACCCGTCCACAAATCCCCCATCCCCCATCTGACTCCTTTCCCCTCCCCTTTTCCTCTATGAGAATACTCCCCCATTCACTCATCTTCAATGACAAGACTACTGCAGTATCTGCCTACACCGGGGCATCAAATTTCCACAGGACCAAAAGCTTCTCCTCCCATTGATGTCAAACAAGGCTGTACTGTTTTGTATATGTATCTTGAGACATGTATCTCTCCCTTTACACTACTTGGTTGCTGATTTAGTCCCTGGGAGCACTGGTTGGCCTGGCCAACCACCATTGTCTTTCCTATGGGATTGCAATTCTTCTCCACTCCTCCAGGCCTCCTGACAGCTCTCCCACCATGGGCCTCGAGCTCAGTCTCATGGATGGCTCCAAGCATATCTGCATTGGTCAGGGGCTGGCAGAACATCTCAAAAAACACCTAAACCAGGTTCCTGTCAGCAAGTGCCTCTCACTAACAACAACAGTGTCAGGCTTTGATGTCTACGGCAAAAATGGATTCCTAGGTAAGGCACTTTGAATATTTCTTTGGGCACTTCATAACATTTTAATATTGCTCTGTTGTAAGTTCTCAGTTTAGTGCCAAAACCAATTTTTTGATTCTGTTCTGTGGTTTTTGAGGTTCCAAATGAATTTAAGAATTGCACTTTCCATGTTTTTGAAGAATTGTTTTAGGTTGTTGATGAGGATTGCATTCAATCTATAGATCACCTTTGGTAGGTTGTATATTTTTACTATATTAATTCTGCCAATCTGTGAGCCTGGGAAATGTCTCCATTTGCTGAGATCGTCTTCAATGTCTTTCTTGAGAGACTCAGACTTAATGTCATACAAATCTTTCATCATGTATGTACTCTGTATAGTTCGCTTATGTCACAATTTGGTTTATTTTATCAAAATTCCTGAATACTTATTGAGCAAACTTTTTTAACATTTACCAATTGATAACAAGATAATAATCTCTATATGTTCAAGTACAACAAAGATACACATATCTGTTTTAAATCAAAGGATAGAGATAATTAAGGGTACTGAGGTAGAATAAATGAAATCCAAATCAGGCTGTAATATGGCCCTTGTACCAAGGATTCAATTTGAAAACATTACAGATTATTACTAAAATCAGTTAAACTTGCTGGTTTATTGAACACATATCTTGTCATTAAGTCCACATTATGAGTATTAATAAATTCAATTTATGGATTGGTAAAATAAGACGCAACATTCCAAAGGCAAAGTCAAAGTCAAAGCAACATCTTAACTGCCTTTCATTGCAAAAATGGGAAAACTGCAGAAAATATAGAGAAACTATGTAAATCTAGCATATTGTGTTATTAGGTTAAATATATGAGACTGCATTTATAGTGCTATAGTTCAAGGTGAATCACAGATATGTTGAACAATTTGTGCAAAGGCTCTGAAAGATCAGGTAAGAGAGTTAATGAACATAAACAGATTGAAGAAAATATTTTATATGTGGACAGAAGAAGATAGTTTTTAAAAAATCAATGATTTATAGAAAACTTTGTATACTCACAGATTATTGGCTAAAACAATTTCAAAGTTGAACATAACATTCAGCTGAAGTTGTTGCTCATATCTATCTCCAAAGTCATATACAGCTGAACTACTACTACCCTTTCTATACTGTGATAGTCAGTTCAATGTGGATAACAGCAAATTTGTTTGTTTGAGTTCACTATTATTTGAAAAACAGTTGCTGGTTCTATATGTAGTCAAAAGAGAGAGTATACAACTGGTACTGTTCACTGTCTACGCTTTTCCTTCCAAGCATACTGCTGGAACTATGCATTGAGGTCAATCATGCATTCTCACTTGCTAATATAATATTTATTGTAATGCTGATGTTGAAGTGGTACCAAAGAAATCTTTATACTTGTCATGCATTAATATTTGAAGTTATTTTTACTCAAACATTTTATTGTATTTCATATATAATTTTACCAATAAAAATTTCATTGAAAAAACTCAGTGTAGCAAATATTATCATCGTCTTACATTTAAAAATTGTCAGTTATCCAGACTTCAACCACCACTACACTGATCAGAGACCAGTTACCAATACAGAGACTTTCTATCAACAAATTATTGTCAGTTCCTAAATTCTCAGACTCTCATTATGATTTTGAAACATATTATTGAAAAATTGAGATACAATTTTTAAGCAAGATACTGCTGTATAGCTGCAATTTCTAGATTTTATATGTATAAGCAGTCAATAACTTGGAATGGCTCATTTTCTTTGATGCTCACAGTGATCTATAAGCCTTGGAACAGTGTTCAGCTTCTCTGATATTTAATGTACATCCATACTTGCACATACTCCTACTACAGACAAATAAATGAATGTTTAAAAGTAATGAGAATATGAATAAAATTTATACTATTTCTGAAAGTCGTCTTTATTCTTTAAGTTTTTCATTTTTATTTTTTTGAGATATTTCACAAATTTATTACCACGAATCATATCAGATTGCAAAAAATTCTCAAAGAAAGTGCATAATAACTTAAATAGAATTTTTGCCTCTGGGTATGTTTTCACAAGTTTTCTTCTGCGTAATTTTGAAGCAAATTCTCACTTATGAAAAAATAGATGTTCTACATATAGATGCATTCTCTTATGTTTCATGGCTTCATCATTATCTGTGTGGTATTTTAAGAACATATAAACAAAACAGAAATAGTTCATTGTTGAAATAGTGTTTTCAATGTTGCATTTTTAATTTTATGAAACAATTTATATCTTTCTTCTAAAATTCTTCCCATAAGTTCCTTTTGGTTAATGGATAAATTTTGTTTTAATAAAAGTCAATTGAAAAGTTAAAGTAAACATATACTACTTAATTTAAAAACAAGTAAAACCTAGCTTTAAATATCAAAATGCATAAAGTATAATTTTTTAAATAAGATGGTCAGGTGCTTGATTTAAGGTTGGACAGCCTAAAAAAAAACCAGACATTAATTTCTTAATATCTGGCTGGATACAGAAGTCCAGGTATGAGGAATGAAGAATAGTCAGGTTCAGATGATACCCTTTTCCACTTAGCAAACAGCCAATATTTTGGTGTATAATCATGGAAGAGATCTATGTGAGCCCTTCTTATGAGAATATATCTCACCTAGTCACAAAATACATACATTTAATCCTAAAACTTGAAAAACTAATTCAGAGTTTTGCTAGTAGTTTGTCTCCTACCTGAAATAGGTATTTCTAGGAAAATCAGGAATCAACAGTGAGATCATATCTTTTAAAATATTCTTGTTTGGAAATGGTTTAGTAGGAAAACACACATACACTTCTGAGCCTGATAAATTATAAAACATATTTGATTGTATATTTTATGTACATGATTGTCCAGTCTCCATGCAGAAAAATAATATGTCATCTGATTTTATTACAGATGGTTGTGTGGCACCATGTGGTGGCAGTGCATTGAACTCAGGACCTCAAAAGCAACCAGTTCTCTTAACTTCAGAATCATATTTCAAGCTCCAAACCATGAATTTTATTCTAGGTATTCACAGAGCTGCAGGAGAGAAAAAACTCCCACAAGCTCTTCTCTAACCTCAAATACCAACTATGGTAGACCTGAATTCATATGCACTCATCTTCTTTTCTACCACCACATGGTAGTATTTGGGGCTGTCTAAATATGGAAAAGAAAGAAACAATGTACTGGCAATATTTTCTGTCTGTCAAGTTACAGAGTGCAATATTAGTAAGATCCTCAAATTGGACCATGTTGCACTGCATTTCCTTAAACTTTTGAGACAAAATAAACTTCCCCTTCCTTGAGTCACTTCACACAATGATTTCTTCACAGGAAATTAACTAATAGACTTACCTTCATGTCATAATCACAATTACAAAACTTTTACCTACATTTTTTTCTATCTATTTCATTTTGGTGTTTTGAAGTGAGAATTTCTGGTTTTCTTGGATCCAGTTGTCCCATACACTGATTTTGTAGATACTGTGTTATGAGAGATGCTTTGCTGAAGCAGAAACATGGGAGAAAAAACCGATGCTTACAATTATATAAATATAGCTCATGGATAGAGGGGTAGGATCTGATAGCAGTTCTTCCTGTATGCCTCACTAGTCTTCACAGTTAATTCAATTGTATTGGTTCGCCTTGCACCACACTGTTGTTCTCCTCTAGCAATGCCTTGTAGAGAATAACTTGTCATAGAAGTTATGATACTCAGAATTCTTGCTGCTTCTGCAGACTCAGGCAGATCGGGAGAGCCTTGTGGTTTGTTCTGGACTTAACTGCCATTCCTGATTCATTAGTGGTGTCTGTCATGTGAGCTGGACTCTCAATGATGATTCATGGTGGTACTTTGTTAGAGGACTAGAGAGCAGAGGAAGATTATTGGAACAACTGCAAATAACTACTTCTAAACTGGCTCATGTCTCTCTTGTCCTTTTAGCCATCTTTGTCCCCTACTCTTAGTTGGTGGGTTATAAGGGAAGTAGAAGTGTTCAAAGAACCTTATTGAAGTACGTTTTGAAAAATGTAAGCCTGCACTTCTTAGTTCAGAATCAAGAAAAATTTCCACTTTCAACATATTTACTGTTGAAGTTATATTCCTATAAAGATGTTTATGTTGTATGTGTTATGACAACTTTTTATATTTAGTTTCTATGAGGATAAATCTGTCTCTTAATGAGAACTATATTTGCAAATTTTATAATATTTCACTATTTAAAAATAATATTTGAAACACATGCAATTCTTATTAAGTGATTTAACCTAATGAACTAATTGGACTTTGCACATATTTTTAAAAGGCATAAAGAAAATTTGCAATAATGGTATTTAAGGTATGAGCATGCAGGTAACATTAGAGACCTCAGAAATGTTATGCATGTTTTTCTTTTTCCTTTTTACTTTTTTATTAATTTATTTATTTTATAAAATATTATTTTAGTTCACAAAAATGTTATATAATGATATATAATGAATAGATATTTTATTCCTTTTTCTTTTTTTTCTAAGAAGTACTGAGGCTTCCACATTTTGGCCTTCCTTCCTTTTAAGCTTCATATGGTCTGAGAGTTGTTTCTTGGATATTCAGAGCTTTCTGGGGCTAGTATTTAATTATGAGTGACTGCATATTATGTAAGTTCTTTTGTTATTGGGTTACCTCACTCAGCATGATATTTACTAGTTCCATCAATTTGCCTAGAAATTTTGTAAAGTCATTTTTTATAACAGCTGAGTAGTACTCCATTGTGTAAATGTACCACAATTTCTGTATTCATTACTCTACTGAAGGACATCTGGGCTCTTTTCAGGTTCTGGCTATGATAAATGGGGCTGCTATGAACATGGTGAAGCATGTGTGCTTATTAGATGTTGGAGCATCTTTGAGGTATATACCAAAAAGTAAAATGTGTTTTCAGGTAATACTATGTCCAATTTTCTGAGGAACCACCAGACTTATTTCCAGAGTGGCTTTACTAGTCTACAATTCCACCAACAGACAGCTAGTGGCCTAATTTGATTCAACATGGGAAACCTCACCTGGCCTGGACACGGACAGGATTGACAGATTGCTAGCTCTTTCTTGATTCTGTGAGTGGTGGTGCATGGCCATTCTTGGTGGAGCAATTTTTTCTCATTAATTCTTTTATTTATAAATTCTTGTCATTAATATTTTTTACACTGCAGTTATTATCCCCCTACTGGTCTTCCCTTTTACAATTTCTCATCCCATTCTTCCTTCCCTGTCTCAAAGATGATGTACACACAATTGTTCATTCACAGGGCTGGAATGGAGAATGTCTAGCATCATGGTGCGCTTTTTCTTTTCTACAGAACCAGCCTTAGACTAATATCTCCTCAATAGTTATCATTGTGTATGAGACTATGTAACCTATCCTCATAAAAGAGATCTCATGTACTGTGCAAAAGGGTTAGCTATTATGCCTGTTACTATCCCTTCTACCCTTGAGTCTTATCCAGATTATTCATTCTCTGTCAATAGAACCAATTTTATAGTAAAGGTCACAGGTGACTTGCTAAGAAGATATATTTTATAAGGGAGATTTTATGTAGCAATGCCTAAGGATTTCATTTGAAAGTTGTCAAGAGAATTTTTATTTCAAGATTTAGTGTGTTTATATCGAAACTAAATTGAACAGCTGAAGCCAACATTTAGAAATTTTGACCCAGTATTGGCTAAAGTATAGATAAGCTGAACCCCAATTTTATTATTGCCTCATTTCCCTATCAGCTGTGATGCTTACAAGAACTACCACAGAGAGAATTGTTGCAAGTTCTACATCTATTACATCTTTAAAACAACTTTTGGTAAAAAAAAAATAAAAATCTGAGAATTAATATGCTGAGTTAATTTTATGCCTCTCAAAAGTAAGTTGTCCTGCCCCAAAGCTACAGCTTTTGTGCTTTACAGGAGGTATGCAGTAACCAAAGACACAGATGAAGATCTATCTCAAATGCCCATACCATTTGAAACACCCACAAAGTCCAGCTGATGTAAGACCCACCCCCAACCCTACCCTAAATCTTCAACTTTCTGTCATTTTCCCACCTTGGACAGATCAGTGACCTAATACTTGTTCAAACACTACAGCCTGATAGCATCCCAGAAGTAACTAAGGGAACTGGATGTCTGCAGTAATCAGGGGCACAGGCGGTCAGATCTAACCAAAGACACAAGATGTCCACACTTACCAGAAACAGCATTGCCTGCTTCCAAGAACACAAGCTCTAAGTCAAGTCACAGAACTCTATCTTTGTTCAAGAAGGTCTATGCCAGTCAGTCACCCATGCAAGTTAACACCAGAGAGGACCAGATAGCAGAGGAAAGCACAAAACCATAAGCTTCAGAACCCAATGTAATTTGGACTCATCAAAACCTAATTTTCCAAACACAGCAAGCCATGAGTAATCTAATATGTATTATAATGCATATAAAGCACACACACACACACACACACACACACACACACACACACACACACACACACATACACAAACAAATTGCATGTAAGGCAAGATATTTACCTAAATTCTTATCTCAAGAAGATTATAGAGGCCATTAAGAAGGATAAAAAGAACTCATTTGAAGAATTACAAGAAAACAGAGGCAAACAGGTGAAATCCCCTAAAGAAGAAAAAATAAATAAATAAATTCCTTAATAATATAGGAAAATTCAATCAAAAAGGTAAAGAAATTGAACAAAATGGTACAAAAATTAAAAATGGAATTAGAAACAATAAAGAAAGCAAAAAGGGAGACAACCCAGCATCTGGACAATCTAGAAAAGAAATCAGGAGCTACAGAAGCAAACATCACCAACAGAATACAAGAGGTAGGAGAATCTTAGGTGGAGAAGACAACATATAAAGTATTGAGACATTGATCAAAGAAAATACGAAGTATAAAAAGGTCCTAAACAAAATATTCAGGAAAATCAGGACATATTGAAAAGATCAAACATTAAATTCCTAGAAATAAAAGTGTCAAGAGTTCCAGCCAGGAGGGCCAGAAAACACCTTCAACAAAATCATAGAAGACTAGTTCCTTAAGTTAAAGAAAGAGATGGCAATAATATATAAAAGCCCATCAAACACCAAATAAATTGGAATAGAAAAGAAAATCCACTTCTCACATAATAATCAAAACACTAAATTCAAAGAATAAAGAAAGAATATTAAAATTTGTAGGGGAGAAAGGCCAAGTAACATATAAAGACCTACCTAAAGAAACACATCATGCTTATCAGCAAAGACATTACAAGAACAAAAATCCTGGTAAGAAGGCATCCAGACACTAGGAGTGCACAAAGGCCAGGCCAGGATATTGTATACAGAAAAGATCTATAACAAAAACAAATTTAAAAATATATTTGTATTATTGAGCATTATAGAGAATATTGCAATAAAATCTGCAACACAAGAAGAAAAACTACATGAATCATACAAATACATGCACATGCATACATACACACACACACACACACACACACACACACACACACAAACTAAACATTTCACAACAAGCACACACAAAAAATGAAAATCTTGCACACATATTATCTCATTTAGCAACAAAAATAACAGGGTCTATCAATCATGTATTTAATATCATTCAACATCAAAAGATTCAATTTTATAAAAAGACATAGGCTAACAGACTGGCTAAGTAAACATGATCCAGCATTTTGCTGCATGCAAGAAACACACCTCAGTGTCAAAGAAATAGACTGCCTCAGAGTAAAATGCAAAAAAAATGGTTTCCAAAAAAAAATGATATTAAGAAACAAGATAGAGTTGTCATTCTAATATAGACTTTTAATCAAGTTATCCAGTGATATGGGGAAGGACAATTGATATTCACGAAAAGAAAAATCTAACAAGAAGTCTAAATTCTACACACCCATGTCCCAGACATGGACAGCAACATTTATAAAAGAATCCTTATTAAAACTCAAAATCCACATTAAACCTCGCACATTAATAGTTGGAGAGTTCAAACCTGACATACACCAATAGACAAGTTATTGAAACAGAAACTAAAAAAGAGACACAGTGAAAATAACAGAAGTTATGAATCATAAGGATTTAACAGATATCTACAGAATAGTTTACCCCAAAACAAAGAATATACCTTCTCCTTGGAACCTCATTGCACTGTCTTCAAAACTGACTATATAGACAGACATAAAACTACAACAGATACAAAGATATTGAAAGAATTCTGTGCATTCTATCATATCACCACAAACTAAGGCAAGATATTGATAAAAACGAAAGAAAAAAAGCCTATATCCTCTAGGAAACTAAACAACTCTTTGTTCAATGATAACTTAGTCAGGGAAGAAATAAAAAAAGCAATCAAAGACTTTATAGAAATCAATGATAATTAAGACACATTACACCCAAGGTTAGGTGTAACAATCAAAGCAGTGCTAAAAGGAAAACTCAGAGCACTAAGAGTCTTCATAAAAAAAAAAAAAAAAAAAAAAAAAGAAGAGGTATCATACAAGCAACTTAACACCACTTCTAAAAGTTCCAGAACAAAAAGAAGAAAACACACTCAAAAGGAGTTGACAGTAGAAAAGTTACTCTCAGGCCTTAAATCAACCACTTAGAAACAAAGAAACTTAGACAAAGAATCAATGAAACCAAGAGCTAGTTCTTTGAGAAAAGTCAAGTTAGATAAACTCTTAGCCAAAAAAAAAAAAAAAAAAAAAAAAAAAAAAAAATTAAAGGAGAAAAAGATAGTATGCAAATTAATAAAATATGAAGGGAGATATAATGATAAAAACAGGTGATTAAAAAAATAGAAACAGGAAGACCACTACCAAATTCATTAATTATTACTATGCATGTGAAAGATCAGTTCAGTAAGAACATCACATTCCTGGGAAAAAATAAATTCAAGACCTCAGAAGAAGTAAGGATCTGCCACACTTATTAACATAAAAGTGGAATTAACATAATGAAAATGGCCATCCTAGGACATCTTATCAAGAGCAATCTAAAGATTCAGTTTGATCACCATCCAAATTCCAACATAGTTTTTCACTAACATGGAAAGAAAAATTTACAACTTCATATGGAAAAAAAAAAAAAAACAGGGGAACAAAACCAATTATTAACAATTATATGAAAATATCTGGGAAGAATCATGATCACAAGCTGTACTTCAAAGCAATAGTGACAAAATCTGAATAATATTGGTTCAGAGAAAAATAGGTTGACCAATATAATAGACTCCAAGTGCAAGAAGTAAAACCATACTCATATGGACAATTGATTTCTGATACAGAAGCCAAAATCATACAGCGGAAAATAAAACCATCTTCAATAAATGGTGCTTGTCTCTCTGGTCATCAGTATATAGGAGAATGAAAATAGATCCATACTTACCACCTTGCATAAAGCTCAAGTCCAGGTAGAGAAAGGATGTCCATATACAACTACATACAATGAATTCAAATGAAAAGAAAACAGAAAAGCCTCTGTATTTCAAAACACACTGTTTATAGGACAAATCATCAATCTGTAGATTGGGGGAAAAATTAACCAACGCTACCTCTACACAGGGTTAATATATATAATATATGATGAAGTCAATAACTTTACCACCATAAACCCAAATACACCAAAATTAAAAATGGATTACAGGTTTAAAAAGAATTCGAACCTGAAGTATCACAAATAGCAGAGAATCACTTAAATGTTGAAAGTCCCTAGTCATAAGAGAAATGCAAATAAAATGGACCCTGATTTTCCATTTCACACCAATCAGAATGATTAAGATTCAAATCCAAAATTGCAAGTGACAACACATGATAGTGAGAATGGGGAGAAAGAGAAACACTCCTTTTCAGGGAGGGATTTCTTTCTTTCTTTCTTTTTTTTTTTTTTTTTTTTTTTTTTTTTTTTTTTTTTTTTTTTTGGTTCTAATACACAGAATTTAAACAAACTCTTTCCACATGGTAAATAAGGCAGTGAAAAATTTGCAGAAAATAGTCCCCTGGTTGTCCAAGACTTTAGAAAATTATTTTAGAGAGTTTAACAGAAAGAAAAGAATGTTGTAGAAAATATAAATCGATAAAAAAATTTTTTTTTCAGTGCATGGCATTTTTTTTTTTTAACAGAGAGCAAAAATTATATGTAATACAGGGTGTAACCAGGAATTTGTCAATGTGTTCTTGGTATGTAAGGATTGATCATGACATTTTTTTTTCTTTTTGTTTTGTTTTGTTTTGGTTTTTTTTGTTTTTTTCTTGGACTTCACACTGTGAGTTGTTTCTGGGCAGTGCAAGCCTCTGGGGTTAGCATCCCACTATCAGTGGATGCACATTATGTCTGTTCTTTTGTGACTGGGTTATCTCACTCAGGATGATATTTTCTAAATGCACCCATTTTCTTAAGAATTTGGTTAAGTCAATTTTTCTGGTGGCTGAGTAGTATTCCACTGTGTAAATGAACCACAATTTTTGTATCCATTCATCTACTGAATGACATCTGGGTTCTTTCCAGCTTCTGGCTATTATAAATAGAGCTGCTATGAACATTATGTTGCATGTATCGTTGTTGCATATTAAAGTGTCTCTGGGGTATATGCCCAGAAGTGGAGTAGCTGGGTCTTCAGGTAGTCCTATGTCCAAGTTTTTGAGGTATCACCAGACTGATTTCCAGAGTGGTTGTATCAGTTTCCAACCCCACCAACAGTGGAGAAGTGTTCCTCTTTCTCCACAACCTCACCAGCATCTGCTGTCAGCTGAGTTTTGGATCTTGGCCAATCTGACTGGTGTGAGGTTGAATCTCAGTGTTGTTTTTATTTGCATTTCCCTGATGGCTAAGGATGTTGAGCACTTCTTCAGATGTTTCTCAGCCGTTCGATATTCCTCAACTGAGAATATTTTGTTTAGCTCTGTACCCCATTTTAATAGGGTTGTTTGATTCTCTGGTGTCTAGCTTTTTGAGTTCTTTGTATACCTTGGATATTAGGCCTCTATCTGATGTGGAGTTGGTAAAGATCTTTTCCCATTCTGTTGGCTGCCATTTTGTTTTCTTGACAATGTTCTTAGCCTTACAGAAATGTTGCAATCTCATTAAGTCCCATATGTTAATCTTTGACCTTAGAGCTTGAGCCATTTGTTTTGTTCAGAAAATATTCTCCTGTGCCTATGTGTTCTAAGGTTTTCCCTGCTTTCTCATCTAATAGTTTCAGTGTATCTGGTTTAATGTGGAGATCTTTGATCCACTCACACTTGAGATTTGTAAAATGAGATAAGAAAGGGTCTATTTTCATTCTTTTGCATACTGAGTGACAGTTGGAACAGCACTATTTGTTGAATAGGCTGTCCTTTTTCCATTGCATGTTTATGGTTCCTTTGTTAAAAATCAGGTGACCATATACATGAGGGCTCATTTCTGGATCTTTTATTCTATTCCACTGATCCACAAGCCTATTTCTGTACCAGTACCATGCAGTTTTCAGCAAAATTGCCTTGTAATATAGCTTGAGGTCAGGGATAGTGATTCCCGAAGATGTTTCCTTGTTGTTGAGGATGGATTTCGCTATTCTAGGTCTTTTGTTATTTCATATGAAATTGCACATTGATCTTTCCAACTCATTGAAGAACTGGGTTGGAATTGTGATGGGGATTGCATTGAATCTGTAGATTGCTTTTGGTATAATGGCCATTTTTAAATGTTGATCCTTCCAATCCATGAGTATGGGAGATCCTTCCATTTTCTGAGGTCTTTCTAGATTTCCTTCTTTAGAGGTTTGAAGTTCTTGTCATACAGGTCCTTCACTTGTTTAGTTAGAGTCACACCAAGGTATTTCATAGTTTTTGTGACTAGCGTAAAAGGTATCTTTTCCCTAATTTTTTTCTCCACATGTTTGTCCTTTGAGTATAGGAATGCTACTGATTTGTTTGAGTTAATTTTGTATCCAGCAACTTTGCTGAACTTGTTTATCAGCTGTAGGAGTTCGCTGGTGGAATTTTTGGGATCACTTATGTACACTATCATGTCATCTGCAAAGAGTGATGTTTTTACATCTTCCTTTTGAATTTGTATCCCCTTGATCTCCTTTTGCTGTCTAATTGCTCCATCCAGGACTTCCAGTACTATTTTGAATAGGTAGAGAGAGAGTGGCAGCCTTATCAAGTTCCTGATTTTAGTAGGATGGCTTCAAGTTTCCCACCGTTAAGTTTGATGTTGGCTGTTGGTTTGCTGTATATTGCTTTTATTATGTTTAATATGGACCTTGGATTCCTGTTCTTTCCAGGACTTTTAACATGAAAGTGTGTTGAATTTTGTCAAATGCTTTCTCAACATCTAGTGAGATGACCATGTGATTTTGGTCTTTGAATTTCCTTATATTAAGCCATCCCTGCATCCTTGGGATGAAGCCTACTTGTTCATGGTGTATGATCATTTTGAGGTGTTTTTACATTCGGTTTGCAAGGATTTTGTTGAGTATTTTTGCATCAATGTTCATAAGTATGATTGGTCTGATATTTTCCCTCCTTGTATGGTCATTGTATGGTTTAGGAACGAAGGTTATTGTGGCCTCAAAAAATGAGTTGGGTAGTATTCCATCTGATTCTATCTTGTGAAATTGGAGAGTATTGTTCTTATGTCCGCAATAAACATCTGATACAATTCTGCACTGAACCTTTCTGGACATGGGCTTTTTTAGGTTGGGAGACTTTTTATGACTTCTTCTAAATCTTTAGGTATTATGGCATTATTTAGATGGTTTTCTTTGTCCTGCTTTAACTTTAGGATCTTTTATCTGTCTAGAATGCATCCATTTCTTCCAGATTTTCTAACTTTGTGGAGTATAGGTTTTTGTAGCAGGATCTGATGATATCTTGAATTTCATCAGTTTCAGTTGTTATTTCTCCACTCTCTGATTTTGTTAATTTGTATACTCTCTTTTTCTTGTCTTTGTTGTTGTTAAAGACAAGCCTTAAACCATGGTGATTTGAGAGGATGCATGGGAGTATTTCAATCTTCTTATACTGATTGAGGATTGTTCTTTGTCCAATTATGTGGTCATTTTTTGAGAAGGTGCCATGCGGTGCTGAGAAGAAGGTGTATTCTTTTACTTTAGGATGATATTTCTGTAGAAATCTATTACTTCTAGTTGGTTCAAAATCTCCGCTAGTTTTACAGTGTCCTTGTTCAGTTTCTGTTTCCATAATCTGTCCATTGGAGAGACAGAGGTATTAAAGTCTCCCACTATTATTGTGTGGGGTGAAATGTATTTTTTGAGCTTTAGTAGGGTTTCTTTTATGAATGTGGGTATTCTTTATTTGGAACATATATGTTAAGGATTGAGAGTACCTCCTGACAGATTTCCCTGGTAATGAGTAAAAAGTGTTCTTCCTTATCTCTTTTGATAACTTTTGGTTGGAAATTTACTTTATTCGATATTAGAATAGCGACTCCAGCTTGCTTCTTGGGGCTGTTTGCTTGGAAGTTTTTTCCCACCTATTTACTCTGAGATAGTGTCTGTCTTTGTCTCTGAGATGAGTTTCCTGTATGCAGCAAAAGGCTGGATTTTGTTTATGTATCCAATCTGATAGCCTATGTCTCTTTATTGGGGAGTTGAGTCCATTTATGTTAATAGATATCAAGGAATAGTTGTTTCTGTTTCCTGCCATTATTGCTTTGGTGGGTTGAGTTGTGTCTGTGTCTTTTTCTTCTTTTAGTTTTCTTGCGTAGGAGTTGTCTAGTTTTTACTAGTATGGAGTTCCCCTCATTGTATTGGGTTTTCCACCTATAATTCCTTGTAGTCCTTGGTTTGTGGTCAGATATTGTGTAAATTTAGATTTCTCTTGAAATATCTTCACCTTTCCATCTATGGTGATTGATAATTTTGCTGGGTATAGCAGCTTGGGCTGGCACTTGTGCTCTCTTAGAGTGTGCATGATGTCTGTCCAGGCTCCTCTAGCTTTCATAGTCTCTATTGTGAAATCGGGTGTGATTCTGATTGGTCTTCCTTTATATGTTACCTGACCTTTTCCCCTTACTGCTTTTAGTATTCTTTCTTTGCTTTGGGCACTTGGTGTTTTGTCTATTATGTGTCGGGAAGTATTTAATTTCTGGTCCAACCTATTTGGAGTTCTGAAGGCTTATTTTATGCTTTTTGTCATCTCATTCTTAAGGGCAGGGAAGATTTCTTCTATGATTTTGTTGAAGATATTTAATGTGCCTCTTAGTTGATACTCTTCTCCCTCTTCTATTCCTATTATCCTTCGGGTTGGTCTTCTCATTGTGTCCTGGATTTCCTGGACATTTTGGGTTAGGGGCTTTTTGTTTTTTGCATCTTCTCTGGCTGTTTTGTCTATGTTTACAGTGTTTTCTTCTGCTCCCAAGATTCTCTCTTCCGTCTTTTGTGGTCTATTGGAAATGTTTGCTTCTGTGTGTCCTGATTTCTTTTTTAGGTGTTCTATCTCTAGGGTTATCTCTTTTAGTATTTTCTTTATTGTGTCAATTTCCATTTTAAATTTCCTCTTCCAATCCTTCATCTCTTTGGTTCTGTTTTCCTCTAGTTCTTTGAGTTATTTGAGTGTTTTTATTGTTTCCTCTTTAAAAGCTTCTGATTCTTTTTGCTTTTCTTCCAGTTCTTGTTTAAAGATTTCTATCAGCATCTTGAGGTATAATTTTAGGTCTTTGTCTTCTTTTTCTGGAGTGTTTGGCATTCCAGTGTTTGCTGTTATGGGAGAGCTGTGTTCTTGTGTTGCCAGGTTGTCTTGATTTCCTTGGAATATACTCTTTTGCATTCCTCTTGCCATCTTGTTGTCAGTAATATGTTCTTGTCTTTCAGTTGTATCTGGTCTGTGTCCCTGGATCTCCACTTGTTCTGTGCCCCAATTTCGCCGGGTAGAAACAGAGGTTCCAATGTTGTGTTCCTGGTCCCTGGATCAGGCAGGGTGGGGTCGTGCTTTCCCTGCACACTCCGCAGACATCTCTCTGGTCCCTGGCTGCCCAGATCTCCTAATCACCAGTCTTCAAAACTTTAGTAACTGCTGGTCCAGTTGGCAGATGGGCCAAGCCCTGTTCAGCGCTTCAAAGTCACCGGGTGGAATCTGAGGTTCCAAGGCTCTGTTCCTGGTCCCTGGATCAGGCAGGGTGGGGGTGCGCTTTGCGTGCACACTCCACAGAGATTTCTCTGCTGCCTTGCTGTCCAGATCTCCTACTCACCAGTCTTTAAAACTTTAGGAAATGCATTCTGGAGGGATTTCAAGTTGGTACAGCCACTCTGAAAATCAATGTACTGGTTTGTCAGAATATTGGAAATAGTTCTTCCTGAACATCCAGTTATACCACTCTTGGGCATACACTCAAAAAAGTCCTACAATACTACAAAGACCTATATTTCAGTATGTTTATAGTGGGTTTGTTATAGTGGCTAAAAGCTGTAAACAACTCAGATGTCCCTAGAAGGAAGAATGGATATGAAAAAGGTGCTTCATTTACATAATACAACACAATACCATTAAGTTATTAGAATGAGTACATGGTGATTTTGAAGGCAAATGGAGGGATCTAGAAAATATCACCCAGAGTGAGGTAACTCAGACCCAAAACTACCTCCATGGTGTGTGCTTACTCTCAAAAGTATACTTGCCAAAAAGGATAGAATACCTAGGATATAGCCTACATGTAAAAAAGTGTAACAAGCAAACAGGCTGATGTGAGGATGCTTCAATAACACTTAGAAGGGGGAAGGAAATGATCATGGGAGGCAGAGGGAAAGAGGTACCAGAATGGGAAAAGGGATATTGAGGTGAGGAGAACTGGATTAGATGTGGGGGAAAAGGGCAGGAGAGAAGCCCAGAGAACAACACAATAAATGGAAATAAGTCACCTGGGGGAGTAGGAGGTGGGGAAAACTTCTAGAAAATACCTGAGTCCCAGAAGATGACATACTTTAGAACTCATTGTTGGTGACCTTAGCCAAATGCCCAACATTGTTAAGAGGGAACTAAAAGTGTCCATTTCTAGTAGGTAGACAGGTCCTCAAGTGGAGGAAGAGGGTTACTAACCCATAGTCAACATTCCTGACACAGAATTGTTTCTCTCTAAAATACTGCAGGAACAAAACTGGAGAAGAGACTGAAGGAAAAGTGATATAGTGACAAACACGCCTTGATATCCATCTCAAGGGGACACCAAAGCCTGACACTATTTTGTTATGGTGTGCTTACAGATGTGATTCTGGCATGGATGTGCTCTGAGAGGCCCTACCAGCAGTTGAGTGGGACAGAATCAGATACTTACACCTGATCATTGGACTGACATTGGGAATATCTATGGTTGAACTGAAGGAAGGATTGAAGAAGCTGAAAAGAAAAACTACCCTATAGGAAGACCAGCAGTCTCAACTAACCCGGTCCCCAGAGAACTCCCTGAGACTGAGCTACCAACCAGAAGCATGCAGGGGCCAGTATGAAGTGCCTGTCACATATATAGATAGGATAAATCTGGCTGGGCTGGCCTCAGTGGAAAATGTGCTTAATCCATAAGAGATTTGAGGTCCCAGGGAAGGGAAAGGTCTATTGGGGGTTCACTCTCTCAGAGGCAAGTAGGAGGAAAAAGAAAAGAGGAAATGTGGGAGAGAGAGCAAAGAGGGGCAAAAGAACAAAAATGTAAATAAATAAAATAATTTAAATTTAAAAAGTAAGTTGTCTGTTACATCAGTCTAAATTACATACAAGACCCCATATTTTTCCATCTGCATATAAAAGTGTTACTAGATGAATTTAGATTTAAATTTCAGGAGACTGAACACATTTATCTGTAGAAACTAAATATACATATGTATGTGTGTGTGTGTATGTGAAAGAAATTTTGATTTTATAATTAGAGGCCATAGAAAGTAGATTAAGAAATGTAGTCATAAAATAATAACCCACTGTCTTCGTAATTTGGATCCTAATGTATTCCTGCAGTACCTGTGTTCATAAGCCAATCTGGCAAAATTGCCAAGCTTAAAAAACCATGAGACTCTTAAAAATTAATTGGAACAAAGTCAACCAAGAAAGTGGTTATCAACCTATGATATCTACTCTAATGAATACATGTGTATTCACACAAAGATACATAAACCCACATAAACATATTCCCCCACACACAATCAAGAAAGAAATATTTACTGTTTTCCCAAGAGTATCTTGAGAAGTATGTGTTGCTTTCTTCCTCTGACATTGCATGTGTGTCCTGTGGCCGTGGGAAGGAATACTACAAACAATGCTCAGAAGCTTCTTACTTGGCTTTCAAAGTACTTTAGAAAGATTAGGAACTACAAACTTATGCTAGTCTCTTATATCACAGTGATAAATCTGGCTGAAAATTCCTATTTTCATGTTCACTTATATGTTCTACGGTAATAGATCATATGTGTTTGCCAGTCTGAGCCTTCACTAGCTCTGTTACCTCAGAGCCCTTACTGTTTTCACTAACCAGTGGTGTGTGTGTGTGTGTGTGTGTGTGTGTTTGTGTGTGTGTGTGTGTGTGTGTGTGTGTGTGTGTGTGTGTATTTACTTACAGGTAGGTGCATATTCACAATTAAGAAATTATTTTTCATAATGAATTATACAAACTAAGCATACCAATTGTTCCAAGAATTCTGTTTTTAAATTTATTGACAAAATAAAGTTGCATATTATTGTTTATCATTGTAACAGTATTTCTAGTAGTCAGTTCATTTCTCAACTAATCAACAGACAAATTTACTGTGATATAAAACTCCATAAAACTTACATGTGATATTTCTTGTTTTGTTTTTCTTTCCTAATATTTCATTCCACTGGCCTATTGTTCTCTTGTTTATCAATAGTGTTACTGCTGTATTTAACATGGCTTTGTACTAAGTTTTCAGATTTACAAATGTTAATCCTCCCACACTACCTCTTTTAGCATCTTTATCTTTGCTAGATCTCTAGCTACTACATGTAAATTATTAAATATCCAAGACTCCCAGAAAGCAAAAGAAAAACAAACAATTATATATCAGTGTTGACCCAAAAGAAATTAAGAATCAAGCTATAAAATAATATCAATCAACAAAATTGCATGTTAATAAATGAAGAGCCCAATCTAAAAGGGTATATATTATGCAATTCCAAATATATAAGTCATGAATAAATTACTATAAGTCACAGAAAATTTTGTAATAAAACTAATAGTCAACCAACAGATATCCCAAATTAATAACATATATTAAAGTCTAATAATCAAAATAAAACTAAAACTAGAATTTCTGAGAGTAGGATTTTATAGTGTACTATTTTAGCTCTCCAGAAACTATTTCAAGGTAAGTACTATTTTAGATGAACCATAAATTCTTTATATCCATTTTAGTAATGAAAAATTGGCTACTAATTGTAACCAGTTGGTTCATTTTATAAAAAATCTGATGTTATAAAAATTAGATAATTTATCTTTTAGCTCCTCAATATCTTTCTAAATATTTTATGGAGTGAATAAGTTTAAAAATGCATAAAAATATTTTAAATTGTCTTCTACAGGTATGTGTATTTATCTTTTCATGATTTATTTATTTTTCATTATGTGTGTTATTAAAACTTGTTTATTTCAGAATCAAATAAAGTGAGATCACTAACACAAAAGTTTTCAATAGTGTGTTTAGAGTGATGTAAGCTCTTCTCTCCAGCTATCTTATTCATTCCATGTATTTAATTTTACATATTACAAACCTACATTATAAATATTTTACTTGTCAGTTATGATTTTTGCAATTTTCATAGGACTTTATAGCACTACATGAATATTTGAGACATTTAAAATTTCAAACTCAATGTGTCACAGAGAGCACTTTGTCCATCTTAAGTAGAATTTTCTCGTCATAACTCCATGTTTTTTTTATCCCATCTTTCCAAAATAGTGAACCAATAAATGATAAATTTGCTTACTATTCCTTTCTAGACTTTTTTTTCTTATTAATTTTAGAATTTGAAAGACATTGATCATTTAATGGTGAATCATATTCTTGACTGTGATCAAAACCTCTTGGTTTTTTTCTCCATTATTTAAGATGACCACTGATATTCCAGCCTATATCATCCTCCAATCAAATTGTAAATAATCTCCTTGGTAAAGATTGTTAATACTATTATTGGGCATTGTCTAAGAACTTTCTGCACAATAATACTTGGAAAATCTGATCAAAACTCATTACTCAAATATGGTTAACCAATTGGATAAATGCTATGTACTCTCAGAATATAAAGGCTAGTGATAAAATCACGTGATTCTCCAGGAATTATGTTGGATGGCCTACTTCATTTTGTCTAGTGTATGTGAATGATTGTAGCAAAATGGATATCTCACTAAGATGATCTTTTTGAGGACAGATAAAAAATTATGGCTTTCAATCATCCATCTTATTTAATAATAATGAGAAATGAATATCAGAAAAGTTTTCATAAATTCTGCAAAATAACTCAATATTTCTTCAATTATGTGAATATCTTAGCTATTAATATTGTTAAATTAAATTATTTATATAGATGTGTTTATGATTTTAATAAATGTAAATAGTATTTGCTAGTTTTCTTGATAGATGTGCAAATTGAGTAAAGTTTTAAATTTAGCTCTCTATAATATAGAATGTTGAAATTTACTATATATATTTTATTCAAAATAACAAGAAGGTATAATCACGCAATAAACCTACATTCTGATCAACTATATACACATACTATAGAAATATTAATAAAATCATTAATATATGTGAGCCTGTATATATATATATATATATATATATATATATATATATATATATATATATATATGTTCATAAATGTGTATATATGGCTGCCTGTTGATTATCTCTTTGTTAATAGTAAACACTGAATTATTTTATGTTTTTTTTAACTTGTTAAGTTAAAACAGATCATCATTCAGAAATGTTATCACAATGGGTAGAGAAATAATTATGTGTCAAAGCTGTTTCCTTATCTACAGAGGACAAGAATTTTGTGTCATAATCTTTGTAACTTCAATTCTATTAAAAAAATTTCTGGTCTTCATGGGTATTGCATGCATGTAGTACACACATAAAAATGCAGACAAATTATTTAAATTAAAAATATAATAACAATTACCATAATAATATTTTAATATTTACTCAACACCCGGAAGTAGCACACTTCAAGGATCATATACAGGGCAAGTTTTAATGTGGGTTCTCACTTAAAAGAAGAAAGAGCCCAGAGAATGGCATAGTTCTTCAAGAGCTTTAAGAATTATGTTTCCTTGCAAATGGGAGTGATTGGTAATGGTACCTAAAGCATGGCTGAGGTAGCAGAATGGATAGCTGGTTTTGCCAAATTTAATCTGTTTGTTGTCAAAAGGAATTGTACCTAGAGACAACTAAAATATGGGATGTCTTCTAGTTCAAATAGATGAGGAGTGATATTTCAGGTTTCATCTCAAGTCTCATTCAGTCTTTAGAGTAGAAGATAAGATCCAATACCTCTACCCTACCAGGCTTAATTTTGAAAAGCAAAAATGAAATATCTTTATACCAATAATATATCTGAAAACAAATAATTCTCAGTTTGTGAACTGATTGGGTACTAACTGCAATGCATTTTATATCATATAATATCTTGTTTCATATTCAATCTAAACTCACCACAAATTTGTGCAGAAGTCTCCATTTTACAATATACTATATACATTAGTACCCAGACATTATAGTGTAATCTAAACACCTAGGGGTAATATTTTTTTGCATTTTATATATTAACTGTTTGGTCATTACAATATTTGCCAATAAATAAAAAGTTAAACAATACTGCTATTTTAAAAAATGGATTTCTTTACTTTCCCTGCAGAGAGGAATCCTCCTGGAAATTTCTGGTTTGTCTTACTGGCTTCATCATAAAAATGCATGGAATCCTAAGGTTCATCTCTCTGCTGACATTGTGGTGCTCACTATATCATGGGTATGTCTTTGTTTCAGAACAGTGTATGCTTCATAGTTGTACAGAGTGCTGCATTTCAGAAAAAAAACATTGCAGCTTAACTTTTCTAGGGGTAATTTTATATGTACAATGAAATTTTCTATTGCCTTACAATTTTATTGTGAAGTTAAAATATCTCACCTTGCAGAAATAACGTAAGAATCCAGGAAGTGGAAAGAGGTACTGGGTGGTCTATAATCTATGAACTTCACACAAAGAAACTATACTGTTAAATAATGGCAGTAAGTTAAATGGGAGCTTGACATATTACAGATGGCATTATTAAAAATAAATTGTAGAACATTAATATATCATACATATAATAACAAGAGTATTAGATGACACTGTTCAAAAAAAATAACCTTAGTGGTACTTTGAGTTATGCAATTTCAAAAAAGTCATTATATATTAAATTGTGGATTATCCCATTGGGCTCAAAGCCCATTTTAATGAGGTTACTTTAAAGAATTAGATTTTCTTTTGCTGAGATGTAATAGTTGACACAAGGTTGGTAAATGGTGAAGGTATTTGTAGAAGTTAAAATAACTGAATGTGTGTATTTGAAAAGAATAGACAAATAATCACTGACAGGCAGCAGTATGCAAAGAAAGAAACATTATAAGGTGATGTTGCACAATACTGTAGCAGTATGATAAGAATTAGGAAGTCATCAAAGAGGGCATATGATTGACAGTTGTCAGCTAAAAGTATGAAGGCTAAGAAGAGTTTTCCATGAATTTGGTTCTGCTAATTAGAAAAGTAACTACCTAACTCCACGTGGATTACTGCAGAATTATTTTTTCTGTTTTCTTTAGCTCTAAATATTTTATTGAATAGTTTATATAATTACATTTCAAATGTTATACACTTTCCCAGTTCCCCATTTCCCATGCCTTCTCCTTCTATTTTATAAGGATGTTAGCCCTCTCTCACACCCACTCCCACCTCAACAACTGGACATTCCCCAAAACTGGGTAAATGAGACTTCATGAGAACAAGGGCTTCTTCTTCTATTGATATCAGAAAACTGACAAACTCTGCCACATAAGCAGCTGGAGCCATGGTCTCCCTTACAACTTTGGTTAGTGGTTTAGGCTCTGGAAGCTCTGGTGTGGCCTATTTTGATATTGTCATTCTTCTGTGAGGTACAAACTCCTTCAGATCCTTCAGTCCTTTCTCTAACTCCTCCTTTAGGGTTCCCCGTGTTCAGTATGAGGCTTAGCTGCAAGCAATATCAACAACAAAACCCTTCCTGTTCTCCCATTTATTCAAGAATGTAGTTCTATATTTTATACAAACCTTTCTTCATTGTTAATATTAAAGAAATCTTCATGTTTTAAATGCCCCCAAATGTTCATTTTCCCATGTGTATCCAATCAAAGGGAGTAAGATATGTCAGAACACCAATCGGAATAGATTTCTACCTCTAAACTATCATGGAAACAAAGTGCTTTCCACCCAGGAATATTTATATAGTCTTTCAGTGTATGAAATTAGTCATCCTCTATTTAATCAAGACAGTGGTTAATATATACCATGGGTGGTAAAACCCTATAGAAAAAAAATGTACAAATCTAGCCACAAAGCAATGGTAAGGAAAACATATACTGGACTTAAGTCAGAATAGCCCAAACCCAGTCACTATTGCTGATGCTAAGAAGTGCTTCCTGGCAGTGACTGAAATTGATGCCTCTTCAGAGGCTCTGCCAGAGCCTTACTGATGCAGATGAGGATGTTTGCAGCTAACCTATAAGACAGAGCACAGGAACCTCAATGAAGAACTTAGAGAAAGAATGAAGGAGCTGAAAGGGTTTCCAACCTCATGGAAAGAACAACATTATCAACTAACCAAACCCTCCAGAACTTCCAATGGACTAAAATAACAACCAATGAGTACACATAGAGAGACTCATGGCTCCAGTTGTATATATATCAGAGGATAGCATTGTCTGACATCAATGGGAGGAGGGGTCCTTGGTCCAGTGAAGGCTATTTTTCACAGTGTAGGGGAATGCCAAATCTCTGAAGTGGGAAAGGGTGGTTGGGAGTAGAAGTATCTTCATGGAATCAAGAGGAGGGGAAGGGGAGTGTGATTGAGGGCAAAGGGATAACATTTGAAATAGAGAGAATATCTAATCAAAATGATAAGAAAAGAAAAAGAATTTGATAGTTAATGTATTTATCCATGTGAGGTAACAGTTCTTTGCAGGTTCAACAGGTATTAGATTCACATGAAGAAGGCAGTGACCTTGGAATTATATGTGTAATAAAAACACACTCCAGGATCATCCCTGAAAGACAGCCCTGGGTAAATTCCATTGTAGGTAGGACTTTTAGCACAAAGCTAAGAGGTTCCTTTTTCAACAATGCACTATATCACATGACAAAAATCAGGATGCAATACTGCTACCCCTAAAATGTGAGTATATTTGAAGAAGAGAAATAGCACATATTTTGGTTCTTGGGGGAATCTGGCTTTAATTGGAGAGTTAATGAATAAGGAACTTATGAGCTGAGTGGGGGATAGAGTGAGTTGAAAATAAAGTACCATTTATGTCCTGTAATTTAGTAAAAACTTAACAACAGAATATCCTTTTCAGAATTATTTCTCTGAGTGTTACATATAGAAAATGTTATGAAGTTGTTATAACTTATTTTTAATTGATAGATTAAAGAAACATCAAACACCAATACTTTAGTCTCAATCTAGAGTGATATTAAGACAGTCTTCCAAACATACATATTATTTTCTCAGAACATGTATAACGTACCTGCAGAGAAAATTAGATTCTAGAGCAAACTGGAATGTTAAAGAATCTCAGTCTTTGCTAAGTAATCCTGTCCACAAATTCTGAAAGTTGCTGGCCAGAATTCTGAACATAAAACACACACAGCAACTGTGAATTATGTTTATGCTTTATATTAAAATCATATCATTTTGCAAAAGAAATTATTCACTGATTACATAGGTAAATACATATTTGTTTATTTTGTATTATTAAAGAAAAGATAAACTTATATATTCTTACCTGAAAAAGGATTATAATTAAAATTATTCTTTCTTCTAATTTCTCAAAGGAAAGTCTTTTGTAAATTGTAAATATCAAATTAAAATTTTCTCATAAGTTTAAAAATATAATCATACTGCTATATTAGCAAACTTTGGAGGATTTGTAACATGAAATTATAAAGAAATTTGAACAAATACTAATACTTTCTGATTAATTTCTACACATTACAATAGTGCATATGTTACAGAGACATTTCCAGTTATATATCTATTCTTAAAGTCAATCATCTATCAATAAAATTCCAAATCTGAACATTGTGTTTGAAATTTTTGCTAAAAAAGAAGTTATTTCAAGAGCCTATTTCCCACATGTGCTGAGCAGAATTGATTATTCTCCTACAAATACCCTTTGCTAGTTGTCACATCCCCAAAGCATCCATTTAGAAACGATCCTGTTTTGTATGCACTAAAGCAATAATTTATAATGATGATCACTGGTGTCTCTAAATGTGGACTGTTGACATTGAAATGATGTCTCACAAGATACACTTTTATGGGTAAATTCTGGCTGAAGCCAACATCTGCAAAGATTACTTTCTTCTTAGGAATTATAAATCTTTCTCTAATTATTTTCTCCTCCCCTTAGGTCTTTATAATTCTTCCCCTTGACTATATTTCATTCATATAATCCCACAAATCTGATAACATCATTGCAATACTTAAACTCTTCCTCTAACTTCAGGGTGAAATTCAAAACTCATTAACACATAAAGGTTATATGTGGCATGGTAGAAAGATGGGGATAGTGAAAGCAGCAAGAAGTATTAATAAATCTAGGTCACTCACTTTAATAAATTTATTTTCCTAAATGCTAAAATAGACATATTCTTGGTCACTGTGAGTGTTGAACATGAGAATTTGTGTATTGGATGTTCTATGTGCAAACTCCAAAGTACATGCCATTCTACATCATTATCATGAATCTCTTATGAGAACATCAATTCCCTATATAACCATCACCTTCACTCAGTACATTGCACTTATCAACATTTTAACACTTCTTTTCTTTTATTTTTATGCAGAAATTTGTCCTTTCTGATTCAGGTGATGTATCTTTTTGCAATGTAACATGAAAGAAAGGTAAAGAGAGAAGACAGTAGAGATGACAGAAAATACCAGATATTCATTTTTGATTGCACAGTAATGGATATATTCAAGGAACCTAGTTAAGACAAAGAATTCCTGGGCTTTCTAGTGGACAGCATTGCCTCAGTTTGAATGAAAGTTCTTGTCTCAGATAAATACGGTTAAAACCAATTGAAGAAGACAACTTTTGTCTTTGTCTGCCCTTTATGCTCATAGTTATTCTGGCTGGCATATAACACACACACACACACACACACACACACACACACACACAGACACACACACACACACACACACACATACACACACACACACATAGACACACACCATGGTACACACAGATATATATACGCAGATACACACAGATGCACATAAACACATACACATGTAAAGAGAGAGAGAGAAGAAGAGAGGAAGATAAGACAGAAAAGGCGATTTATTTAAACCACTGAGAAATGAAGTAGGTTTGACATATTGAAAGAAGATTCCTTTCCATGTCTTTTCCATCATGAAAATAGAATGAGATATCTGCATACATGTGTAAGATGGAAAATTAAAGATGAGTTTCATGTTCGTTTTCAACATACAGAAACTGAACTGAATTTACATCCTAACATGGCTGATAGGATAACACTAAAAATACTGAAAAAATATGCACTGAGTGAGACTCTGTTAGAGCAAACCAATTTTTTCATTTGTGACTGGTTACCAATTGGAGATTACATTAGCTCTGACTGAAAACCATGCAGGCCAGTACGTGCTGCCATAGTCTCTGCGAGTTCACATGAGCTTTTGCTCCTGTTGATGTAGAGGACCTTGATTCTTTAGTATTCTCCATCCCCTATGCTTCTTACAGTCTTTTTGCCTGCTCTTCCACAGCTCTCTGAGCATTGATAAGAAGAAATTTAAAAAATAGCCCATTTAGAACCAAGTGTTTGAAGCTGTCTCTCTCACTCTCTCTGCAAGTGTCAGGATATGAGACTGTTTTTGTTCTCATCTTCTGCAGAAGGAAGCTTCCCTGATGAAGGGTGACTAAGGAGTTTTTCTATTAATATAGCATAATATTATGGCACTAAGAGCCATTTTGTTGCTATATACCTTTAGCAGAATTTCTTTGTTTTCACCAAAAATCTATGGTCGATTTAGTTTCTGGTATACAGAGAAGTATTTGACCTGAGTTCCAGGTTGAGAACTGGGTCTTTAATGTGGCTGCTTATTTCCAATTGCTGTGTGCCACCATTTCACAGAGGTCACTGTGTGTTTAAAGAGTGGATAGCTATGTTAGTGTTTGCCTTTGTCCTTTAGTAGTTTACAGAGCAAATGAACAATGGTCAGTAGGAGTGAAAGCCCTAAGTGGATGTCAGATTCACTGTTCAGTGTTAAATGAGTTGTGTAGATACTGTCTTCTGCATCATAGAGGGTCTTATAATCATTAATTTGTAGAAGTAGCCAATAGCCTTGGCATTAATGTGGTTAGTTTGGATTTTTCCATGATGCTATTCTAGCCAACTGAAAGGTACATTTTCTGAGAGAAAGTGTTTCTAACAAACTTGTCTTAAATGAGTGGGGAGGAAGAAACCGAACACAGTTTACAAAGATATAACCACTGTATCCCCTAGGGAGCAGTGAGATAGGTATGGATGTATATCAGGAACTATAAAAATGTTTTCACCCAATGTAAAGAAGCATTTTTAACAGAAATGTACTATAACATAATTTTTGATATTTTTCAAAGTCACTGATTTTTATGACTCTCAGACTTACAACATCTACATTTGTCCCAACATTCTATATCAGGCAGTGTAGAAGAAAAAAAAAAAGGTAATTTCTAGAAACTTTTGTTCTTGGAACTATTCTGGTGTGCTTTATATGCTCTTTTCTTCAACATCAATTGTTAAGTGTTTTTCTTTGACTATGATTTTGCAATCACTACTGGGAGCTGATGAATATAAAGACTTTCTCTTTGGGGTGGTCTATTTACAATTGTTGTCTGCCTCAATTTGACCTTATGCTGTACGGTTTACAACTCTGTTACCAAATATCATGGTTGTTTCAAGGAACCCAAAGATGTGGAGAAGAAAAGTGTTTTTCGATGCAATCTTATCATCTAATTGGCACATGAAAGCATTTCCTTTTCAGTGTTAACATGCTATTAAGAATAGTCCAGATTATGCTCCATCCCATCAGCAGAAACCAAACCCTGACACTATTGCTGTTGCCAAGAAGCACTCATTGACAGAAGCCTGCTATGGCTGTTCCCTTGGAGGTTGTACCAACACCTGACTAATACAGATACTCAAGCCAACCATCAGACTGAGTCTTGGGACACCAATGGAAGAGCTAGGGGAAGAACTGAATGAGCTGAATAGAATTTCAACCTCATAGAAGGAATAATGTCAACTTCCCAGACCACCCAGAGCTCCCAGAAACTAAAAGACCAACCAAAGAGTATACATGGAGAGATCCACGGCTCCAGCTACATATGTAACAGATGCAAAATCTCATTACCAAAGTGACTGTATTTAGATTCTTGTATCTTAGAATATCTATAAGGGCATTTCAGTGTTTGAGTGAGGATGGAAGTAAATGTAAGTGATGCAGCCATGTGTGAACTGTCGTCTAGTGCTAAATAAAAAGGAGGAAATATAACCCAATAGAGCACGATCTCTGTTCCATGATTGGGGATAATCTCAAGTCGCAGATGAAGTCTCTGAAAGCTAAATATTCATACTGTCCTAATACAGAGCTCTCTCTCAAGCAGCCAAAATAGACTCATTTGTTTATTTTGTCAGTTGTGTTGTGTTGTTGCATCTATAAATCATAACCCATCCTTGCCCGTGTCCTTAACTTATTAATACTCCAAAATTTGTATAAGACTATTTTGTGTTTCTGTTCCACTGAGGTTTGAAATATAGAGATTCCCTCTGAATGCAAGTTATTACCCATTGCTGTTCCTTCACTTTCCCTCTTCCTTCCTCACTGCCACTCCTGCTTCCCTCCACCTTCCTTCTTGCCACCTTCTTTTCCCATTTATATTATTTTCAACTCTCTAATAAATGTGTTTTCTTGATCATTTCAGCTGATTATAAAAGGGAAACAACAAAAAAAAAACCTGGTTTGATAAGATAAAAACAAATACAAGATCATAATGTAATAACTAATGATTATCAAAGTTGCCTGTATTTAGACATTTACAGATACAGATATTGGCTAAATTAATTTATTCCCTAAGTCACACAGTACACTTAATGTAATCATTTTGCTAAAAATAATAAAGCATTATTATGTATTTGTCCATACATGTGTGTTCATTTATGTCTGCCTCTTTGTGTGCATGTGTGTGTGTATCTGTGTGGGTGCATGTGTCTATGTCTTTGTGTGTGTTTTTGCATGCGTGTATGTGTTGTGTGTGTGTGTATGTGTGTGTGTGTGTGTTTGTTCAACTTAGAACAGGTATTTACAGAGGTAAGAGGTATTGAAATTCTCTGGAGTGAGGTTTCCAAGCATTTGTGAGCCATCTGATTTGAGCACTAAGAATTGAACTAATGTGCTCTGATTGAGACATAAATGCTCTTAACATGGCAGTATATCCATTTCTTCTCATCTTACATTATAGATTCTTACTTTGAGAGTTATAAAAAGTAAGCCTTGTTTTTCAAGGTTGGTCATAAAGATGGTGCTCTTCAAAGCTTGTTAATTGCCCATTTTGTGGAATGTGTCTACACAGGAGGACACTAGAGTATGAAATCTACATGGGAAGCCACAAAGTAAATGATGATGGGTAAACTTTTTACTTAGTAATTCTTTAATGTAAAATAAATTTAATTGAAACAAATAGGTAATAAAGCAGATATAGACAAATACATATTAGTCATTAGTCTAAGCTAACATAAATGCAAATTAAATTATATTTTCCTTTATAAATTATATGAATGTTTTAGCCACCTATGTTTTACCTTAATATTAGAAGAAGCTTAGCTTTAAATTTAGCTTTGGACATTAATTACAGATTTAGGAGGAACTATACTCACAGCGCATTCTCTATTTTCATCATATATGGGCCTATACAGAACCATAGAAATCTAATTAACACAAAGGTATGGACTCTGACAACAATGAGAATCATGAGGAGTTAATCACAGGGGAAAAGCTACTGGACTGAAGCAGTCAGTGTTTTGTAAACTCACAAAATCAGTAGACCTTCAGAAGCCTTGATTCTTTAGCTATTAGCTCATTTCCATTTCTTTTGTCTTCTTTAATAAAGTTTTTCTTTTATTCCCTATCAAATGATATGATAAGCAAAAGGTTAGTAATTATTTTTCCTAAGAGAAATCATATTTAACATATTTTTGGCATTATGGCAGCCATATAATCTTCTGGGTAATTTAACATTTAAAATGTTGCAAGATATTTGTCTGTAAATGAATAAAATTCACTGCATTCTTTGCATTGTTAGGAATTTTAAGGCATATTTATTATTACAATCTGTAGTAGCACATGCATTATTTAACTTCATTAGAGATAATGGGCAAATTGATACACAAGACACTGTCTTATTTTCTCCTCTGTATTCTGGCATAGCAGAAGTATAATCAGTTTATAATCAGATAAGTATTATGGAATATATTGTCTTTTGTTGATTTAGAGGTCCCTTCTAGCTTGGTTTCTGTTCTGAAAGGCAGAACGTCACTATGTAATTCTTTCTTAAAAACAAAACAAAACAACAAAAAAAATCAAAAGCAAAACTACACTAATACTACTAAAGCAGTGAAAATTTAGTGGGTTTATATTACAAAAAGTCATTGAAATATGCATACATATTTTAAACTTTTTCCTCAATTAATTCAAAAGATATCATTAAGATTTAGGATTATTTTCCAACCTTCAACAATATACAAAACTTCCATTTTATCAACCAAGTTCAATTTAAGAGAAGACTTATGAGATTTAAAATAGTGGTAATAATGTGAATTGGATTAATAACTTCACACAGAAATAGCAATAGCGATAAAATCATAATTGAAGAAACACTAATAATAAATAACATCTAGACTATTTAAGGCCTAAGAAATAAATTAGTCTAAAAGTGATGAAAAGACTATATCATAGCAGGATACATAAGTATATGTGTATATATAATGATATACAAATCACATGACATAAAATACATATATATTTGACACAGAGCTCATGTGCCACAGACTAACCTCAAATTCATTTCAGGTCTGAAGGACAGTGGTTACAAATTTATGAGATTAAAAAGCAAACAAACAAATAAAAATAAAAGAACAATAGCAGCAGCAACAACAACAAAACAAAACATATGCCATTGGCTGGCCAGGTTATATAAGAGAAGTATGGGACTCAGTCTCTTTTATGGTCTAAGCAGGCGCTGTGCCAACTGATCCACCTCCCTAGTCACAGAACAAACATTTTAGCGTTAACAGCTACCTTATACATATTTTATTAAACTCATTTAAATGATAACTAAGGGAAGAAATATAACTTAGTAGAGTTTACAAGTGTTCGGGTTCAATACTAATACTGTATATAAAGTGTAAAATACTAAATATATAATTACTTAACATTTTTATTTATTTTTTTAGAAAACATGCTCTATATGGTTTAAATAAATTTTCATATATAACTATTCAACATAATCCCAAGAAAAAATTTAAAAGTATTTATGTCACCTACTAGAGGATTCTTACATATCTTCCTGTGCATTTTCTTCTGGTAATATGAAGTTTCTCCATATAAGCCATGAAATTCAACTTAGAGATCAAAAGATTCCTAAATAATCCATAAAGGATAGATACACATCACAACTCCTGGATCCATAGCTCAGAGAACATGAAGTAGAGGAGAAAGAATGACTGTAAATCAAAATACCAGGAATGCTTTTGTAAAAATATCTCCTAGAAATGGTTGCAAAAAGAAGAGAGAAGGAATATCAATATCAATGGCCACGTAACTGTGAAATCCCACCCTAGAGAAAGATCTACAGGCAAATAATGAATTCTGGGACAATGTGAATTTGAATTTCCAATGCATGAGTACCTCTATTATTGTTCAATGCAAAGTGGTCAATATTGAAAACATATACTCATTAATAAGGAAATTGAATACTGCATGTTATATGAAATATACCTGTGCATACACATTCATATTTGTGTATGTGTGAGTCTAAAATGGTAAAGAAAATGAGGATGTATACCTGTGAGTGTGGGGGATGTAAGAGAGGTTAGGAGTAAGAAGAGTAGAGAAAATGATACAATTCTCTTTTTTTCCTTTATTTATTTAATCCACATCTGGGAGGTTCAGACATAGTTAAAATGCATAATTTGTTTCTCTATGTCTGTGCTCTTAGCTATTCTTTATCAGAAACTCCTTCGAACAAAAACAGGTGCAAAATTCTTTGATGCAATTCTATCATTTTTAAAACATAGTTCAAAATGAGTAGGAACTTGATAATTTGGAATTTTAGACATACAGGCTGGAAGTAAGAAAAGACTTTACAATGATAAAAATTCAAGTGAACAGCAAACAGAAAAATGCTCAAATACTTAATTTCTTGCTCACATGCTAATTTTTCAGGTATTGATAGAGCTGGCAAAAATTGTTATTTGAGTGTGAAATATACTCCATAAAACCATGTGTTTAAAAATGTGGTCTACAGATAATGATGGTATTGTCGAAGATGGAAACTAATCAATAGAGAGCAGTCACAAAGGAAAACATTGAAGGTTCATAAAGTTGGCCAATACCTGTGCTTTTTATGCTTCCTGATTAGAGAACTAACCACAAGGACATGCCATCCCTCATACCCTGTAACCATTTAGATTCTACTTTTTTCATTAAAACTCCAAGTCCTAGTCAACCCTCCTTTAAATCACTTTAATAACTACTTTGCCACATGAACCAGACACATAACTCACAATTTTACTAGATATTGCAATGTTTTCAACCACAAAAATTCATTCTCGATTATCAAGCATGAAAATACTGCCTGAATGATATCTCAAGGCTTCTGGTGTTTGCCTCATGTTTATTCTCGGGGGTTTATGTTTTGAAAAACAATGTTCTCAGCTTATCCTCTGTTTTTCACATATGGGTCATGCTTCATGCATACTCCAAAATATGCACACATGTACATGTTCACAGCAAATAATTATTTGTAAAAGAATATAACCTGTATATTTAACCAAAGAATAACCCCCATGTAGTATATTTGAATATTAATTTTTGTTGTGGAACTAATTAATGAAAATAGAAAAAATAGGTTTTAATTAACTTATTCATATTATATATAAAATAAAGGCTTGACAAGTACTAAATAAGCTGGTTGTAAATTTACTCTTTTAGTTTTCTGTGTGTCTGTGAGTGTGCATGCACATACTTGCTTGGAGGAAGCACCAGCTTAGGTCGGTGTGTGCTTGAATGGGATTCCTCTATGATCTGAAATTACACTAAGTTTGTGAGCTGCCCAATATAATTTTTTGAAATGTACCTCAGGTCCTGTGTCATTATTCTGTCATAACTAGCAGCAATTTATAAAAATAAAAATCCTCTTCCTTAGTTCAGTATTGGCATTATTAATATCAATGTGTTACTTTAATGATTCTTTGTAGATTGTCCTGAAATTGTTTGTATTTTAATATTAATTCAATTTCCTCAAGAAGGGCCATCTAGTCACATACTCATGAGGTGACTTCATCTGAAGCTTCCCATTTTAATTAGTAAAATAAAGAAAAGCTAGTGACTGGGCAGGGTAAAGGAGGTAGAAAGGAAGGATCAGAGAGGAGAGGTCAGAGGAGGAAGGAGGACAGAAAAGGGGTCCAAGATGAACCTCCATAAAGGCTAGCTAGATCCAGGTGGGTTTAACTGGTGCTATATAACTATGATCATTTAAGAATTTTATAAGCCTAATATCTCATATAGAAGGGCAGTTGGTACCTTTGTCAATTTGATGTAATCTTATTGTATAGAGCATTTAGGAATGGAGAATTGAATACATAAACCTCTATGAAAAGCTAATGGCTATAGAGTACTGTTTTGTGAAATTTTGTGGGAGAGAAACACCCCAGGATGGAGGCAAGAGGGAACACGGAAGAAAAGCTCCAAAGGAAGGGAGTTGTGCAAATGGAGTGAAACCTGGGTGACGGCTTGGACCGGGCGACAGAGGCACACGGGGCTACATACTAGAATTCTGGTTGTGAGGCACAGGGGCAATCAGGAGATAACCTCTTCTATTTTGTAGTATTTACTGTAACTCTTAATTCTGATGCTTGTTTTGTATGTTGGAGGATATTTAGAATCAGATCTGACCACTCTCTAGTAGAAGACAAAATATCAAATATAAAAATTAATGTATCCTCTGAAATTACCAGATCTTCTGGAGCTACCACCTTGCTTCTATGAAGAACCTATGCACAAAGGCTGCATTCAGCAATATCAAGAGTTTCAGATTACCAAAAAGAAGAAGCTATGATCATTAGTAGATCACTAGTTTGACACAACTAGAACTTATATACTAGTAAACTATAGAAACCTCAGTAAGTACAGATCCATAATAAAGCATAAACTGCCTTTTATGTTATGTTAAAATTATTTGTAAAAGAAACTATTATTTGTCAGATATAATTATCTCAGACACTTACTGATGAGTAAGCTCAACATTCTCTGGATCAATCTTCAAATCAAGCTAACTTATTCAATCTGGCTTCATTCATTTCTCAATGAATTTATCTGTTTAGCTTCAAGTTAACTCTGGCAACTAGCTCTAATCTTTTGGCTCTTTCTTATCCTCTGGCTTCAACTTCCTCTGCTGACTTCTGGTGAGCTGTGTAAACTCATGAAGGAAATCAACTCCACTGTAATGTGTTCACTTCCCTGACTAGCAATTGGCCAGCTCTCTCTCTGGACTGCTCTTAAGTAGCTTCTCTTTCCTATGCTGTTCCCACAAGGGTTTGGCGTATTGTGTCTTTGACTGAATCTATCAAATCTTTTTCTGATTCATTACATTGTCTGCCTCTCAATTAAATGTTACATTCAAACATGGCTTGCTTTCTTCTGCAAAACAACCTTATCTTCATTATTTGGAATTAAAGATATATGGCAAGGGCATATCTGGATTCCTACCAGAGAGCTTAAAATTTCTCTACCTTCAGGAAACATAATGCAATCAGAAGAATAATTTTCTTTAATTTAGTAAAATTGATGACTGTAATCATTTGATGACATTATAACACACAAAATGCAGACACAGAGATTAAGTGTTAGGAAACCATTTGTATTATACAAAGAGGATTTCTATATTTTATCATATAGTAGGGTTGGCTCTTTCTGTCATCACATCTTTCAGATTGCATAAAAAAAGAGAAAGAACATACTGTGCTTATCCCATATTTGACTTAGGTCAGAGAATAATGTTACCTTGGATCTGCTTACAGAAATTAAATGATTTCATGTTTTCTTGTAGGCAAATTCTATTTTGTTTATGGTTTTAAGCATTTTACCATAAACTAGACAAGAAGAAAGTCTAAAATCAACAATATTAAGTTTGAAGGAAGTGGTTAGCTTTAATATTCTATATTAGAACTGAACAAACATAGTTAACAAATGTGTTACTCAAATGTTATTTAAATTTATTTGGTCACAATATGTTGCTCATTTGTCTAGTTTTTTTGTTTGTTTGAGTGATCTCACTTGTGTCCTCATTGGATTTGTGTGTGTTACACTTCTGCTGCTATATAACATTGACCTTTAAACATTCTACACATTTATACAAATTCTATATGACAATAAATATATTAATATTATTATTCTGGATACCTAGCTATTGTAAAGTCTGTATAGAAGTCTATAAGAAAACCTAAAATGATGAGAAAAATCTGTGACACTTTTTCCTATTATATTAAAATAAAACTTCTTATATATTTACAAAAATAATTACATATTCAGGGATTTATATTAAGTTATATGTTCATCAACATATTTGAAACCTACCCAAATCAATGTCCACTACTTAGACATTTTGACTTGTTCTTGGTTCAATCTTGGACACTTCTCATCTGAATTCACAAATTTAATTATTTTCTACCAGTTTAATTATTCTGTTTTTTTTTTTTTTTTTTGTATAAAGGACATAAGAAATATATCACCATATGCTTTCAATTTGCATTAAGTTTTACAGTTTTCCATTAAGTAGAACTTATCCAATCTCCTTTCCTGCTTTCAGGTGTTATTCTGGACACAGAATATATAAACATTACATGTTGGACAAAAGGGTTTTTCTACTTTTTGTCCAATATGTTGCTTTAAATTCAGATGCATAAGTTTTTTTGATTGTCTGTTTTTGATACAAGGTCAGTAGTATCTTAGTTATTTTTTTGTTGGTTTGACAAAATACTTGATAAGAAGGAATTTAACTTCACAGAGTTTCTTCTGTTTATCATGATCAGGAAGTAAAGACAGAAAGAGTAGGAGGCAGACGTTCATAAGGTAGTCAGAGAAAGAGACCACAATTAGCAACAGGAATTTGGACTAGGCTATAAAACCTTGGGTTTAGTATTCAGTGATCAATAATAAAGCTGCCTCTTTAAAAGGCTTCATATCCCTCCCAAAAGGCATTATCTGAGAAAAAATGTTAAATGTAAAGTCTCTGGGGATGAGGGTCATTTCATGCTCAAAGCATATCTTTATCTACGTAATTCCTAAGACTTTGATTTACTCTATAATAAACATAATATGTTTTAAAACACTTAGAGACACCTCTTTTTTTTCTAAAATGAACATATTCTTTAAAATACATACTCATAAACCTTGTCCAGGAGAGCTTATGTTTTCACATGTTAATAACAACAGTATTGCTATCTTTATTTAGTTCTTTTAGTGACCATTGATTTAATTTTTTTTTGTGGTTTGACTAATATTCCTTAATGAAGAGCATTGTTAAGTATCTTGTTATATACTTTAACTAATTATACTTTTGAAAAGAAAAACATGTAATTTCAGATACTTTTCTCTTCCCTCCTAGATTATTGGTAATCATTTCTAAGGTTTCATTTTTTTATTGAGTATTTTATTTACTTATATTTCAAATGACATCCCATTTCTCAGTATCCCCTCTGAATCCCCCTATCACATCCCCTCCCCACCTTCCTTTATGAGAGTGTTGCCCACACCCACCGACCCACTTCCTCTGACCTCCCCACCCTGGAATTTCCATACATTGGTGTATTGAGCCTTCACAGGGCCAGGGACCTCCTTTCTCATTGATGCCCTATGGGGCTATTTCTCTGCTACATATTCAGCTAAAGCATGGGTTCCTTCATGTATATGCTTTAATTCATTTCATCTCCAGGAGTTCGGGGGTTCTGGATAGTTGATATTGTTGTTCTTCCTATGGGGTATAAAAACCCTTCAGCTCCTTCAGTCCTTCTTCTATCTTCTCCATTGGCAACCCTGTTCTCAGTCCACTGGTTGGTGGAGAGCATCTGACTCTGTATCTGTCAGGCTCTTGCAGAGCCTTTCAGGAGACAGCTATTTCAGGCTCCTGTCACAATGCAATTCTTGGCATCCACAATATTGTGTTGTGGTAAATATTTAAAAGTAAAAATATTTTATCCAGTGCTAGGGCTAATTCCTCCCTGTTATACAATGCACATTTCAAAATTTCTCATGAAAATAACCTCAGAATAACCACCTTCACACCCCAATGTCCAGAGAATCCAGGCGAAATCTCTTGAAATCTTCTTTAAGATGACTGTGGGAATTGAAAATTTAAAAGGAGGTAGGAGATAAGGAAGCTGGCTAGGTCTCAAGAATGGAGGTCCCACCAACATTTGCTGTAGACTCTGAGATCAGGAATATAAGCAGTCCTGTTCTGCATTCTGATGCCAAACTTCATCATAGCTGTAAATTCTGTATATATATATATATATATATATATATATATATATATATATATATATATATATATATATATATATAACATTTTAGTATTGAGATATATTTTTCTTTTATCTCCTTGAATCTAGTCAGTCGGGCAGTTTCTCTCTATCAAGTCTGATCCATATCACTCTGAAAGGCACACAGAGCTAAATTACACTTTTTAAAAATACAAAGATAAAATCTTTCTCCAAAAATAGTTAGACTGATTTGTACAGATGCAGTCTCCTTTGGTACCAAAGATAAAGTCATATCTTACACTGGTAGAATTCTTCATAATTGATACAGATTTGAAGTTATAATCTTACAGTTGGTATAGAATTTATTTGATACTTATTTAAGGTTTTCATTTGTATAATTTCTTATTGATTTAAAATTGAGATTAGTATTGTTTCTTTCATATAGGTACTACACCTATACAATATGTTTGATAATGCAAGACTTAACACCAGTCCTATAACTGCTACAATACAATGTTTTCAGTTGATTAAAAAATATGAGTCAAGAGCCAAGGGCCAGATAACAAACTCATGGTTCTGAGTCAATTAAAATAGTGCTATTGACCTATTTCAATTACAAATGGTGAAGAGTAGTCAAGGCTTAACAGTTCAGAAATGCTTTTTGGAGTTTGATGGTTATCAAAAATATCAGAAATCTATAAATCATGATGTTTGATGCTGTTTATCTTTTGGTAAGATATATCTGCTCCTTACATTTCCCCTTCAGTGAACTTAATGAAGAAATCGAGTACCTCTATCTCCAGGTCAGGTGTACTTTGTGAATAAGCAGCCACAGGACAAAAACTGTCTATTTCATCTACAGACTAATTCTGTCCAGAATGAAACACATTACGCAGAATAGTTGACTGATAATCTTTGCTAAGCCAAAATTCACAGCCCATCAAGATTTCTGCATTTCAAATGTCTGTCAGTGATCCTGGGCCAGAAGGCTGAAGACTTCCTCTCACATGTTGCTAACAGAAAACTGCTAGTGGAGATTTGTCTCTACAACCTGTCTCAGTTATGCAAGCCATGTTAAGCTTCCGATGTTTTTTAGATATTTGGCCATTCTCAGATTTCTGATGAGGTTGAAGATTAATTTGGTTTTATAGCATACCAAAGATAATTAACTTGGAGAAGACATAGTCATGTAGAATATTTTTATAAGGTAACAGTTGTGCACAGGTTACATTTGAGGGAAAAACATTTTGTTTTTAATTAAACAAAAAAGGTGATGTGTAGGTTGATGTCAACAGATACATGATTAGACAGTGGACAGTGTGGCAGGGACAGATTTCTGGGAAGATGGAAGAGAGGGGGAAGGCAAGAGATTTGAGAGAAGGGAAGATAGATGAAGACATGGATGTTTCTCTTGGTGTATATCCATATGGATAAGGTTTATAAATGTTTTATAAGGGATTGAATTGTACAAAATTATTTGACTTATCTAGGTGGGCAAATCATATTTTACCAGTTGGACCAGTGTGTTTTTTGATGTGACTACTTTACTGAGTTCAAAGGTACAGTGACAGAACTCACAAAGCCTGCCATGGAGTTGGAATATGTGTGTAAGTCTTTGCAACAACACACCAAAGGAACAGAGTGAAAACAGCACACCAGAGTGATCCTATCCACCCAGGATAGAAGCAGCACGGGCTGCTGAAGTGGACAGCATCCTTGTCAAATGATGTCACTGTGTGTAAATACTTAGAGATGGCATGGAGCCACTGAAAAACAGATACTATACAGTGCCATGTGGTTTCACGAGAGCTGGCAATAGTGTAGGATAAAAGGTTATCAACATTTAAATATTTACTGCAACAACATTATCTGGGTTTGGTGAATGTATATGGGGTGGATCCCCAGGTGGGGCAGTCTCTCAATGACATTTCCTTTTGTTTTTGCTCCCTACTTTGAATCTGGAGTTTCTCCTTTGACTATTCTGTTCACTCTTCTAAAAAGGACAGAAGCATATACTTTTTGGTCTCTCATTTTCTTGAGCTTCATGTGATCTGTGGATTGTATGCTGAATATTTCAAGCTTTTGTTCTAATATCAATTTTTCTGAATATATACCATGGTGGGTTTTTTGTTTGATTGTTTGTTTGTTTTTGTTGTTGTTTTTTAGTGATTGAGTTACTTCACTCAGGATGATATTTTCTAGTTCCATCCATTTGCCTTAGAATTTCATAAAGTCAGTTTTAATAGCTGAGTTGTACTCAACATTTTCTGTATCCATTCCTCTGTTGAACGACATCTGGGTTATTTTCAGATTCTGGCTATTATACATAAAGCTGCTATGAACATAGTGGTGCATATGTCTTTGGTATATGATGTAGGATCTCTTGGGTATATGCCCAGGAGTTGTATGGCTTGATCTTCTGATAGTACTATGTCCAACATTCTGAGAACCCTCCAGATTGATTTCCAGAGTGGTTGTATCAGCTTGCAATCCCATCAACAAAAGAGGAGTGTTCTTCTTTCTCCACATCCTCACCAGCATCTGATATCACCTGAGTATATTTTTTGTATCTTAGTCATTCTGACTAAGTGAACTGAAATCTCAGGGTTGTTTTGATTTGCATTTCCCTAATGACTAAGGAATTTGTACATTTCTTTAGGTGCTTCTCAGTCATTTGATATTCCTCAGATGAGAATTTATTGATTAGCTTTGTACTCAATTTTTAAGTAGGGTTATTTGATTCTCTAGTGTCTAATTTTTGAGTTCTTTGTATATATTGGATATTAGCCTTCTATTGGATGTATAATTGGTAAAAATCATTTTCCAATTTGTTGGTTGCTGTTTTGTCCTAATGACAGTATCCTTTGCTATACAGAAATTTTGCAGTTTGATGAGGTCCTATATGTCTATTCTTGATCTTAGAGTATACGTTCTTGGTCTTCTGTTGAGGAAAATTTCCTAGTGCCCATGTATTTGAGACTCTTCTTCACTTTTTATTCTATTAGTTTGACTGTATCTGGTTTCATGTGAAGGTCCTTGATCCACTTGGACTGTACAGGGCAATAAGAATGGAACAATTTGCATTTTTCTACATGCTGACCACCAGTTTAACCAACACCACTTTTTTGAGGTATATGTGGATAAATATCAAAAAGTATATATATAAAAAAGCACAGTTTTGAAAGATTATTGATAATTGTAAATTATTGACGAAATTTGAACATTTTTTTCATGTTTTTGGTATATGTAACCTATTTAACTCAGTTTGGACATTCATTCTTCTTGTGCATCATTGGAAAGACATTTCTTTGTCCACTATATTGATTTTTCTGTCATTTTAGATGATATTTTTTAAAAAATATATTCCATTTATCTTTATATGTTGCTTTGTTTGAATATTAAAATATCATAATTTTTTTACTAATAAAGTTGTGCTATCATAAACTAAAATTGATTTTTTTATTATTTTGACTATTACTTAATTCTTTCTTCTCAGTGTTAATATTAGAATTTATTATTAGTATATACTAGCAAATATTAGGATATATAAAATATCAGCACAAACTTATGAAAACTCAGAAGAAAGAATTGAGCTAAATCATTAACCCAGAAATGCAACGAATTATAGGTGGAAAACCCAATACAAAGAGGGGAAATACAGCCTAGTAAAAACAAGAAAACTCCTAATCAAGAAAACTAAAAGAAGAAAAAGACACAGACACAACTTAAACCACAAAAGCAATAATGGCAGGAAACAGAAAAAAAATATTCCTTGATATCTATTAACATAAATGGACTCAACTCCCCAATAAAGAGACATAGGCTATCAGACTGGATACATAAACAAAATCCAGCATTTTGCTGCATACAGGAAACTCATCTCAGAGACAAACACAGACACTTTCTCAGAGTTAAAGGGTGGGAAAAAACTTCCAAGAAAACAGCTCCAAGAAGCAAGCTGGAGTGGCTATTCTAATATCGAATAAAGTAAATTTCCAACCAAAAAGTTATCAAAAAAGATAAAAAAGGACACTTTTTACTCATTACCAGGGAAACCGGTGAGGAGAAACTCTCAATCCTTAACATATATGCTCGAAATAAAAAAGCACCCACATTCATTCATAAAAGAAACCCTACTAAAGCTCAAAAAATACATTTCACTCTACACAATAATAGTGGGAGACTTTAATTCCCCACTCTCACCAATGGACAGATCATGGAAACAGAAACTGAACAAGGACACTGCAAAACTAGCAGAGACTTTGAACCAACCAGAATTAATAGATATATACAGAATATATTATCCAGAAGTAAAAGAATACACCTTCTTCTCAGTACCCCATGGCACCTTCTCAAAAATTGACCACATAATTGGACACAGAGCGAGCCTCAGTCGATATAAGAAGATTGAAATACTCCCATGCATCCTCTCAGATAACAATGGTCTACGGCTGGTCTTTAACAACAACAAAGACAACAAAAAGCCCACATACACATGAAACTAAACAACGCTGTGTTAAACAATAGCAGGTTGAAATAAGAAATAAAAAAAGAAATTAAAAATTTTCTAGAATTCAACGAAAACGAAAACACAACATACCCAAACCTATGGGATGCAATGAAAGCAGTACTGAGAGGAAAACTCATAGCCCTAAGTGCTTCCAAAAAGAAACTGGAAAAAGCTTACATCAGCAACCTGACTGCACAGCTAAAAGCCTAGAACAGAAGGAAGCAGATATACCCAAAAAGAGTAGACGGCAAGAAATAATCAAAATTAGGGCAGAAATAGACCAAATAGAATCAAAAACAACCATTAAAAAAATCAACAAAACCAAGAGTTGGTTCTTTGAGAAAATAAACAAGATTGATAAACCCCTAGCCAGACTAACTAGAGAGCAAAGAGAGAGTATACAAATTAACAATATCAGAAAGGAAAGTGGGGACATAACAACTGAAACTGAGGTAATTCAAGAAATCATCAGATCCTACTACAAAAACTTATGCTCCACAAAATTGGAAAACCTGGAGGAAATGGATGAATTCCTAGACAGATACAAGATCCCAAAGTTAAACCAGGACCAAGTAATCCATCTAAATAACCCTATAACACCTAAAGAAATAGAAGAAGTCATCAAAAGTCTCCCAACCAAAAAAAGCCCAGGTCCAGACAGGTTCAGTGCAGAATTTTATCAGACATTTTTTGGGGATATAACACCAATACTCTCCAAACTATTCCAAAAGATAGAATCAGATGGAATACTACCTAACTCATTTTTTGAGGCTACAATAACCCTCGTACCTAAATCACACAAAGACCCTACAATGAAAGAGAACTTCAGACCAATCTCACTTATGAACATTGATGCAAAAATGCTCAACAAAATTCTTGCAAACCGAATCCAAGAACACATTAAAACGATCATTCATCATGACCAAGTAGGATTCATCCCTGGGATGCAGGGATGGTTTAATATAAGGAAATCCATCAACATAATCCACCATATAAACAAACTCAAAGATAAAAATCAAATGGTCATCTCACTAGATGCTGAGAAAGCATTTGACAAAATCCAACACCACTTCATGTTAAAAGTCCTGGAAAGAACAGGAATCCAAGGTCCATACCTAAACATAATAAAAGCAATACACAGCAAAACAACAGCCAACATCAAACTTAATGGCGAGAAACTTGAAGCAATCCAACTAAAATCAGGGACTCGACAAGGCTGCCCACTCTCCCCCTACCTATTCAACATAGTACTGGAAATCCTGGCTGGAGCAATTAGACAGCAAAAGGAGATCAAGGGGATACAAATCGGAAAGGAAGAGATAAAAACATCACTCTTTGCTGATGACATGATAGTGTACTTGAGTGACCCCAAAAATCCCACCAGAGAACTCCTACAGCTGATAAACAAGTTCAGCTAAATGGCTGGATAGAAAATTAACTCGAACAAATCAGTAGCCTTCCTATACTCAAAGGACAAACATGTGGAGAAAAAAATTAGGGAAAAGGTACCCTTAACAATCGTCACAAAAACTATGAAATACCTTGGTGTGACTCTAACTAAGCAAGTGAAGGACCTGTACGACAAGAACTTCAAACCTCTAAAAAAATAAAATGAGGAGGATCTCAGAAAATCGAAAGATCTCCCATGCTTATGGATTGGAAAAATCAACATCTTAAAAATGGTCATCCTACCAAAAGCAATCTACAGATTCAATGCAATCCCCATCAAAATTCCAACCCAGTTCTTCATGTAACTGAAAAGATCAATGTGCAATTTCATATGGAATAACAAAAAAACTAGATTAGCTAAATCCATCCTCAACAACAAAAAAAAAAACACCTGGGGGAATCACTATCCCTGACCTCAAGCTATATTACAAGGCAATTGTGCTAAAAATTGTGCTAAAAAAACAATTGTGCATGGTACTGGTACAGAAATAGGCTCGTGGATCAATGGAATAGAATAGAAGATCCAGAAATGAGCCCTCATGTATATGGTCACCTGACTTTTGACAAAGCAGTAGTAAACATTCAATGGAGAAAGGACAGCCTATTCAACAAATGATGCTGGTCCAACTGGCACTCAGCATGCAAAAGAATGAAAATAGACCCTTTCTTACCACCTTGTACAAAGCTCAAGTGTAAGGATCAAAGATCTCCACATTAAACCAGATACACTGAAACTATTAGATGAGAAAGTAGGGAAAACCTTAGAACACATAGGCACAGCAGAAAAATTCCTGAACAAAACACCAATGGCTCAAGCTCTAAGGTCAAAGATTAACAAATGGGACTTAATGAGATTGCAAAGTTTCTGTAAGGCTAAGGACATTGTCAAGAAAAAAAAACGGCCACCAACAGAATGGGAAAAAGATCTTTACCAACACCACATCAGATAGAGGCCTAATATCCAAGGTATACAAGGAACTCAAAAAGCTAGACACCAGAGAATCAAATAACCCTATTAAAAAATGGGGTACAGAGCTAAACAAAACGTTTTCAGTTGAGGAACACCGAATGGCAGAGAAACATCTTAGGAAGTGCTCCACATCCTTAGCCATCAGGGAAATGCAAATCAAAACAACCCTGAGATTCGACCTCACACCAGTCAGATTGGCCAAGATCCAAAACTCAGATGACAGCAGATGCTGGTGAGGCTGCAGAGAAAGAGGAACACTTCTCCACTGTTGGTGAGGTTGCAAACTAATACAACCACTCTGGAAATCAGTCTGGCGATACCTCAGAAAATTGGATATAGTACTACCTGAAGACCCAGCTTTTCCACCTCTGGGCATATACCCCAGAGACACTTTAATACACAACAAAGATATATGCACCACAATGTTCATAGCGGCTCTATTTATAATAGCCAGAAGCTGGAAGGAACCCAGATGTCCTTCATAAGATGAGTGGATACAAAAATTGTGGTACATTTACACAATGGAATACTACTCAGCCACCAGAAACAATGACTTAACCAAATTCTTAAGAAAATGGCTGCATCTAGAGAAGATCATCCTGAGTGAGATAACCCAGTCACAAAAGAACAGACATAATATGCAGTCTCTGATATTGGGATGCTAACCCCAGAGGCTTGCACTCCCCCAGAATCAACTCACAGACTGTATGAAGTCCAAGAAATAAAGAAAACAATATATATATATATATATATATATATATATATATATATATATATATATATATTTACAAAACAAGAAGACTTTGACTATTTCCATGTTGCGTTTTTTTTTTTGCATGTACTTTACGCTCATGGTAACTATTAGGTTTTCAATGCATAGTGTCAAGCCCTTGAAAAAATCAAGTACTGACTAAAAAATTTATTCACATAGTTTTATGTAAAAATTATTTTAATATCTGAAAAAACAGTACTGACAAAAATGTATAATTTTAAGCAAAAAATGTTTAAAATCTGTACATTTATCTTTGTTTTATAAAATAAAGTCATTTAAAAAGAGTTATAATGCAGAAATTGTAGATACATTTACTAATTTTGGTCTTCTCACACTACTATTTTCTGACCTATAAATGAAACGTTGTTTATTATTTAATCTGTTAGTAATTTTTGTAAATTTAATGTTTAGATAATTCTCACATGAGCAATTTATTTCTTTTCAAGTACATATTTCAAATGCCTTTTATTTCAAAATAACAAAAAACAAAATTTTGCTTTTTTTCAAATATTTTTGACTGTTTATTACAATTATATAGGCTTATGTTTCATCATTTTAAACTTATTAGCATTAAAAATTGCGTTAATTTTAAGAATGAAAGTTTAGACTTTTCTGCAAAAATAGAAATATAGTTTTCATTCACATATTTCATTTTTCGGCTTGTTTGAGTATAAAATATGACAATAGCCAAAAATTATTATTATTTTATGGTTTGTATTGCTATGCCACTATTAATGATACCAAAACTAGTTTGGCCAAATGTTTTCTAAAACAGTAGAATGACATTAAACTTCTACAGCAATTGAACCCACATATGTGATTACAATTAATTAACTATTAATAATATTCAGAAAAATATTTTGTGCAATGTGAGCCATTGTGATGGCTCAGTGGAGAGTCAGGAGTATTTGAATATTTTTATTAATATAAGTTATGCTTTTAGAGAATTCTTCCACATCTGTGTATCAACAAAAATGGAAAGTAGAAGAATGGATGAGGAATGACAGATATATGAAATTTCGATGTAACAAAACCACAGAAGAAGGGAAAGCGATTAGCATTTGACAGAAAACTTAGTTCTGGTTAAGTGTGTTTAGTTGACCAATTTATAAGTTTGTTATATTTCCCCAAAAGTACTTATTTTATATTCATAGTGTATATAGTACAGTAAATAAAAAACACCAAACTTCCAGGTGCCGGTGAGATTTTTTAGTGGGTAAGAGCGCTGCTATTTCTTGTAGAGGTCTTGGGGCCAATTGTCAGCAGCCACTTGTCAGCTATTAATACTGTGTAACTCCAGTTCCAAAGATCTACTGCTGCCTTCTGTGTTCTGTGATTCCTCTGTGGGCACTGCATGCATGAAAGGCACATACATACATAGAGACAAAAGGCACACACACAAAACAAAAACAAATACAATATTTCTACAAAAATTACTAAAGTCAGATTTGTGACTGATATCACAAAATGTCAGTGTGTTTTAGGATAAGAGTAAATTACATTTTTCCTTTAAGTTGTCACTGGTTTCCAGTGTGTCACTGCTTACTATGTTTGTGAGTGTGTGTATTTCGGTGTGTTAACATTTCTTTATATGGTAGTTTTGAGGAACACTGGGACATTTTAATTAAAACATGATGATTCATTTATCCTGCTAATGTTTGACTCAACACTGTACAATCTACCGTACTGTAGTGGTTCTGCTGTAATTAATAGAGATAATGTTTGACTTTTACTCTTCATAGTTTAACTCATTATTTCTAATATTAAATGACTATAAAAATCTCTAAAATGAACACTGGGAAGTGAATAAAAAACTACTTATTATTGTAAAATGCAAGAAAACTTTCAAGCATGCAAACATAAATTAAAAATAAATGTAGCATGCTTTTCCATCTTTACTGTGGTACTATAATTATAAAGTAATATACAATTATGATTAAGAAATGTCTGTTTTCCTTACTAGTAAAGGCTTTACCATTAAAATAAGAGTGTTTTTATTTTTACCAAAACAAATGTAAATATCCTCTAATATATAAATAAATCATACTAATGTTTATATTTTCAGTACAAGTATAGCAACATTGTTTTGAAGATTTTGGGGAATCTATTAAAACTCTTTCAGTAAACAAATGTCATAATTATTTTAAAAAGCAAAATAATTAAATAACTGTATTAAAATGCATTGGTATGTATTAAATCTGAGCATTTGACAGTCTTATTAAAACATTTTGTGGATCATAAGGACAGTATTATTAGCTTAGTGTTATTACATATTTGTCATATATACCCAATATGAAAGTGAATTTTTACTTAAGGTTTGGGTATAATCTTAGACCTTTTATCAATGCTTAGAGTTTTATAGTATACAACACAATATAAGTATCAATAATAAACCCACAGAAGCATAGAATATATACAGATAGCCAAATATGCAAATATTTTAATGATCTCTACTATTAATAGAAGCTAATACATGCAAATGTGCATATCTTATAATCTATTTATGTAAAAAGTTTGTGAGTTTCACATTCTAAGTCACATTTTATCATATAATACTTAAAAGTTGTGCAGAATAGATAAAGGTAATATGTATAGTTTGCAACTATGTTTTGCTCAGGTTCTCTTGTAAAGTTCATTTCTCATTTACTCAGAATATTGCCACCATTGAGAAGTTGGTTCTCTTACAGTATAGTCAACTTTATTTCCAACTTATTCTATGGGCACAATATCTGATTAGGTCATTCTCAAGTACAACATTTAATAATGGATGATATATTTTTTTAATTATATGAAAGGTTTGTAATGCTTATAGTGGAGTATCAGTCTATTTTATGTGTTTTTCTTACATGGGAAATACAGGTGTTTGTTCCAGAAAAAAGCATTGCAGAACTGAAAACATTTTTATTTGTAATAACTGAAATGAGTGAGATTATGGAGCCCAATCTTTGCTTACTTTAATTATGGTGTCAGATGATTTTAGCAAAATTAGCTTCTGTTATATCACTAATCAAATACATTTCTGGTGGGATTGAAAACTGGTATGAGTCTGGAAATCAGTCCTGCAGTTCCACAGAAAATTTGAAATAGTTCAATCTGAAGACTAAGCTGTACAGCTACTGAGCATATAACAAAAGGAGCCCCAACATATAACAAGGACACATGCTCCACTATGTCCATAGCAGCCTTATTTATAATAAAATCAGAAGCTGGGAGAAAAAAAAAAAAAAAAAAAAAAAAAAACAGATATCCTGCAATGGAGGAATGAATACAGAAAATACAGTACACTTACACAACTGAGTGATACCCAGATATTGAAAATAATGTGGAGGTTGCCCAAAAGCTCAAAACACCACATATACAAATTATTGACTACATGAAGCAGAAGCAGAAGGAGGACTAAACTGTGGATGCTTCAGTCCTTCTTAGAAAGGGGAACAAAATACTCACAAAAGGAATCATGCTTCACCTGGGGATCCATCCCCAGTTACAAAACCCAAACAATATTGCAGATGACAAGAAGTCCATGCTGATAATAGACTGTCATAGCTTTCTCCTGAGAGGCTCTGCCAGAGCCTGACAAATACAGAGGCAGAATCTTAAAGTCTTCTTTTGGACTGAAAACAGCATCTTGAATGGGTTAGTTAGAGAAAGTACTGAAGAGGCTGAAGGGGTTTGCAACTCCATAGGAAGAATCACAATATCAACCAATCAGATACCCCAGAGTTCACTGGGACTAAACCACCAACCAAAGTGTACACATGGTGGGGCCATGTCTCCAGCAGCATATGAAGCAGAGGATGGGCATTGTCTGACATCAAGAGAAAGAGATGCCCTTTGTCCTGTGTAGGCTTGATGTTCCAGTATAGCTCAATGCCAGAGCATGGAGGCAGGAAGAAGTGGCTGGGTGGGTGAGAGAGCACCCTGGTAGATGCAGGGGGAGAGGATGGGATAGGGATTTTCTAGAAAAGCAACCTGGAAAGGAATATCATTTAAAAAGTAAATAAAGAAAACAATCACTAAAAGAAAAAAGAACAAAAACCAGTGACTTCATGAGATTCTCAGGCAAATAGATGGGACAAAAATATATCATCCTGAGTTAGGTAACCCAGACATAGAAGAACACACCTGGTATGTACTCAATAAGTGGCTATTAGCACAAAACGATTATAATATACATGATACCACTGAAAGACATATAAGCTTTAGAAGAAAAAGACAAAAGTATATATGCTTAAATGGTACTTAGGGGAAAGAAAATAATCATGGGACATAAAAGGAGGGAAGGAAAGAGGATGGGGAGAGAAATTATGGAGCAATATCAAGTATTAGAAGAAACAAGAGAGAAATACAGTGTCAAAAAATGAATAAAAATATGTATCAGGAGTGCAGAACAGAGCCTGGCCCATCTGCCACGCAAACCGCCAGCCCATAGGGGTTGAGAAACTGGTGAGTGGGAGATCTGGGCAGCTGGGGAGCAGAGAGATCTCTGCGGAGTGCGCACGCACAGCGCGTCCACTGACCTGCCTGATCCAGGGAACAGGAACAGAACTTTGGAACCTCTGTTTCCACCCGGAAACCCTGAGGCATAGAACAGGGCTGGGCCCATCTGCTACCTGGAGAAGTGGAGATTCAGGGACAAAGACCAGATACAAGGGAAAGGTGAGAACATATCACTGACAACAAAATGGCAAGAGGAAAGCCAAAGAGTATATCCCAAGGAAACGAAGACAACATGGCAACACCAGAACCCAGCTCTCCCATAACAGCAAACATCGGAATTCCAAACACTCCAGAAAAAGAAGACGCAGACCTGAAATCATACCTCAAGATGCTGATAGAGATACTTAAACAAGAACGGGAGGAAAAGCAAAAAGATTCAGAAGCTTTTAAGAGGAAACAAGAAAAACACTCAAAGAACTCAAAGAACTAGAGGAAAACAGAACCAAAGAAATAAAGGAGTGGAAGAGGGAATTTAAAATGGAAATTGACACAATAAAGAAAACACTAAAAGAGAAAATCCTAGAGGTAGAACACCAAAAAAAGAAATCAGGAGTCACAGAAGCAAGCATTTCCAATAGATTACAAGAGATTAAAGAGCGAATCTCGGGGGCAGAAGACAACATAGTAAACATAGATAAAACAGCCAGAGAAGACGCAAAAAACAAAAAGCTCCTAACCAAAAATGTCCAGGAAATCCAAGACACAATGAGAAGACCAAACCTAAGGATAATAGGAATAGAAGAGGGAGAAGAGTATCAACTAAGAGGCACAGTAAATATCTTCAACAAAATCGTAGAAAAAACTTTTCTACCCTCAAGAATGAGATGACCATGAGCATAAAAGAAGCCTTCAGAAATCCAAATAGTTGGACAAGAAAAGAAATACCTCCGGACAGATAATAGTCAAAATATCACGTGCCCAAAGCAAAGAAAGAATACTAAAAGCAGTAAGGGAAAAAGGTCAGGCAACATATAAAGGCAAGCCAATCAGAATCACAACTGATTACTCAATAGAGACTATGAAAGCTAGAAGAGCCTGGACAGATATCATGCACACCCAAAGAGAGCACAAGTGCCAGCACAAGCTGCTATACCCAGCAAAACTATCAATCACCATCGATGGAGAGATGAAGATATTTCAAGACAAATCAAAATTTACACAATATCTGACCACAAACCCAGCACTACAATGAATTATAGTTGGAAAACCCAATACAATGAGGGAAAATACAGCCTAGTAAAAACAAGAAAACTCCTAAACAAGAAAACTAAAAGAAGAAAAAGACACAGACACAACTCAACCCACAAAAGCAATAATGGCAGAAAACAGAAACAACTATTCCTTGATATATATTAATGTAAATGGACTCAACTCCCCAATAAAGAGACATAGGCTATCAGACTGGATACATAAACAAAATCCAGCCTTTGCTGTATACAGGAAACTCATCTCAGAGACAAAGACAGACACTATCTCAGAGTAAAAGAGTGGGAAAAAAACTTCCAAGCAAACAGTCCCAAGAAGCAAGCTGGAGTGGATATTCTAATAGCGAATAAAGTAAATTTCCAACCAAAAGTTATCAAAAAAGATAAGGAAGGACAGTTTTTACTAATTACCAGGGAAAATTGTCAGGAGGAACTCTCAATTCTTAACATATATGCTCCATATAAAATGCACCAACATTCATAAAATAAACCCTAGTATAGCTCAAAAAATACATTTCTCATCACACAATAATAGTGGGAGACTTTAATACCCCACTCTCACCAATGGACAGATCATAGAAACAGAAACTGAACAAGGACACTGCAAAACTAGCAGAGACCTTGAACCAACCAGAATTAATAGATATATACAGAACATATCATCCTAAAGTAAAAGAATACACCTACTTCTCAGCACCCCATAGCACCTTCTCGAAAATTGACCACATAATAGGACACAGAACAAGCCTCAATCAATATAAGAAGATTGAAATACTCCCATGCATGCTCTCAGATCACCATGGTCTACGGCTGCTCTTAAACAACAACAAAGACAACAAAAAGCCTACATACACATGGAAACTAAACAATGCTCTGTTAAAAGATAGCAGGGTCAAAGAAGAAATAAAGAAAGAAATTAAGGACTTTTTAGAATTCAACGAAAATGAAAACACAACATACCCAAACCTATGGGATGCAATGAAAGCAGTACTTAGAGGAAAACTCATAGCCCTAAGTGCTTCCAAAAAGAAACAGGAGAGAGCATACACCAGCAACTTGACAGCACAGCTAAAAGCCCTAGAACAAAAGGAAGCAGATATACCCAAGAAGAGTAGAGGGCAAGAAATAATCAAAATTAGGGCAGAAATAGACCAAATACAAACTGAAAAAACCTTTGAAAGAATCAACAAAACCAAGAGTTGGTATTGAGAAAATCAACAAGATTGACAAACCACTAGCCAGACTAACTAGAGGGCAAAGAGAGAGTATACAAATTAACAAAATAAGAAAGGAAAGTAAAGACATAACAACAGAAACTGAGGAAATTCAAGAAATCATCAGATCCTACTACAAAAATTTATACTCCACAAAATTGGAAAATCTGGAGGAAATGGACAAATTCCTAGACAGATACAAGATCCCAAAGTTAAACCAGGACCAAGTAAACCATCTAAATAACCCTATAACACCTAAAGAAATAGAAGAAGTCATCAAAAGCCTCCAAACCAAAAAAAGCCCAGGTCAAGACAGGTTCAGTGCAGAATTTTATCAGACATTTATTGGGGATATAACCTCAATACTCTCCAAACTATTCCAAAAGATAGAATCTGATGGAATGCTACCCAACTCATTTTTTGAGACTACAATAACCCTCTTACCTAAACTACACAAAGACCCTACAAGGAAAAAGAACTTCAGACCAATCTCACTTATGAACATTGATGCAAAAATACTCAACAAAATCCTTGCAAACCGAATCCAAGAACACATCAAAACGATCATTCATCATGACCAAGAAGGCTTCACCCTGGGATGCAGGGATGGTTTAATATAAGGAAATCCATCAACATAATCCACCATATAAACAAACTCAAAGAACAAAATCACATGGTCATCTCACTATTTGCTGAGAAAGCATTTGACAAAATTCAACACCCCTTCATTTTAAAGTCCTGGAAAGAACAGGAATCCAAAGTCCATACTCAAACATAATAAAAGCAATATACAGCAAACCAACAGCTATATCGAACTTAACGGTGAGAAACTTGAAGCAATCCCACTAAAATCAGGGACTGGACACGGCTGCCCACGCTCACCCTACCTATTCAAAATAGTACTGGAAGTCCTGGCTGGAGCAATTAGACAGCAAAAGGTGATCAAGGAAATACAAATCGTAAGGGAAGAGATATAAACATCACTCTTTGCCGATGACATGATAGTGTACTTATGTTACCCCCAAAACTAAACCAGAGAACTCCTACAGCTGATAATCAAGTTCAGCAAAGTGGCTGGATACAAAATCAACTCAAACAAATCAGTAGCCTTCATATACTCAAAGGACAAACATGTGGAGAAAGAAATTAGGCAAAAGATACACTTCACATTTTTCACAAAAACTACGAAATAACTTGCTGTGACTCTAAGCAAGTGAAGGACCTGTACAACAAGAACTTCAAACCTCTAAAGAAGGAAATTGAGGAGGATCTCGGAAAATGGAAAGATCTCCCATGCTCATGGATTGGAAAGATAAACTTTTAAAAATGGCCATCCTACCAAAAGCAATCTACAGATTCCACGCAATCCCCATCAAAATTCCGACACAGCTCTTCATGGAATTGGAAAGATCAATGTTCAATTTCACATGGAACAAAAAAAGACCTAGAAATGCGAAATCCATCCTCAACAACAAGAAAACATCTGCGGGAATCACTATCCCTGACCTCAAGCTATATTACAAGGCAATTGTGCTGAAAACTGCATGATACTAGCACAGAAATAGGCATGTGGACCAATGGAATAGAATAGAAGATCCAGAAATCAGCCCTCACATATATGCTCAACTGATTTTTGACAAAGGATCCGTAAACATTCAATGGAAAATGAACAGCCTATTCAGCAAATGGTGCTGGTCCAACTAGCACTCAACATGCAATAGAATGAAAATATACCATTTCTTATCTTCTGGACAAAGCTCAAGTGTAAGTGGACAAATATCTCCACATTAAACCAGATACACTGAAACTATTAAATGAGAAAATAGGGAAAATTTTAGAACGTATGGGCACAGGAGAAAATTTTCTGAACAAAACCCCAATGGCTCAAGCTCTAAGGTCAAAGATTAACAAATGGGACTTAATGAGATTGCAAAGTTTCTGTAAGGCTAAGGACATTGTCAAGAAAACAAAATGGCAGCCAACAGAATGGGAAAAGATTTTTACCAAATCCACATCAGATAGAGGCCTAATATCTAAGGTATACAAAGAACTCAAAAAGCTAAACACCAGAAGATCAAATAACCCTATTAAAAATTGGGTACAGAGCTAAACAAATGTTCTCAGTTGAGGAATATCGAATGGCTGAGAAATATCTGAGGAAGTGCTCAATGTCCTTAGCCATCAGGGAAATGCAAATCAAAACAACCCTGAGATTACACCTCACACCAGTCAGAGTGGCCAAGATCCAAAACTCAGATGACAACAGATGCTGGCAAGGTTGCGGAGAAAGAGGAATCCTTCTCCACTGTTGGTGGGGTTGAAAACTAATACAACCACTCTGGAAATCAGTCTGGTGATACCTCAGAAAATTGGACATAATTCTACTTGAAGACCCAGCTATTCCACCTTTGGGAATATTCCCCAGAGATACCTTAGTACACAACAAAGATATATGTACCACAATGTTCATAGCAGCTCTTTTTATAATAAACAGAAGCTGGAAAGAACCCAGATGTCCTTCAGAAGATGAATGAATACAAAAATTGTGGTACATTTACACAATGGAATACTACTCAGCCACCAGAAACAATGACTTGACCAAATTCTTAAGAAAATGTATTCATCTACAGTATATCAATCTGAGAGAGATAACCCAGTCACAAAAGAACAGACATAATATGCAGTCACTGATAATTGGATGCTAACCCCAGAGGCTAGCACTGCCCCAGAATCAACTCACAGACTGTATGAAGTCCAAGAAATAAAGAAAACAAACAAAACAAAACAAAAAATCTCTATACAACAAGAAAACTTTGACTATTTCCACGTTACATTTTATTTTACATGTAGTTTATGCTCATTGTAACTATTACGTTTTCAATGCATACTATCAAACCTTTAAAAAAATCAAGTACTGACCAAAAATATATTCATATAGTTTTATATAAAAATTATTTTTAAATCTGAAAAAAAGTACTGACAAAAATGTATTGCATAATTGTATGCAAACAATGCTTAAAATCTGTACATTTATCCTTGTTTTTAAAAATAAAGTTGTTAAAAAATAATAAAATAAAACACAATGACTCTTAGACTAAAAAAAAAATATGTATCAGTGTGTGTGGATGTGGGGATGGGTGAAGCTACTGGGACGTCCCAGACACCATTGTCCCAGGACCCATTTGAGGTGGCAATAGCTGAAAACAACAACAGCAACAACAACAATAGCAGCAAATGTTAGATACAAACTGTAGAGATCACCTTCAGTACATAGGTACAGGCCATAGCTGAGAGATGGGGCTACCTATAATTGTTCCTATCTTTAGAAAAATGCAAGGACAAAAAAATTGAGCAGAGACTAAAAGAGAGGGCATCGAGTGACTACTCAACCTAAGGATACATCCTATCTGCAAACACCAAATCCTGACACTATCACAGATGCCAAGGAGAACTGGCTGACATGAGCCTGGTATACCTATTCCCTGAGAGGATCTGCTGGCACCTGTCCAATACAGATGCGGATTCTCATAGCCAACAATTAGATTGACCATGGGCAGACCAAATGGACAAGTTACAGGAAGTAATAAAAGATCTGAAGGGGTTAGCAATCTCTTAGGAAGAACAACAACATAAACTAACCAGAACCCATCCAGAGATTCCAGGACATAAACCACCAACCAAACAGTATACATTGAGGAACTCATGCCTCCAGCTACATATGTAGCAGAGGATGGCCTTATGTGGCATCAGTGGGAAGGGCCCTTGTTACCTCAGCATAGAGGGATGTTAGAAGTGTGGAGCAGGATGAGTGGGTCAGTGGAGGAGCACCCTCATAGAGGCAAAGGAGAGGGCTAGATGATAGTGGTTGTGTAGAGGAAATACAGACGAGGGATAACATTTGAAATGTTAATAAATTAATTTACCAATTTTATAAAAAAGGAAATTAAATTTTTAAACAGAAAGGTGAAACTGAAAATAATATCTTTGAGATGGAGGTAATCCTGATCCAGAAAGATAAATATGGTATGTGTATACTTATAAGGAGATAGTACCTATTAAGGATCACCAAGCTACAGTGCTTATTCCCATTGAAGCTAAAGAATGATTTGCAAGAGATATAGCAATATCTCTGAGATGGGGAGTATATTTCACAGGCTGACTGGTAGTATGTAGACATGGAACAGAAGAGTATGAATCGTAGTAGATGTGGAAAAAAAGAAGGCAGGGTGAGACTGGTATTACCAGGAAACAGGCTGGTGATATGGAAGGAAAGTGCAGTTCAAACATCCTGAAATCAATGAAGGTGGTCTTACTGAGAACTCCAAGTAATTCAGGATATGGAGTCTCAACTGTTCATGTCTTGTAGCCCGGCAAGGCTTCTATTGTATATTCAGTTGAATTGTTTGCTAATGAGGTGATGTTCCATGGAAATTCCCAAACAAACCACGTTATTGCTATGGGAGCTAGAAAGCCCTAACTCTTAAATACTTAGGCTACCAAAAGAGAAACATAGGCATCAAATCAGACATAAGACACCTGACTAAACATCTCTCTGGCCTATCACATATACCGGTACAATGAGGGCCCAGAACGTGCTGAGTAGACAATCAATATTTGATTTGACCTAAGTCCCACCCACTTATTCTACACTGACTGTTTAAGAAAGAACCAGATATTAGACAGCCCAGAGTCTAAAGTAACACCATACACTACTTGTCTAAAATGAGTAGACACATGGTAGGACAGATGGACACACAGAAGAAAGGACAGAGGGATGAAGGGATGGACAGATGGACAGACAGACATCAAGATAATAAATAAAGGAACATTAATGACATTTATCTATCCCCACAGAAAAGTGTCTTCCAGTTATTATGAGAAAGGCTTTTGCTAGCAGCAGATGGGAACCAATGCAGAAACCTAAAAGCTAGACATTGTGAGTGTCTTAATCGAAGATCACTGAGAAATCCCTCCCCTCTGAACTCAGGAACTTGTGTCAAAGTGGAGGTGGAAAGATCAAGTGCCTGAGATCATGAAGGACACCAGGGAAACAGGACACTCTGAATAAACTAAGGCACATATGAGCTCACATGGACAGAAACAGCAAGAGCAAGGTATATAGCGTTCCACACCAGATTGTCTGCATATATGTTATAGTTAATTGTTTACTATGTTTGTGTGACATTTATGGGACTGAGTGTGTCTCTGAGACTTGTGCTGCCTCTAGGGACTTTTCCCCCTGTTTTGATGCTTTGTCCAAATTTAATCTGATAGTTTTTCTTTAATTATATTATAACTCACCTCAATTTTTTAGAAGCTTTTACTTTTATAATTCGACATAGAAAGACAGTGGAGCTAAAGGGAAATGGAGGGGAAAGGACTTAGAAGGAGTTCTTAGAGGGATTGGAAACTATATAAAGACATATTGTATAAGCATCTATTTTCAATAATAAATAAATATAGAATGGCAGGACATAGTTATCTCATGTTTCAGAGTAAATAGTTTAAATGACAAAGAAATTAATCAGCTCATGTGTTTTCTAAAAATTATTTTTAGTTTTATGATACATGTATTTGTAGAAGTTCTGATAGTATAGAATATATTTGACATTTTAATCTATAGATTATTTTATTTCTTTTTTTCTTGTTAAATTGTGGTTAGTGGAAGAACATAAAACTTGGCTTCTGAGAAAAAAGCCCGTGGTAAAACATCCTGTGAACTGACTTATGTTCCCTAGATCGTTATTATACATTTTGAGGTACTGAGAATACTGCCTTTGAATTCAAAGTTCTAAAATTTCTGCCTAATTTCTCTTCTAAGAAATATTTTAACTCGACTTACTATCACAATTTTACTGTGAGTACCTATGGCACTATAGTATCCTTAGCATTGTATATTTTAATTTGATAGCATTTTATTTATTTGTTTGTTATTTTTAACTTACTTTTTTTTTAAACAATTTGGTCTCAGTAAGTAACCTTAGTTTGATTTGGACCTGACAACTTTGTGCCCACTGTTGCATATTTGTTTAAATTTTATTTATTTTTTTGTGATCTAATGCATATATGTAAATGTAGTATTTTTCAAAGCCCTCCATAAACTCTCCTCAAATTCCACATGTGTGTGCAGTTATAAGAGAAAAATAAACAAAAGAACAAAAGTAGGGAGAAGAAAGGCAAGAGACAGACACAAGAGACAGACAGACAAACACACACACACACACACACACACACAGAGAGAGAGAGAGAGAGAGAGAGAGAGAGAGGCTGAGTTGACTTGACTTCATTTAACAATTAATGGTTCTTATTTAAACATGGGTAGCATGTTGTTTTCTCGAATGAAGCAAGATTATTATTGGCTACATCTGTGAGGACTTCAATATTTCTGCTATCTACAGCCTTTGACTGCCTATCACTTCCCTGGAACAGGAATTACCTTATGAGAGTGTCACTGGAGATATTATTGAATATCTGCTTTAGTGTTTACTTAGCATAATCCAAATAAAATAATATATTACCTGGAGATATATATCCTGAACAATTTTATAAGCCTATTTATTAATATTGATTTGAGAAAACATTGACCACTAAACAGGAGCATCCATTTCATTAGACCATTTTCATAGCTACTATGTAACACCTGAGAAGAGGCTCAGTTGTATCTCGGTATGAAAAGCTCAAAGCCATAGCATAAACGTAAGCTCCATTATGGCAGTAGTATTTGCTATTACATAGCTCTCCACAGCAATAGATAATTAGAGGCAAGAAACTAGCATATTTCTGTAGGTTTTGTTTCTTGTGTCTTTCCCATAAGAGAATCAGATAACAGCTGTACAGTTCTCCCTTAATGAATTAAAGTTATCCTAGTCACATTCTGAAGACACATTCTCTAAACATTATACACTGTAAGTGTCTATCTCATCAATGGTGGCTCCAACAAAAGAACACACGAGTAGAGGTTGAAATTGCAGATAATATAAAAATCATACACTCCAATTATTATTCTCTGTGATACTAATCAATAATATTAATTTTATGTCCTAACAATAAGTCAATAACATTTTGATAACTGTGTCACTTGGCATATTTTACCTAAACCAAAGACTTAAATTAGTTTTACAAATACTAAGACTATCTCAAAATGTAAACAGAACTATCATTCCTTGAAGAAATATTTTATCTTTAAAATTCTACATTTCTTTCATATGTTACAAAGCATATTAAATATTAATTTTCAGTGATCTTAAACTCTCATAAAGTCTTTCACAATGTGAATTTTATTTGGATCAAATGTGACTTGTTATTGCAGAACTACTTCAGCACAGCTGGAGAGAAGGATGTATGGGGAAAAAATGACTAATTGTTTTGTAAGTGTCATGACTTGGTGATTTTCAGCCTTTAGTTGTTTTCAAAATTTTAACTTAAAGATGCACTATAACAAAAATGTGTGGACTGTGACGCCAATACTGTACTTCCAGTTCTACTCTTATCGTTACATGCAGTTTGCACAGTCCTTTATATGTATTATGGAAAGCCAAGCTGCAGTAACTTACTTTTACTCAGCTGAACCAGCACATGGTGGACTTTGGTATGAAATTACCATACAGCAATGAAGCTGTGGAATTCTAGTTAAAAGGTTGATATGAAATTACAGAGAGGTTTTTGTTCCCAATCAAGTAATTACCAGTGTGTTACATGGGATTAATTTTTTTTAATTATATTCATATACCTTTAAAATACTTTATGGTTTTATATTTTATGACTTATGAAAAGTCACAGCATTTCATCTAGAGCACCCATTTGATTCCTAAGAGTCTCTTACTCCCCAGGTCTCTGATATATTCTGGAAGACCTCGCCATTCTCCTACCTCCCAAGGTTTCCTGTTTCCCTTCTTTCTGCTGTCCCTCAGGGCTTCAGTCTTTTTCCCCACCCAATAACAAATTATGTTCCCCTAATTCCCCCCACTTGTTTCCTTTCCTCTCATGTATCTCCCTCCCTCCCCCTTGTCTTTGCTTTCTTCTCCCTCCCTAGTGGGTGTGAGGCTTCTTCACTTGGGCCCTTTAGCTTTTTGACATTTTGGAGTTCTTTGAACTGTATTCTGGACATTCTGGTCTTTGTTTGTTTGTTTATTTGAAACTCCTCCCCCCCAATAATGTTTTGTTGTTGTTATTGTTGTTTTGTTAGAATTGTGGGTTCATCAGAAGTAAGTTATACCTTCATTATTCTTTAACTTGGTTAAAGTCAGCCACATTGCCCTAATGTTTGTATGACAGATTAAAAATCACTTTAAATTTTATTGGATATTCTCTATATTTACATTTCAAATGTTACCCTCATTTCCCCCACTCTCATTTTCCTCCTTTTCCCCTTGCCTCTATGAAGGATATTCTGTAGTTTTGGGGGGATATCTACATATTAATATATTAATGAATACATTCCATGCATGTCCTTATGAGTATGAGTTACCTTACTTAGGATATTTTCTTGTTCCAACAACTTTCCTTAAAAAAACTAAGGATATCCTCATTCTTAATAGCTGAGTAGTATTCCATTGAATGAACCACATTTTCTGTATTCATAATTCTGTTTTGGGAATTTTTGGGTTTTGCCCAGCTTCTAGCTATCCCAAATAAGGTCTCTATGAACATAGTGGAACATGTGCCTTTGTGACATTGTGGGGCATCTTTTGGGTATATTCCCAAAAGTGGTATTTCTGGGTATTTAGGTAGATCTACTTGCAATTTTCTGAGGAAACTCAAATTGATTTCTAGAGTATCTGTACCAGTTTGAAGTCCCACCAGAAATAGAGGAGTGTTCCTGTTTCTTTATATCCTTGCCAAAATGTGTTGTCACCTGATCTTTTGATCTAATTCATTCTGATTGGTCTAAGGTGAAACAAAGGTGGAACTTAGCCTAGATAAATGCCCTACTGTGGGAATAGGGAACTTGTTGATCCCAACTCCAGTAGAAAGGCAGGCCATTAAGTGAGGGAAGAAGTTGCTATCTCACAGTGAAAATTCTGAGATATTGTTCATGTTGAAAAGATCTACAGTGACAGAAATAAAGAAAAGCCTGAAGAAAAGAATATCTATCAACAGGCCCATAGTGGGATCTATTTCAAGGGGAAGTAACATAACTACTGAGGCTATAAAGCACTCACAAAAAGTTACCTATTATGACTGCCTTCTGAATAACCCAACAAGCAGTGGAAAGATTCAGGTTCAGATATTTGCACCTAACTGAGGAACAAAAACTACTGACTTCTGTGACTGAATTAGGGAAAAGCTAGAGGAAGCTAAAGAGGACCCTGTAAAAGAATCAAGAGTCTCAGTTAACCTGGACTCCAAGATTCCTCAGACCCTTTATCACCAACCAGACAGCATAGACCAGCTGATATGAGACCTCCAACACATGTACAATAGAGGACTAACAGGTCTGAACTCAGTCAGAGAATACATACCTAAATTTTAAAAGACTAGAGGCCCCAGCAAGTTTAGAGGTTTGGCTTGGATTATGGGATGGGGATATCTCATGGAAACAAAGTGGGTGGGGAGGAGGTATGAGATGTGGAACATTCTGAATGTCAAGCTGGAGAAGAATAAGATTTGGTGTGTATAAATAATTAGGGAAGAAATAAAGAAAGAAAGAAAAGAAAGAAGGAAGAAAGAAAGAAAGAAAGAAAGAAAGAAAGAAAAGAAGGAAGGAAAGAAAGAAAGATTGAATGAAAGAAACTGGTCAGAACATATAAGATTTCAGATTGTCCAACTTGAATCCTCACAACTCCAACACTTTCATCCTCAAAAGACAAAGTTTAAAAGTGAAGGAAGAGAACTGGCCCTCAGGCCATCTGCCACCAGGAACAAAGGAGATCCAGGAACACAGGCCTGGTGAGACTGCACTGCCAGAATCCAGAACAGAGAGAGGTCTAGGCCAAGCACACAGAAAGCATCCCCCCAATTGGTTCAAGGAAGCAGAAACTCTACTGTAGGGACTAGGTTTCCACACAGAAGGTCCTTACTTGCAGAACAAACACTCAGGGCATCAGCCATCAGGAACAGCAGAGATCCAGGGACAAAGGGCCAGGTACATGGGGGAAACAGGAACCAATCACAGACAACAAGAGCACTTATAATCAAAGACAACAGAATGACAAGAGTAAAGAAAAAGACTTACCCAAGGGAAACCAAGACAACCTGGCAACACAAGAATCCAGCTCTCCCATCACAGCAAACAGCAGAATGTCAAACACTTCAGAAAAGGAAGACTTAGATACGAAATCATACCTCAAGTTGAAGATAGAGATTCTTAAACAAGAAGGGGAGGAAAAGCATAAGAAATAGAAGCTTTTAAAGAAGAAACACTAAAAACACTCAAAGATATCAAAGAAATAGAGGAAAACAGAACCAAAAAGATGAAGGAATTGAAGAAGGAATTTAAAATGGAAATGGAAACAATAAAAAACCACTAAAAGAGACAACTCTGGAGGTAAAACCTAAAAAAGTAAACTGGAGTCAGAAATGCAAGAATCTCCAACAGACAAAACTAAATTTACACAATATCTGACCACACACCGAACACTACAAGGAATTATTGGAGGAAAAACCAATACAAGGAGGACAACTACATCCTAGTAAAAACAAGAAAATACCTAAGCAAGAAAACCAAAAGAAGAAAGACACACAGGCCCAATTCTACCTCTAAAAGCTAAACTAGCAGGAAGCATCAACCATTATTCCTTAATTTGTTAACATAAATGGACTCAATTCCCCAATAAAACAGATATAGGCTATCAGACTGGATACATAAACAGAATCCAGCATTTTGCTGCATACATGAAACTCATCTCAGAAACAAAGACAGACACCATCTCAGAGTAAAAGTTTGGGAAAAAAAAAAAACTTCCAAGCAAACGGCCCCAAAAAGGAAGGTGGAGTGGCCATTCTAATATCTAATAAAGTAGATTTTCAATCAAAAGTTGTACAAAGCTCAAGTGTAAGTGGATTAAAGATCTCCACATTAAACCAGATACACTGGAACTATTAGATGAGAAAGTAGGGAAAACCTTAGAACACATAGGCACAGGAGAAAATTTCCTGAACAAAACACCAATGGCTCAAGCTCTAAGGTCAAAGATTAACAAATGGGACTTAATGAGATTGCAAAGTTTCTGTAAGGCTAAGGACATCGTCAAGAAAACAAAACGGCAACCAACAGAATGGGAAACAAAAAGTTTTCAATCGAGGAATATCGAATGGCTGAGAAGCATCTAAGGAAGTGCTGAACATCATTAGTCATCAGGGAAATGCAAATCAAAACAACACTGAGATTCCACTTTACACCAACCAGAGTGGCCAAGATCAAAAATTCAGATGACAGCAGACTCTGGAAAAGATACAGAGAAAGAGGAACACTTCTCCACTGCTGGTGGGGTTGTAAACTGGTACAACCACTCATGAAATCAGTCTGGCGATTCCTTAGAAAATTGGACATAGTACTACCTGAAGACCCAGTTATTCTGCTTCTGGGCATATACCCCAGTGAATCTCCAATATAGAACAAAGACACATGCATCACAATGTTCATAGCAGCCCTATTTATAATATCCAGATGCTGGAAAGAACCCAGATATCCTTTAGTAGATGAATGTATACAAATATTTTGGTATATTACACAATGGAGTACTTACTACTCAGCCATCAGAAACAATGACTTTATAAAATTCTTAACAAAATGGATGCATCTAGAGAATGCATCTGAGTGAGATAACCCAATCACAAAAGAACAGACATAATGTGCAGTCACTGATAACTGAATACTAACCTCAGAAAGCTCTGAACACCCCAGAAACAACTCACAGACTACATGAAGTTCAAGAAAAAACAAAGGCCAAATAAGAAAAAAAAAAAAAACGAAAATCAAAAACCATTATGCCTTATTTTTACACACCAATAAAACTTTGACTTATTCCAGGTTACATATTGTTTTACTTGTACTTTACGGTCATTGTAACTAGTAAGATTTTAGTGTATACTATCAAACATTTAAAAATAATCCAGTACAGACAAAAATTTATTCATATATGTTTTTGCAAAAATTCTTAAAATCTGTGCATTTATTATTCTTTTTTAAAACAAAATTGTTCAGTTTATAAAAATTAAAGTACTTACAAATATATATATTCATATACTTTTATGCAAAAATGCTTAAAATCTGTACATTTATCTTTATTTTTAAAAATAAACTTATTTAAAAAAAAACAGTGAAGGAAGGTAGGAAAAACAGTGAAGGAAGGTAGTAAAAACAGTGAAGATCAACCAAGCCTGTAGTACAATACAATATGTCAAGAAAATACTGTAAAATGCATATAAAGAAAAAATAATTATAGTAAAACAAAATAAAGGAGGAATGTAAACCTATCCCTATGTGTATTCTGATGAAAAGGTAAAATAAAAGCCTGCTTCCTTTCATCTGCAATAGTGCTTGGGTTTGGGGGCTGCATATGGGTTGCACCCCTAGGTGATGCAGTCTCTAAATGATCTTTTGTTCAATCCCTGCTCTTCTATTTGACATTTTATTTTGAGTGTTTTGTTTTCCATTCTAAAAAGTACTGAGACTTCCACATTCTGGCTTTTCTTATCTTTGAGCTTAATAAGGTCTGTGATTAGTTTATTGGGTATTCAGAGCTTTTGGGGGCTAGTATGCACTTAAGCAGTGAGTTCATACCATATGTATTCTTTGTGACTGGATTGCCTCACCAAGGATGATAGCTTCTAGTTCCATTCATTTGCCTAGGAATTTCATAAAGTCATTATTGAAGTGCTCTCCGGCAGGAGCCAGATATGCATACCTCCTCAAAAGCTCTGCTAGAGTCATACTGATACATAAAAGGATGCTTGTAGCTAATCATCAGACTGAATATTAGTACTTGATGAAGGAGCTAGAGAAAAGACTGAAGGAGTTGAAAGGGTTTGCAACCTCATGGGAAGAATGACATTATTAACCCACCAAACTCTCCATAACTTTCAATGTGCTAATGGCTCTAGTTGCATCTTCATGGAAGCCGTTGAGGGAATACAGGAGTGGGAGAGAGAGGGGAGGGGATAACATTTGAAATGTAATTACAGAGAACATCCATTAAAAAAGAATCAGTTCAAATGGAAAAAAGAAATAGCCTGCCTCCTTCTTTGCATAAGTTTTTGTTTTCTCTGATCTTCTGTATTGACTCCCTCCCTGCTTTGTGCTGTCTGGAACTCAACAGAGATCCATACTTGCCCTGGAATGTAACTTGACCGTCTTTAGAGAGTTTCCATACAGGCCTACAAGGACCATGGATGTCATGATGGAGGTGGGACATTAACAGAACAGGAAGCTCTGCAGGAGTCTGTCCCAGGCCTGGGATTCAGGAGATACATTATGAGTGCTAAGGGAAAGCCAGCCAGTTTCTCTGGAGGTGTCTGCCACAGCAGTGTGGCAGAATCTAAGAAAAGCATCTGAATCTTGAATCCTCAGGGGTCACACATTGAAATTAAAGAGCAGAGAAACACAGAAACAATTTCTCCCTGGGAAATCATTTCTGCTCTGTCTATTCTAATTTTCATATTAAACATATTTTACAACTGACCTTTGTATATACTCTGAAATTTCTGTGAAAGGGAAAATTATGGAGGAATTTAATAGGAACACAGAAACTTTTAAGTGTTTGTAGCATTAATAACCAAATAGAGTTTTTCTAAGGAAATAATTTCTGGTTCCTACAGCAAACCAAGGTTTTCAGAGGACTTAGAGTTTAGAGAGGCTTCATGAAACCAAGTGAGGAAAAAAAATGTGAAATTGAAGAAAAAGTGATCATAACATCTTATGAATGTGGAGAAACCATCATGTCATCTTTAGCAGCAAATGTATAGGCATACTTCATGTATAGGCACACTTCATGTATAGTCATACTTCATGTATACACATACTACATGTATAGGCATACTTCATTCATGTATAGTCACACTTCATGTATAGGCACACTTCATGTATAAGCATACTTCATGTATAAGCATACTTCATGTACAAGCATACTTCATGTACAAGCATACTTCAGGTATAGGCATACTTCATGTACAGGCATACTTCATGTACAGTCAAATTTCAAGTACAGGCATACTTCATGTATAGGCACACTTCATGTATAAGCATACTTTATGTATAAGCATACTTCATGTACAAGCATACTTCAGGTATAGGCATACTTCATGTACAGGTTTACTTCATGTACAGTCATACTTCATGTACAGGCATACTTCATGTATAGGCACACTTCATGCATAGGCATACTTCATGTATAGGCACACTTCATGTATAGGCACACTTCATGTATAGTCATACTTCATGTATAGGCACACTTCATGTATAGGCACACTTCATGTATAGTCATACTTCATGTATAGGCATACTTCATGTATAGGCATACTTCTTGCAGAAAATCTTCAGAGGAACAACCACCCAGCACTTGATGAGAATCACTAATATGAATCCAACCATCCACAGAACTGCAACAGTCTCACAATTTCCGGTTTTTGAAGGTAAATATAACATATATGTGCATTTATATGGGAAAAAACTATAGCAGCAATTATTCATATATATATATATATATATATATATATATATATATATGAGATATGTATTATGAGAAAAAATTCATTATTTTCTGCATTCACTTGTTACATTGTGTTGGTTGGATGTCTCCACTTCCTGATACCTCAACTCTCTCACCCTGAATGAGTCTCCTCTGGAATCAAAGCCTATAGACCCCTTTATCTTTTGTCTGAACATATTATCTTAGCAGTGAGAGAAGTAAACATGGCCATAAGGGTTATTCAGTTCAAAATATTGCATGTAGAAGAGGAGAATAGAACAAAAAATAAACACCTATCAAGGGTCAGTTTATCAATATTTATCTAACTGGAAAACAAAGGATGCAGAGCAGCTTATGCAGTATTTTCTGGTGAGAATATACATTTCATAGACATCAAAATCACACTTATATTACTGAATCCTTACATTCTTTACTTGACTTTTAACTAATGACATGAAAATTGCTTTAGAATCAGAAATGCGTTGTTCAAAATAAAAAAAATTAATATATCCTCTATATGACTTCCTAACATAAAATTTTTATGATTATGACATTATCAAAACTGAAAATATAATATTAGTGCCTCATTACCTATAATTCATTGCCTTTATTTTAAACTGCAATTAAAAAAATATATTATGTTTAGAAGTTTCTGAAATGTTAGAGTAGCCTAGGACGCTTTACTTTCCTTTATCAGTAAATAGTCAATTTCTAGATTATGTCACTAAGTTTAGTTTTCTCTAACAAAACTTGCTGGAACAGGTCAACAATGTGGTTATCAATGAGACCATTGATGAGTTGCTGATGGAATGTGCTGAGACTAATTCCTAAGAGGACAATAATGTCTTATTAACAAGACTGTTGTTATCTTTGATCACAGCATGTGATAACATAAACCCTGAAGACTCATTTGACAGTTGATACACAGAGGATTAATGCACCATATTATATCATTTAAATAATATATAGACTATTAAAACTGCTGAAAACAAAGAGTATAATTAAATATTCTATGTGTTTGAGAAACTCCAGGAGTGTGTCTATGAAATAGATGGCTTTGTTTCTCACAGCTGTCTGTGCTGTCCTCGTACATGAATTTCTTTAAACTGACTAGCTCATTTGAATGACTTTAGATTTAGTACCTGACAATGCTTTATTGTAATGGGTATAAATTTGACATCTATTGAAATTATTGTATCAACTCATATGCACAATATGAGCAATATTAAATTGAAAAATTAATGAAAATTGTTTTAAAAATGTACACAGTGTAATGATGATTAGATTAATGCAAAACAATTGTTATATATATTATATAAGTATCCAGAACATACATTGCCATACCATGCCTCACTAAATAATGTCTAAGATAATGGCTCAGCAGTTACTATAGCTTTCTGCTCATCAAAGGAACATGAGTTTGGTTCCAATTACACTAGGGACCTCACCATAACATGTAACTCCATTTCCAGGAATTGAGCCACCCCCTTCTGGTGTACTCAAAAACACTTGTACTGTTCTTTGTATACAACATACACACACACACACACACACACACACACACATACACACACACACACACACACACACACACACACACACATCACCCATATCCTGCACACATAAAGATAACTAAATCTTTCAAAATAAAATCTGATGCATGGACATATAATGCTGTAAATATCATGACAGTAGTAGATTCTTTATTATTCTTAGGTTATATTAAGAATATTTATGTTATCTTCAATTTTGCAAAATCTTTGGAAAACAATGTTTTATGCAAAACGAGAAAACTTAAGCATCATATGAAAGAAGCTCTACCCAGTCTGATGATAATGTGTTTTAAACTATACATAAAAGATGTTCTTTTTCTTTATTTTAAAAGAAGAACCTATATATTTGTATTAGTGAAAACTTCAAAAATTTATTTTAAATTTTAGTAGTTGGACTATTTTATGCAGAGAACTAATAATCACCTGTCCGATGAAACTGGTGAAGGACCCTATAATATTCTGTCGGTGAGCTTTCATTTTGCTTCCTATATTCCTGTTCACCTGAACAATATTATTAAGTTCTGAAGTTGATTATATGGGTTCTTTGTGAACAGGGGCTGGGAACATTTCAGACAGCTAAAAATAAGGTTCTCTTTGGCTCTAAGTAAAACACTTAAACCTCTTCTACTTTCTGACAAATATTCAGAATGTTAAAGCACTCAACTTTATGTGGAAATTAAGATTTAGCTTGCTGACAGTAAAAATACTAGATACACACTTAAAGTAGTGGTTTAATATTGTGCCTTCCCACTCACTAAATTAAATTCATAGTAAGTATTTTCAATCATTATTTTGAGAAGATGAGAAATGATGACTTCTCTTTCTTTTGTGGGATAAATAAAAACAATGCTCACTAATAAAAAGAGTTTTGCACCTATTGGTAACCTAAAAAATATTATGGGATCTAAATGTGTTATATTTTATTTTATTTTTTATTCTTTTAATTTTATTTATTTATTTTTTTTTTTTTACAGTACAGATTTTATCCCCTCCTGGTCTTCCCTCTGACTTTTCTACATTTCTTAACTCCTTCCCCCTACCTCTGTCTCCATGAGGATGTCTCCGCCAACTCCAAGAACCTCACCCCATCAGGTCTCCCCACTCCCTGGGGCCTTCAGTCTCTTGAGAATTATGTGCATCTTCTCTGAATAAACCCACACCCAGTTGTCCTCTGCTACATATGTGATTATGTGTTGGTCACTTTATATTATTGGTGAATGCTGCCTGATTGGTGATCTAGTGTCTGAGAGATCTTGGGTAGTAGGTTGACACTGCTGGTCTTCCTACAGGGTCACCCTCATCAGCTTCTTTCAATTTTTTTCAATTCAACCACAGAAATCAGAAACTTCTTTCTATTGGTTGGGTGTACATATCTTCATCTGACTCTTTCAGCTGTTTTGGGGTGTTTCAGGGGGCAGTCATTATAGGACCCTTTTTTATGAGCACACCATAGCATCAGTGTGAGGCCTTGGGACCTCCTCTTGAGCTGCATCGCACTTTGGGCCTGTTGTTGAACCACCTTCTTAAGGTTCTTCTGTTTTTATCTCTGCAAATTTTCTTCAGACAGGAATAATTATGGGTCAGAGTTTTAAAATGTGGGAACCACCTTATACCAATCAGAATGGCTAAGATCTGTTAAATTTAATTTAGCATTTATGTTTGTTCTTGATAAATGATATCTCTGTGTAGCCCTTGGTGTACTAGAACTTGTTTTTAGATGAAGGTACCCTCAAATGAATATAGATCAACTGCCTCTGCCTGCATTGAAGGGATTAAAGGTATGTGCCACCACCATCAACATGAGACATACATTTTTAATAGAATAATATTTTGCAAAAATCTCATGTCAGAAGGAATAATAATTCATTGTTTCTTGGATTTCTTTCAGATTCTTCTTTGTTTTGTTTTGTCGAATTCCAATGTGTTAAGATTTTTGTTTTTTTATATTAGGCAAGTTTATTTTCAAAGAGAGACAGAATGATAATGAATCTGGATTGGAATTAAAATAGAGAAGAACTGGAAAAGGTTGAAAAAAGGTAAAATGTAATCAGGATATATTATGTGAGAAATAAATATATTTTTACAAAAGAAAAGTGAATAAATAAATAAATATAATTACAATTAATGTATCATATAATAATAAAAAAGATTTTATAAAATAGAAATCATAATACTCATCTGATATTGTAAGTTCTAACCATAGTGTTTTCATATTTACACAAATAGCTCTTGTATTTTTTATAAACAAATATCCTATATGTATCTATATGTCTAAGTATCTCCACAGCCTTACTCTCATTCTAAGATTCCAAACTGGCATACATGTCTTATTTTTCCAAACTAGTACTAGTCAATCAATTCCAATAAAGGCACCTTGAAATCATTCCTGACTTCTGGCTTGTGAGTTTCTCCAATCTCATAAACTAATATGTCATCTAGCATGATTACATACTCATGACACTTTTGCCATGTGATCTTCTTTTTGCATCTTTAGCCATTAATATTTTTAACATGTAAATTCCTATTTTTTGATTCATAACATGACTTCCAACTTTGAAATAACTTTACTCAAAATATTCTATACCCTATAATAATTCACTTGCTGAGGTGCTTGAGAGCATATCAGCCCACCTCAACTTAAATGCCTTTTGTGATACATTCCTGCTCAGATCACTGATTTTTTACCTCAATTCTCCTATTTACTGTGTCCAAACACAATTTCAGGTATATACAAAGCATAAAAGATAGACCTTAGAGAGATGGCAGCTGATTTTCACTAGAAAGTAATAAAAATACAATTTATATGTATGAGCAGGCAAGGAGTCAGCGGAGGGACATGGATACTGGGGAATCTTCAGCTAAGAGCAGAGCTAGAGATGGTCAGATAGGAACTAAGGAAGGAGGAATGAGAGAAAATCCCCAATGATTTCACATTCTCCCCTGGATCTAGGAAAAACAAACAAGAAAAACAAAAGATCCTAATGAATGACTTTAGAAACACTAGAAAAATGAAATTGTCTATCAATAATTTAGGCTCAATTCGTTTTAAAAAAATTAGCAGGGCTATAAAACTTACAATGAATCAAATGATTTGGCACCAAAATTGGTGGCATATACTTAGTATAAAATCTAAGTAGCTGAATAGTGTAGTTAAACCATATAAAACATAATATTTACCTAGAGAAAGACTAGAAGAATAGAAAACTTGATGTAATAAAGACAAACTTCTGTCTGCTTTATGACTGCCTGGGGCTGTCTTATGTACTTCTGTCACAAAGTGATATGTTGTAGTGTGGGAGCTGAGGCAACTGGCTGTCTGCAAACTGCCCTTATTATAGAGCAAAGAAGTAAAGATTATCATTCTTATTGTTTAAGGAAAGAAGAAATTCTCATTATACAAAAGATGTGATTTGACTATTATGTTTCCTTGACACCCTTGTAAAAAATTTTTTCCAATAAAAAGAAGTTTGACTACAGAAACTAAGAAGATCACTTCTCATTTTGAAAATGAAACATCTCTTTATGGATCAATGATTTAAATCACTGTCTAGATATATCAGCCATCACCTTAATTTAAAAAAAAAAAAGGACTGTACATGTTTCCCTAGTGACAGTAAGAATCTCATGTGGTAATTCCATATAGAAAAGAACTTTAAGTCGTTTAGGTAATACCTCTCCATTGTACGTTCTATACCTAGTAAGCTGAAATTTTAAGTAGTTAAGCTTTGAAATGTAGTGAGGTTACACAAGAAAAAAACTGGACTCATAGCATATACTGTATGGCTTAAGAAAAATCTTTCTGAAGAACAATATGCAAACACAATTTTATTGATTTTAGAGAACCCTATAAATTCATTAGGTTCAGACCCTAGGATAATTAGTCATATTAATGATTGTATACATGTTCAATCAAAATTTAAAATTTTACTCTGAGAGTGTTTATTAGGTGTTCAAAAAATTTTAAGTATTAAATTTGCATCTTAAATTTTTTGTCTTCACACAAAAAATGCTTCATTTTACTTTAAGGTGTCATGGAAAATAAAACATGCCAAAAGTAATGTAAATGCTTAGAATCAATGGACAATTAACAATATAGAAAATACATAGTGAAATAAGGCCCTGTTTATTCTATTGAAAAATGTATTATAATATAAGTAAAAATCTTTATGGCATTATATATATCTCTAATTCAGAAATGCAGACCATAATTTTAGGAGTAAACAATGTGAAATGTGGTTCATTATGGCTTCAGTGGAGCTCAGGGAGGCGCTTGTCATTTGTGTAAGAACTAATAAAAATGTATTCAAATAGAAAAGCTATAAGAAAATTCTTATCTGAAACTTCAGCTTCAACATAACCATTGTGATTTAAATATAAAAATTTCTATGTTAACGTGATTGATTGTGCTACAAAGTATTTTCTAAATATAACATGCATAAAGATCAATGTGTTCAATAGACAATTTTCCTTCTTGTTTCTAAAATGAATATCACTATTATATACATGATACCTATAGCTAGACCAAAGAATTAGCACAGACTGAAGAAATTAAAATATGAGTTATTTTTTAAAATTTGAAAATATCATCACACAATACATGGCATTTTATTGATGATAGGAGTAAGTGTTGTATTGATGCTGCTTAACCTCTTCGACTTGCCATTGTTCCCTGGTATTCCTCATCCTGGAGATTCAGCACTCCAACCACATCTACTATATTAATGTCTATTTTGAGCATCCTTTGTCTAAACACACAGCCCTTCTAGAAATATTTTCATCTATAATAAGTTATAAAAGTGGTGTGTCAGAGGCAGTCTAAATTAGGCAACTCTATAGGGTTTGCTTTCACAACATGACTTTATACCCTAGTATATTTATAGGCAAAATTCTATATTAAGAGCACATTAAAATGCATAGGAAAAAATTAACGTATTTATTTTATTTCATTGACCAAAGCCAGACCCCAAAAAAGTTACTTTTTCTCATGATCCTTTAGACTGATGATTTAAATCTTGAGGTATCTAAAGTTGGAGATGCTTCATGTGAACATGGCACAAAGCTACCTCATAAGCAAACATCACATGTGAAAATCTACTCTCCTGTTCTGATTAAAGAAATTCAGAAAAACACCCTGTCCATTCTGCTAGACTCACAATTCTACAATTTTGTATCACTGTGTGATAGATACATGTCCTAATATAGCTGTTCATACAATATCAGTAAGTAGAAAACTTACTATCTATGCAAAGCAAGAAAAGAAGTATGACCAAACTGTAAATGATTCAGTCCTACATAAAATGGGAAACAATATAATCACAGGAGGGAGGTGAAATGAAGGACAGCGAGGGTGAGAGAAATGTAAGGGTAAAAAACTGGGCTAGAATCAGGTATTTTAAAGAACAGGACTAAAATAAAGAGGGTCAAGAAATTATATAGAAACATATGGCAGTGGAGGAATTGGGCATAGCTACTAAAAAAATTCCAGATACCAAAGTAAGAGTCTCCCAGGTCATGACTTTAGCTGAAATACCCAAAACAGAGGAGATAGTAACTGTAGAGACCATCACCAGTAGATAAGCACAGCACCTGTTGAGTGATGGAGCCACCCAGCCATTTCAAAATTTTTAACCCATGGAAATGGCCATGTCTAATGAAAGACAGAGACAAAACAGTGAAACAGAGATTGAAGCAAAAGCCATTCAGAGACTGCTCTGCCTAGGCAGCAATTCCATCTTCAGACACCAAACCCTGACATTATTGCTGATATTAAGAAAGAAAATATTCTCAGTTGAGGAATATCGAATGGCTGAGAAATATCTGAGTAATTGCTCGACATCCTTTGCCATCAGGGAAATGCAAATCAAAACAACCCTAGAGAATATCTTTCTGAGTGAGATAACCCAGTCACAAAAGAATAGACATAATATGCAGTCACTGATAGTGGGATGCTAACCCCAGAGGCTCGCACTGCCCCAGAAACAACTCACAGACTGTATGGAAATAAAGAAAACAAAACAAAAAAAAAAAAAGTCTATACAAAAAGAAAACTTTGACTATTTCCATGTTACATTTTGTTTTACATGTACTTTATGCTCATTGTAACTATTAAGTTTTCAATGCATACTATCAAACCTTTAAAAAAATCAAGTACTGACTAAAAAATATATTCATACAGTTTTATGTAAAATTATTTTAAAATCTGAAAAAAAAGTACTGACAAAAATGTATTGTATAATTTTATGCAAACAATGCTTAAAATCTGTACATTTATCTTTGTTTTGTAAAATAAAGTTGTTAAAACAAAAGAAGCACTTGCTTATAGGAGCCAGATATATCTGTCTCCTGAGATGTTCAACCAGCACCTGATCAATTCAGATGCAGATACAGCCAACCAGAAGACTGAGGTTGGGGATATCAATACAGGAGCTAGGTTAAGAACTGAAGAGCGCAATGGTATTGCAACACCATAGGAAGAACAGTATTAACTACCTGGGCCACCCAGAGCCCCAAAGGACATGACCACCAACCAATGACTGACTATACATGAAGGGATCCATGGCTTCAGATTTATATGTAGCAGAGGATGGTCTTAACTTCCATCAATGGAAGGAAAACCCTTGGTACTGTGGAGGCATGATGCCCCTGCATAGGAAATGCTTGAGTGGTGAGGTGGAAGTGTGTGAGTGGGTCGAGAAGATCACTCATAGGAGCAAAGTGGTGAGAGGAGAGTAGTGGAGGGGTAGACCTGAAAGGGGATATCATTTGAAATTTAAATAAATAAAATATTTAATTAAAAAAAGAAAAACATTAAATGGAAAAAGAACAGTCTCATCAACAAATGGTACTGCTTGAACTGGCGGTCAGCAAGCAGAAGAATGAAAATTGATCCTTTATTTACTGTAAAAAGCTCAAGTCCAAGTGAATCAAAGACCCGTACAAAGAACCAGGTATTCCGAAACGAACAGAACAGAAAGTGCGTGAGATCTTAGAACACATAGGCACAGGGGAAATTTTCCTGAACAGAACACCAATGGCTTATGCTCTAAGATCAAGAATAAACAAATGGGACCTCATGAAATTGTAACACTTCTGTAAGGTAAAGGACACTGTCAAAACGGCAACCAACAGATTGAGAAAGGACCTTTACTAATCCCACATCTGATAAAAGGCCAGTATCTAATACATAAAATAAACTCAATAAGTTAGACTCTACAGAATCAAATATTCATACTAAAAAGACTGTACAGAACTAAACAAAGAATTCTCAAATAAGAAATTTCAAATGGCTGAAGAGTACCTGAAGAAATGTTCAAGATTCTTAGTTATCAGGAAAATTAAATAATAAATAACCCTGAAGTTTGAGGCTTCAGTGGTGGTCAAGAAACAGGTCCATTGTGATGTAACTAGAATGAGGCTCATGCCTTGTGACACAGTGGCTCATGCCTTGCCTCTCCTTATATCTAGTGACTTTCAAAAATTATTTTTGTAATTGTTGAACTATAAATCTTATAAAGAATAACATTTCACAACCATATACATGTACATGAAACATATTTTATAAGCAATAGGATTTAGATATAGATAAATCAATAGACAGACAGAGTGATGGCTACACTGTTGATGGTATTTTCCCTCCCTGTTCATGCACTTAGATTATTGAAACTTATATTATGTGAATATTACTCTGCCCCAAATATATGGTAGATAATTTAAAGAATATGTGGAGAGAAATCAGTTTTTTATGTAGAAAACATTTAAGACCCATTAGAATCCAAGAGTCAAGAGGAACAGCAGCCAATGGTTATCATTACACAAATCAAGCAATAAAGATATTTTACAAAACAATCCAAACTCATTTTTAGATATTCAAACATTTAAAAGTAAATGAACATGCTTGGAAAAATGATTTCCTTCTAACTGAATGAACATTTAACTATTTGAAACTTTTCATAAACATACCATATATAGAAGCCAAAACAATGTGTAGAAAACATGAGAGTTTTTAGATTTTAAGATGAAATCTGACAAGTTCATGAAAAAAGTTTGTGTTCATTTTGAGTTTCAGTCTTTCAGTCAATTAACGGTGAATGAGAATATGCATAATTTTTCTCTTTATCCCAATGTCTTTCTACTAACTTCCTTACTACATGAACTTAACTAAAAGATTAAGAAAAATCTTATGTCTTCAAGCATTATTTCTCTATTAGCAATTATAAATTTGAATGTAATTTACTTTTCAACGCTTTCAGAATCAAGTTATTACTCTTTTTTTAAACAACTTTATTTTACAAAACAAAGATAAATGTACAAATTTTAAACATTTTTTGCTTAAAATTATACATTTTTGTCAGTAATGTTTTTTCAGACATTGAAATAATTCTTACATAAAACCATTTTTTTTTTCCAATGGCTTGACAGTATGCATTGAAAACCTAATAGTTACAATAAGCGTAAAGTACATGTAAAACAAAACAGAAAATGGAAATAGTCAAAGTCTTCTTGTTTTTAAATATATGTATATATATATATATATATATATATATATATTGGTTTTCTTTATTTCTTGGACTTCATACACTCTGTGAGTTGTTTCTGGGGGAGTGCAAGCCTCTGGGGTTAGCATCCCACTATCAGTGACTGCATATTATGTCTGTTCTTTTGTGACTGGGTTATGCCACTCAGGATGATATTCTCTAGATGCAGCCATTTTCTTAAGAATTTGGTTAAGTCATTGTTTCTGGTGGCTGAGTAGTATTCCATTGTGTATATGTACCACAATTTTTGTATCCATTCATCTTCTGAAGGACATCTGGGTTCCTTCCAGCTTCTGGCTATTATAAATAGAGCTGCTATGAACATTGTGGTGCATATATCTTTGTTGTGTATTGAAGTGTCTCTGGGGTATATGTCCAGAAGTGGAATAGCTGGGTCTTCAGGTAGTACTATATCCAATTTTCTGAGGTATCGCCAGACAGACTTCCAGAGTGATTGTATTAGCTTGCAATCCCACCAACAGTGAAGAAGTGTTCCTATTTCTCCGCAGCCTCGCCAGCATCTGCTGTCATCTGAGTTTTGGATCTTGGCCAATCTGACTGGTGTGAGGTGGTATCTCAGGGTTGTTTTGATTTGCATTTCCCTGATGACTAAGGATGTCGAGCACTTCCTCAGGTGTTTCTCGGCCATTCGGTGTTCCTCAACTGAAAACGTTTTGTTTAGTTCTGTACCCCATTTTCTAATAGGGTTATTTGATTCTCTGGTGTCTAGCTTTTTGAGTTCCTTGTACACCTTGGATATTAGTTATTACTCTTAAACAATGTGAAGTATAGTGAGAATATTTACTCTATGGGAAGTTCTGTAAGCTCTGTAAATAGAGTTATGCACCTATTCAGAACATAATTCAAGGATGGAGTTCTGTGAAAATTCTAAATGCTTTTGAGAAACTCCAAGATTACAAGACATAAACCATGTAGCCTCCATTTCTTCAAGTATAAAATTGTTCTTTGAACATGTTTTGTGGTCTTTCAAGGGGAAGTCTATAGGTATTATTTCAGCTGTTATTTTTAAATTAATTTTCATTGAATACTTTTTGCATTTACATTTCAAATGTAAATATTTCCCCTCAGTTTCATAACCCTGCCATTCCACTTACTTCACTAAGTGTTGCTTCATGTGGTAACCACTCTCTCTACCTCAGTACATTTGCATCCCCTACACTCTGAAAACTCACCTTCAGTAAATCAAATGCCTCTTCTCCCATTAATGTCAGACAATGCCATCCTCTGCTACATATGCACCTGGAACCATGGGTCTCTCCTTGTGTGCTCAATGGTTTGTGTTTTAGGCTCTGGGAGTTTTCGAGTGTTTGGATGGTTGATAATGTTGTTCTTTCCATATGTTTGAAAACCCCTTCAGCTGCTTCAGTTCTTTCTCTAGCTTTTTTTGGTGTCCCAATGTTCAGTCTGATGGTTAACTTCTAGCATCCTCAACTGTTTCTGTATGTCTCTGGCAGAGCCACTAAGGAGGCATCCATATCTGGCTTCTGCCATTAAGCACTACTTGGCATCAGCAATAGTGCTTGAATTTGGTGGCCACATATAGGGTGGATTCCCTGGGGAGGCAATCACTGAAGAATGATATTTTTCTTTAATCCCTGCATCTTTATTTGCCCCTGTATTTCTTCCTGTGAGTGATTTTGTTCTTCCTGCTAAGGACTGAGGCATCCACATTCTGTCCTTCTTTTTCTTGAGCTTCATAAAGTCTGGGAATTGTGAGTGCATACTAAGTGTGTTCTTTTGTGACTGGCTTACCTCACTCAGGATAATAGCTTCTGGTTCTATCCATTTGCTTCTGTATTTCAAAAATTTGGCTGTTTTCATTAATATATTCTGTGGAAATACATGTTCCTGCCATGTGTGGCTTGTCCTTGTAACTGAACACCTTGTTCTTTGACTCCTTTTGTTTTTCTTTCTCTCCTCTGCCTCTTGGTTACCCCCCCCACACACACACACATCCTTGCACTTCAAGTTATTGTGAGGTTAGATGCTTTATATCCCATTAAAGTCAGCCAAATAGACCAGCTAGACCACCTCCCACACATAGGTAACAGCTTCTAATATAGTGCCCATTCTAGTTGTTTGGACTTACAAAAAGAGCAAGATGCCCACCTACTACATAGTGCTTGTTTACTACTTATGTCCAGCTCAAGTATGTTATTTCTTTGGAGGACCAGGGAGATAGAATTCTGAGAGCCCCAAGGGTCCAGTTTAGTTGACACTGTAAAGTTCCTATCCTGTTTGGGGCATTAAATCTTTCCTATACTTCCATAAGAGCCACCAAGCCAAGCTTCCACTGTTAACTGTAGGTGTCTACCTGCATGAATCAGCTGCTTGTTAGAACCTCTTACAGGACATATAGTTCCTATCCGGAAGCAAAAAAAGGGTATCTAATAGTGTTAGGGATTAGAGCCTCAGGTTGAGTTGGTTATTGGTTGTCCGCTCCCTTAGTTTCTGCTCAATTTATCATACCTGCATTTCCTGTAGATAGGATAAATTTTGGGTTGAAAGATTTGTGGGTGGATTATTGTATAAAGTTCCACTGGTGTTTCTGCCTGGCTATAGGAGGCGGCCTCTTCAGGTTGCATATCCCCAAATGTAGTGAGTCACAGCTAATGTCATAGTCTTTGATTCTTTGCTTCTCTCCTTGTTTCAGGTCTCTCTTTTGTCCTGCAGAAACCTGCTATCTTTTTACCCTTGTCAGTTGCAAATACCTACTCATGTTAATGGCCATCTAGCAACATCTATTGACCTTCCCTTACCTGTACATAAACCCTATATTCTCCCTCACCATCACCATCCCTCTCAGTTTCCTCCCTCTATCTGCCCCTGTTATGACTCTCTTATCCTCCCTTCTAAGGGAGATCAACACTTGAGATTTCCTTCTTGTTTAACTTCCTTGTGTCTTTGAAGTGTAACATGGTATAGTTAATCTATCCATTTATAAGTGAGACCATGCTATGCATGTTTTTTTGGCACTGGGTTACCTCACTCAGGATAATATTCTCAAGTTGTAGCCATTTGTATGCATATTTCATGATATCCATTTATTTATAGCTGGATAATATTTCATTGTGTAGATGTACATATTTTCTGTTTGTTTTCATATTTTATTTCATTTATCTATTCTTCTGTTCAGGAGAATGTAGATTTATCTCAGTTTCTGGCTATTACAATTAAAGCTGCTATGAATGCATTTAAGCAAGTATCTTTCTGGAATGTTGGAGCAACATTTGGCTATATGCCCAGGAGTAGTATAGCTGGATTTTGAGATATAACTATACCTAGGTTTCTGAGAAAACTTCTATGTTGACATGTACAGTGGTAATACCAGTTTATACTCTTAACAATGAAGAAGTACTCTCCTTGCTCCTCCTTTCCTTCTGCATGTTCTTTATTTTGAGTTTTTCATCTTTTATTTGTGACAGAGGTAAGATTGAACCTCATAGTTGTTTTGATTTGCTTTTCCTTAATGATGCTTTAAGTACTTCTCAGACACTGAAGTGTGCTCTGCTGAGAATTCCCTCCTTTGTTCTATAGCACATTTTTAAATTGGGTTTTTTGGATTGTTGGTATTTAAATTTTTGATACAGCACCCTGTTTAAGTGATGGGGCCATCTACCAATCTCAAACTTTTAAACAGTGGAAATGGCCATGTCCAAGGGAAGACAGGGACAACAATGTAGAACAGAGACTGATGCAAAAGCCATCCAGAGACTGATCTACCTAATAATCTATTCCATCTTTAGACACCAAACCCTGACATTATTGCTGATCCATGAAGCACTTGCTTACATGAGTCAGATATGTCTCTTCCCTGAGAAGTACAACCAGCATCTGATCAACTCAGTTGCACATACAGCCAATCATCAGACTGACTAGGGGACCCCAATAGAGGAGCTAGGGTAAGAACTGAAAGCTGAATGAAATTGAAACCCCATAGAAAGAAGAGTATCAACTACCTGGACCACCCCAAACCCCCAAGGACCACCAAACAAAGTGTATACATGGCGGCATTTATGGCTTTCGATTCTTATGTAGCAGAAGATGGTCTTATCTTGCATCAATGGGAGGATAGGCCCTTTGTCCTGTGGAGGCTTGAAGCCCCAGCATAGAAGATGCTAGAGTGGTGAGGTGGAAGTATGTGAGTGGGTGGAGAAGATCACTCATAGAAGCAAAGGGGAGTGATGTGAGGGGAGTTGTGGAGGTTAAACAGGAAGGGAATATTGTTTGAACTCTAAATTAATAAAACGATTATTTGAAAAAAACTAAGAAAGAAAAAGATACTCAGAATTATGTATATGAGAAATGAAAATTCAAATTCAGTAGTTTGCTTTCAGAAGGAAGGATCAAAAAGACAAAAACAATTGCCTTGCATAATGGGAAGAATATTAGTAAGATACATGAGGATTGTACATTACTTAGAAAACTGCTAAGACATTGTTAGTTCCTCTTTCAAACATCTCTTTGTCTGTAAACAAAGGGAGCTGGCTTCAAACGTGAGGATTAATATTGATCGTTAATGACTTTTATTTAGAACTATCTATGTCAACCATTCTTGGCTAAAATCAGGGCATATTTAATGTCATTAGTTTCTGTCTATGCTTACATAACTAATGTGAGTTAACTTACACTATAACAGGGCTGTGCTATTTCGTAGGCATGGTTTCAATGTATAAACAGAAGATGCTCATTTAATATGAACTTTCATCTTTTTCTGCTTCCAATCAGGTGACGACTTCACTAGCTACAACCTGACAACAGAAGTGCCATATGATGAGGCCCTGAGTCTTTGATTTGAATTATTCCTAATACAAATAATACCTAGAGTACTTTCTCACAGAAATAGAAATAAAATTTATTTTTAAAGGGCTGCTACAATTTGTAGGAGTGAGTCTTATTTTATTGTACTACTAAGTAGTTATTTTGTAGCCATTTGAACTGTTACATGAGAACCCAAAAGCATTTGCTCAGGTAAATCCCAACTTTCATTTATTGAGCACTGCTCAGAATGTCAATTTGATTCTAGTTTTAAAGAAAAAAAAAGAATAATGTGTTTCTAGTGGGTCTGTCAGTTGAATGTAGGGCCCAGAGTAACAGAGGTAGAGGAGAATACTGAAAAATGCATAAGGGAAATGCAGATCAAAACAACCTTGAGATTCCACCAGTCAGAATAGCTAAGACCAAAAACTCAGGTGACAGAAGATTCTGGCAAATATTCTGAGTAAGAGGAACACTCCTCCATTGTTGGTTATATTGCAAGCTGGTAAAACCACTCTGGAAATCAGTCTGCCAGTTCCTCAGAATTTGGACATAATACTAACTGAGGACCCAGCTATATCACTACTGGGCACATGCCCAAAACATGCTCCAACATATATTAAAAAATACATGTCCCACCATGTTCATAGCAGCCTTATTAAAACTAGACAGAAGGTGGAAAGAACCTAGATATCTGTGAAAAGGAATGGATACAGAAATTGTGGTACATTAACATAATAGTGTACTATTCAACTATCATAGCAATGTTTCAAGAAATTTCTAGGCAAATGGATACAACTAAAACCTATTGTCCTGAGTGAGGTAACCCAGCAACAAAAGAACACATATGGCATGCAACCATGGATAAGTGGATAGTAGCCCAAAATCTGAGAATAGCCAAGATACAATCCATATACTGCATGAAGCTCAAAATGAAGAGAGAACAGAATTTGGATGCCTACATTTTTTTTATAAGGGAGAACAAAAATACATATGGGAGAAACAAAAAGACAAATAAAAGAGCAGAGATTAAAAAAAAAGTTATTTCAGAGACTTCACCACATCTGCAGCCACCAAACCCAAGCACTATTCCTGATGCCAAAAGTTATTTCTGGCATGAGAAAAATATGGATGCCTCCTGAGAAGCTCTACCAGAGTCATGATGATACAGTTGAGGATGCTTTCAGCTAACCATCAGACTAAACACTGGGACCCCAATGAAGGACCTAGAGAAACAATTGAAATAATGTGAAAACACCATGAGAAGAACAACATTATCAACCAACCAAACCCCCAATAGCCTCTAGAGACTAAAACACCAACCAGTGAGTACAAATGAAGAGACCCGTGGCTCTACTTGCATATGTAGCAGAAAATGTCATTGTCTGGCATCAGTGCAAGAAGAGGCCTTTGGTCCAGTGAAGGTTTGTCTGCCCAGGGTAGGAGAATGCCAAGGTTGAGGTGGAACAAGGTTGTTGGGAGAGGGAGCACCTTCATAAAAACAAGGGGGTAAAGGTTATGAGATAGTGGAGAAAGGGCATAACATTTGAAATGTAAATACAGAGAATATCCAATCAAAATGCCATTTTCCAAAGACTACAAAAAATCTAGAATCAGACACATTGGTGTTTAACTAATAAAATAATTTAATAACATTTATTAAAATAATTAAGAATATGTTATATACAATATAAAATGTATACAGTTAGTATACATTTGATTTGTAAGAAATAATATGGTTAAATATAATACTACAGTTATTTCTTGTAGTAATTACTTCTGCTTGGCTAAAGAGAATGTAGAAGGAGTCATTGAAATAAAATGACCAGAACCTTCTTCATTCAGAAAATTCTTTTGTGAAAAGATATATGTTGAATTTGTTCAGTTATGCCCTCCTAAGTGAAACATAAAATGTCATCTTTAGACAGTCTCAAATCAAATATTGACCCTACATCAGATATGATTAGTTTCTCCTTATCTTCTCTTAATTCTGCACAAAGAGTTAATTCAGTTAACAATATATACAATTTTGAATGGTGTTACCTGCTCAAACAAGTGTGTTTTAGCCTCTTTATTATTGACATATGTGTCCTAATGATCCTGTGCAACTTAATATTTATACCAATGTCTATGCATTTGTCCAGATAATGTCTCAAATGAAATTAAGTGTTTTTGCACAAGGAGAGCAAATGTTTCTTGCACATGGTTTAATCTCATAGTTTGTTTCATGGGTTTTTCAGTCAAATAAGTGTTTTTAAGTTATCTTTTCAAAAATAATTTTATGTCAAACACAAACTAGATGACTTATGGATGAGAAGAAAGGTAAGGAATGTAAAAGGTAATGTTCTAGAATTCTTATGAGTGTAAATTTGTGAGTCTCTTTTTTTATAGAAACAAATATGTATATGAATGTTTACTTGGATTTATATATAAGTATATATGCATATATTCACATATAATTTAATTAGAGTGTTGTTTAAAATTCTTGTTCCATGATCTTATATCATAATGTGCACCAACGATGTTCTGATATTTACAAATTTATTAAAATCAAAGAATAATATCATATTCCTCTCATATCATGACTAATTAAAACTTCTCTTAACTGTAGAACTTTCCTCTTGAGGACCAGTAGAAGAAATCTTCAACTCCTCACTGTTAGCATCTAAAAAGATTTTCTCGCTGTTTCCTTCTATGTCTTCTTTCTTATTTAGTGGTTTTCCAGGAGAATTTATTGACAGTATGCTTTCCTGGCCTCGAAGCATTTCTTCACTGTGATCAATCATCATTTGTATAAGTGTCATCTGTAACACCACAAGGCAAATACAAGATGTCACTGTCATTTTTCATATTTGCCAAATTTAAGTCAATTATTAATTGAAATAAAAAAGGATAAAAACATAATAGCAGTTACTAGCAGATCTGAACCTGTGAAACTACATTTCTGTCTGACTAAGGGACTCTAAGTTCTTTACCAGTTCCTTACCCTAGCTAAAATTTCATACATGCTGCAGTGAATGGAAAAACTACTAAAGGTAAGTATCTTTCAGAACTGATTTCTGCCAGAAGATCTGTGAGTAAATCAAAGTAATGACTTCAAAGTTTTCTCAAATTTTGGATATTTTGCAGCATCGTGAACAGGAGGTGGAGTTTCATTGGGATGGTTTGAATGAGATGTCTGACTAATTATGGGTATAGAAATACATGATATCCCTTTTGTGACATTTTTGGGTGCTTTACGTGGCTTGGATTTTCTGGAGGAATCATGTCATTAGCTATTATTTAGGCTGACAGAAGCCAGGTGCCATTTGCGGTGGACTCTCTGTGGTTAATGTTTGCTGCTGCTACTAAGAGCCACCAGGTTTCTGCTTCTTGTTTGGTTGTCCTTTCTTCATGCAGCCGTGCTCCTCTGTCATGACCTTGAAGGACTGTAATCCCTCTACATCTCAAAATTCCAAGTATACTTTTCCTTCTGTTAGTTTCCTTGGTTCTGGTGTTGATTTAAAGCAATAGAAAAAAGACTAAAGGAAGAAGTTGATATGAAGAGGGATCTTAGTTGGTAAAATGCCTCCACAAGATTGGTCTAGTGTGGACAGAAGTCTAAGGTATATTGTCTTAACAATGGATATTTAGGGCACATATCTCCATTTTGGTTCCACACTTTAGCTATAAGTCAGACAAAGAAAGATATGAGGTGAAAAACAGGAGACACCATTTCTATTCAGCATCTGCTTCTGTTCTTGCCTCCAGGTTCCTGCCCTTCTTTGTTTTGGGTCATGACATTTTTAGTAGTTAACTGTTAAGAGGAAATCAATCATGATGTTAATCAAGTCTTCCAAAATCTGCTTTTAGAAAGTGTTTTGACACTGAAATAGTAGCTATTGTTCAATATATCATATACTGTTTATATATATATATATATATATATATATATATATATATATATATATATATATATATATATATAATGCATTTTTCTATGACCAGCAGTGAAGTTAGTTGAATATTTTATAATTATATTACAATCTCCACTATGAAGCACAACTATCATGTGCCCCAAAATAGAGCTACAATGAAAAAAAAACACTATGTAACTGGGATTTTTTTCAGTTTCACTGTAGTCTTCATGGACTACCAATAAACACTCAGCATATCATCTGCTAGAACAGCATTTATGTCTGAAAATAAAGGAATAACCAACGTGAAATTATTCGCTCACTTCTAACACCATTAACACTCTCCCTTCACCTTTGTTTCTGAAACAGATTAATGCATCTCTCACTCCAGAAGAATTCAAGCCTAGCCTGTCCTTTATATCAGTGATATTTCTGAGGCATTCCCAATTCATGGATGGATCATAAGGACTTTGTATCTATGGAAAATAATCAGATTCCCTTACCTTTTTATACAGTTCAAGCCCAAATAAGTTCTTAGAAGTCAGATCCTACAGAAATTAGGGCCTATGTGGATAGATACGGTGAATGTGTTTAATTGATTCAACAGAGAGTTTTTAATTTTTGAGAGCACATGCATAAGAAGTTTCAGCACAATGTAGTTCTCTTTTGGCATCTTCATGAAAATGTTACATAAAAACAAAAAAAAATATTGCTATTCATTTTCTTGCAAATAATGTTACTTATAAATATGTAAATAAAAAGAAATTGTGAGTTAAATGTTTTGTAGACCAACTGACAGTATAATCAGAATTCAAAACATGTAAAAATTTATAGGTAAAGTATTACCTGAAATATATTCTGCAAACTACTCATATCATAGAATTCTTGGAAATTGTTAAAAATTCAGTATAAATTTCTGTGTACTATAAGTATGACTACTAAATACAGAACCCAGAGCAAGGTGTCAGGTTCCCTAGAATTAGAATGAATAAAGAGTGTTATAGGCCGTGTGTTCTTTGTATGGAAACAGCCAGTGTTGCTAAACATTGAACTATCTTTAAAGCCACAGTGGGGAGACTTTTAATCTCTATTGCATTGTGAATCCATGTGCCACTCTGTAACACTCTAGAACATAAGGGGCAGAAACAACACTAGTGACCTTCCAGACTGTAGAACAAAGGCTTCTGCAATCAGCAAGCAGAGATGCTGGGTTCCTGGATGCAATAAAACCAAACTTCTGTTACCTAAGAAATCATTCTGTGGACTGTCCTACAGGAATATGATTCAAAGAAATGACCCAGACATCTCTAGGTAGTTATAGTTGAGAATGACAAACTCAGAAATAGCTTCATGCTCTAAGCAATGACATTTATTTAACATATGAAATACTCATAATACCATGTAAATAATATTAGAATACATGTAACACATAAGTATTATACACACATAGATCCTACAGTTTGTCTCATACATGCACTCAAGCCGATACTCTTGGATGACCTGCACATAACTGTGTAGCATAGGCTATCATCCCAATCATGACAGCTATAATATATAAGACTCTCAGGTGGAAAGATTTCAACACTCTTGCTTGAGAAATGTACCTGTCATAAGGTGAATATTCGTGACTGAGCAAATGATATGCCTTGGCATGTGATATCATTCCAGTTTATAATCCCGGAAATACAATCCTATGTACTTTTAAAATACATTGCTTCTACCTTTGTGCAGTTCCCCAGGTGCTTCATGGATCATTACCTTTGAATAGTAGACATTTGTCCAGCAAGTGATGCTTCATTGGTAACACTAAGCCAATTTTCATATAAGTTTGAAGTTAACAGGCTTCCTTGTATGTTTATAATAAAATCCTTTTTCAAAGAAAAAAAACAAGTAAGGTCATGTTCAATGTACATTTGTAGAAAGTATCTGAGAAATATTCATGTTTAAAAGTAGAAATTTAGGCCAGTGACACTAAAGTTGTGTGTCACAATCGTGTTTGGAGTCACATATTGCGTATCCTGCATGTTTAGATAATTTTTACATTTTTCATTGTAATACATAACAGAAGCAAAACCTCAGTTATGAAATAACAACAAAATGATGTCATGGTTAGGGATAACCACAGTGTGATGAACTATACTAATATCACAGGAATAGGAAGGCTAAAATCACTGGTTGAGACCCTCCTTCTTTTACAAATTCCCAACATGTCACCTACCCAATATATTGGCTCAAAAGTAGAACCTAGATCAGGAATTTACGTGTCATCACCTAAGACAAGGATAAAGGAGTAAGGGTTCTGGCTGCAATATCAATTAAATAATTCTTCTGTCTGTTAAAATTCCCTTCCCTGCCTTATAGACTATACTACTTTTACTGGCTGGTTTTGTGTCAACTTGACACAAGCTGGAGTTAATCACAGAGAAAGAAGCCTAAGTTTGGAAAAAATTCCTCCATAAAATCCATCTGTAAGGCATTTTCTCAACTAGTGATCAAGAGGGAAGGACATAGCCCATTGTGGGTAGTGCCATGCCTGGGCTGGTAGTCCAAAGTTCTATGAGAAAGCAACCTGAGCAAGCCAGGGGAAGCTAGCCAGAAAGTTACATCACTTCATGGCCTCTGCATCGACTTCTGCTTCCTGACCTGCTTGAGTTCCAGCCCTGACTTTCTCTGGTGAAAAACATTGATTGGAAGTTGAATAAATGCTTCCCTCTCCAACTTATTTCTTGGTCATGATATTTTGTGCAGGAATGGAAACCCTAAGACACTACTATCCACAATCAGAGAATTGAACTCTACAGCCTGAAGCTTTGTCTATCCCCAAGGATGCCTGTTCCTATCTGGGACATCCAGAGAGGATGGACATCATAACTGCTATCACAGGTTTCACCTAGAAGCTAACTAAAACAGATAAAGAGACCCACACCAAACATTGTATGGAGCTCAAGAACTCTTATGGAAATGTTAAGAAAAGGATTCAGGGTCCTATAGGAGATAGGGACTCCAAAGCACAACCCAGAGTAAACTAAACTGACCAATGGGAGCTATTAAGGAATGAAAACCAACCAGAAATCATATAGAAGGTGCAACATGAACTTCGGCACCGAGAACTCAAATGTGAAGATGAATCTCCATGTGGGTCACCAAGCATGTGGCGCAGGGGCTATCCCTAAACCTGTAGACTATTGGTGGAAACCTTTCAGCAACTGACCTCAGTAGGAGAAGATGTGCTAAACAAGAAGAAAGCTGGTAAATCAGGGTGCTAGGATAACCAGAAGACCCTGACCTGCTCAGAGAAGAAGGGATTAGACTCTCTATTGATGAAGATGATAGGGCAGAATTAAAGTTTTAAAATGAATAAATTAAAAAAATAAAAATAAAAAATAAATAAGTAAATAATGGAAATAATAAAATAATTAATAATAAAATTAATTAGAAATTATTAAAAATGAAAAACAAAGTATGATTCCTCACAATAAGCAACCATAAGAAAATTGCAGGGTCAGTAAATAACTCATTCTGCTTTTATATTTTGACAAATCTGTACATTTTATCACAATGAATAAGGCTGTAACATACATGGACACCTCTGCTTACAGACACTGCTGTATAGTGGTGGAATTTCATACCTGATTATCCTGTTTAATGTGTAAGGTCTCACATTTTTACATACATTTTTTAAAATTTCTAAATATTTAACTATTTATGGTTATTATAAGCAAAAGCTTGATTGAAGAATAGAAAACTATCCATGTTCATGAAATACAACAATAAATTTTGTATTAAATTAGGTAAAGATACCAAAGATACGGAATCAGTAAAATAGAAGATTCCCAGGATTTCCAGTTCCTTTAAAGTTCTATGCATACACATGGAAACCTTCAGTTACTGATCTTTACTTTCATCCTCATGATGTGATTCCAGGTTTCTGGCAATGAAAGTCAGATGTACTTTGCAAGCTCAACATCTGGGGAGGTATCATTTGGTACCTTTGCCTAATATTATCAAGCATGTTTACTCTCAGAACAATTGTTTTGTCTTCTAGTCTGTGTCCATAGCCCTACAGTCTGCTGAGACGCAAATTCATGTCATGGTCCAAATAAAAATAAAACAATATTTCCTCCATAGTCAGTGCTGCTCACTAGTAAGTTGAGTGTGGTAAACTATTTAGAAGTAGGTTCAGATAAGTTTTTATTAGTTCACATGGGGTGAGGATGGAAATATATAGCAAAACTGAAATTTCTAGCTTATGTTTTGGAAAAAAAGAAAACAATTTCACATTTCTACTGGATAGAGGGCAACAGCCACCACTTTCATGACCTATCATAGGTCTGTGTTACACCAGCTCTTTTGTACTGTTTTTATTTATGAGGAGTATTTTTGGTAATTATGATTTAAGTCATGCATTTTTTTAAAACACAATTTTAGCGCTATTATTACTTTTTAGGCTATTGATTCACATGGTATGGTCAGGGGCGAAACCAGTGTGAACATTTGTAAGGCCAAACCAGATTCATGTGTTATACAAGGAAGGTAACTTTCAATGGAGAGGGTTCACCTATGACCTGTGACAAATGGTGGAGCTTCTCAGTTTTTTGCCTACCATTCCTTTTTTTTTTCATTTCATTGTATATTCTCTGAATTTACATTTCAAATGTGATCTCTTCCTTCCACCTACAATTGCCTACTTCACTCTACTAATTTTATGAATGGTCACCCTATCCACCTCAGTGCCCTGGCATTCCCCTATGCTGTAAAAATACTCCATTAAAAAAACAAAGGCCTCTTCTCCAATTGATGCCCGACACTGCTATCATCTGCTACATATGCAACTGGATCTATGTGTCTCTCCATGTGTGCTCAACACTACCATGCCTCTTATCTGGTGGCCATGAGTCCATAGTTCAAGGAAACTGTCACCATTATGTGCATACATGCTTTCTTTCTAGGGGCATGCTGAATGTTTGTGATGCACAACCCTTCCTTACCATTAGAAATGATCCTATGGTGAGTACACTTTCTTCTTGACAGTTAATCTCTTGTTCAGTGAGAATCTTACTTCTCAGGCACCAGTGTGATCTTCCCGATAGGAGCCTGAAGATTTGGTCTGAATTTTGACCCTTTTTCTCAATAATTGAAAGCATATACTATGTGGATTAAAAACAAACATCTATTATTACAGATCAAAACATGTGAAGCACAGATATGTATTTTATTGTGAACCAGAGCCATGTCAATTTTGGATGCAGAGCTACAACTGAGAGAAACGAAGACATTTAGCTATTTTTTCTTTTTAGCTTCAGAATATATTTTCACTCATAATTGAATTTCCCAATTTGAAACATAAAGTTTTTCTTAGACTCATATGATCCTCAGGACTGAATCACACTTCTATTCCCCAAAGAATTTTTGTGAATGGTCTTCTCTTACTTTTTCTTTTATACAATGAATATCTTTCTTATTCATGACATTTTAAGTTGCTGTTGAGATATTTTTCTTTCAGAGATCAAATCACTACTTTACCTCCAATCTGTCCTGACCTCCACACTTTTGTGTTTTCAAGAAAGATTTTTTTCACCATATTTCTTGGAGTTTTATTTCCTTTTTCTAGACTTATTTTTGAATATCTTTTTCTAAAAATCCAATTACATTTATGAACCTAAGTGAATTTCAATGATTCTTTCACAGTTTCAAACTGGAAAAATAATGACCACATACAGATTTTCTTCATATTTTTTTTTATATTTTCAATTTATTACATGATTTTAATTATTGTCAACAGAAAATTATGCTCTAAAATACATTGGGAACTGATATTAATTCTCATGTCTGACATGATAAACTTGTTCACATGCCGAATAAATTCCTGGCACTGATGTTTTTTCTAAAAGAGATGCTGGAGAGTAAAAGTATTTATCTAGTGGACATATAGTAGCTTATGTAAAGTTTACTAAGCCATAGTAGGTCAAATTTACATATATATAATTTACTATTTCAAAAGATTAATATAGAGAAAAGAACAACAAATATATCTAATTCATTGGCAATAACAAATAAATGTCTATAGATATTTTTAATTATAAGATTGAGTAAATTTATGTGCACTGTGTTTAAGGTTGATATTTAGAGTCATAACTCAGCAAAAAATAGATAATTGGGGAGTCAGTGGGGGCACTTCAATAAATCCATTATGCCCAAGAAGCTGGTTATTTGGATCCATGATGAAACCAGTGCAAAAATGAGAATACTGTTGAGACAAAAACCCAGGTGACAGCAGATTCTGGTGAGGATGTGGAGAAAGAGCAACATTCCTCAATTGTTGATTAGATTGCAAGCTGGTGCAACCACTCTGGAAATCAGTTTGGCAGTTCCTCAGAAAATTGAACATAGCACTACTTGAGGACCCAAATATATCACTTCTGGGCATATAACAATACGATGCTCCAACATATAACAAGGACATATGCTCCACCATGTTTACATTTTCATTTAAGTAGATGACTCAAAACTTTGTTGGGATTTATTTCTACTTTCAAATAACATTACCCTCATGAACAGGTTATCTACAATGTCATCAGTTTGATGACATAATTTACTTAAAACAAAGCTTCCCAGAAATTAGGTGATGTAGGTCAGCTGTAGAAACCCAAAATGAAACTCACCAGTATCAGAGCGGGCAGAATTCCACCTTTGTAGGCACTAGAGGGAAAATCATTAAAGAGTTGTTTATTCGGTGGTGCTGGTGGATTTTTAAAAGGTGCTGCCTGGGATGTATGTGCATTACCTTTACATTTATCAAAATCTAAGAAAGAAGGGAAATCAGTCTCTGTTATAATAGAAATCACTTAGCATCTGCATGCCATTAATGTTTTATAGCCTGCATGACTTATGCATCACCACAAACACACAGAAAATGACTATTCAAAATTTTAACTTTTATATTAATTACATTTCTTCATAAGGCACTTGATATCTAGCTGTATATGGCCCATAATTCTGGTATAATCCGTAAACTCTTCTATCAGCCTTGAAACCTATGCATATAGTTATTATAGCCAGGAAATAATACAGTACCAATTATTTAGTCTCCTGCATGAATTTTTCTGCAAGACCTTGAGCAACTGTCAATTAACTGCAGACTCTGCACTTCATAACACACTCCCCTCACTGCACTGCTATTAGAACCCTCGGCTCTCCAGCCCTGAGCTGAAAGCTCAAACCTGAGATCACAGTGTCTACGGCTTCCATATGGCTACTTTTTAAACCTTATGACTTGCAAAAAGTAAACTATGGTGGCACATGATTTTATTCCCGGATCTTATAAGCAGAGCCAAGAGGATCTCTGTGAGTTTGAGGTCAGCCTCTTCTACAAAGGAAGTTTCAGGACAGCCAGAACTCTTACATAGAGAAAACACAATTTGGTATTAAATTGCTATTCTGTGTATTATACAAATCTAAATTAGTACTCAGTATATCAATGTAAGTTTGTTATCCTTAATTTTCAATTGATTTCATTTCTGGGATTTACCTCTTACATAATCTCAGGGCCAGTGGAATGTGGTTCCAAAATTTGGAGGCAATTTCTCATAATGAAATACCATATGAACATGTGAAGTTTCCTTCACATAGTCAGCTAAATTGTTTATTGTTGTTGCTTCGAATTCATATTCTCAGTGGCAAATGATTCTAACCTTGAAGTTATTGTAGTAGAACAAGTATGCACACCTGTAATGCCTCCATTGGGAGGAGGAGCTGCAGGAGTTCTCAGCACTTCATCATAGCCAGGGCTGCAGCTGCTGAGTCCATGTTCTCTTTCCCTTATGTTCCAGATCTTAGTTGGAGTATCCTGGGAACATGAGGGCTGCACTCTACTTGGGTAAAATTGTCATGTTTCAGAATGAACTGAAACCACATCCTCTGCAAATACTTTTGGAGAATTTTTGATAAAAAAAATGCACCAGAGGAATCTGTGAAAAACGGGGAAAAACAGAGGGTTTCTGTCATTTTGCATGGGTTCAATTCACATTTACTTATAAGTCTTGGCGGCTAATAATATGTAGTGCAAAACAGTGAAAAAATGTCAATGTTTATAAATTTACAGAGGAAGTTTTTGTTAGATGTTTCTGAAATCAGATTTTCAAGTGGAATCATCACACTGCAATTCTAAAGAAGAGGATGGTGTCCGGTTTTCAAATTATGATGGCTAGTAAGGGGTACACACTGTCTACCTGAGCAACTGTGGTCGCCTGTGACACATTCATGGCTATGCATATTTCTAAGGATGCTATTAGAGAGTCTCAACTGAAGAAGAAAGATGAACTCTGAAGTGGGTACCATCCTACTGAATGTTCCCATGGCCTGACTAAAAAGCAGGAGACAGGTAAACCCTTCTGTGTAGTAACATTCATATGTCTCTGATGGCTCAGTGCAGATGCAGAGGTAACAGTTTGACTCTCAGGTTTATTATGTTGTGAGGTATTTGAAAAAATGCCTATTTGAAGAAAGTAGATAGTTATGGATCTTCAATTTCATGTTCTTTGGGATGCTTTGTTTTTCTTCTGACATTTGATTGTATACAGTATGAGGAATATTTTTTCTCTCAGTTTGACTGTCCTCCAATATACAGAATACAAGTCCAAGGGCAGTTGGTAAATTCCTAACAAATCAGAAACTCAAATACTGAGAGTCCAAATAACCATTTGATCTCAACACCATGTAAGTTTCAGTGTTTTATTATAGCATTTGAAAAACAGCTACAACAGAAAAGTGAATTATAAACAAATTGTAACCCGAATCAAGATGTCAAAGGTTTATGTAACTTCACTAATCAGGAGTACTAACAACCATATCTGATAAAAAAAATCCAAATTTTATTGCCTTGATTTTCTTCAAAAGACCACCTTGAAAATAAGTAGAATTTCACATATTCCTCAGTAATTACATCAGATCTTGATTGCTGGCTTATTTCCCAGGATTATTTTAGTATTTCACAGTATTTATTCACACTGGAATAGTGGAGGATATTGTAAACCACAATAACAAAGACTGGGTCATTGAGCACAAATACCCATCGATTTTTTCCTTCCTTAAAATGCATCAATGGTTTAATATAAGGAAATCCATCAATGTAATCCACCATATAAACAAACTCAAAGAACAAAATCACATGGTTGTCTCACTAGATGCTGAGAAAGCATTTGACAAAATTCAACACCCCTTCATGTTAAAAGTCATGGAAAGAACAGGAATCCAATATCCATACCTAAACATAATAAAAGCAATATACAGCAAACCAACAACCAACATCAAACTTAATGGTGGGAAACTTGAAGCAATCCCACTAAAATCAGGGACTCAACAAGGCTGCCCAATCTCCCCATACCTATTCAACATAGTACTGGAAGTCCTGGCTGGAGCAATTAGACAGCAAAAGGAGATCAAGGGGATACAAATAGGAAAGGAAGAACTAAAAACATCACTCTTTGCAGATGACATGATAGTGTATATATGTGACCCCAAAAATTCCACCAGAGAACTCCTACAGCTGATAAACAAGTTCAGCAAAGTGGCTGGATATAAAATTAACTGAAACAAATCAGTAGCCTTCCTTTATTAAAAGGAAAAAACATGTGGAGAAAAAAATTAGGAAAAAGATACCCTTCTAAAAAGTCACAAAAACTATGAAATACCTTGGTGTGACTCTAACTAAGCAAGTGAAGGACCTGTATGACAAGAACTTCAAACCTCTAAAGAAGGAAATCCAGGAAGATCTCAGAAAATGGAAAGATGTCCTATGCTCATGGATTGAAAGGATCATCATTTTTAAAATGGCCATCTTACAAAGAGCACGGTACAGATTCAATGCACTCCCCATCTAAATTCCAACCCAGTTCTTAATTGAGTTGGAAAGATCAATGTGCAATTTCCTATGGAATAACAAAAGACCTAGAATAGCGAAATCCATCCTCAAAAACAAGAAAACATCTGCGGGAATCACTATACCTGATCTCAAGCTATATTACAAGGCAATTCTGCTGAAAACTGCATGGTACTGGTACAGAAATAGGCATGTGGCTCAATGGAATAGAATAGAAGATCCAGAAATGAGCCCTCACATATACGGTCACCTGATTTTTGACAAAGGAGCCATATACATTCAATGGAAAAAGGACAGCCTATTCAACAAATGGTGTTGGTACAACGGGCACTCAGCATGCAAAAGAATGAAAATAGACCCTTTCTTATCTCCTTGTACAAAGCTCAAGTGTGAGTGGATCAAAGATCTCCACATTAAACCAGATACACTGAAACTATTAGATGAGAAAGTAGGGAAAACCTTAGAACACATAGGCACAGGAGAAAATTTCCTGAACAAAACACCAATGGCTCAAGCTCTAAGGTCAAAGATTAACAAATGGGACTTAATGAGATTGCAAAGTTTCTGTAAGACTAAGGACATTTTCATGAAAACAAAATGGCAACCAACAGAATGGGAAAAGATCTTTACCAACTCCACATCAGATTGAGGCCTAATATCCAAGGTATACAAAGAACTCAAAAAGTTAGACACCAGAGAATCAAGTAACTCTATTAAAAAATGGGGCTCAGAGCTAAACAAAACTTTCTCAATTTAGGAATATCGAATGGCTGAGAAACATCTAAGGAAGTGCTCGATATTCTTAGCCACCAGGGAAATTGAAATCAAAACAACGTTGAGATTCCACCTCACACCAGTCAGATTGGCCAAGATCCAAAACTCAGATGACAGCAGATGCTGGCGAGGCTGCGGAGAAAGAGGAACACTTCTCCACTGCTGGTGTGGTTGTAAACTGATACAACCACTCTGGAAATCAGTCTGGCGATTCTTCAGAAAATTGGACATTGATGTGAAGGGGGGTATTGAAGTCTCCCACTATTATTGTGCGCAGTACAATATATATGTTGAGCTTAATAAAGTTTCTTTTAGGAAAAAAAAAATTTTAAAAATGCACCAATGATTCTTCTAATTCATAAGAACTTCATTTAAATGTGTTCTTCTCTTACAAAATAAACAACACTAAATCAAAAGCAATCATAATCATCATCAACAACAACAACAAAATAACACAGACTCTTAGGATAATACTGCATTGCTGTCTTTTTGTATAGGTTTCTCAAAGGTAGGCATAAAATTCATTTTTAATTACCTTTTTTGTGATATCATTTGCCAGTCTTTCATGTGGCAACTAGGAAGTCATAACATATATGGTGCAATAACAATAGACAGATTATAAGATGACATTTTAGTAACTAAAGAATTGTTTTCAATTTCATGTAATATTCTAGAAAGATGTTTCAGAAGAGCCGCACTTGATGGAGGTAGTTTTTCTAAAAGACTGAACAAAAAAACAGTTATTTTTAAACAAATTTACTCAATTTTTAAACTTAAAGAAAGGGGACTGACTAACTATATATTATGCATGAACTTCCATGAATAAAATGAAAGTAAGAATGGATGTTCAAAATATTGCTTGAAATATTAACCTAGATTCAGGAGCAAAATGAAGAATTTAACAGGAATACAACCCTAAGATTATAAGCATGGTCCACTTTGACACCCAAGTCAGACTTATGTTTGAAAATGTCTTCCATGTTTTTGAAAAATTGAAACTCTTTGCTGTCGATTAGTATTTTGGTGAATATTTCTATAATATATATATTATCTAATGTATGAAAGCAAATCGTACTTCATTTCATTGATGTTGTTCACACAATTTTCTGGTCATTAACTCTGCACTGCTGTTATTTTCTCCTTGACATTGTCCTTTTCTTTTACTGCAAGCCATTGGTCATATTACATAGAAGTGAGCAGACTCCCTTTGATCTTTATAAGCAGTTCCTTATATAGAGAGAAATCATATTTTGCAGAAAATATAAATTATGGAGATTACTTACAACATAATCAACTCTATAATTTAGGTCAGATCAAACTTGTTCACAGCGCTTAAACTTTCCTCTAGTTAAAATGTTAACCTATATCTAGGTCTAGTAAGTTTACATTCAAAACTGAAAAACAAACAGCAGATTTTTAGTTGTTCTTCAATTACAGAAAAATCTACTCTTAGCTCTACATGTCTCTCATGAATAGCTGAGTAACTAGGACTCAAAAGAGATCAATTAATCACACCAAATACTATTTTTAAATGACAGAAATATGCAGTATGGTAACATAAATATAGTAAATTACTATCTTATTTCTGAGGTGCAAAAAAATCATGTTTATTACTGGAAACATGGGCTTACATGAGTTCATGGCTCTTAGAAAAGGTCCTATCACTGTTTTTCTAAACAAGCATGATTCTCAACTCTGTTGTAAATATTTAAGCTAATATTTACAAAAGGTACAGCATTTACCCATACATCAGAGAAGGTTCTCTAGGCAATGGGTGGAGCCTGGTACAGAAAACGACAGCTATTCAAGATATAGAAAAGGAAATATCATCTTATTCCAAGCCCCACTGAGTACATATTACATACTAACTACTGATCTTTGTGCTCAAAAATTGTTTAAAAGAGTCAAAAAGTTTGTACAATAAAGGATCAGCAAATCGGCTTTGATATCAGGCCTCCTAGAAATGTGTGGGAGGCTTCACTTTTAGAGTCCAGCAATATAATATGCTTCTTAAAACAATTTTTAAACAAAATGTCATCAATGTTAGCAACTAATGGGTTGGGCAAAATGATAGAATTGAATTTAAATTTCAATAAAATAAAAATATAGTTTATGGTGCTGAAGGTATGGCAGAATGATTAAGAACACCTGTTTCACAGCCAGGAGAACCTGCATTTGGGGACCAATATTTTGTGAGATAGAAACAAAAAGATCATGATATCCTAGATGTTAGTATGGCAAAGAGATACATGAAGGAGTCACATAGTATATACTGAGGAGGAGAAATCTGTCTCTCAGAAAAAAAAAAAAAGGAGAAAGTGACTGAGAATGAAAAACATGGGTAGTCATATGCTTTTGACTAGGCATGCATACCAGCTGACTCTCTTATGCCTGTATGAAGTGACACTCCAGATGGTCAAATGATAAAAGTCAAATAAAAAAGGTATTTAGTTACATTACTGCTCATTCTGGCTAGATTTTCTTTTGGATCCCTTTCCCTTTTGTTGGGAATAGCAGAGGAATCTTTGAGCTTACCAGATGTCTCTTTCACAAATCTGCAATCACTCAAGGGAATGCATGATGAAGAAGAAAGACTATTCATGTAGACCCAGCGGCATCTTGAGGGTGAACAATACAAGGATGTCCCCTACGTTTAAGATCCATGCTATGTCATAGACCGATTTATTTCTTATATCCACTGCTCTTCCAGAATCCAAATCTCCCTTTAGAATTTCAAATGATGTGCCATCGGGAGGTATTATAAAAATACCCTCTGTCTTTGTCCCTTTTGCTTTTATTATGGACAGTATGACCTGAGAGGAAGAAAGGGAAATATCTGTCACACTTCATGTAGCACAGAGTACTATTTGCTCCTTGAAAACTAGACCAATGGTGTGCACACGTGAAGCATGAGGGATGATGGCACAGACAAAGAGGACCTGGAACTGGATTTGTGCCTCAATCTTATGTTTCCCATCCTTAATTTATCCCTGAGAGATCAGGCAACATTTCATTTTAACAAAAAATTTTCGCAAAAAAAATCTGATAAACCATGAGACCTACCAAAATTGATGTGGTAAATTTGCCTTCAGTGCAAATGGAACTCAGTTCCTGACCAAAGAGTTTTCCTCTCTTATTAACTCTTGGGACAGTGCATACTTCATCCTTGTCGGGCACAGAACCCCTATGGCAACACAATGCTACTACACAAGGTCTTTTTAAACAGGTTATTTTCTTTGGATCTAAGTAGGAGATGAGATTACAGGAATAGTGTAAAATATACATCTCTTAAAAAAACAATTTTTGATTGCATAATATCCCTGTTGTAATGGGTTAGTTTTTATGTAGTGTGTATATTTTCTTCTTCCCTTTGTTATACACAGTTATTAATCTTAGAGATATTTATATGTTATTTTTTTGAAAAATAATAACTTAATAGATAAAGGAAATAGTTATGAAATAATGCTAACGAGACAAAAGATTTGAGCACACACTTATGTGCAAATGGTGTTTTGTCATACCAGCTGATAGTGACTCTCTGGAACAAATGGAGTTTTCTTCCTATAATCAAGGTTAGTCTTGATATCAGAATATAGAGATCTCAAGCTGAACCTGTGGGCTATTATTTTGTTTTTGGTATGTTTTCTATCGCACCCCTCCTACACACAAAAAAAGACAACATGTATTGATATTTTATGCAAAATTGCAATGGGACCTGAACTGGTTCTTGAAGGAATGTGTAAGACTCACTTTGCTGCTGGCTTTTCGCCAGGTCTCTGAGCTTTAAGATGAATTTCCCCGTGTTTCTGAGCTGAATTTTTCGCAAACAGGCCAGGCAAGGTGGGAAAAACAGTGCCAATTTCAATGTTTGGTTTATTCAAAGTATTTTGAACATTGGTGATTATATCACACAAATATTTGTAGCCTTTAAGAAGAAAATAAGAATATTAAATGAAACTAATAATGATAAATGTGAGCAACCCTTTCAAAGTGTTCTAGTATGAACTTCTGTATTATATATCTCATTATTTTCCTGAACAACATAGACTGTACACCACAAGCATTAAGAGACCTACATGGATATTAAGATAAAGTAAGTATGTTTAACCTTAAAACACTAAAATTGATTAGAACATTTTTAACTTGTCATTTTATTAAACCAACCAGAGCACTTTGTATTGCATACTTTTTCTGTGTTCTATACTGATAGTGTTAAGGCCTGTCTGTCAGAGTCTTGATGTCTTAAATTTTTACAAGAAATGCACTTATGTAGCTTTATATTAATCAATTTAAATATTTCCTACTGCAGATATTTATCTTTCTTTGTGTCAATCTATCTATTTATCATCTATTTATCTATCTATATCTATCCATCTATATCTATCTATCTACTTTTCAAATTGTTTGGAAGTTGGCATTTCAGAAACAATTGTATTAACAATACCATGCACTTCTCTATCCAATACTTTTTTCTTTAATGCTGATAGCCACCTTATAAAGAGTCTATTTTCCTTTCCATTATGAAGACAGGGATTATTGGAATCAGGGAAGAAGTATGGTCTGCCATTACAGTTATTTGTCACAAGGGTCAGGTTTATGCTGTATGCTGTGAAAACAGATGAGGTCTTCTGGATTCACAATATCTAGTTCGGGTTATGGAACTGGGAGAATTTGGTCTAATAATAAGGCAAGATCAAGTTGTATATAATAGACAAATTTTTTTCAGTACTATATATAAATTATAATCTGAGGGTTAAAAAGAGTCACCAGAAGAAAGTGTACAACTCCCAATCTAGAAGAGATGAAACATGATTCTCCATAGAGGCCTATGAACAACAATAGTTGAAGTAAATACTCTTTTTTCTGGTACACCTATAGAAAGCATGAAAACACATCAAAGAATAATTCAGTATGCTTAAGAAATTTGCTGTTAAAAGAATTTGGGTGTGTTGAATTGGAAAGGAACAAGTAAAAATATCACTGTTTGCAGATGACATGAAAGTGTATGTAAGTGACCACAAAAATTTCACCAGAGAACTTCTAAAGCTGATAAACAAGTTCAGCAACGTGCCTGGATATAAAATTAATTCAAACAAATTACTAGACTTCCTCTAATCATAGAGCAAACATGCGGAGAAAGAAAATAGGAAAGAGATTCCCTTCGCAATAGTCACAAAAAATAAGAAATACCTGGGTGTGATTCTAATTAAGCAAGTGAAGGACCTGTATGAAAAGAACTTAAAATATTTAAAGAAGGAAATCAAGGAAAATCTTAGAAAATGGAAAAATCTTCCATGCTCATGGAATGGAGGGATCAACATTGTAAAAATGACCACCTTATCAAAAGCAATCTACAGAATCAATGCAATCCCCATCAAAATTCCAACCCACTTCTTCATTGAGTTGGAAAGAGCAATGTGCAATTTCATCTGGAATAACAAAAGACTTAGGATAGTAAAATCTTTCTTCAATAAAAAGAAAACATCTGCGGGAATCACTATCCCTGACTTCAAGCTATATTACAAAGCAATTGTGCTAAAAACTGCATGGTACTGGTAGAGAAATAGGCACGTGGATCAATGGAATAGAATTGAAAATCCAGAAATGAACCCTCACATACATGGTCACCTAATTCTTCACAAAGGAGCTGTAAACATTCAATGAAAAAATGACAGCCTATTCAACAAATGGTGTTGGTCCAACTGGCACTCAGCATGCAGAAGAATGAAAATAGACCCTTCCTTATCTCCTTGCACAACGCTCAAGTGTAAATGGATCAAAGATCTCCACATTAAACCAGGTACACTGAACCTATTAGATGAGAAAGTAGGGACGACCTTTGAACACATAGGCACAAGAGAAAATTTCCTGAACAAAATAACAACGGCTAGTGTTCTAAGGTCAAAGATTGACAAATGGGACTTAATGAAATTGCAAAATTTCTGTAAGGCTAAAAACACTGTCAAGAAAACAAAACGGTAGCCAATGGATTGGGAAAAGATCTTTACCAACCCCACATAAGATAGAGGCCTAAAATCCAAGGTATACAAAGAACTCAAAAAGCTAGACTCCAGAAAATCAAAAAACCCTATTAAAAAATGCGGTACAGTCCTAAACAAAAAGTTCTCAATTGAGGAATATCGAATGGCTGAGAAGGATCTCAGTAAGTGCTCAACATCATTAGCCATCAGGGAAATGCAAATCAAAACAACATTGAGATTTCACTACACACCAGTCAGAATGGTTAAGATCAAAAATTCAGATGACAGCAGATGCTGGAGAGGATGTGAAGAAAGAGGAACACATCTCCAGTGTTGGTGGTGTTGTTAACTCGTACAACCACTCTGGAAATCAGTCTGGGGATTCTTCAGAAAATTGGATATAGTACTACCTGAAGACCCAGTTATTCCACTTCTGGGCATGTACCCCAAAGAATCCCCAACATACAACAAATACACATGCACCACAATGTTCATAGCAGCCCTATTTTTAATTGCCAGAAGCTGGAAATGAACCCAGATGCCCTTCAGTAGATGAATAGATACAAAAAATGTTTTATATTCACATAATGGAGTACTACTCAGCTCTCAGAAGCAATGACTTTATGAAATTCTTAAGAAAATGGATGCATCTAGAGAATATCATCCTGAGTGAGATAACCCAGTCACAAAGAACAGACAGAATATGCAGTCACTGATAATTGGATACTAATCCCAGAAAGCTCAAAACACCCCAGAAACAACTCACAGACTATATTAAGTTCAAGAAGAAATAAGGGACAAAAAATAATAATAGAGAAAATGAAAAAAACATTATGCTTAATCTTTACACACTAAGAACACTTTGACTAATTCCAGGTTACATCTTGTTATACATGTACTTTATGCTCATTGTAACTAGTAAGATCTTAACGCACACTATCAAAACTTTAAAAAACCAAGTACTGACAAAAATGTATGTCTATACTTTTGTTCAGAAATGCTTAAAATCTGTCCATTTTTAAAATAAAGTTGTGCAATTAAAAATGATTTCTCATAAGCAGTAAGAATAATTCCTTTCTAACAATAACATTTTTAGACTGTTTTGACCCTGGGCCAGAATTACAATTAAACAAATTGGAATTAAATCCAGGTACTTGTTATGCTCTCTCCTATCTATTTTCTAATAAAGCAGTAGCAAGTATGTGCAGTTTTGTGTATATGATTTTCCAGGAAATATGAAATCTTGGATTTTCTCCTACTGATGAATCTCCAATATGATGAATGTCTTGGTTTGCCTTTTCTTCTGACACAGATAGAATGTAAGTCCTACTGTCACAGCAAGATTTATATCAACATGGAGATGAAAGGACTCCAGATCCCTCCAAAATAACAATATGGAGGATTCTAGACATTAGGGACGCACACTTGTGTATAGGCTGTGGTTTGAAAGACACATTCAGTTTCTTCCAGCTTTTTCCTAATCCAACACCAAGAATCTAATAATAAAGAAATAATGGTACAAATGGATAAAGAAAATAGTAGTAGATGAGTTCAAGAATGAGATTCACAACCCAAGTTGGCACATCAAGTTGTAGAACAATGTATTTTCCCCTATTGCTTATTTTTGTTCTTTCCATATACTCTACAAAACTAAGTAGTTTTATTTCTTAAAAAAGATATTTTATTTCACCAACTCTTTTTTATTTTATGTTTTATATAGTTTATTTGCCATTAAATTTCTACCTGGTTTGTTGTAGTGTTAAAATATCATATAGACAAAAAGAATCATGTTTATTACAGAAAAGGAAAAACATCTCTTTCAGAGAGGTTGTAGTCAAATTGAAACACTATTGGATGTCCTGAAGCTTTAATTGGATGGAAAAATATAAGCTTTGATACTAATGATATTAGTACATTTCTAGTTGAGATGAAGTGCAGAACATGTAATTAAATAGTTTGAGATTAATAAAAAAGAAAAATACAGTCAAAATGCTGCTGAAACACTGATAAGTAACTTAAGTTCCTGGGATTATGGAATCATTTGTTTTTTCACTTCCCTGAGAGCTCCCATTTTGTGCACCTTAGGAAAAGTGAAAACCAGACAATTTTGGTACATGCTTGCATTTTCAATGATCAGTTGATTAGAACAGTAAAGACTGAGACTTACTTATCTGCCTGGACTCAATAGCAATACACATTTGCATATAGGGAAATAAAGTCAAATGTGGACATTGGGTTTACCCAGTTTATTATCTTGTTTATTAAACCCCTGAAAATTACTATTGAAAGAAATAAAATTAGTCCAGTTTCTTTTCCTTCAAATACTCAGGAATCTCTCCACTGATTCTTTTCGTGATACATGATAAAATTTTGATTAACAATGATCTCTGATCTCCAAAAGACATTGTTACTTTCAGTTGTCTGAAGGTCACTTTTTTTTTTTATAAAACAACTTTATTTTAGAAAGCAAAGATAGATGTACAGATTTTAAACATTTTTTGCTTAAAATTATACATTTTTGTCAGGACTTTTTTTTTCATATTTTAACATAATTTTTACATAAAACTATATGAATATATTTTTTTAGTCAGTACTTGATTTTTTTCAAGGTTTGATTGTATGCCTTGAAAACTTAATAGTTACAATGAGCTAAAGTACATGTAAAACAAAATGTAACATGGAAATAGTTAAAGTTTTCTAGTTTTGTAAATATTTTTTTTGTTTTGTTTTGTTTTGTTTTATTTCTTGGACTTCATACAGTCTGTGAGTTGTTTCTGGGGGAGTGCAAGCCTCTGGGGTTAGCATCCCACTATCAGTGACTGCATAATATATCTGTTCATTTGTGACTGGTTTATCTCACTCAGGATGATATTCTCTAGATGCAGCCATTTTCTTAAGAATTTGGTTAAGTCATTGTTTCTGGTGGCTGAGTAGTATTCCATTGTGTATATGTACCACAATTTTTGTATCCATTCATCTTCTGAAGGACATCTGGATTCCTTCCAGCTTCTGGCTATTATAAATAGAGCCACTATGAACACTGTGGTGCATATATCTTTGTTGTGTATTAAAGTGTCTCTGGGGTATATGCCCAGAAGTGGAATAGCTGGGTCTTCAGGTAGTACTATATCCAATTTTCTGAGGTATCGCCAGAAAGATTTCCAGAGTGGTTGTATTAGTTTGCAACCCCACCAACAGTGGAGAAGTGTTCCTCTTTCTCCACAGCCTCGCCAGCATCTGCTGTCATCTGAGTTTTGGATCTTGGCCAATCTGAATGGTGTGAGGTAGAATCTCAGGGTTGTTTTGATTTGCATTTTCCTGATGGCTAAGGATGTCCAGCACTTCCTCAGATGTTTCTCGGCCATTCGGTGTTCCTCAACTGAAAACGTTTTCTTTAGCTCTGTACCCCATTTTTTATTAGGGTTATTTGATTCTCTGGTTTCTAGCTATTTGAGTTATTTGTACACCTTGGAATTAGGCCTAAATCTGATGTAGTGTTGGTAAAGATCTTTTCCCATTCTGTTGGTTGCCGTTTTGTTTTCTTGAGGATGTCCTTCGCCTTACAGAAACTTTGCAATCTCATTAAGTCCCATTTGTTGATCTTTGACCTTAGAGCTTGAGCCATTGGTGTTTTGTTCAGGAAATTTTCTCCTGTGCCTATGTGTTCTAAGGTTTTCCCTACTTTCTCATCTAATAGTTTCAGTGTATCTGGTTTAATGTGGAGATCTTTGATCCACTTACACTTGAGCTTTGTACAAGGAGATAAGAAAGGGTCTATTTTCATTCTTTTGCATGCTGAGTGCCAGTTGGACCAGCACCATTTGTTGAAAAGGCTGTCCTTTTTCCATTGAATGTTTACTGCTCCTTTGTCAAAAATCAGGTGACCATATACATGAGGGCTCATTTCTGGATCTTCTATTCTATTCCATTGATCCACATGCCTATTTCTGTACCAGTACCATGCAGTTTTCAGCACAATTGTCTTGTAATATAGCTTGAGGTCAGGGATAGTGATTCCCGCTGATGTTTTTTTTTTGTTGTTGAGGAAGAATTTCGCTATTCTAGGTCTTTTGTTATTCCATATGAAATTGCACATTGATCTTTCCAATTCCATGAAGAACTGGGTTGGAATTTTGATAGGGATTGCATTGAATCTGTAGATTGCTTTTGGTAGGATGGCCATTTTTAAGATGTTGATCTTTCCAATTTATGAGCATGGGAGGTCTTTCCATTTTCTGAGTACTCCTCAATTTCTTTCTTTAGAGTTTTGTAGTTCTTGTCATACAGGTCCTTCACTTGCATAGTTAGAGTCACACCAAGGTATTTCATAGTTTTTGTGAGGATTGTGAAGGGTACATTTTCCCTAATTTCTTTCTCCACATGATTGTTCTTTGAATATATTAATGCTACTGATTCGTTTGAGTTAATTTTCTATCCAGCCACTTTGCTGAACTTGTAGATCAGAAGTAGCATTTCTCTGGTGGAATTTTTGGGGTCACTCAAGTACACTATCATGTCATCGGCAGAGTGATGTTTTTATCTCTTCCTTTCCGATTTGTATCCCCTTGATCTCCTTGTGCTGTCTAATTGCTCCAGCCAGGATTTCTAGTACTATGTTGAATAGGTAGGGGGAGAGTGGGCAGCCTTGTCGAGTCCCTGATTTTAGTGGGATTGCTTCAAGTTTCTTGCATTAAGTTTGATGTTGGCCTCTGGTTTGCTGTATATTGCTTTTTTTATGTTTAGGTATGGGCCATGGATTCCTGTTCTTTCCAGGCCTTTTAACATGAAGGGGTGTTGGATTTTGTCGAATGCTTTCTCAGTGTCTCGTGAGATGACCATGTGATTTTGGTCTTTGAGTTTGTTTACATGCTGGATTATGTTGATGGATTTCCTTATGTTAAAAACATCCCTGCATCCCAGGGATGAAGCCTACTTGGTCATGATGAATGATCGTTTTGATGTGTTCTTGGATTCGATTTGCAAGGATTTTGTTGAGTATTTTTGCATCAATGTTCATAAGTGAGATTGGTCTGAAGTTCTCTTTCCTTGTAGGGTCTTTGTGTGGTTCAGGTATGAGGGTTATTGTAGCCTCAAAAAATGAGTTAGGTAGTATTCCATTTGATTCTCTCTTTTGGAATAGTTTGGCGAGTATTGGTGTTATATCCCCAATAATTGTCTGATAAAATTCTGCACTGAACCTGAATAGACCTGGGCTTTTTTTGTTTGGGAGGCTTTTGATGACTTCTTCTATTTCTTTAGGTGTTATAGGGTTATTTAGATGGTTTACTTGGTCCTGGTTTAACTTTGGGACCTTGTATCTGTCTAGGATTTCGACCATTTCTTCTAGATTATCCAATTTTGTGGAGTATAAGTTTTTGTAGTAGGATCTGATGTTTTCTTGAATTTCCTCAGTTTCAGTTGTTATGTCACCACTTTGCTTTCTGATTTTGTTAATTTGGATACTCTCTCTTTGCCCTCTAGTTAGTCTGGCTAGGGGTTTATCAATCTTGTTGATTTTCTCAAAGAACCAACTCTTTGTTTTGTTGATTTTTTCAATGGTTCTTTTTGTTTCTATTAGGTCTATTTCTGCCCTAATTTTAATTATTTCTTGCCCTCTACTCTTTTTGGGTATATCTTCTTCCTTTTGATCTAGGGCTTTTAGCTGTGGTCAAGTTGCTGATGTGAGCTCTCTCCAGTTTCTTTTTGGAAGCATTTAGGGCTATGAGTTTTCCTCTCAATACTGCTTTCTTTGCATCCCATAGGTTTGGGTATGTTGTGTTTTCGTTTTTGTTGAATTCTAGAAAATCCTTAATTTCTTTTTTTATTTATTCTTTGACCCCGCTATCGTTTAACAGGGCGTTGTTTAGTTTCCATGTGTATATGGGCTTTCTGTTGTCTTTGTTGTTAAAGATCAGCAGTAGACCATGGTGATCTGAGAGGATGCATGGGAGTATTTCAATCTTCTTATATCGATGGAGGCTCGTTCTGTGTCCAATTATGTGGTCAATTTTTGAGAAGGTGCCATGGGGTGGTGAGAAGAAGGTGTATTCTTTTACTTTAGGATAGTATGTTCTGTATATATCTATTAATTCTAGTTGGTTCAAAGTCTCTGCTAGTTTTGCACTGTCCTTGTTCAGTTTCTGTTACCCTGATCTGTCCATTGGTGAGAGTGGGGTTTTAAAGTCTCCCACTATTATTGTGTGGGGTGAAATATTTTTTTGAGCTTTAGTAGGGTTTCTTTTATGAATGTGGGTGATTTTTTATTTGGAGCCTATATGTTAAGGATTGAGAGTTCCTCCTGACAGATTTCCCCGGTAATGAGTAAAAAGTGTCCTTCCTTATCTTTTTTGATAACTTTTGGTTGGAAATTTACTTTATTCGATATTAGAATAGCCACTCCAGCTTGCTTCTTGGAGCTGTTTGCTTGGAAGTTTTTTTCCCAACCTTTTACTCTGAGATAGTGTCTGTCTCTGTCTCTGAAATGAGTTTCCTGTATGCAGCAAAAGGCTAGATTTTATGTATCCAGTCTGATAGTCTATGTTTCTTTATTGGGGAGTTGAGACCATTTATGTTAATAGATATCAAGGAATAGTTGTTTCTGTTTCCTGCCATTATTGCTTTTGTGGGTTGAGTTGTGTCTGTGTTTTTTTCTTCTTTTAGTTTTCTTGTTTAGGAGTTTTCTTGTTTTTACTAGGCTGTATTTTCCCTCATTGTATTGGGTTTTCCACCTATAATTCGTTTTAGTGCTGGGTTTGTGGTCAGATATTGTGTGAATTTTGATTTGTCTTGAAATATCTTTGTCTCTCCATCGATGGTGATTGATAGTTTTGCTGGGTATAGCAGCTTGGGCTCGCACTTGTGCTCTCTTAAGGAGTACATGATGTCTGTCCAGGCTCTTCCAGCTTTCATAATTTCTGTTGAGAAATCGGGTGTGAGTCTGATTGGTCTGCCTTTATATGTTACCTGACCTTTTTCCTTTACTGCTTTTAGTATTCTTTCTTTACTTTGGGCACTTGATGTTTTTACTATTATGTGTCGGGAGTTATTCCTTTTCTGGTCCAACCTATTTGGAGTTCTGAAGTTTTCTTTTATGCTAGTAGTCATCTCATTCTTGAGGGAAGGAAAGTTTGCTTCTATGATTTTGTTGAAGATATTTACTGTTCCTCTTAGTTGATACTCTTCTCCCTCTTCTCTTCCTATTATCCTTAGATTCGGTCTTCTCATTGTGTCTTGGATATCCTGGACATTTTGGGTTAGGAGCTTTTTGTTCTTTGCATCTTCTCTGGCTGTTTTGTCTATGTTTGCAATGTTGTCTTCTGCCCCCGAGATTCTCTCTTCAATCTCTTGTAATCTATTGGAAATGCTTGCTTCTGTGACTCCTGATTTCTTTATTTGGTGTTTTGATTCAAGGGTTATCTCTTTTATCGTTTTCTTTATTGTGTCAATTGCTGTTTTAATTTCCCTCTTCCATTCCTTTATTTCTTTGGTTCTGTTTTCCTCTAGTTCTTTGAGTTCATTGAGTGTTTTTCTTGTTTCTTCTTTAAAAGCTTCTGAACCTTTTTTGCTTTTCCTTTCTTTCTTTTTTACGTATCTCTATCAGCGTCTTGAGGTATAATTTCAGGTCTGTGTTTTCTTTTTCTGGAGTGTTTGGAATTCTGATATTTGCTGTTATGGGAGAGTTGGGTTCGTTGTTGCTAGATTGTCTTGGTTTCCTTGGGATATACTCTTTCTCTTTCCTATTGCCATTTTGTTGTCAGTGATATGTTCTTGCCTTTCCCTTGTTTCTGGTCTGTGACCCTGGTTTTCCACTGGTCCAGGTGTCAGATGGGCCAAGCCCTGTTTTATGCCTCAGAGTTGTCGGGTGTGAGCAGAAGTTCCAACGTTCTGTTTCTGGTTGCTGGATCGGGCAAGGCACGGCTGGGCAAGTTAGGGTTTGCACTTTCCGTGTGCACTCTGCTTAGAGTGAGCTTCTAAAATATCTTTGAAAGCACATTTGATGATTTCAGAATTTGAAATCTTATGCAAATGCTTCTGATCATCTAGCTATTATTTATTTGCAATAATTTGGTTAACATACGGCAAGAGAAGAAATACATTATTCAGTCATGAAGTCTCACCATATCTGAATACGATCTGTCAGTCTGTGGGGAACTGCTGGTCATGGTGAGACATGAACTGTGTATTTGACATGGATTCAGAGATATGGCAACATTATAATTTTCCTTACAAATCAGTATCTATACAATTTGGAATAAACAATGCTTTTCAAATTGGCCATGTTTCTTACTGGTTATGAAAAATTTTCACAGTCCAAAGTAAAATCTCGTGGCCACAGTTTTCTTAATACATTGAATTGTTCTTTGAATTATTTTTATCTTAATTGTAAACTCATTTCTTTTTGTAATTGCTTTACTCCAATATATATTTTTGTACCATATTAAGCCTGATGCCTGTGCTGGTCAGATCAGAGAATTTGGGCCCTGAAACTCTAGTTATGGATGGAGATGAGCTGTCACATGGGTACTGAGAATCACTGAAATGTTTCTTTTCTTGTAATGATTTTCTCATGATTTTCTCACAACAATATATTCAGAGTTTTGTTTGTATCTCTTTTTAGAGAAAATGTTTCTTAAATGAAAAAACATAGATTTTTCAGTTATATTTTGTCAGACCTCACACTCTTTCATAATGAGTAATTAACATGTACCTGAAGACTATGTTAAAGTTATTAAATATGAATTTATTGAAATAAATATTTAGTTTGTTTGTATTTATACTTAAGAGTAAGTAATAGAAACATTGAGATTTTATGATTAGACCACTGAACTCAGCTAGTCCTTCCTAGTATTCCATATTGTTTACCTTGGACTGGTATTGGAGCTTCCTCATGTCCAGGACAGAACCACATTTGGAAATTTTCAATGTTTTAGGAAAAAAAAAAAAAAAGAGAAACTGTTCTCACAAACAGTCTGTCAGTAGAGTCTTGAAGAATGAAGTGATTTTTTTTTACTTATAATTTCCAACATTCTAGCAGGAAAATTATTAGTACCTTTATTAATGACATGTCCTTTGACCAAAATCTTATTACAAAATTACTCATATAGATCTTTCCAGCCTGGCAGTTCAGTAGTGAACGTTGACTTGACAAGAGCACACACCTAATACCCAGACAACTATGTACTCACATTGATTAAGATGACTTGATAAAGGAACAGTAGAAAGATATGGTTACTTTGGCAACAGTGAGATAAAAATAGACAAAAACAATGGAGGCTTTTCAGATGCCTAAGAGTGCACACAACCTTTGACTCTGATTCAGAGATAGCCAGGCTGTGGAGAGGGTAAAAATATGTCTATCCTGAAAAATAGACCAGATACTGGAAAGAAGTTCAACAACATAATCATTGCACACAGAATTATGGATCCATTTCAAACAATCATATAAATTAAACATTCTGTTGAAATAGTTTAAAACCTCCAGGAATGACTGAAATAATAATATGATGTAATTGGAGTTGTTGTTAATTGTACTTTATTATTGATTCATGACTAAAACCAAGCAATTGTTTCATAGAGGTCTTATATAATACACTAGGAGACAAATATCCACTGAAGTAGAGACTGATACCTCCACCCACCTAAACATACAAAGAGGAAAGTGTGAGACAGAGAAAAATGATAGAGACAGAGAAACCGACTGACAGTCAGCAAGACATCTTAAAAATTCACAGGAAACAATCTCGAGGAACCTACACACACAATCAGACACATAAAGAGAGAAATAAAGAGAAAGGGAGGGAGGGAAGGAAGGAGAGAGAGAAAGAGAGAGAGAGAGAGAGAGAGAGAGAGAGAGAGAGACAGAGAGACAGAGAGAGACAGAGAAAGACAAAGAGAGACAGAGAGAGACAGAGAGAGACAGAGAGAGACAGAGAGAGACAGAGAGATATATAGAGAGGCAGAGAGAGAGGGAGAGACGGTGAGCCAGAGAATTACACAGAGATTCACACTGTCTCCATGGACCATATGTATAACGAATCTGTATTTCGTTTTCTTGGAAAGAAAGATTGGATAAATGAAAAAGAAAAAGAGACAGAGGAGACACCTATGTGAGCTACCTATTGTGCTCTGTTATTGGAATCTTCATGTTTGAAACTTTGCCTTCTAATAAAAATGTTGAGTAGTAATTTTCCAAAATAAGAAAAAAAACAGAAAGAACAAATATACAGATATGTATTTAGAGAGAAAGAACATACACACATTTGTTAATGATTTAAAAAAACCAAACACACAAGAACATGTACACTTATAACTTCACACATAGAGAAATGAAAGCAGCAGGAACTAATGGGAGAAGAGAAGAATTACATACCATAAAAAAGTGCAATACAATTTTAATGAGGACAAATAAAGACAGACAGAGAGAGAGAGAGAGAGAGAGAGAGAGAGAGAGAGAGAGAGAGAGAGAGAGAGTATGTGATCCTGTTGCCTCTAAGACTGGCATACTTTAAATCATGTGTGTACATAGGACCAATGAGTCTTACTTTATTACACTGTGTCTTAGCAGTATAATGATAGTAGAACTATAGCTTAATACCATTGGACTGTGAGGTTCATTTCTATGGAAACTTATAGGATATATCAAGAAAAAAGTACCTTTCAAGACTATTATATCTTAAATGCCTTTAATTCTAAAAGAAGAAGAATTAAAAATTAGATTCTTAAATCTAATTTCATAAGTAAGTTTCAGGTGTATTATTTATATGCTTACACATTTACACATATGTGAATCTCAAATACAAAATTCAATTGTAATTCAAAGTAACTTTAAAATAACTTAAAGGCATTAGTGTTATTGGTAGCAATTTCTCAATTATGTTATTCACTGTATCGGTGTTTGTAGCTGTTACACATGAAGGCTATGAAAAATATAGAGAAGAGGGTTTTAATATAACTATGAAGCTTATGATTACAAAGTTACTTATTGTCAAATCATTACTTACAATCTACAATCGGTGATGACATCTCTAATATAGAATAAACATCTTACTTTCTTCCCTTGAGAAAACTCTGGAAGACTGCCACTCTAAAATAATTAGCACAAAATCAACTACCTGTGTACTTGGTATTCAAACATAACTGTAAGATGTCTTGTATGATAAAGGAAATAACAAAAGACCTAGAATAGTGAAATTCATCCTCAACAACAAGAAAACATCTGCGGGAATCACTATTCCTGACCTAAAGCTATATTGCAAGGCAATTCTGCTGAAAACTACATGGTACTGGTACAGAAATAGGCATGTGGCTCAATGGAATAGAATAAAAGATCCAGAAATGAGCCATCATGTATATGGTGACCTAATTTTTGACAAAGAAGCTGTAAACATTCAATGGAAAAAGGACAGCCTATTCAACAAATGGTGCTGGTCCAACGGGCACTCAGCATGCAAAAGAATGAAAATAGACCCTTTCTTATCTCCTTGTACAAAGCTCAAGTGTAAGTGGAACAAAGATCTCCATATTAAACCAGATACACTGAAACTATTAGATGAGAAAATAGGGAAAACCTTAGAACACACAGGCACAGGAGAAAATTTTCTGAACAAAACACCAATGGCTCAAGCTCTAAGGTCAAAGATTAACAAATGGGACTTAAAGAGATTGCAAAGTTTCTGGAAGGCTAAAGTCATTGTCAAGAAAACAAAATGGAAGCCAACAGAATAGGAGAAGATCTTTACCAACTCCACATCAGATAGAGGCCTAATATCCAAGGTATACAAAGAACTCAAAATGCCTGAAACCAGAGAACCAAACAACCCTATTAAATAATGGGGTACAGAGCTAAACAAAACGTTCTCAATTGAGGAATATGGAATGGCTGAGAAACATCTAAGGAAGTGCTCGACATCCTTAGCCACCAGGGAAATTGAAATAAAAACAACCCTGAGATTCCACCTCAGACCAGTAGGATTGGCCAAGATCCAAATCTCAGATGACAGCAGATGCTGGCAAGGTTGTTGAGAAAGAGGAACACTTTTCCACTGTTGGTGGGGATGTAAACTGATATAACCACTCTGGAAATCAGTCTGGCGACTCCTCAGAAAATTGGACATAGTACTACCTGAAGATCTAGCTATTCCACTACTGGGCATATACTCCAGAGACACTCCAATATACAACAAAGATACATGCACTACAATGTTCATAGCAGCTGTATTTATAATAGCCAGAAGCTGAGGAGAACCCAGATGTCCTTCAGTAGATGAATGAATACAAAAATTGTGGTACATTTTCACAATGGAGTACTACTCAGCCATCAGAAACAATGACTTGACCAAATTTTTAAGAAAATGGTTGCATCTAGAGAATATCATCCTGAGTGAGATAACCCATTCAGAAAAGAACGGACATAATATGCAGTCACTGATATTGGGGTGCTAACCCAGAGGCTCGGACTGCCCTAGAAACAACTCACAGACTGTGAGAAGTTCAAAAACAAAACAAAACAAAACAAAACAAAAAGTCATGCTCAATCCTTACACACCAAGAAAAGGTTGACTACTTTCGGGTTACATCCTGTTTTCATGTACTTTTTGCCCATTGTAACTTGTAAGACTTTAATGCAGAGTATCAAACCTTAAAAAAAAAAAAAGAAAAAAAAAGGCAAGCACTGACACAACTGTATTTGTATACACTTATGAAGAAATGTTTAAAAATTTTTTCTTTTATCTTTGTTTTTTAAAATAAAGTTTCTTTTTTTAAAAAAAGAAAGGATGACTTGGCATGAGTGCAGGAGCTCAGTGTTCTGATTTTTCTTTTATTGTAGCAGTGGATAGGCAGGCATGAGACTTGGTTAAATAGGGCACAACCCATTTCTTCCTCTCCATCCAGACTTCCAATATTTGACAGCCTTGCTTTCATGCACAACATGGGTACAGTTCTAGGGAATACAGGGTAAACAGCATTAATAAAACAAAATAAAAACAAACAAAAACACAAAAAATGAAAATTAAAAAGATGACACAACAGTGAGTGAGAACTGTCTCTATGTCATGGTTTCTGTATAGTTAGATGACATATAGACATACAGTGCAGAAATCTGTAATGGTGATAGAAGGAGAAACCCACATGAATAGTTTAGATATATCCATCAGTAAAATTCCCAAGACCATGCAAGGTGCTTTGTATTATTAGCTATTATCTCTCCCATTTAGAATGTGCTCCAAAGATCTAGGAAAACAGTAAGAAGAAAGTAGCATAAAATTAAATGATAAAAATCTGAAAATGATACAATTGGTATGCTAAAAATGTAATGCATTAACATAGCAAATCACAGTGAGTAGATAGGTATATCTTTATGGTGATGTTTTGTATAGTACTAGTTATCTGTAATATGTGTTATAAGTGTCTAGGAAACAATCCCTTAAATAATAAGCATGCCACATGTGCCCCCTCACTATTCAAAAAAACCACCTTGAACCAAGACCAAAGGAAACAACTTCATAAGCCATCTCTTTTGAAAATAATTATGTGTGTATGTTGTATATGTGTTTTTGTGTGTGTGTATGTTTATATGATTGTGTGTGTGTTTGTATGTGTGTTCATATCTGTGAGCAATACTGAGCAATCCATGAGCATTGCCACAGATGAAATTAAGTAGTAGAGGCAAGGGAACATTTCCTTACAGTACTCTCTTGCTCTGTTCTGTACTGAGGTCACATCTGGTTTGGCCAGGCTCCTGAGTGATCACCTGATTTATGTCACTGATTCTAGATTATGTATATACTACATTTTCTCTTTAATTACTATTTTGTATAATCTTGAAAGTCATAAGATCAAATTGTGTGATGAACATTACACACACCTTTGTATGTTTAGTGCATTTTCAATAGTGACATGTTAAAATATTGACTCTAGGTATATTTTATATCCTTTAGAATTTACAACACACAGAGATAGTGATTCTCTGAGACATAATTCATTCTGCTAGATGGTAGGAATGATATTCAATGAATGACATCCTACGTCACAGTTAAATTTCTTATGTGTACCTAATGAAATAGTAAATGGAATAGTAATATGAGTATTATTTAATAGCTATGTGTGTAACTAAATAATAAAACTACTATATAGTATATGTGGGTTTATGAGATTTATCCTAAGCACTGTACACACACACACACACACACACACACACACACACACCTCAATGGTAAGTTAATAAAAATGATTTCTAAGCCAAAGTAGCTTGAAAAGATATCTTTATGCCTAGAGAATTCAAATAAATACAAGAATAAAGAGCCATGATTATGTAGCTGGACTTCCTAAGCAGGTGTGAAGGTGCAGAGGACAGAGGTAAACTGAAAAAATATTATTAAACATGGGAATGTGGGGAAGTAAATTAGTTCTTGATACAATTTCACTTTGTCTAAAATTTGTTTATGATTTTATTATATAATAACAAATAGCTGAAAAACTCATGCAGATATTTAACTCCAATGAATCAACAGATGCTTCTGACTCCTGTGGTTGAATTAGGGAAAAACTGGAGGAAACTGAGGAGAACAATGACCTTGTAAGAGGACTAGCAGTCTCAATTAACCTGGACTGCTGAGACCTCTGTCACTGGATCACCAGACAGGAAGCATACATCACTTGATATGAAGACCGCAATACATATACAACAGAGGTCTGGGTTCAGTCAGAGATGATGCACCTAACCCTTAAGAGACTGGAGGCCCTAAGGATTTTACAAGATTGGTAGGATGGGGTGGGGGCAGTGGGGACGTTCTTGTGGGAAAAGGGGGAGGGAGTAAGTAATGGATATGGAACAGAAATTTCAGTCCCTTAAGAAAAAATGTTTCCTCTTTTTTGTTTCTTTAGCATGTAGATCAATGTTGGTTCATATGCTCTCAATATATCACACTTAAAAGATGTGTGTTTATGCCTTACACATAAAGCTTCTTATATGTGTAAATGCTTCCTATCTCTGCCCCCTACCCTCTTATGTCTCCATCTTCCATCACTCTACAAACTGCCTGTCTCTCTGCTAGTCAGAAACTTGAAATACCAATTTTGGTTTTGTATTTGCATACACTGTCACAGAGTGGGATGTACTCAGCTAATATCTGCAGTGAGAATGTATTGTTGATACTATTCTTGGCTTCATTAATAGACCAGCTCAAATGTAATAAAAACATACATTATAGTAAAATTAATTGGCTAGTAGCTCATTTTAAGCTAATCACTTCATTTTTAATAAGTACAAATTTTATAAGTACCAACTTAGTGTTAAATGCAAGACACTCATTCAGCAATATTTATTATTGGATTATAACATATTTAAAAATTATTTCAGAACCAGAGACATGGTCAGGAACATTGATCTTTGCCTCAGAACTTTTTCGTTGCAAGGTTGTTGTCAACTGGACTATATCTGAAATGAACTCTAGTCCAAAGATAGAGAGCAGACCTATGATCTAGATCTTGAAGTTGGAAAACATGGCCAAAATGTTTCCAGTGGGCCACAACAGGAAAATCGTTTTGCAAGTACAGGTTGTGTTTTTCTTGATTAGATCCACATCATCTATGGCCAACAGGTAATTCAGTGGTATTATACATTTCATCTTAAACTTTTTTTTCTCCTAGAAAGAAAATAAGCATTTCTGTTAGAGTGATTTGCATTATAGTTGGAATTGCTTTAAGATATACCCAGTTCTTCCCTAGAGCAGAGAAGCATTCCTCCCTTCCATCACTCAAGCAGAGATCAAGCCATGGGAGATGGAATTCAATAAAGCATGTGTGGAAGAAGTCACTGGATGAAATCTTCTCAGTGGTCACAAATAAACATAGCTTGATTGTTTTCTAATTGGACAATGCTTAGAATGACTATACCATGTATATATATATATATATATATATATATATATATATATATATATATATATATATATTCATGTTATATATATTATATATTATAATTATATATGTGGCATTTTAAAAAGGCCATGTGATTCAAAATTTCTTTCCTTAATTTTGTTAAATAGTAACCATTTTCCTTAGTTTCCATATTTATACAAAAATATTTGTTAAAATTTTGTATTTTAATTAATTACATTTAATAATCTCTCCAAACTAATTGATATATGAATATTGTTTGACTCAATAAAATTCATTTTCTATTGTTCTTCTCTGTATACTAGAAAGTCACATCAGCTCATTACAATGGCTGTTTTTGTAAATGTATGGTGCATATTTTATACAAGTACACATATGATTATTTATCCCAATAATTTAATCAAATAATTAAAATTTTGTCTTCCTATCAAGCATTCTGATCTTGTTAAAGGTTTTTGAGAAACAGTAATCTTGAAGGCATAAATTTTCTTCTTTCATTATTACATGTATTTGGTGTTTGTTTTTTTGAGGAAATCACACACACACACACACACACACACACACACACACACACACACACACACACATATATATATATATATATATATATATATATATATATATATAATGTGCTCTGATTACTTTTTGCTGAACTCTCCTTTCCCTTCTATCTGTTAAAAAATCTTTCATAGATTTGCAACTGTCCAATCATTTTATAATAGAGTGAATATTACCTCTATGTTTTGTGTGTGTGTGTGTGTGTGTGTGTGTGTACTTGGGGATGTAAATTTTCACGGGCACTATGAAAAACTTAACTGTGAAAAACAGTACAGAACTGAAGATCCTGACTTTTCCTCTGCCTCTCTACCATTCAGAAGACAATATGACATATGTATAAAACTTGATTCATAAATACTATATGAAAGTAGTTCCTTAGAGGGTTGTCCAGAGTCATATGGAAACAGCTAAAGATGCTTGCAACTAACCATCAGACTGAAATAGTGTTACCAATAAAGGAGGTAGAGAAAGGACTGAAGTAGCTGAAAGGGTAGGTAACCCCATGGGAAGAATATCATTATCAACCAACCATTCTGGAAAGAACTCCCAGGGCCTAAAACACCAACCAGTGGGCACACATGGAGAGACCCATGGCTCCACTTTCATATGAAACAGAGGAATCAATGGGAAAAGAGGCCTTTGGTTCAGTGAGGGTGAGTTTCCCAGTGTATGGGAATACCAAGGTGCTGAGGTAAAGAGGTTGTTGGGAGAGGGGGCACTTTCATAGAAACAGGTGGAGGGGGCGTTTGGATCTGAGTAGATGAAAGAGGGATAACATTTGAAATGTGAAAACAGAATATCCATTAAAAACAAAAAGTAGAAAAAAATCATCACTCAAACTCACAATGAAATGCTGTCTCTCAATGTCTGTGATAGCTGGTGGGCAGTGAAACAGAAGATGCTCTTTGAAAAATACAGCTTCATTAAGGCCTGCCAAGTTCATTTCTATTTGAGTATTCTAGAAAATGATAAGACTTATACATGCAAATTCTGGATATAAATGCACATAAGTTTTTGTTTTCTTTTCTTATTCATCATAATTATGAAAAAATTAAAAAATATTGATTCACACCTATGCTATTAGCATTCATGAAGTAATGGGTGTGCAAAGAGACTATAGATAGCCTATGATCGGCAGCAAGAATTTGTCCAAAGGTAAGAAAGAGAAAGGAAGAGGAATAGGAGAAAGAAAACAGCAATGTACTAAATAAATCAAATAGAGCACAGCTATGTGATGAATTGAATTGAAATAAATCAAATAGAGCATAGCCATGTGATGAATATCAATTGAAAAAATAAGTATCTTTGTTTTATAACATGGGTGAAAGTGTGTTATGTTGAATAAAATAGCTTCTCAAAAAAAAAGAAGTAAAAGAACATATTTTTATACAAAAATGACCTAAAGTATAGGCTCTCATAGTAAGGAATTTATGTTGCACATACTCGCAGATTATTAGACACAACCAACTCATCATTAAATAAGGAGACATGTCTCTTATTTCTTTTTCTCCCATGTGTGAGTTCCACGGGGCCTTGGCACAGCAAGGATCGAGGGTTCTCTCCCATCTTTTCCTTCTCAAGGGTTTCCAGTTAGACAAAATAAGAATACTCCTGATACAGGTATCCACCTAACAGAACAAGTATTCACTGCATGAGTTTTAAGAGCAGTAGTGTTTATACTAAATTTTAAGAGGTTCATGATATTGATACACAGTAAAAAATTTGAAAGAGAGGATCTGAGGTTTGTTATATCAATATTTATAAGATAACAGTTAATATAAGGTTTAGATTTGTGAAATTCAAATATAAATAATGCAATATTAAAAGATAATTGTATCTAAACATAAATAATATGCTTATGGGGAAAATGTTAGGAAATTAAAAAATTAACCATACTTAAAAATTTCAGACAACTTTTTACACACATCAAAAACTTGGAACTACCTTTATTGGCCTATATCTCTGTTTCCCTAAGAAATTTCTTTTTTATATGAGTGTCCTTTCCTTAAACTGTCTGTAATCATGAAAACCTAGGTCTCAGCAGCTGGTAAAAATTGTCTTCAGAAGATGTAAATTGTATTAATCTAAACACTCAAAACAAACACCTCTGCTTTCATGAGCCTGATGTTCAACAGAGCTTTCAAAACTGTTACAATAAACTATGTCAAATCAGAAAAACACAAAACCACTCCAAATTTAAAAAAATGTAAAATTTGTCTTGTCCAGAAAAGGGGGTCATTATTTTTCCCTCTTGCCTATGGCTCCTATAAAGATATCAACATTGATTCAGGGAAGTTAAAAACACTTGTGCATTTTAAAGTCTGCACCGAGATTCCTGTACCTCTACAAACCTCTCCATCTGCTGTACTCTGTTAACTATAAAATTCCCTCTCCATCATCATGAATTCAATGTTACTGGTTTTCAAGTTCTCCCCATCTTTATCTCTTGATATTCTTTCATCGTTATTGCACAGCATTGGACATAACAAAACTGTTTATTATTTTTCCTTTCTTATTACACTCCATATTAAGTCCCTTTTTTGTTCTACCCTCCTACTGTTCCAGATCCCATACATCTTCCCAGAACCACTGTTTACACTAGGATATCCCCAAGCCACTTTCCCTACCAGACCTAAACTCCTAGAGTCAAATCTGTTTTTTTTTTTTTCTACTCTGAACTCTTCCACCTGCTTCTGAACATGTTTACTCTTTTATTCAAAATAAAAATCTTCCCTTGTAATAATGGAGTGACTAATCTTCTGTTGGTTTCTTTACTCTGACCTGATCATACAAATAAAAAATTTATGACATATTTCTTCTAAATAAATATAATTCTGCCCAAAACTTATTGAATCTTTCAAAAACGAGAGAGAGAGGCACTGTATTTTTACATAGAAAGCATTTAGTATCACTGTGAAACAAAGAGTCAGGAGAAATGGCAGCCAATATTGTCATCATATGCTCCAACATAATAATATCACAATGTTGAAAATAATGCCAACTCATTTTGGCAATAAACAAAATTGAATGTAAATAAATATGCCTGAAAAATAGTTCCTCTGTAATCTGAATTAATGTTAAAATACTTATAAATTTGAAACAGCACAATATGTGTTCAAAAATATAACAATATAAAGTAAACTGGAAGCTTCTGAGATGTGGGTTTTACCAAAGAGTGTGACCAAATGATTTAAAATTTTTCTAGCATTCATGTTTATAAAAATAATTGGGTTGCATATAAAATAATCTTCACTCCTAAATAGAACATTTTTTTTAAGGTTTGAGAAAATATTCTCCTGTATGCTCAAAGCTTATATCTTTTCACATAATAGTGTTCCTAGAGAAGATTTGTAGTAAAGATGCCTACAATGGTTACCTTTTCAAGGAACCAGTGCTGAGCTGAGAGTTAGTTCATAGAATCTGGAGGAATCAAGACAGACCACTTTCTGATACCGTTTGTTTATCATGAGAATCAAATGAATTATAAAAGTATCTTTTCTGTGGAGCCTGGAATGGAGAAGTTTTTAGTGGATTTGAATTTGACTTGGCTTTCCCACTACTGCACACCAAACTGGTGACTGCAGTTGTCAGACAAACCATTGAAGTCTGAGGTCTAAGTGGTTGTCAGGAAACAGGGCTATTGTGATGTCACTAGTCTGAGGTTCATGCCTTGTGACACACTGGCACATACATTGTCTCTCCTTATATCTAGTAACTTTCAAAAATTAATTTTATAATACTTGTTAATCCATAAATCGTGCAAGGAATAATATTTTCACAACCATATACATGTATATAAAAGTTATATTTTATAGACAATAAAATTTAGAGACCAATGGATGATAGTTCAATAGACAAACAGGGTGATAGCTACACTCTTGGTAGTTTCTTTACTCTTCTCATACAATTAGAATATTGAAACATATATATTAAGTAAATATTACTCTTCCCAAAACATGTGAAAGATCATTCAAAGAATATATAGAGAGAAACAATTTTTTATGTAGATAGCATTTAAGACCAATTAGAATCCAAGAGTCAGAAAGAACAGCAGTGAAAGGTTGTCATCACATTCTTCAAACAATGTAAATATATGTTAAAAATAATAATTCATTTAATTACAAACAAAAATTGAAATTAGTTCCTGTATATGAATTAGTGTTCAAATACTTTGATTCCAAACACCACTCTATGTACTAGAAAATGCATCAATTTAAAGAAATGTAGAGACTTCCTAGTTGTGGGTTTCATGAAACAGTCTGACCAAATGCTTTTAAGAAATATTGGTATTTATGTTAGTAAAAACAATTGGGTTACAAATAAAATAATCTTCACTCACATCATAGTACAGATATATTTTAAGATTTACAGAAATTATTTTTCTGTATATTCAAAGTATACACCTCCTCATGTAATAATGTCATTTCTAGAGAATATTTGTAGTGGATATGCCTACAATGATTACCTTTTCTAGGAAACACTGCTTAGTTTAGAGTTAGTTCATAAGATCTTAAGTTATCAAGACAGAACACTTTCTGATACCATTTGTCTATCATGAGAATCAAATGAGTTATAAAAATACCTTTTCCGTGGAGCCTGAAATGGACAAGTTTTCAATAGACTTTAAATACAATTTGGCTTTCCTACTACAAAACACCAAACTGGTGACTGCATTTGTCAGACGAACCACTGAAGTCTGAGGCCTCAGTGATGGTCAGGTAACAGGTCTATTGTGATGTCATAGGTCTGAGGTTCATGCCATGTGGCACAATCACTCATGCCTTGCCTCTACTTCTACCTAGTGACTTTCAGAAATTAATTTTATAATAACTGTTAAATCGTAAATCTTGTAAGGAATAACATTTTCACAACCGTATACATGTACATAAAAGTTATATTTTATAGGCAATAGAATTTACAGACCAGTGGATGTTAGATCAAAAGACAGAGTGATAGCTACTCTGTTGGTGGTGTATATACCCTATTCATTAAATTAGAATATTGAAACATATATTATTTGTATGTGAATATTACTCTGTTCAAACATATGATAAATCTTTCAAAAATTATGTAGAAAGAGATGAGTTTTATGTAGAAAGCATTTAAGATGTATGAGATTCAAAGAGTCAGGAAAAACAGCAGCCAAAGGTTATCATCAAACACTTCAAGCAATAAAGATATTTTACAAAATAATACCAACTCATTTTTATGATACTCAATATTTAAATTTAAATGAATATGCTTGGAAAATGATTTTTCTATCTGAATGAACATGTAACTATTTAAAAATTTTTTTAAACATAACATGTAGAAACAAAACCAATTTGCAGAAATCCATAACATTTTTAGATTTTAAGTTGAAATTTAATAAGTTCATGAAAAAAAGTTTGTGTTCATAGTGGGTTTCAGTCTTTCAGTCAATTAATGGTGATTGTGAGTATATAAAATTTTTCTCTTTATTCAAATATCTTTCTACTAACTCCCTTACTTCAAGAACTTATCTAAAACATTTAAAATCTTATTCTGTCTTTACACATAATTTGTCTATTAGCCAAAATAAATTTGAATGTGATTTTCTTTTCAATAATATCAAAATCAATTTGTTCTTCTTGAACAATGAGTAATAAATAAGGATACTTACTCTACACTAAATCATGTAAGCTCTGAAAATAGAAACATTTATGCAATTTTGTTAAAACATAGCTCAAAAATAGAGTTCTGTGAGAATGCTGAATGCTTGTAAGAAACTCCTAGAAAACAACCCTTAAGCATTGTAGCCTCAGTTCCTTTTAGCATAAAATTGTTCTTAAAAAAATGTTTATGAGCTCTACTCTAGGGCATTCAATAGGTGTGAATTTACTTTGGCTGTTGTTTTTTTAATTAATTTTTATTGAATATTTTCTGTATTTACATTTCAAGTGTTATCCACTAACCCCCACTTTCATAACCCTACCTCACCACTTGCTTCTCTCTCACAACCACCCTCTCCACCTTTAGTGCATTCTCTTCTCCTACAATGGGAAACACACCTTCAGTGGAGCAAAGGTCTCTTCTCCCATTGATGCCAGACAATGGTACTTTCTGCTACATATATAACTGGAACCATGGGTCTCTCTTTGTGTGCTCAGTGGTTGGTGTTTTAGTCTCTGGGAGTTCCTCAGCATTTGGTTGTTTGATAATGTTGTTCTTCTAGTTCTATCCATTTGCCTAGGTATTTCATAAATTCAGCTTTTTTATTAACATGCCTCTGTGGAAATACATGTTCTTGCCATGTGGCTTGTCCTTGTAACTGTATACCTTATTCTTTGACTCTTTTTGTTTTTCTTTCTTCCCTCTGCCTCTTGTTTCCCCTCACACTCATCTTAGTACTTCAATTTTCTGTGATGTTAGATGCTTTATTTCCCATTGAAGTCAGCCAAATAGCCCAGCTAGACCACATCCTACACATAGGTAAGAGCTTCTAATATAGCCTGGATTCCAGTTGTTTGGGACTTACATGAAGACCAAGATGCCCATCTATTACATATGTGCAAATCTAGTACATAGGTCCAGTCTATGTATGTTTTTTATTTGGTAGATCAGTGGGATAGAGTTCTGAGAGCCCCAAGGGTCCAGGTTAGTTGACACTGTTGGTCTTCCTATGGAGTTCTTATCCCTTTCGGGGAAATAATCCACTGAGCACACTGAGTAGAACCTCTTATGGGACAAATAGTTGCTATCTGGAAGCAAAAAAAAAAAAGTATCAGAGATTGCATGCAGCCTCGGGTAAATTTGGTTATTGGTTTTCCAATCCCTTAGTTTCTGTTCCATTTCCCATGCCTGCATTTCCAGCAGATAGGAAAAATTTCATGTTGAAAGTTTTATGAGTGGGTTATTTTCTATATCTCCACTGGTGTTTCTGCCTGTCTATAGAAGGTGGCCACTACAGGTTGAATATCCCCAAATGTAGTGAGTTGCAGCGAAGTTCACAGTCTTTGATTCTTGTTTGCAATCCTTGTTCCAGGTCTCTTTCTTGTCCTGCAGAAGTCTGCTATCTTCTTACCCTTGTCAGTTTCAAATATATGCTCATTTTAATGGCCACCCTGCAATCTCTCCTGACCTTCCCTTACCTGTCCATAAACCCCATATTTTCCTTCCTCATCACCCTTCCTCTCAGTTCCCTCCCTCCATCTGCCCCAGTTATGACTATCTTATTCCCCCTGCTAAGGGAGATCAAAACTTGAGATTTCCTACTTGTTTAACTTCCTTGAGTCTGTGAAGTGTAACATGGTACAATCCATCTACTTATAAGTGAGACCATAATATGCATGACCTTTTGGCACTTGATTACCTCACTCGGGATAATATTATCATGTTGTATCCATTTTTATGCATACTTCATGATACCCTTCTATTTAATAGCTGGATACTATTTCATTGTGTAGATGTACATATTTTCCATTTCCTTTTATATTTTATTTGTTTTATCGATTCTTCTGTTCGGGGTCATGTAAATTTATTTCAGTTTCTGGCTATTACAAATAAAGCTGCTATGGATATAGTTAGGAAGTATTTTTCTGGAATGTTGGAGCAACTTTTGGCTATATGCTCAGGACTGGTATAGCTGGGTCTTGAGATAAAACTATACCTAGGTTTCTGAGAAAACTCCTAACTCTATTTTCAAAGTGGTATTACAAGTTTACACTCCTAACAATGAAGAAGTGCTCTCCTTTCTCTTCATTCTTGTCTGCATGTTCTTTTTCTTGAGTTTATGTTCTTTGCCTTGCTTATGGATGTAAGGCGGAACCTCATAGGTGTGTTTATTGGTTTTTCTTCATGTCTAAGGACGTTGAATATTGCTTTAAGTGATTCTCAAACACTCAAGAGTCCTCTACTGAGAATTTGCTTTTTTTTTCATTCTATACCTCATTTTTAAATTGAGTTATTTGGTTTGTTGGTACTTAACTTCTTCAATATTTTGTAAATTTTGGATATCAGCCTTATGTCAGATTAGAGTTGGTAAAGATATTTTCTGTATCTGCAGGTTGCTCATTTGTCCTATTGCCCATGTACTTTGCCTTAATGAAACTTTTTATTTTCTTTGGACAAGTTATTCAGGTGTTGTTCTTTGAACTCAAGCCATTGGTGTACAGGAAATGATCTCCTGTTTGAATGCTTTAAATGGAATTTTTCACTTCTGCTTCTATAAGCATTAGGGTATCTTGTTATATATTCAGTCCCTCAAACCACTTGTACTTAAGATTTTGCAGAGTGATGAGTATGGATCTATTTTCATTGTTCTAAATGCAAATATCCAGTTAGTCAAGCATCATTTGTTGACAATGGTTTTATTTTTCCATTGTATGATTCTTAGGTTTCTTTATCAAAAATTAAGTTTCAATGTGTGTATGGGTTTATTTTGTGCCTTGATTCAAATCTGTTGATCAAATTGTCCATTTCTGTAACAATGCTATTTATTTTAAATTACTATTTTGCTGTAATGCAGCTTAAGGTAGGGATGGTGATACCTCCCTATGTTTGTTTATTTATTTATTTATTTATAATTTATTTAATTTATTTATTATTTTTTATTTAGTTTATAGATAGCTTTTATGTTTTAATTTTATTGGCTGTTTTATTTATTTACATTCAAATATTATCACCCTTTTCCCAGTCTCATCTCCCCTGAAAAACTCCTATCTCACTCCCTTCACTCCTACTTTTCTGAGGGTGCTCTACTAGCTACCCACCTACTCCTACCTCACTGCCCTAGCATTCTCATATACTGGGGCATCAAGCTTTTACAGGACCAAGGGCTACCCATTGATGCAAAATAAGGTAACCCTCTGCTACATGTTTGGTTGGAGGCATGGCTCGTTTCATGTGTAATCTTTGGTTGATTGTTTGCTCACTGGAAGGTCTGGGGTTTGGAGTGGTTGATATTGCTGTTCTTCCTTTGGGGTTGAACACCCTTTCAGCTTCTTCTGTCTGGTGGCTGTCCTTGAACATCCACATCTGTATTGGTGTTGAAGTCTCCCACTATTAATGTGTGGAGTACAATTTAAGGTTTAGCAATGTTTCTTTTGCAAATGTTAGAGACCATGTGTTTGGGGTATTAATTTTTAGGAATAAGATTATTTTCTGCTAGATTTATTTTCTTTGATGTAGATGAAGTGTCCTTCCCTGTAACTTTTGACAATTTTTGTTTAAAGTTTATCTTATTAGATAATAGAATGGTTCCTCAATCTTGTTTATTGGGTTTATTTGCTTGAAAAATGTTTTAGCATTTTAGTATGAAGTAAAGTCTATCTTTATGACTGAGGTATGTTTCTTGTATGGAGTAGAATGACAGATTCTTAATTTGCATCCATCCTGTTAACATGTGTCTCATTATTGTGTAACTGAATTTATTGATGTTGAAAAATATTAATGACTGGTGCTTGTTATTTCATGTTATTTTGATATTGATGTTGTTAGTGTGTATGTGTGTGTGTGTGTGTGTGTGTGTGTGTGTGTGTGTGTGTGTGTGTGTGCACATGTGCACATACACACAAATGCTTGCATGTGAGAATGCATGTGTGTGCTTTTCTTGTTTTTGCTGATATGGAATTACTTATACCCTGGGTTTTCTTGGATAAAGTTATCATTCTTGAGTTGAAATTTACTTCTGGTAGTTTTGTAGGGCTGAAGTTTTGAGTAAATATTATTTGAATTAGGATTTGTCTCGAAACATTTTCTTTTCTCCATATATGGTGGTTGAGAGGTTTTTTTTGTTTGTTTGTTTGTTTTTTTTTGTTTGTTTGTTTTTTTCTGGTATACTAGTAGCTTCCCACATGTGGTTTCTTGTTTGCTTGTTTGGTTGGTTGTTTTTTTTTTTGACATTTCAAGATATCTGACAGGGTCCTTGTAGCTTTTAGGGTCTCTCTTGAGTAGTCTGGTGTGATTCTGATAAGTCTGCCTTTGTATATTACCTGTTTGTTTTGGTTTTTTTACTTGCTTCTTTTAATATGCTTTCTTTTTCCTATAGATTTTGTGGTTTGATTGTTATATGGTGGGAGGATTTTCTTTTCTGCTGCAGTTTAGCTGGAGTTGTATAAGCTTCCTATGTGCTTATAGGGATTTCTTTTGTTAGGTTGGAATTTTTTTACGATTTTGTTTTGAGTATTTTTTGGCTCTGGGAGATTGGACTCTTCAACTTTTCTTTAACTACTGTTCTTAGGTTTGGTATTTTCATGGTATCCCCATTTTACTGGATATTTTGTGACAGGAATTTTTAGATTTTTTATGTTTTTGATTGATAGATTAATTTTTCTATTGTATCATCGATTCTTGAGAATCTCCTGCATTTGTTAGTGAGGTTTGCATCTGCTTTTCCTGTTTTTTCTGAGGTTTTCTATATCCAGGATTCTGACAATTGTGCTTTCTTTATCAATCCTTTTTGCACATTCATGTCTTGCACAGTTTTATTTATTTCATCTGTTTAATTTTATATTTTTGAATTATATTATTTTATTTTTAAACTCAAGTTTTCATATCCCTCCTTGTCTACACTCCTAATGTTTCACATCCCATATTTTCTCTTACTTCCCATCGCTGTTTCAAAAAGGATGTTTTCAGACCACCCACCCAACAAATCCTCTAAACTCATAGGAACCTCCAATCTCTCAAGGATTAAGTGCATCTTCTCTAAATAAATCCAGACTTGAGAGTCCTCTGCTGTATATGTGTTGGTAGACTCTTATCAGCTGGTGTATGCTGCCTGGTTGGTGAGTCAGTGTCTGAGAGATTCTGTATATATTTAAAAATTTATTTGTTAATCTTTGACCTTAGAGTTTGAGTCATTGGTGTTTTGTTCAGAAAATTTTCTCCTGTGCTTATGTGTTCTGTGGTTTTCCCTACTTTCTCATCTAATAGTTTCAGTATATCTGGTTTAATGTGGAGATCTTTGATCCACTTACACTTGAGCTTTGTACAAGGAGATAAGAAAGGGTCTATTTTCATTCTTCAGCATGCTGAGTGCGAGTTGGACAAACACCATTTGTTGAATAGGCTGTCCTTTTTCCATTGAAAGTTTACAGTTCCTTTGTCAAAAATCAGGTGACCATATACTTGAGCTCTAAGGTCAAAGATTAACAAATGGGACTTAATGAGATTGCAAAGTTTCTGGAAGGCTAAAGTCATTGTCAAGAAAACACAATGGAAGCCAACAGAATGGGAAAAGATCTTTACCAACTCCACATCAGATAGAGGCCTAATATCCAAGGTATAAAAAGAACTCAAATAGATAGACACCAGAGAATCAAACAACCCTATTAAAAATGGGGTACAGATCTAAACAAAACATTCTCAATTGAGGAATATTGAATGGCTGAGAAACATCTAAGGAAGTGCTCCACATCCATCAGGGAAATGCAAATCAAAACAACCCTGAGATTCCACCTCACACCAGTCAGATTGGCCAAGATCCAAAACTCAGATGACAGCAGATGCTGGCAAGGTTGTGGAGAAAGAGGAACACTTCTCCACTGTTGGTGGGGTTGTAAACTGATACAACCACTCTGGAAATCAGTCTGTTGATTCCTCAGAAAATTGGACATTGTACTACCTGAAGATCCAGCTATTCTACTTCTGGGCATATACCCCAGAGACTCTCCAATATACAACCAAGATACATGCACCACAATGTCCATAGCAGCTCTATTTACAATAGCTAGAAGCTTAAAAGAACCCAGATGTCCTTCAGTAGATGAATGGATACAGAAATTATGGTATATTTACACAATGGAGTACTACTCAGCTATCAGTAACAATGGCTTAACCAAATTCTTAAGAAAATGTTTACATGTAGAGAATATCATCCTGAGTGAGATAACCCAGTCACAAAAGAACAGACATAATATGCAGTCACTGATAGTGGGATGCTAACCCCAGAGGCTCGGACTGCCCCAGAAACAACTCACAGACTGTGTGAAGCTCAAGAAAAAAAGAAAAGAAAACAAAAAAATACATCGTGCTCAAACCTTACACACCAAGAAAATGTTGACTAATTTTGGGTTACATCCTGTTTTACATGTACATTTTGCTCATTGTAACTAGTAAGACCTTCTTGCAGAGTATCAAACCTTAAAAAAAAAGAAAAAAAAAACATGCACTGACAAAAATGTATTTGTATATATTTTTGCAAAAATTTTTAATTTTTTCTTTTATCTTTGTTTTGTAAAATAAAGTTTAAAAATAAATATAAACAAAACAAAATGAAAACATAAATTTCTAAATAAGTACTCTATGAAAAATACTAAGATACCCTTTTTAAAAAAATTTATTCGTTTCTTCTTTAAAGACCTCCACCTATTTGTTTGTATTTTTCTCTATTTCTTCAATAGACATATTCATATGCTATTGAAAGATCTATCATCTGTATAAAATTTAATTGAATTCCTTTGTGTGTGTGTTGGTCATGTTAGGATATTCTTGCAATAGTGTAGTAACTGTGCATTGTGTCCTGGTTTTGTTGATTGAGTTCATTTGATATCCTGTAGCCATCTGGATAGTCTTGATTCCTGAATCTTCCTCTCATATGAAGTAACATAATGGTGGTTAACTTCAATCATCCCCATGAGGCAGACCTTGAATGGGGATCCTAGTGCTGTACAGTTCTGAATCTGCAGGTTTGTATGATTCATAATCCACAGATACTTATGGGTGAAGATCTATAGTTCTGATGATGGTAGGTAGAGAGGTTGAAGGAATGTAAGTCCTGGGGAGATAGCAAGTTGTTTAGAGAAGTTTGATGTGCCCTGGGGAACACAGTAAAAAAGGGACGATGCCTAAGGGAAGTGAAGATAACATGTATGGTTTAGGAACCTTAGGTGATGAATGTGGGTTGATAGGTTATGGAGGTCTGATGAGATAGCAGGTGGTAGTTTAGAACAGCTTGGATTGTCCCAGAGGATTCAATGAGCAGAAAATGAGTAAGAGAAGAAAAGCTTACCAGTATGGTCCAAAATCCATACGTCTGATGAAGCTAGATAAAGGTGTCAGGATGATAGATTTAAAATTTATTAGGTTTCAATGTCTCTTGTTGTGGAATGATCAAGAAGTCTGACCAGAGTCTCAATCTAGTAATATTATCTTAATGTCAGCATAGGGTAGTACTCTGTTGCCTTGATTCTTTGGCAAAAGGCAAGTAGAAGAAAGGAGCAACAAAAACTAAGGCAACTTGACATAAACATAATTCAGTTCTCCCACCATAGCAAGCTCTGGATATCCCACACACTGGAAAAGCAAGATTCTGATTTAAAATGACATCTTATGATGATGTTAAAGGAAGGACATATATAAGTCTCTTAAAAAGTTACAGAAGAACAGAGGTAAATGAGTAGAACACCTTAAAAAGGAAACGCTAAAACCCCTTAAGAAGAAAAAGGTACACACACACACACACAGAGGGAGAGAGAGAGAGAGAGAGAGAGAGATGCAGACACACTCACAGGAGAAAAAGAAATCTAGGAAAGAGATCAGGAGTTATAGATGCAAGCATAACCAACAGAATACAAGAGATAGAAGAAAGAGTCTCAGGAGAGAAGATTCCATAGAAAACATTGACAAAATAGTCAGTCAAATTGCAAAAGACTTTGAACCCAAATCACATAGAAAATTCAAAACATAATTAGAAGACAAAACATAAGGAAACTGGGTACATAAGAGCTCAAATATTCCCAACTTAAAGGCCAAGTAAATATATTCAACAAAATTAAAAAAAAAAAAAAAAACTAATATAACCTAAAGAAAGAGATGGCCATGAGCATACAAGAAGTGTATAGAACTCCAAACAGACTGGACCAAAAAAGAAATTCCTCCAGTGAAATGAGTTTTGAAACACCAAACTTACAAAAAAAAAAAAAAAAAAAAAAAAAAAAAAGAAAAGAAAGAAAGAAAGAAAGAAAGAAGGAAAGAAAAAAAGAAAGAAAGAATACTAAAAGCAATAAGGGAAAAGGGGCAGGTAAATTATAAAGGCAGACCAAACAGAACTCCACCAAACTTTTCAACAGAGAATAGCAAAGTTAAAAGATCTTGGGGAGGTATTATACAGAATTTAAAGAAACACAAATACCAGCCAAGTCTACTACGTTAATCAAACCTCTCAATTAACCTATAATGAGAAATCAAGATATTCTATGACAAATTCAAATTTACACAATAACTTTCTAAAAATCCAGTCCTTCAAATGATCAAAAAAGAAAAGCTCCAATACAAGGAGGTAACTACACCCTAGAAAAGGCAAGAATGTAGTATTCTTAAAACTAACCCAAAAGAAAACAATCACAGAAACATAATTACAACCCTAACAACAAAAATAACATAAAACAACAATAATAAAATTGCAAACCTTCTATATGCATCTTTTTAAAATAAATGTTATTATATTTCAATACATGTGAAATAGATGAATCATTATTAACTTTATAATATATGCATTTGTTTTTTTTTCATTATTTTTACTTAAACTACAACTAAACCCTTTTTTCCCATGTTTGCACATGTACCTTTCCACTGCTCTGCATATATTCTCAATATCTGTAACCATTATTTGTAGTGATTATAAACTAGTTCTCAAATACATTTATCTAATAAGTCTATGTAATTATTGATGTGCTAACTACCTACACACTTATGTGTGTGTGTGTGTGTGTGTGTGTGTGTGTGTGTATGTATATATGCCATCACTCTATGTAAATATCTCTCTGTATTTCAATATATGTACATATATAGGAATAAAAATATATAAGAATATATATTCATTTTAATTTCTCCTATTCTCACTTACTTAATCATTTTAGCTATGTGGTCCATTTTATTCTGCTTAAGAGTTTATATTTTACATACCAAAAGATTCACATTGATCTTTTCAATTTTACAGCAACAGTTTAAATGTAATTCAATATTCATTTGAAACACTACATAGTAAACCACGTCTGAGTAAACATTGCCTTCTTTTATTTGTCCTTCCCTTTTGGTAAGGAAACATCATAAATAGAGCCAAAATATGTAAATCAGAGTGTTATAAAATGAACAGCAACAAACTATCTCTCAGGGTTGAAGTTATAGCATTTCACACAGCACTGATGAAAATGTGAATTATTATAATTGCTATATTCTACACAGAAGGCAACTTGAAAATGGCTGCAAAATTGAAACTATAAATATACTGAAATAGACCTGTTCTAGCTTATCAAAAATAATGTCAACATAATCAAAATATTTATAGGTGATAGGTTAATTATAAGATGACTTATCTATAAAACATCTATATGCCTAATCATAGAACTAGACATTACATATAATGTGGATTAGATAAAATTTTATTAAATAGATGTTAAAAGTGCATGGAAATAGTATGTGAAGATCCCATTATAAATATAGAAGAACAATGCTCACGATTATATAGAAGGCTCAATCATGTACTTTGAAATATAAAATAAACAGCTTGTTAACAAATGGGTGAAATTTGATTCATAAAACAGGCACCCATTATCTTTTGCATTACTTTGTAGATTTTATTTTATTATATAAGAGTTTGGGCCTTCTCTCCTTACTGGTGTATGACTATACATGGTCTTTAACTTCCTTCTAGGAACATTGATAAAAATTAAATGGGAAAAGAATGTACAAATAAGCATAAATATAACTTTGACTTTATAGCTGATGATGAGAAGATGTAGCTTGTATCCATATCCATGAACTTCTCAATCCTTCACCAAACACTTTAGTTCTATGGCTTCCATAACTAACTAGGTAGTCAAAGCTCTTGGTGCAGAATTTTTTTCTTTTAGCTTTCTTGTCCTTGTTATTTGTTACACCTTTTATTTCCCATTGGCTTAAGTCACAGGTACACAACTTTAAAGCATATATTTCACCACAGACAATGCCATAAATTTCCTTTGTCTTCCCATATTGGTGGGTAAGGTGACTTGTTATCACTCTTAATTTCAAGCTCCATGGCATCATCATTTTCTATTGAAGTACATATTTCTCTGAAATTAATACCTTAATATCAGTGGGTATTAAATTTCATGCAGGAGAAACTGAACAATTTTATATCATGGTGTTTGAGTATCAGTGAATAGTAGCCTTTCTGTGTTCACACCAATATACCTTGAAGAAACATTGTCACAGCCATGCAAACACTTTCACATGCATCACATTGCAGCAGTCTTTAGAGCTATTTCAGTTCTTTAACAAGCCTGTTGTTTCAAGATATTGAAAACTGTTTCAAGATGAATGAACTTAATCAATCTCTGTTGAATTCAAATGAATAAATTGAGACCTTTGAATAAAATCATTACTACAAAGTGATATTCTTGTTTAAATAAAAATCTTGGTAAGATATCAAGCAAAATGGTAGATCAGACAAATTTTAACTCAACTGATGATAATTTTCATACAACATTATATTCAGTAAAAGTCAGTTTACCTCTCACACTTATATTCTAGAGACAAAGCTCTGCATATTCCACAAGAGAACTAGCCTAGTGTTGGCCGACAACAAGAAACTCTTGAAAATTACAAATTATCGAGTTCATGTAGAGTATTAACTGCCAATTTCTATTTTAATAAGAGTACATATTCAATGGTAAACATAATAATGAATTCGTGGTTGATGGTAGTGTATGTATTGCCAAAATCCTGTGGCATGTGGTCATTTTTACGGGTATTGTCATATAACCAGGAAAACAGATTTGCAGACACAGAATGAGACATTTCTGTCCATTCAAAGAATATGTCCCTTTAAGGGGCACCTCTAATAGTTTTCTCACAAGACACAGTATATTGACATCGTTTGTCTATTAAACTTATTTAATTACTCCTTTCCCCATATACCAATTTGTCATCATTTTTTCAGTGAAATTCTTTTTTAAGCATCTGACCATCTAGCCAAATGACTGGCCAAAATTGTGAATCTGTAGGCACAAATTTGATTGTAGTCTAACCAATTGAATTTACAATAAAAGTGAACAACCTGGGTACTCCAGAATTTGGGTCTATTTACTAGATTATTTTTCACTGTTTTTCTTCATAAATATATCAGTGAATCTCAAGGGTATTTCTTCTACTACTTGGTAATATGTGACATAATGTAGAAGCATCTTTCACTCAGACCTTACCCTTGTTTTCTTCTGGTTTATATTAGGGACTTTTCTATGATGTCATATTTACAGATGGAGAGAGAGAGAAACTATCATGGTAGGAATAGATACTATTGGATTTTTGCCAGCATGTGTGAAAACATACTTTATCTTCTAACTTTCTATGTCTACTCATTACTAAAACATTACTATACATAGCCAACATTGTGATTTGGTGGAAGAGATAATATTTTATTATAAGAAATTCAGGAGGTTCAATGGTTAGTGGTCATAACTTTTTGAAGTTTAGTGGCAAACAAAGAACCTTTTCTCTCAAAAGAATTTAACTCAAAAGAATTTAACTGCTAATAATTGGAGGGGAGTAAGAGTCTAAAATAGTTTAAATAGTCTGCTAATTATATCCTACAAATCAAAACTTAGCCTGTGACAATTGAGTCATGATTGGTGCCCTAGCCACACACAAAACTTTCAGTTTGGGTTGACGGTATTAATTTTCAAGAGTATGAGTTACCTATTGCTATAATAGGTATTTTCTATGATCAAATACAGATGTGTGTGTGTGTGTGTGTGTATGTTTGTGTGTGTGTTCGTTTGTGTGTATGTGTGTGTGTGTATGTTTGTGTGTGTGTGCATGTTTGTGTGTATGTGTGTGTGTGTTTGTGTGTATGTGTATGTTTGTGTGTGTGTGTGTGTGTGTGTGTGTGTGTGTGTGTGTGTGTATGTTTGTATGTATGCCAGTCAAGGAGAAATAGATTTGAATTACAATTATCTGCTCAATAGTGTTGATATATTATTATAAATTTTTATCAGCCAGTTTGAGGAGATAATCAATTACAGAAATATAGGAAACAATTCACAGAACTTGTAGTTCAAATCTATTTCTCCTCAAACTTCTAGTGTAGCAAGGATTCTCTAGAAAAAGAGCTAAATATTGTTTTCCTTCACAGTGTTATTCTTTTGGAAATAATCTTTGCTATCCTGAAAACTGCCACACCTCTAATCTACAAAACAACCAAGGTAACAATTCTTTCTACAGCACAAACATAGATGAACTTCCAGGCCTAATTCTTTCTTTGAAGAGATTTTGCTCATTTGTTTATTTTTGTTGTCGTTTTCTGTGGTTTATAGTTATATTTCAAGCTACTTCTACATCTGTAATGATCACCAATTGTTGATTACAATACTTATCTTCTTACTTCACCATTCTTCTTTTATTTAACTAAAATAAAATGCCCTACAGCAAAAAGTCAATTTATCTCAGTGACATGCACCCCCAACCAACTTATTTATTTATTTATTTTTTAATTTGGAGAGTTGATTAATTTGTTGACTGGCAATTACAGACATTAGGTCATTCAGACAGAATGTCTCTCAATGTTTCCTCTGCCGCAATTGCACAATGCATAAAATGTACTGCTTTATTCGTATCTCAGGTATTCATTATTGAGGTTCACTGTACAGAGAGTATGATTTTTTTCTTTAGTTTATTGATCATCTGAATAATCAAGATTCACAAGATTTTTTTATGCAAATATCTGAGAGGCTAGAGATATCACTGACAGTTCAAATGTGATTTCAGCTTTTCTAGACTACAAAGCTGCATTTCTCGGATCTCATATGGAGTGTCTACCGCCAGCTAAAATTACATCTCTAAATGCCACACACCCTCTTTGATATATACCTGATATTTATGGAATATGATGAAAATAAGTGAATAATTTTTATTGGTTACTTTTATGTATTTACATTTCAAATGTTATCCCCTTTAGCTCATCCTGTCTACCCCTCCTTCTATGAAGATGTTCCTACTACCTCCCATCCAATCCCACTTCAGTGAGCTGCCATTTCCCTACACTGGGGAAATGAGTGTTCACAGAGCCAAGGCTTTTCCTCCTATTGCTTTCAGACAATGGCATCCCCTGCTACATATGTAGCAGGAGCTATGGGTCCCTATTGTATACTCATTGGTTATTGGATTAATACCTGGGAGCTTGGGGTATGTTGGTTGTATGATGTTGCTGTTCTTTCCATGCATTTGCAAACACTTGCAGCTCCTACAATCTTTTCTCTAGATTCTCCATTGGGGTTCCCTGTGCTCAGTCTGATGGTTAGCTGCAAGTGTGCTCAGCTGTATCTGTATGCTTCTGGCAGAGCCTGTTGAGAGGCATCTATATTAGGGTCTTGAAAGCAAACAATGCTTCACATTAGCAATTTTATATATTGTAGAATTATTTTTCTTTGGTTTATTTTAATATACTAAGAAAAACTGTTAACTGCAATACTACGTAGAAATAATTTTAAAAATGATCAGAAATCATTTTAAAATGTGGATTTCTAAACATATTTCTGCATTTAAATTTGTATTATTTAATTTGTATTATTTGTATTATTGTATTTAATTTGTATTATTTATATTATTGTATTTAATTTGTATTACTTATTAATTTAAATAAGTAAGAAATTTACAATTTTGATTTAAGCATTGTGTCTTGATTTGTTTTTAGGGGTGTAAAAATAAAAATCAATTAGTCCTCTTATCCTCCAGTAACATGGAGCCTTTTGTTTTGTATACACAGTATAAATTCTGCATCATCAGATCAAAACCAAAAAGGAAATCTATTTTCTTTCTTGGGTAATGTGTTTATGAATAAAATAAGGCTTGCAAGCACAAATACCTGAATTCAAACATGTTTTTATAATTCCAGTATTTTGGGAATGAAGACACCAAGGGCTGGGAGCTTGATACTCAGCCACCCTAGCTTATTTCACGAGTTCTACATCATTGAGAGTTACACCTCTAATCTATGCACACACAGAGACATAATAACACACACAGACACTCACAGACACACAAACACACACACACACACACACACACAGACTCTCAAGCTCACACACAGAAACTAGCACACACACACACTCACACGTTCACACACTTGCAATCACATAAACAACTAAAATTAAGATACCCTTTGTGCTGTTAGTTGTTATATGTTCTCATGATTTAAAACGTTAATAATATTGTTCATTTATATGCTTCACCTGTAAATGGATAAGACTCTGACCATTAATGTATCCCACCTGTTGTCCTAGAGACATTTAATAAAGACCTGTGGTGAAATTCAACAGTGTAATATATGTAACTAATGCTGATGACTCCAATTCTCTACATTATATCAATCATTGCTTATAGTAAAATTTACTAAGAAGTTTTAAAGAGCTAATTTATTTATATTTCTCTAATATAACAGTTTTCTGGAAAGATTAAAATACTTATGTTTGTATTTGTCATTTAAGCGGAAAACTGTAAAAGATTGTCTCATAAAAGTAGTTCAGTCTCACAGAAAGTTGCTTTACAAAGTGCACAGTGATATCTTTAAGGTATATAATTCTCAAATTAAATTTAATAGTTTTTGGTTGTTGTTGTTTGTTGGTTTTATGTTTGTTGGTTTCTTTTTTATTTAAACTGTATTTTAATAAATAGTAGTAAATGTTCATATAAACATTTCACTGGTCACCTACCTAAATCTTTACTAAGAGTTTTTCAATAATTGTATTTCATTGTCATCAAACCTAAGACTATTCTATTTCATGTTATATTTAGGAATCAGAAAGACAACCTCTGTGATTTCACTGCAAGATTCACTTTCAGGGTAATAGTATATTCTGTAGTGCTGAATTCATGACTGCAGGAATGCAAGCTTAGAAATAAGAATTTTAATATTAACTAAGCTAGGAAATATTAAAAATTGGAGAGATTATCCAATAATATGAATATAAATAAGATATTTGTCTGATAAAAAAACCACAAAGAAGAAATTGCAATCTAATGCAGAGCAAATATTTTGTTAAATTGTAAATATAATTTATTAGATTTGTATTGCAGCCATCCACAAAATTTATCTACTTACTATTTTTTTTAATGTAGAGTCAATGTAGAAGAGAAGATGTAATGCAATGTGAGCATCACACTTTCTTGTCAGTATGAGAGTTCTGGGAATTTAGCAACAGAGGCTGACCAGTGATTGTGTTTGATGTTTTCCTACCTCACAAAATGAGATTTTCATGTTTTAAGATATGCACACACATGGAGGGAGTCAACCTTCTTTGACATCATGTAAAAGCAATGCCATACAATATTCTAACTATATTCAGCCTGTATTATACTCGGGATCCTCATCATCATAAGGCTTCCAAATTATTCTTAACTCTCTTTTCTCAGTCATTCCTTTCTATGGGAGCAGCAGTGACTATGATACTCACACACATGTGGTACCCACTGCAAAAAAGTCAAAACATTGCACATAGCCCTTTTTTTTAACAGTTATCACTGACCAAAGAAATTACTTTTCATGGTTTCCACAAAGATGAATATCTCATACAGACGTATGACATGGCTCGCCAATTGACAAAAATGATAAAAGGCATAAAGAACAACTACATAAAAAAAAAACAATTTTTGATAGCACTATGTAGTTGCACATGAGAAAAGTACTCTATACCTGAAAACTACAAGAATCAAAAACAGGGATTCTAATCTCTGTGACCTCTCTCACATGTGCATGTTCCTGGTATCTCAAGATGCGGGAAAAAGAAGAAGAGATGAGACCCATTACTTCAAAGATTCCTACCGTCCTAGGATAGCCATTTATAAGGTTGACTTACGTATTAATTAGAACATAAAACAAAATGTTAATGTTTTAAACATTGAACTCTAAAGTGTTATGTGCTTAATTGCTTTGCCTGCTGTGGTGGTTTGAATAAGAATCCCTTCCCGCATGGTCTCATATATATGCATGTTTGGTCATCAGGGAATGGCACCACTTGAAAGAGATTAGAAAGTGGCTTTATTGGAGTAGATAAGACCCTGTTAGAGGCTATTTTTTCACTGAATGTGAGCCTAGGGATCTGCAAAGGACCAAGCCTGTTTTACTGTCTCTTCATTCTTGCTGCCTAAAATTCCAGACATGGAACACTCTAGCTCCTTCTTTAGCCCTATGTCAAGCTACCAAACATCATGTCCCTTGCCATGATAATAATAAACTAAACCTCTGAAATTGTAAGCTAGCCTTAATTCGGTTCTTTCTTTTACAAGAATTAGCTCTGTCATGAGGTCTCTTTATAGCAGTAGAACACTAAAAATGAATCCTGCATACTTGTGTGGGCACCAAATATGTGCCTAGTGTCCACAGAAGACAATAGTTCTTTGAATGCCCTAAAATTTGAGTTATGGGGATTGTGAGATCTTGTGTGAGCAAAGGTGGCCAAACCCAGATCCTCTACAAGAGCAACAGGTGAATCTCTCAGCTATCTCTCTAGCTCCTGGAAATTATGTAATGATTGTATTCATCAGATTTTAGCTTGGAGCCTATAATCATGGATAAAATTATATTTTCTGTTACTAGACATTTTTATTATTTCATACATTGCTATTAAAAAATAAATCACTAAGATGATGACATAAAAGCCTGTGGGCTTTATTACTAAAGCAAATATATTTTCTTGTTTGTTTACTTATAATCACATTATTGCGACAAATAAAGGCAAAAAGGCAAGTTATTCAATCTAGCACAGCCAGAAGAGCCAGAGTCCTTACCCGAGGAGACAATTCTTTTGTATCTAAGTTGTCTTATGAGGATCATTCTACATTTGTCAGTTAATTGAATTTGTATAAGAATTTTTAAATTATTTCTCTATTTGCAAGAAGAAAATAATAATATAAGTTACGCAAATCAATAAAACTGTTAAAGGTTTTCCTTGGAAGTTTAAAACTAAATAAAGAGATGCTCATATGTCAGTCAGTGGAGTGTAACATGTTATTAAGGCATTCTGTATCTAATATTAACTATTAATTAGTCATTCATCAGAGTATAAACATAAATAAAATAAGAGTGAGACAGGAATCCAAAAGGTGTCAGGCTGTGCTATGTGGATAACTTCTGGTGTACAGTCCATGCTTCTCTTGATATATTTCTACATTTTGTAGTTATTTCTACTTTTCCTTACTAAATGATTTTTAACTATGAATTTTGGTCAATAATTTATCATCATAAAGTATAATATTGTTAAAGAACAACCTCCAACTTCCGTTCCTTGAAATCATCATCGTCAATAACATCATCTTTCTCATTGTCTTTCTCTTCATCAATATAATCAGAAATAAGAGTAATTGAAGACCCCTTGAATAGTCATCAAAAAATAGAATTGATGTTATATAACTTGAGGAACATATGTTCTAAGTAAGGAATGCCAGTTATAGCAACCACATGGAAATTTTTCTCTACCGTGTTATGATACAGTACCTATACCTAAATTATTTCTATTTCCTGAACTTCAACAATTGCTACATGCCACCAAACAAACAAACTTTTAAAACTATGCTTATAAAACAATTCTTTGAATATGTTTATTACTGAAAGTATATACTTTATTCTAGTTTAGAGATGTTTTGTCCAAAGAAATAAAAGTAAAACAACCAATTGAAATAAATAAGGTAAATTAAAAATTTGTAGTAAGATGTGCTTGGTATTTTATTCTTTACCCTTACACATTAATACATTTATATAAGAACAATGATAGAGAGGTAAAAAAAAAAAGGCTCTTTATACCTCATTTGCATATTTTGTGGGATTATAGAAATTATTATATTTTGTTGCATTATATTTACTTCCTTTTACTTTTGCGATTACTGAAAATACTTGAGCCTGAAGTTAAAACTAGTACATGTATATTGAGGAAAAACTTCTATGAGCCCAAACTTCTCAATTATTAGGTGGAAGCTAGAAACTGATATCTTAAATTGCTTTTCGTAGTTATATTGGTTCTTATATTTTCAATTCTCTTCCTTGGAATGAGTGGGTGTGGTAGGTGGAGAGGTCAGCATTCCCAGATCTGGTTGATCAGATTTTCAATTTTGCTGTGTAGTCTTGGACCCTGTTATAAACAACAGAAATTGCATCCCCTCCTCCCTTCAGGTCACCTTATTTCCCCCTGGAGTTTTGACAAAGTGTGTCTGTCTCTTTTTCGCTTATGGACAAAACATTCTATTTCTCTGAATATGCTTAAAGAATAAAATTGGGTTTCAATGAAATGAAAAGAGAATCAAATCCTTAATATTCACACTTATGTTGTTACTTTCTTTTTCATTTGATGTCTTTGTCCTCATTCGCCACCCCTAATCCTTTTCTCTTCATGCTGATATCAGAACACAGTGTACTCTTTATCTCTGTGTTCTTGTCAATCTGTGTCTTTATAGCCATGGCACTTATAAAAGTAAGAAAGATGATTCAGGATGATGGGAAGTAATATACCTCACTCTTTGGGGCATGATATAAAAAAAAAAAAAAAAAAAAAAAAAAAAAAAAAAAAACACCTTTGACTGAAAAATGCAAGTGGCAAATAATCTTTTACTACACATAATTAGGACACAGAATATCCTAAAAATAATTGCCTTTCATTAATTAAATGATTTAATCATTAATTAAATGATTAAATGATTTTCATTATAGCAGAATGTGTTTTCTTATGATTAATATTTTGGCGTGAAGACATTTTGACTAATTTTTGGTTTTGTATGAGTTTTTTTTTCTTTAGAAGTTGTTTTTACAATTATTTTTTTTATTCACTTACTTCTCAATTATGTTACCCTCTTTTCCCAGTTCCTCCCTCACATATATCTCCCCTGTCTTCCTCCTTTTCTCCTCTGATAATGGGGGAGGCACCCCTGGGTACCACCCTACCCTGGAACATCTAGTAATTGTATGACAAGGAACATCACTGAGACCCACTGAGACCATGTAAAGCAGACTAGTTAGTTGAACAGGATGGCAAAGGCAGGCATCAAGAGTCAGGAATGGCTTCCACTCCAGCTGTTGAAGGACCCATATGCAGACTAATTTACATATCAATTTAGATTGATGTGGGGGACTTAGGTCCATTGCATGTATTCTCCTTGCTTGGTGTTTAGTCTCTAGGAGCCCAAAGGGTCTAGATTAGTAGTTGTCTTCAGAGAACTTTTTCCAGAGCCCAAGAAATACAGGCAGATGCTCTCAGCCAATCACTAAACTGAGGAGGCAGTACCGGATAGAAGACTTAGAGAAAGCACTGAATGAGCTGGAGGGGTTTGCAACCACATATTAAGAACAACAGTATCAACAAACCAGAAAACCAGATCTCCCAGAGACTATACCACCTATCAAAGAGTACACATGGAGTGATCTATGGATCCAGACACATACATAGCCGAGGATGGTCACCAACAGGAGGAAAGGGCCCTGGACCTGTGAAGGGTTGATAATCCAGTGTAGGAAAATTTCAGGACAGGTGAAAGAATGGAGTGGGTGGCTGTGTTGGGGAGTGCTCTCATAGAAGCAGGAAGAGGGGAGATGTGATAGGGGTTTTCAAGAGGGGAAGCCAGGAAAAAAAAATATCATTTGAAATGTAAGTGAAGAAATTATTCAATAAAATATTTATATTCAGCCACTTTACTGAAGTTGTTTATTGGGTTTAGGAGTTTTCCAGTGGAATTTTTGGGGCCATATATTTATACTATCATATCATCTGCAAATAGTGACATTTTGACTACTTTTTTTTCCAATTTGTATTCCTCTAACGTCCTTTTGTTGTCTAATTCCTCTGGCTAAGACTCTGAGTACTACATTGAATAGCTAGGGAAATATTAAGCAGGGTTTTCTAATCTGTAATTTTAGAGAGAAGGCTTCAAGTTTCTTTCCATTTAGTTTGATGTTAGCTATTGGTTTACTGTATATAATTTTACTATATTAAGGTATGGTCCATTAATTCATGTTTGTTTTACAAAAATTAGCATGATGGGGTATGGTATTTTGTCAAATGCTTTTTCTACATCTAAAAACATGGCCTGTGATTTTTTTTAGCTGTCTATATAGTGGATTATGTTAATGTTTCTTTTTATATTGAACCAGCCTCGCATCCCTGGGGTGAAGCCTACCTGGTAATGGTGAATGAAGGTTTTGATGTGATCTTGGATTCACTTCCCAAGTATTTTGTTGAGTATTTTGTATTGATATTCATAAAGGAAATAGTCCTGATGTTCTCTTTCTTATGGGGGTCTTTGTGTGGTTTTGTTATAAGTGTAATTTTGGCGTTGTAGAAATAATTTGGTAGTGGTCCTTCGGTTTCTATTTTATGGAACAGTTTGCAGAGTAAAGGTATTGGGTCTTCATTGAATTTCTCATAGAATTTAGTACTAAAACATTTTAGTCATGTTTTATTAGTAGTAAATTATTTTCTTATCTCTTATTTTACAACAATATATAATTGTTTATACATATATATTTGAATATATATGTGTGTATATGTATATATACATATAATTGTTCATATAAATAATTTAGCAAAGACTTTATTCCTGCTTACTAAAAAGAAGTAAGAAACACCTAGTTTTGAATCTGTTGTGTTTTACAGAAGACATGATTCTCTATGTGATTTTGTGGCTATAAAATTTTGAATAAAAATAATCATACAAATAAGACAAAATCAAATGGACAGAACAAAATAAAAAGAGAAAATCAGTTTGAAAATGAAATATAATTGAGCTATTAAAAAGATTGTGGTGAAAAAGTAAGAAAAAAGAATGTGATGACATAAAAGAGGACTCAACACTTAAGAGCACTTTCATGCAGAAACCATTGGATTGTTTTCTAGTACCCATATATTGGACCACCAATGTCTGTAACTTCAGCTTCATGTTATCTGAAACCTCTTATGTCTCCACTGGGAACCAGACATGCAATTGAAGGAAATATATAAATTATGTAAAACATTTATTTGCATAATACAAAAACAAATATTTACAGAAATGCAATGGACTCATGGTATTTAAAATAAAGTTGAAAAAAATTGAGATCATCATAAGTTAAATCCAAAAAGAAACAAAATAAATAAACAAGAAAGGAAAGAAGAAAGACTCCTTGCTGTGAATAGCATTTAGTTTCTCTCATTTGTTACTTCATAGAGAAACGAAAAGGACATTCAGCAAAACAGAGTTCCTCTATTTGGTCACAAAAATAAGCAAACAGGAGAACGAATATTCAAGAATGGAGTTTAATCATAAAAGTACCTAAAATACATTTGTAAAAATATATAGTGAAATATATAATTTTGCATAGTCAATATATAACAGTAAAATAATTAATATGTAAAAGTAAATTAATATTTTCTTAAATTTTAATGATTAAATATGTCTTATTGCTAAGAATTAACATATATATTGAACATTTAGCCCTGTATTTTGTTTTATCTTTCCCTATACACTTCAAATGTACTCATCCTCACTGAGTGACTAGGAATGTTAATACAGACATAATATGTCACTAGAGATGTCATAATAGCTCTTTCTGATCAGTTACTCAAAATGCCATATTACAATTACACTAAAAATGTCTATTGTGGTATAAGTCATCAATTATTTTGACATGAAACAAAGATTATGGATTTCATTATTTATGAAAGTAAACAGATTTTCATATCACAATGCATATTCCATATGTTCTCACTGAGTGAGTTTTTTAATCAACATGGAACTCTTCCAGCTATGCTGATTTCAATGTGACTTACAAGTCAGACTTTAAATCCTATCTCTGTGAACCCTGCACTTACTCTGCATTTGAATAAGACACCTGTCATTTTTGACTCTCACTTCAACTCAAATGAATGTATCATTTTTATTAGTTCTTAAATCATGTTCTTTATTCACTCAACATACGTGCTTTCAAGCACTTGGGAGGAAAATCTTTCATATGAATTTTTTTATATTGCTCTTCTCCAGCTTTCTCTATCACACTCCTTGGGTATTACACATTCATTTTATTCTCTTGGGGGGTAAATACGAAGCAAGTACTAAACACAGTCTTCAGCAAAGTTAAATAAGGTATGCAATTTCTTTCATTATCAGAAATGTTTTAGAAAAACAAACTAGCAACCTAGCAAATAAAGGCCATTTAAAATTTACTGAAAGCAGTACCTGTGGGAAATTTTTGGAGATTTTTGAATAATTATTTCTAACAGTGGTGAAATCAGGATATGCTTCAAAAGGTAGTATTACATTGGTGGGATTATACCAAATCTCTTGGCATGAAGAAAAGACAATGCAGGTATAGTCAATAGCTAATACAAACTAGGAACTGTGAGAGCAAGATGTGAGGTTTGTAGCTCATGAGAAAGGCAGGATGTGAATGTTATACATTTAAACAATATTCTGTAAGTCTTTAACGTGGAAGTTGTCAACCTGTGCGCCATGAGCCCTTTCATGGGGTCACATATCAAATATCTTGTAGGTCAGATATTTACATGAAGAGTCATAGATTAGCAACAAAAATAAGTTTATGTCTGGAAGTCATCATAACAGAAGGAACTGTAGTAAAGGCCTCCACCTTAAGGTTGAGAATACAAGGCATTTAGATACACTGTATTTCATAAAAATGAATCTTATCAATGATTTAAGGAGAAATTAATAGGCAAAACATAAGGAAGAATGGAGATGAGAAGGAAATTATTGTGCAACTAAGAGAATCATATAGAAGATGAGAAACTGTAACGCTCTAATAACCCTTGGTCCATGAATAATATGGTTGCAAGAATGTAATGGTCACTGGTTGACACATTTAATGTCCAGTTTATTTAATGAATTATATGTTATGATAGGCTGTATAACAGAGAAATTTATTAAATAAATAATCTTCCAAGCAAAAATTAATCAAATTTTATTGATAAAGTAAAACAATGATTAGATCTAAAAATTCAGGATCTCGGAAAGATGAAATTCTCCTCATGAGAGTTGTATCTAACTCACTAGCTCAGTTTTGTGAGCAATTATTCTGAATATGTAGGGGTTTTAATATGCTTGAAAATGTGAATTCCCTACTTATGTTAGGGTGATTTTGGAGATTTGCATTTAAACATTTATTTCTTTACTTGTAGTTGAAAAGTGTTCACCTTATCACCTTATGCAGGTCTTGTATTATGTTTAGTAGTGAACATCTGCACTCTGTTTATGGTACTACCATTACATTTATAAATATTCAGAAATAAGCATAAAGTGACCGAGATAAGTTCAGACACGAAACAAGCATCTAAACAAGAAAAATATCTCAATTCAGTGATGTTATAGGGAAAATACGATGAGTCAATGAAGGATGAGTTTGTCTTTGTGGGAACTAAGTTAAAGATAGCAAAATTGATGGAAGATATTTGAAAAGAACAAGGGAAAATAAAAATAATTTTGCAGCAACAAAGAAAATAAAAACAGAGAATGATGTAAAGGAGATTGGACTGGTTTTGTATTTTATAGAGAAGTGCCTTACTTCATGACTTCAAGAAACAAAGGAGCTTCAGTTACTATGAAGAGGAGATGAACTGATTCATAAATACATCAAATAACTAAGGAAAATAGAACTTGCAGGGCAAATGAATGAGAAGATCACAGAGTGTGGGGTATGCAGATCAGGTATTGCAATGCTTATGAAGAATAAAATCCAAGAGTACTAATCATACATACATGCTGAGCAGCAGAGTGTGGACACTCCGTTCAGATTAAGGAAATTTCTGCGTAGGCAGTGTAGATTGGGGCATCAGAGTCTATTCCTGCTAGCTGACAGAGACACATTTTTATAGCACTTAGTGAAGGCTTCTTCCATAAAACAGTATTGAATGTTTAATCCTCAGATGATGGTAGAAGTTTAAGGGAACTAAGTCTTTTTCTCAGGTAGGGCTTATCAAAATCAATATTCAGGAGTGGACTTTATACAGCTATAATTGTCTCTGGATCTTAATTTAATTTGGTTTCATTTAATTCCTTATTCACCATAATTTCTATAACTTTATCACGTGCTTTGGCCTCCATAAACCAAGCATCTCCAAGATTAACTGAAACTCACTGAAAACACAAGTTACATTTTCCCCTTTATTGTTCTAATCAGGTATGGTTTTATACAGTAAAGTAGAATGATACATAAAGCTCTGTGATACACAAAGGCACAGTCAAGCACTGTGCTAACGAACAGGATGTGAAGATTGATAGGATGCAATTCTACGCATATTATTTCTGGATTATTGCTCCTCCTTTAACTTACAATTCTGAACTATATTCTTGGCTACTATACATAGTAATTTAAGAAATAGTAGATGTACAAAATAGATGATAAATGATAAATGAGAGATGACATGTTGTAGCACACTTGGCATAGCAAAAAAAAAAAAAAAAGACAAAAGCAAAATGCAAAAGCTTACAGGGCACAAGGCACCTAAATTAATCAGCAATATCTCAAGAACAGTATAAAGCCAAGAAAGTTCTGTGGACACTAACCTTGTCACTGTGTCCATTGCCAAGTGGCACTTGCTGACAGGAACATTTGTGGCTGTTCCCTGGCAGGTCCAGCCAGCATATTACCAATGCAGATGTGGATGCTTGGCACCAACTATCAGACTGAGCTGAGAAACCGTGGCGGGGGAGTTGGCAGAATCACTAAAGGAGCAGAAAGCGACTGCAATTTCATAGAAAGAACACAGTGGGCTAGCCTGATTAACCAGTACTCCCAGAGTCTTACCAACAACCAAGGAGTTTACAGGGATAGATCCATGGTTCCAAACACATATGAAGCAGAGGATGGCTTTTGCCTGACAGAAATGAGAGTAAAAGCCCTCGGTCCCTGGGAGATTTGATGCCTCAAGATATGGGGATGCTGGAGTGGTGGGGTCAGCGAGCTTGTGTAGGTGAGGGAGCACCCTCTAGAGGCGAAGGGGGTGGAGAGCGGATGTGGTATGGGGTTGTTTATGGAGGGGTAACTGGGAAGTGTAATATCATTTGAGATGTAAACAAACGGAATGAATAATTAAAAAGAAAGGAAGAAAGAAAGTTGACATTAGGACTTCAGAGAACCATGTAACTTAAAATATACTAAAGGAAGTAATATTAACAACTAACAGCATACCAAGAGCTACAAGGTCTATTAAGACAGTAGAATCACTAAGAACAGGAAACAAGCAGAATATATTAAACAAATAATGTTTTGCCATCGGGAAAAGGATACTTACAGCACATGCTCCATGGGGGACACCCAAGAATAAGCTATGTTTTGCCTCTTGTTCGCATCTGTTATCGGGTGTGCAAAACTGGAGAGAAGACAGAAAGTAAGGTCAGAGTAAAAATGGTTAATTTCTGATGATTACTTATGAGCGATATGGGCTCATTATAGAATGACATTTTTATTTTGTCATATATTTAGTAGAATATAAAATTATAATTGAATAGTTATCATGATGTAAAAAGCATGACATAATGTAAAAAAAAGACATAAGTAATTAATGGTGCTTTTGGTTTCATAAATAAAAGTCTTGCATGAGGATTTAAACCTGAACATAGTCAAATATGCACAGAAAGATAACTAAGAACACAAACAGGTTTTTAAAACAGGGACAAGGATCAGCATTTCTATTGTTTTCACTTGGGTAGACTATGCATGTGTGAAAATGGAAAGAATGGAGATTGAGAAGTATGTCATATTTGTCCTAAATCCTTACAGTCATCGAGTATAAAGAAAAAAATAGAGAAAATACTACAAAGGGATTTTGTGATTTAATTTAGACTCCCAGCTTTCAAATATATTCATGTGGACATTGAGTATGATGTTAGATATTTTATGCTGAGATTTGCAATAAAACATCTTCACAAAACAGCCACCTTCAAGCAGGTAAAATATATAATATATATGTCAAAAAATCTCGTAAGGTAGAAAAAAGCAATACATGCCTTCATGTAAGTAATCTATCCTAGTTATTAATAAAATTTTTAAGACAAGTAAAAAGTTTTCAAAATTTTCAATCTCTGTTTTATATGCTACCTATTACTGCTTCTTTTTTAAAAAAAATACTAACCGCTGGTGTTCTGTTGTCACAATATATATAAACAAAATAGGATATGATTAGCTCTCTATGTAAATGGGCTAGTGTCGTTTTTCCTGTCATTGCATAATTTCTGCAGTATTTAGAATAAATTGTAAGCTTAATGTCTCCTCACTAGACTTAGAGTAGCCTAGCTGAGTCATAAAATAGAATTATAACTTACTATTTTCTGTATTCCATTTAAATGCCTAAGAGTTTACTTATAATGACAGGTATGGACTCACTGTAGAATGATATTTTTATTTTGTAATATTTTAGTATAATGGTTATCCCTTAGGCATAAAGCATATTGCAATACTGTATCATAGATTGTTACAAACATATTACTTAACTTTAACAAATCTGGAACAAACCTTAGAAACTGTATCCATCTCCTTTACTGAGCTATTAAGGAGAATTGAAAACCTGCTCAGATACTTACAATAAATTCTGAAATTAGAAAATAATTCTTTCTGTGCAATGAAAGTACAGCATAGAAGTTTGTTACATAAGCATCTTGATTATGAGATATTATAAATTAGTGTTACAATGTGTAAAAGTGTCAAAAAAAACCATTACAAAGTCTATTTTCGAAATTATAATAGAGATAATAAGTTGCAATTTGGTTTAATGAGTTGCAATTAAGAAACTGCTCCAAGAGGTACATGTGATTTCTTTTAATTATTAGTTATTAATTTCTCCTGGAAAATTGTACTTGAAATCATATTATTTAGCATGCTAAATGATAAAATCATCTTAAAAATATTAGTAGTTGCATATTATAGGCCAGTAAGACTTAAGAGGAAATATACTATGAATATCTCTAAAAATGCTTACATAAATCAGAAAATTGCAAATCACTTTCAGGATTCCTGATCTTTGTGGTATGACAAAGGTCATATCTATAAATGTGATTTTTGACATACGTGACAAAAAAGTCTAAAGCACTGTGGTCAGGACTTTCATTCATCCAGTATTTTCATCTTACCATATATTACTTAGTTTTATGCTGCTGTGATAAAACATCATGAACAATGCAAATTATATAGAACATAATTTATTTAGTTTATAGTTCCAGGCTGCTAGAATCCATCTTGGGATCCAGGAGAGTGAGAGAAGGCATGGCTATAGAAACAGGGAGCAGTACAATCATATTTTCAACCAAATGTCTGAAATGAGGACAATGACAGAAACATGCTGTGCTGCTGTAACCTTTCAATGGGCACCCCCAATATTATACTTCCTCAGTAACGTTACACTCACTAAAATCTTCATAACCTCCCTAATCCTTGCACTTCTACCTGGAGACCAAGTGTTGAAATGCCTGAGACCACATGAAGAACTTGTTAGCCAATCCAATATGGTTGGAAGATCTCTCTTAGTATGATGCTTCTGAAATGTAGCATTTAAAAGCATACAACATCAATTTATTCAAAGGCAGCTCTATGCAAATTGCTCTGTATGCAACAGTAAGATGCAGAGTAACTAAAATCAAAATTTGTCATTGGAAGTGAGTGAGAATTGGAGGAAATTGTTGATGAAAATAGTGTAATTATATTTCTAATCACTATTTATTATTTATATGTAGTTTTTATTAAGCCATATAAAATATTCTAAGGCATATACCATTTAGGGTAGAATATACTGATTTATACAAAACTAAAAACTTCATGCTGAATGAGATATTCATATTTGTACATAAATCAAAGAATTCTTTTAACAATCAGTTGTTACCAAATGAAATTAAGACAATCACTGCTATTTTCTATGCATAATCTGAATATTACATTTGATAGTCTGAATAACCCAATCTTGTTTGGGATTTTATAGATTCACTTTAACTATTGTGTGAATAAACAATCTTAAATTGGCTGTGTAGTAATTGGAATCATACAATGAGTTAGGAAGCAGTTATCTAGTTGAATTATAATATTGGCTTGTATAAAACAATAAGAGCTAGATTTAAATGGTACCTGAAAACAACTGAGAATGCATGATATGGACAATATATATATATATATATATATATATATATATATATATATATATATATATATATATATACACAGAGTTGTAGGTCTTCAATAATCTTCAAATATATTGTTCAGTCATAACAATGGAAGATGAATATTAATATACCCATGTTTTTAATGGTTATTTTAAGAGCATGAGGGCACAAAAGGGAGAAAACAGTGAGTGAATACTGCGGATTCCAAAGAAGTTCACATGGAATACTGCGTGAAAGAAGGGAACATTCAGAAGAATGAAGATCATTAAACAATGAAAAGACCATTCCTATGGAAAATAGGTGCAGAAGAGAATAAAGACTCCCAAATAAAGTGCCCTGTAAATATGTTCAACAAATATAGAAGAAAACATACCTAGCCTAAAGAGATGACCATGAACATAAAAGTAGCCTACAGAGCTCCAAATATATTAGACTGGAATAGAAATTTCTCCCAACCCATATAGTCAAAATATCCAAGAGGTAAAGACATCAGGAAATAATCAAACTCAGAGATGAAATAAAAAAAGTAGAAGCAAAAAGAACTATACAAAGAATCAACAAAATGGGAGCCTATTATTTGAGAAAAATCAACAAGATTAATAACCTTTTGCCATACTAACTTAGAGGACACAGAAAACGTATCCAAATTAACAAAATCAGAAACCCAAAAAACAACCTTACAACAGAAACTGAGGAATTCCAAGAAATCATCAGATACTGATACAAAACTGGAAAATCTAGAAAAAATGGATATTTTTAGACAAACACCAGATACCAACGTTAAATCAGGATCAGATCAACCATCTAAACAGTCTCATAACTCATAAGAAAATACATGCAGTCATCAAAAGCCTCCCAACCAAAAAAGGCCCAGGATTAGATGAGTTTAGAAGAGAATTCTATCAGATCTTCATAGAAGACCTAATACCAATACTCTCCAAACTATTCTACAAAACAGAAAAAGAAAAAAAAAAAAAAAAAAAAAAAAAAAAAAAAAAAACAAAGAAAGCACTACCTAACTCATTCTCCAAGGCAACAATCAACAATTATGCTCAGAACGAAACTACATGAAGACCCTACAAAGAAAGAGAACTTTAAATCAATATCCCTCATGAACATCAATACAAAAATACTCAAAAATTTGTGCAAACCAAATTCAAGAGCACATCAAAGTGACCATTCACCATAATCTAGTAGGCTTCATTCCAGGGATGCAGGGATGCTTCAATATATGGAAATCCATCCATATATATCCACTATATAAACAAACTCAAAGGAAAAAAATAAAATATGATCATCTTATTAGATGCTGAGAAAGCATTGGACAAAATTCAAAACCCTTTCATGTTAAAAGTCTTGGAATGATTAGGAATTCAAGGCCCATACTTAAACATTTTAAAAGCAACATACAGACCTGCACATAAATCCAGGAACACTAAAACTAATAGAACAGAAAGTGCAAAAGAACTTAGAACATACAGGCACAGAAAAAACTTTCCAGAGCAGAAAACCAATGGCTTATGCTCAAACAATAAGAATCCACAAAAGGAACCTCATGAAATTTCAATGTTCCTGTAAGGCAAAGGACAATATCCAGAGGACAATATGACAACCAACAGAATGGGAAAGAATCTTCACCAAACATATATCTGATAAAGGTTAATACCCAATATATACAAAAAACTCAACAAGTTTGACTCCAGAAAATCAAATAATTTTATTAAAAATGGGGTACATAGCTAAACAAAGAATTCTTCACTGAGAAATACCAAATGGATGAGAAGCACCTAAAGAAGTGTACAACATCCCTAGTCATCACAAAAATGCAAATCAAAACAAACTTGAGATTCCTTCTCACACCACTCAGAATGGCTAAGATCAAAAACTCCAGTAAGATCAAATGCTGGTGAGGGTGCGGAGAAAAAGGAACACTCCTCTATTGGTGGGATTGCAAGATTGTACAACCACTGTGGAAATCTGTCTGGTGGTTCCTCATAAAATTGGACATAGTAATACCTGATGACTCAGCTATTTTACTCCTGGGGATATACCCAAAAGACATTCCAACACATAACAAGGACACATGATTGTCATGTTTATAGTAGCCTTATGTGTATTATCCAGAACTGGAAAGATTCCAACTGTCTTTTAACAGAAGAATGAATGCAGTAATTGTGGTACATTTACACAATGGAGTACTACTCAGCTACTAAAAACAATGACTAATGAAATTACTAGGCAAGTGGATGGAACTAGAAGCTATCAAACTGAGTGAGGTAACACAGTCACAAAAGAACACATATGGTATACACTTACTGATAAGTGGATACTAGTCCCAAATGCTGAGAATACTGAAGAAACAAATCACAGACCTTATGAAACTCAACAAGAAGGAAGGCTAGAATGAGGATACCTCAGTCCTTCATAGAAGGGAGAACAAAACACTATTGGAAGAAACAGTGACAAATAGAGTAGAGATTGAAGAAAAGATCATTCAGAGACTGCATTACTCACAAATCCATCCCATATGCAGCCACAAAAGCCAAACACTATTCCTGTTGCTAATAAGTGCTCACTGGCAGGACCCAAATATGGCTGCCTCCTCAGGTGTTCTGCCAGAGTAATACAGATACAGTTGAGGATGCTTACACCTAATCATCTGACTGCACAAGGGGACCCTAAAGGAGGAATAGAGAAAGGAGTGAAGGAGCTGAAGAAATTTGCATCCCCATGAAAAGAACAACATTTTTAATCAAACAAAGCCTGCAGAGATCCTAGGGGCTAAAATACCAACTAATGAACACACATGGAGAGACCCATGGCTTCAGTTCCATATGCAGCAGAGGATAGCATTGTCTAGCTTCATTTGGTCCAGCGAAGGCGCATTTTCCAAGTGCAGGGGAATGCCAAAGCACTGAGTTAAAGAGGGCAGTTTTGAGAGGAAGCACCTTCATGCAAGCAAGGGAAAGGGGAGAAGGCGTAGGAATAAAGGGAGGGGATAACTTGTGGAATGTAAACACAGATAATATTCAATAAAATTAGAATCATTGTAAACTGATATGACACTCAGCATAAATTTCATACAGTTTTATTGAGATCCATGTATTCCGGGAAGAATGTTTTATAAGATGATTATAGAAAATTGCAATCCAATTTGAAAACTAAACCTTAGAGTACAAAGATTTTGGGTGCTTGTTGACATTGTAATCAAGTAATCTCTAAAATTATATCTAAAATTAATATTATAGTACTACAAGCTCATATGCCAATGGGTCATATAATAGCATGCAGTACATAAGAGTACAATGCTACCCACCAAGGTTGGCCAATTGGCATAAAGGAAATTCATGAAATCCCTAAACTTTAATATATTTTTTGTACAATGCATCTGCAATGTTCTATATACCAATAATGCAGTATCTATCTGGACAGAAATTGTGTCAAATTTTATATAATACAGTCGTGTATCGACCTTTTGAATTGCAATGTTTAAGCTGAGACTCATACACAAGTAAATTTATTGCTCTCTAGAGATAAATTTAATTATAGAGTTCTGTGACATTATATGAAAGATAGCTTAATCAATTGATAGCATCATCAACAATAACAAAGCAGCCTTTTTCCTTAGCATTTAATATGCTTTCTCTATCATTGTTCTTTTTGAATAATAATACACACTCAGTTTAGTTTACACATATTTTTCCATTTCCATGTTGTCTCATCACACTTAAATTGGTTATTTGAATATGCAAAATATTTCAGATTATGAAGTACAAGTTGAGAAATTTTATTTTTGTTTCATTGTTAAATTGGGGTCAACATAAAAGATATTTGCTCCAGGCAATATTTTAAATTATTTTCACAGTTTTCTTTTGTTTGTTTCAATTTCAAGATGTATATTTTAGTATGTAATTCCAAGTGGTTTTGTTCCTTAAATTTTTACATGTCATTCTTTCCCAATTTCATATAATGTTGTAAAATCTGAAACAAAATATTATAATTATTTTCCCAAATAGATGCCACCATTGCAAACATCTGCAGAGATTCATCATAGTAGATTATCCTCTGAGTTACACTAAAATTCCAAATATCAGTTTCCTGCTTATGATAATTCTTCAATATCTTTCAGCATTTTGAAACAAATTTTATATCCCTAGCGCCTTATTTTGATGAATAGCAAAATATATTTTCTATTTTCAACCTCTTAACTACTGTCTGGTGTTCTTTCCATCTACACTCTAAGTTATAACACAGTTATAAATCCTCCTAATGGTTGTACTCTAGCCTTGCTTTTACAGTCTAACCCAGATGCTTTATTGAATGTCTGGGAATACGCACCTTTCTAAATTCTTGCCAAATATTAATTAGTAATTTTATTGCTACATTTTAAGACCACTGAGTTCACTTATATTAAGAAATATTAAGGAACCCTTTTTGATGTGTTTTTTCTTTTAAATCTACGAAGAACTCTATAACAAGTGTTACATTTTTTCCCATAAATAAGGGATAGGTTATACCTCATGCAAACCTGCAGCAACAATCTTCCTGTTTACATTATATAAAACATTCTCCCATTTTCCATTGCTATGGAATAAACTCCAAGCATTTTGTCACTGTTCATTAAAAGAGATATGCTTAAGACTTATCATGAGATAAACTTACCCTTTCTCCTCAGTATATAGAAACAGTCTCTTCAGGCACATACATACTGAGAGTGATGCAAATCGCCCACTTTGGTCTGTGAAATATTCCCAAGATGGTTCTTTTCTCTATTCCCAATCCAACATTCACTGACTCCCTGATTCTCATTTCTCTGATGACTAGGGATGTTCAGCATTTTTTAGGTGCTTCTCATTTATTCATTATTTCTCAGTTGAGAATTCTTTGCTTAGCTCTGTACACTCATTTCAATAGGATTATTAGATTCTCTGAAGTCTAACTTCTTAAGTTCTTTGTATATATTGGATATTAACCCTCTGTAAGGTATATTACTGGTAAAGATCCTTTCCTAATTTGTTGATTGCCATTTTATCCTCTGGAAAGTTTCCTTAGCCTTACAGAAAATTTGCAGTTTTATGAGGTCTTATTTGTCTATTCTTGATGGTAGAGCATAAGCCATTGCTGTTCTTTTCAGGAAAATGTCCCCTGTGCCTATGTGTTCTAAACTCTTTCTCTTCTATTACTTTCAGTGTACCTGGCTTTGTGTGGAAGTCTTTGATTCACTTAGACTGGAGATTTGTACAAGGAGATAAGAACAAATTCTTCTGCATGCTGGCTGCCAGTTGAAGCAGCACATTTTTTTGAATAAGCTGTCCTTTTTCTATTGAATGTTTTTAGCTCCTATGTCAAATATCAAGTGACCACAGGAGTATGGGTTCATTTCTGGGTCTTTGATTCTATTCCATTGATCTACCTGCCTATCAATGATTTTTGCAACACATTAGTAAATTTTGACGAGACAAAGCAACACAAACATACTCTGTAGTTCCTGAAATCTAAAGTACAAAATGAGTGCTGCTGGGCTGAAATTCATGTTTTATTAATGGGTTATTAATGTCCTTTTGGACATTAAAAATACATTCTATCTCTGACATTGAGATTGCCATTTTAAGTCTGTGTGTGTGTGTGTGTGTGTGTGTGTGTGTGTGTGTGTGTGTGTGCACAGGTGACCACTCAAGGATCAAAGCAAATCTCTTTTTACACTACACAATGAGCCCTCTAGTAGTCTATGTCATAATATCTTTGCATGGTATTCATAGAAGGGTAAAACCATTATGTGTTTGGGGAACTTGAATATTTAAGATTAAACATTCATGCTGCACAGTCACTGCCAAAATGACTACCAAAACTTTGGTTCTATAAGATCAATAACAAACTCACAAAACCATTTAGATTACTAATAACCTTGGGTATGTCTGATTGTCTCTGAGATTTCTGGATCTAAACAAATTGAAATATATTATGTAGGTAGTGATGTAGCCCTGGGTCCTAGATAATAAATCTAGTACCATGTGAAGGATAACAATTATTCTAGCATCATTTGAAGGGCAATTAGCCTGGTATCTTGTGAAGGATAATTGTCTGAGTACCATGTTAGTGTATTTAAACTAGTAGTATATGAAGGTTAAATAACCTAGGGCAACATATAGGTAATTCTAGTGCTTGGTGCATATTTCTACTTGCTGGTATATTATGAAGCTGATGCATAATTAAGTTTCTGCTCTATGAAGGAAAATTAACCTAGCAGTAAGTGGAGGATAATTAAGCTAGTACTATGTAAGTATAATTACCCTGGTAGCATGTGAGGGGTAATTAGCGTAGTACCATGTGGAAGGCAATTAGCCTGTGTGTATAAAGGCAATGGCAATTAACCTAAGTATCACGTGGACAATACTTAGCATAATAGCATATGGAGGGTAATTAACCTGGACCAAGTGAAGACCCATGAGACTCCACCTGGCACCCACCCGAGAGGTTCAGCAGGTTTATAGCAAATGAACAAAATATACACAAATTATTTCATGAGCATCTGTTTTCAAATATTTTCTGTCACTCCTTTTGGTCACATATCTTGTATGTGGCTAAGAATTAACCTTATGATTCTTCCCTACCATCATTGAATATGTTCTGTCCCAATGTCATGCAGTAGTTGCTTTCTACATAGGCTCCATGGAAGTCAACATCTAAGTGAAAAACAAACACATCATTTTAATAAACTGCAAAGGTCAAAGAACAAACTAGAAGATTTCTATGCATTATTTTCCCTTGATGGTTTGATCTCTTTGTAAACCATCTGAAAAGAAAATCATCAGAAGGTCTTTAAGCCCATAGCTTTTATTTTATTCTTAATTGTCTAAAACCCTAGTCACCAAATATCTTCTGAAAAAATAGTTTCCTTACCTAATTTTCCCTCAGTTTTCTTTATTGTCCATAATACCCACTAAACATGACTAACCTCAGAATATTGTTTCTAGTAATTTTTTCTTCCTAAGATGTCTTTGCACATATTTTGTGCATCACTCTTTACAAATCCTTATTCAGTCTTCCCTCTGAGATGGATCATGACCAATATAAAAATTCAAAATTCTCATCTTTCTGATAATCTTGTTTGCTTATCTGGCAAGTAGTCTTTAAGATGAGAAACTTAAACAATCTATTCTAATTGTATTTTGGACCATTTCTTCTGTCAAACTACAAGATTAGTAGTATTGAGGCTGTAACATTAGATTTTATGGCCATGCATCTTATGACATTATAATTGTAGTATTTTCGTTATCGTTCAGTACACACTTGTCTCTGTTTTCATATATTATCCAAGAGGTCTGTGTCTTTCATTGGAAGCTTACTTGCCCATCAACATGAAGCTTTTGATTTCCAGATGCAAATTATTCATTTTACATGTTTAGTCTGATATATTATTTCAAAGGAGTTCAAAATAGAATCTTTGGAAACATTTTCTAGTTTAGGTTTTTACATACTAATTAAATTTATTCTGATTAGTACAAAATGTTTCTTGTGTTTTATATTTTCATTGTTTTCTCTAATTTGGCTTATTTTCACCCCCTTTGGCTCTTTAATCATATTTTATTTGAAAGGATGCCTGAATCTTTTGTCCCACTTTTATATTTTGTAAGTATAGAGTCTTGAGAAATTATTGCAAATACTCTCTGTTGCAATTATTAAACAAAATTCATTTTCTTTTTATTTTAAAATATACAACAACCTTACATATTCACTGACAAAATATAATTTTGAATTGATTTTTAGTGAATTTATTAATCAACACTTCCAGACTGATTATTGTTAATAATCACGTATTTTTACTCAGAATTATTCCTTTTTAAAATTATGATCTTGATTACCTTTCTTAAGGTTTCAATTTGAAACTTTATGCTTTTTTTTATTATTGGATATTCTCTGTATTTACATTTCAAATATTATCCACTTACCCCTCTCGCATCCCACCACCCCTCCTCTTGCTTCCATGAAGATCATTCCAATCACAACCACCCACTCCCTCCTCAGTGCCTTGGCATTCTACTACACTGAGAAAATGAGCCTTCACTGGACCAAAGGCCTCTTCTCCCACTGATTCCAGACAACGCCATTCTCTGTTACAATGCAACTGGAGCCATAGGTCACTTATGTGTACTCATTGGTTGGTGTTTTAGTCCCTAGAAGGTCTGGGAGGATTAGTTGGTTGATATTGCTGTCATTTCCAGCTCCTTCAGTCCTTTCTCTAGCTCCTCCACTGGGTTACCGATTGATAACTCAATCCGATTGATAGCTGCAATCATCCTTATCTCTATCAGTATGGCTCTGGCAGAGCCTCTGCAAAGGTATTGATACTAGGCTCGTGCCAATAAGGATCTCCTGGCATCAGCAATATTGCTAGGGTCTGAGGACTGCATATAGGGTAGATCCACAGGTAAGGCAGTCTCTGGCTAATCTTATCATCAGTCCCTGCTCCTCTATTTGTCTTGGTGTCACCTCCTGTGAGTAGCTAGTACTCCCTTCTAAGAAAGACTAAGGCATCCACATTCCGGCCTTCCTTCTTTTAGAGCTTCATAAAACCTGTGAGTTTTTTCTTGGATATTCTAAGATTTTGATCTAGTATCTGCTTATCAGTGCATACATGCTATGTGTGTTCTTCTTGACTGTGTTGCCTCACTTAAGATGATAGCTTCTAGTTCCTTCTATTTGCATAGGAGTTTCAAGAAATCACTGTTTTTACTAGCTGAGTCTTACTCCATTGTGTAAATGCACCACATATTCTGTATCCATTCCTTTGTTGAATTATATCTGGATTCTTTCCAACCTCTGGTTATTAGAAATAAGGCTGCTATGAACATAGTAGAGCATGTGTCCTTGTTATATATTGGGGCATCTTTTGGGTATATGTCCAGGATTGGTATTGCTGGGGGCTCAGGTAGCATTATGTCCAGTTTTCTGAGCAAACACCAGACTGATTTCCAGAGTGGTTGTACCAGCTTGCAATTCCACCAACAATGAAGGAGTGTTCCTCTTTCTCCACATCCTTGACAGCATCTACTGTCATCTGAGATTATGATCTTTATTTCTTTTCTCCATCATTGTGTTTATGTCTTATATCTCAGCCTCAAACCCACTTTTTGGCTTCTTCTAAGTCTGGATGTACATAAATTTTGTACAGCACCTATTATATTATAAAATGGATATATTTAATTCCAATATACAAATGTAGATCACTTTAGTTCATGCTTTCTTATATCTGAAATCTTTTGACAAATATTTGTGAAAAGACAGCATCCGGTAGGAACTGCCTGAAGTTTTCCACGTCCATTTTATGGCAGTATAGAATAAATTGAATGTTAACTTTTTATTTGGGTTATTCATGCTCTAAATGATTATTAAGAAATGGTGGAATGCATATTTATCTTTAGTCACATGCAAATGGCCTTAGTCTACAGTTTGATGTTGCCTTTCCATTCCATAAATTTCATTTCTTTCTTTCTGTGTTAGCTGTTTCTTTGATTTAAAAAAGTTTATATTCCACTTCTTAATGCAATTTTATTGAAAATTACCCATCGTGGAACATCTCCGATGAGTTTATCAATGTATGTCCCTGTGTTTAATTTGGTTCGATGGACATGAAGGGAAAAAAATCTGTATTCAAATTTGAAAATATTCCAAATTATTTGTGTTGAATCCATCATCCGGCCTTGCAATGCATTAAATAAGAAGATTAGTAAGCACTGCATCTGCTGTTCAGGGAAGTATAATCCAATATTCACAATTTAGTAAAAACAAATTAATGCAAAGAAGAGGCACATGAACATGGAAAACAAAATGCAATAGGTAAGCTTTATACTTATTAGGAGCATGGCTGGGCACAGCTTCAAGGATAAGTGTGGAAGAAATAATAAATTCCACATATACACTAAACAGAAACCAGGTGAAATGCATTGTAAGCCTCCACTTCAAGAAATAGGCCATACAATCATAACATCAAATGTTTGCATTATTCAGATATAAGGCTGAGAGTTAGACTATGAAAAATGAATAGTGTGGTGAGAGTAATTTGACATAAGAAAGACAAACTTTATGAGCATAAGAATTCACTGAAAGTGTTTGAAACATCGGAAGATATCACAATTAATGAGCACTTAAGCTTGCCAAGTTGATAAAGTATCTTTGCCACTTAAAAAATTAATAATAGGAAATAGTTATGATGTTTTGAATTTTTCTCTAAAATCTTTATTGAACAAGATGCTATAAATAAACCAACTGTATTTTTAAAAATTTTTAGCTAATATTTAAGAAGCTTATGAATTGTACTACTGTACAAAATATAAAAAAAAATACAGATGGATAAGAGATTTTCTAAAGAGTTGAAAACTGAAGCCGAAGCAACCATTAATTTAGGATCATTGGAAGACACTGCATCACTGAGATAACCTCACCAGGCCCATTCAGTAACACTTAGGCATATTTAAAATTATATTGCTTTTTTATTCTGCTTTTACTGTTATTTGTAATGTCACTTGTTTTGAAATAATGATAATTTCTTTACTAGAAATTATACCAAAATCTATTAATAAATATAATTCTTGAATAATTATGCTTAATAAATATGCTCTTGGTGGAAAAATTTTTGACTGAGTTATGAGTCAAAATTAATCTTCAGACTTATTAGTGTAGATATAAGTAGAACAGGATAATAATGAGATCATAATGGAAGCTATGGAGCTATAATTGAGTTGATTCTTACTTCATTGTCTCTCAGGTAAATTTATTAGATTACCTGGCCAGAATAAATGAATGGAAAGTTGCTCATGTAGTGGACGATGATATCCCGCTATATTTATAGAGCAACCCTTGTTCAGCCATCACCAAAGTTTTCTGACACTATAAATGGGAACAGATACAGATTCACACCCATGCAGAGACTGGAACACTCAGCCCTAAAAGGGTTAGATCCATCAAGTCCCTCCCTTGAGAGCTCAGAGAATCCAACAGATTAGGAACATGAATAAGTATAAGAGCCAGAGAAAATGGAGGAAACCAGGAAAACAAGATCTTGTAAGTCAACATGATCAATAGCCCCTTATAAGTGAGTATATACCATGCATGGATATCAGCCATAAAAGACAGGTACCATGCTACATTGTGCAGATCCAAAGAAGCTAAACAAGAAGGAAAACCGAAGTGAGGGAGCTTGAATATCACTTGAAGAGGGTGATTAAATAGACATAAGAGGCAGATTGAATGATCAGACTGGGAAGGAGTTGGTAAGGGCTTCAGGATCAAGTGTGGGTAAGATAAGAGGAGAGATGAGAAACTGTTTAGCACCTCTTTATAAAAACATCAGGAGGTTAAACATCAGGAGCTTAAATAAAGTAGCCTTGCTTCTAGATCGAGGGATCTAACTTCCAGCTTGCTAGTAGAAGTCTCAGGAAGAAAAAGTGATACTTTGAAAAGTCACTTTAGCATTTATGCCTAAGTTCTCTCTAAAAAGTTCCCTATAAAAGTTCTGTAAGGAAAGGAGAGAAAGGCCTAGGAAAAGGTGGTTAAGGGCTTCAACAAATGGTGATAAGTGCTGTTTCTTCTCTTCAACCTCAGCTCTTATACTTTTTCCAAAATACATGATCACATAGTAAACAGTTCACTGAAAATCGACACATAAATTCAAACAAGAAGTTCAATAGAGAAATTGTTTACATGCGTGTCCCTTACAAGCAATTATTTGGTGAAACATTCATCATCTGTTACCAGCTATGCAGGATCACAGAGAGCTGAAAAAAAAACATAACTATTGTGACTAATTTATTAGTGGAGTTTTGTATAGATAAACCCACTCAATATTTTATTATTTTATCTTCTCTCCTTGTACCTGTAATAAATCATTAGTTCCCCTTTTTGACCTTTAGTTAATGGTTTAAAACATATTGGAATGTACACTGAGTAGTGGATGTCTGCTCACTGCTTCAGAAACAATTAAATCATGTCACGTGAAGAGAGGCAGAATTCTCACTACAGTTTGGACTATCAAAATGTAAAATAATAATCACTCTAACTTTAAGAATATTTATTGGATCATCATTAAGAATTTTAAAAACATCATCTATTTATCTATATTGAATCAATATTATTCAGTTCACCTTGCTTTCTCTGAAGAAATCTTCTAAAATGGATGGGCTACTACAACATATATATGTTAAAAGCATATTAATAGCAAGAATCAGTATAAAAAAAGCAACTAACCTATAAAACTATCAAACCAAAACTTATTTTGTGAATAAGAAATCCAGGCACAGGAATGGAGCAGAGACTCAGGAAATACCCAATCAACCAGAGGCTCATCCCATCGGAATGGCAAGCACAAATCCCTACCTAACACTACTAATGATACTTTCCTTTTTTTCAATTTTATTATTTATTGAAAAACTTTATTTAAAAAAAAAACAAAAATAAATGTACAAATTTTCAGCATTTTGGCATAAAAGTATATGAATACATTTTTAAGGTTGTAACTAAGTATCTGTGGTTACATATACATGCACATATGTATATATGTAACAATAATATAGGAAAAGAGGCTATTAATTTGAGGGAATAGGAGAGAAACTGGGAGGGACTATAGGAAAGAAAGGGGGATGTGATAGAGTTCTATTTTAATTAAAATATATTCTTTTTTTTCTTGAACTTCACACAGTCTGTGAGTTGATCATGAGTGTTCAGAGCTTTCTTGGGTTAGTATCCAATTATCAGTGACTACATATTATGCCTGTTCTTTGTGACTGGGTTATCTCACTCAGGAAGATATTCTCTAGATGCATTCATTTTCTTCAGAATTTCGTTAAGTCATTGTTTCTGATAGCTGACTAGTATGCCATTGTGTAAATGTACCACAATTTTTGTGTTCATTCATGTACTGAAGGACATCTGAGTTCTTTTCTGCTCCTGGCTATTATAAATAGAGTTGAAATGAAAACTGTGGTGCATTTATCTTTGTTGTATGTTGGATCGTCTCTGGGCTAAATGCCCAGAAGTGGAAAAAGTGGGTCTTCAGTTAGTACTATATCCATTTTTCTGAGGAACCATCAGACTGATTTCCAGAGTGGTTGTATCAGTTTACAACCCCACCAACAGTGGAGAAGTGTTCATCTTTCTCCACAACCTCGCCAACATCTGTTGTCATCAGAATTTTGGATCTTGGCCAATCTGACTGGTGTAAGGTGGAATCTCAGAGTTGTTTTGATTTGCATTTCCCTGATGGCTAAGGATGTTGAGACCTTCCTTAGATGTTTCTTAGCCATTCGAAATTCCTCGATTGAGAACTTTTTGTTTAGCTCTGTACCTCATTTTTAATAGGGTTGTTTGATTCTCTGGTGTCTAGCTTTTTGAGTTATTTGTATACCTTGGATATTAGGAATCTATATAATGTGGGGTTGGTAAAGATCTTTTTCCATTCTTTTGGCTGCTGTTTTGATTTCTTGAAAGAATCTTTAGCCTTAGAGAAACTTTGCAATCTCATTAAATCCCATTTGTCAATCTTTGACCTTAGAGCTAGAGCCATTGGTGTTCTGTTAAGGAAATTTTCTCCTGTGCCTATGAGTTCTACGATTTTCCATACTTTCTCATCTAATAGTTTCAGTGTATCAGGATTAATGTGGAGATCTTCGATCCACTTACACGTGAGCTTTGTACAAGGAGATAAGAAAGGGTCTATTTTCATTCTTCTCCTTGCTGAGTCCCAGTTGGACCATCACCATTTGTTGAATAGGCTGTCCATTTTCCCTTGAACGTTTACCACTCCTTTGTCAAAAATCAGGTGACCATATATATCAGGGCTCATTTATGGAGCTTCTATTCTATTCCATTGATCGACATGCCTATGTCTGTACCAGTACCATGCATTTTCATCAAGATTGCCTTGTTATATAGCTTGAGGTCAAGGATAGTGATTTCCATAGATGTTTTCTTGTTGTTGAGGATGGATTTTGCTCTTCTAGGTCTTTTATTATTCCAGATGAAATTGCACATTGCTCTTTCCAACAAAATGAAGAACTGGGTTGGAATATGGATGGGGATTGCATTAAATCTATAGATTACTATTGGTAAGATGGCCATTTTTAAAATGTTGATCCTTCCAATCCATAAGCCTAGGAGATCTTTCCATTTTCTGAGATCTTCCTAGATTTCCTTCTTTAGAGGTTTTAAGTTCTTGTCATACAGGTCTTTCACTTGCTTAGTTAGAGTCACACCAAGATTTTTCATAGTTTTTGTGACTATTGTGAAGGGTATCTTTTCTATAACTTCTTTCTCCACATATTTGTCCTTTGACTATAGGAAGGCTACTGATTTCTTTGAGTTAATTTTATATCCAGCCACTTTGTTGAACTAGTTTATCACCTGTAGGAAGTCTCTGGTGGAATTTGTGTGGTCACTAATGTACACAATCTTGTCATGTGCAAGTAGTGATGTTTTTATTTCTTCCTTTCCAATTTGTATCCCTTTGATTTCCTTTTTGGTGTCTAATTGCTCTGGCCAGGACTTCCAGCCCTATGTTGAATAGGTAGGGGGAGAGTGGGTAGCCAGGTCGTTTCGCTGATTTTAGTGGGATTGCTTCAATTTTCCCACCGTTAAGTTTGATGTTGGTTGTTGGTTTGCTGCATATTGCTTTTTTTTTCCATGAATATTTTTATTACTGTTGCACCAGGTAGTTTACAGGAAGCATTTATGAAAAGAAAAAAGGCATTCATGGAAAGATCCTACCAGAGACAAAGAGAGATCCGGAATAAAACTCGGCTCCCTGAAGCTAAAGAGACAGGTACGTTCCTTAGAACCCTGAGAGGAAAAGCTGCCCAAGACATTAATTATGCACCAAAAGGCACTTGTGCCAACCTAATTCCACAAATTTCTCTTACAGGCAGTTTAGCTGAGATGCAGCAGCAAAGAGAGGAGAAAACAAAGCAGGAAAAGGAGTGAACAGGAGCCAGTCTTTCACTCATTAAAAACAGCTAAATTTTCATTCTACAGAACACTAGAGAAACTTCAAGCCCCCCCCCCCACCAAAAATACATGCTGACTTCTTACAAAGTGTGTTAAGGGTTCTTTTTGTAATGTATAGAATTATTTACTAAGTCAATAAATTTTTATTTAAGGTATTAGATTCCTTTGCTGTCCATCCAGGTCATCTGAAATAGCCTTTTCTCAAAGGTCATCCAGTTGTGCTTTTTCAGCCCTGCATAAGAACATGGGAGTAATCAGATGAGCACTAGAACCATCTGCATATCATTAGTAACTGGGTAAGGATTTGTTCCCAACAGGTTAACTGCTACTCAAGTAAGCATATGAAAAACCTAATGGGAATATTTCTTTATGGTCATGTCCACAGCAAATGAGAAACTGCATTCTAAAAGCCTTGGTAATGACCATTGCATATTGCTTTTATTATGTTTAGGTATGTGCTTGGATTCCTGTTCTTTCCAAGACTTTTAACATCTAGTGGTGTTGGATTTTGCCAAATATTTCTCAGCATCTGGTGAGATAACCATGTGGTTTTTTTTCTATGTGTTTGTTTATATGTTGGATTACATTGATGGATTTCCTTATATTATACCATCCCTGCATCCCAGAAATGAAGCTTACATGATCATGGTAAATGAAGATTTTGATGTGTTCTTTGATTCAGTTTGCAAGGATTTTGTTGACTATTTTTGCATCGATATTCTTAAGTGAGAATGGTCTGGAGTTCTATTTCCTTTTAGAGTCTTTGTGTGGTTTAGGAACAAGCATTATTGTATCCTCAAAAGATGAGTTAGGTAGTGCTCCATCAGATTCTGTGTTGTGGAATAATTTGGAGTGTATTGGTATTTTATAGTCAATAAAGGTCTGACAAAACTCTGCACTGAACCCATCAGGACATGAGCTTTTTTTAGTTGGGAGGCTTTTGATGACTGCTTCTATTTCTTTAGATGTTATATGATTATTTAGATTGTTTGCCAGGTTCCGGTTTAACTTTGGTATCTTGTATCTGTCTAGGAATTTATCCATTTTCTCCAGATTTTCCAGCTTTGTTGAGTATAGGTTTTTGTAGTAGGATCTGATGATTTCTTGAATTTACTCAATTTCAGTCATTTTATCTCCACTTTCCTTTCTGATTTTGTTAATTTGGATACTCTCTTTTTGCCCTCTAATTAGTCTGGCTAAGGGTTTATCAATCTTGTTAATTTTCTCAAAGAACCAACTAATGGTTTTGTTGATTCATTGAATGGTTCTTTTTGTTTCTATTTGGTCTATTTCTGCCCTAAATTTTATTATTTCTTGTCATCTACTCCACTTGGGTGTATCTGCTTCCTTTTGTTCTAGAGTTTTCCATCGTGCTTTCAGGTTGCTAGTGTATGCTCTCTCCAGTTTCTTTTAGGAAGGTCTCAGAGCTATGAGTTTTCCTCTCAGTATTGTTTTCATCGCTATAATACTGAGATCCCTATAGTAAACCTCATCCCACCCTGGTATTACTGCCAAACTTGGGTACTGCTGACCCATCTGTTTCGCAATTTACGTTATGTTTTCATGCCTGGTATGTATTGGAGTTTAGGAATACCAAAGGATTATATGGACCTTGGAACTCATTTTGCAACACCCTTCCTCATTCTGTGAACAACAGCAACTGGACACTACAAAGATGGAGAAAAATGGAACTGAAGTGGAAACTTCTGGTTTGTTTGGAATGTCAGTTATGTCAAATTATGTTTTTCTGGGGCACGCACGGTAAAAAAAAAAAGTTTTCCTTGAACATAAATAGATGAAAGGATATTTTGATATAAAAGAAATATGAAAAAAACACTTGATGAAGAAATTATAGATATGACCCTACAGTCAGTGTAAGAAGAGCAGCAACATTGGTTTGGTTTGTTCTCTTAGGTGTTCTTTGATAAGGACACACATGGATTGGTTTGTCTTTAATAGCATTGTAGACCTCATACTGTTGTAATACCTATATTGAGAAAAACTCACCAAAGAACTGCTCCCAAGTTTCCTGCCTGGTTGGTGAGCCAGGCAGATTCTTCAGAATAGAACTACAGCTGTGTTTTGTGGTGTCTGCCCGCTGAAAAATCTGGACTGTAGTTGACGATTCATATTTGGTATTTGCTACAGGAAAGAACTTCTGACAAAAACAATCATAACCAAGGAGTCAACAGCAAAAAAAAAAAATACTATTAAAAATCAAGAGAAACTGAAACAAAATGAAAGATTTGAAGCATCAGTTCAACATTTTGGATTTTTATTGGCCTTACTGAAGGGGCAGCTGAGGAGCTAGCAAAAGCATTGTACAGTCTTGCTGGTCAAAGTAAATGCTTTTAGTTTGGTGTTGCTTAAATTAAAACAAGAAAATGATTCACACTGAAAATAAAAGGATGCTTTCTTTAGTAGATAATTTAGTTTATAAAATTTGCTTATGTACTTTCTTTCTAAAATACACATTAATTTCTTTAAAGGCTAATGAAGTTTCTTGCTGGTTTCCTGACTGAAGATTACTTCTCTTGAGGGCTTAAGAACTACTCCTTTGAAAATAATCATAAAGAAAAATGTACTTCTGTCTCTCCATTTTTATTAGTTGCTGGGGTTCTCATTTCAACTTTGAAAACTACATATTTTGAGAAAATTTATTTATTTTTCTTTTAAAAAATCTATTAGTTAACACAAAATCTCACTTGAATAAGTTGAAGACAAACAAGCAAGGTAGCCTCAGGCTGTATTTACTTATTTAAGCACCAATGTTAACTTAAGAATGTGTGTACAATGCACTGTGTCTGCTCAATGTTATGACTTTACACTTCTGCTGTCTCCTGGTATATAGCTCACCTATATGAAATGGAAATGTTTTATTTGCTGTGAATTAAACTGTTGAACTGCTCAAACCTGTTATAGGGTTGAAGTGTATCTGTGAACTCAGTGTAGGCTACTCAGCAATTTGAAAGAATAGAATCCCTACTGTGGCATCCTAGTTGATTGCTCAACTATGAGAAATGATAGCAATTTATCAATCCATGATCTCTTAGTAGACTGCCTCACATGTTCAGACCACTCTATTTTCATGGTTCTTAGATAACCACAGTGTGGAGAGAAGGACATTAATAAAAGTTATTTTTTTTAAATGGAGCTGGTTTTGACAATGGGTTTTCACAAGCATGGTACTGCAACCACAAACTCCTGTTGCAGGATGCAGTAAATACCAGAGAGCTGCATCACAGTGCCCTGTGACAAATCCCAGAAATTGACTTCAATATACCACAAATGAATGTTTCGATGACCTCATTTACATGATTCTTAGCTAAATGGCATTTTTTGGCATGGTAGAGATTTCACAATATAAATAAATGTACCTAGGTACACAGGTGCCCAGGGTAAAAATTGCTACCTACATGTCAGATGACAAGAATTTTACTTCTTCATATAAGAAAAAATATGTGTAATTGTTTTTGATAGTACTCTAGTTAATGTAAGAAAGCCCACTGATTATGTTTTACACTGAACTCAGTACATTGCTTTACCCCTCCTAGTGTAGGTGAAATTCATTCATTATTTTTTAACTACCTTTATGGTAAGCATCAGTCCACTAAAATGAGAAGGTTAAGCAAGCTAGGAAATTGCTGATGTGAGTATATCACCTAAAGCACTTAGGAAATAGACTTGGAAATATTAAGTTTTCTGATTAGACAGCTGCTAGTTGTGAATATCAGTTGAGGAGACAAGCAGTAGCAGATTCTAATCCTATTATCTTAGACCATTATTACACTGCAAAAAATAAAACCAGAATTTTTCCCTGTGTTTGTGTTTTAGCATGCATTAAATTTTCTTCATATAAAAAATGAAAAAAACATGAAAAGGCTAATCATTCAGCTTCTATTGGTAAATATTGTATACTGATGTGCCAGTAATATGTATAATTATTGAATGTTATTTTAAAATTTTTCAAATTATTAATTTTACTCCCATGTCAGTATTTTAAAATCATGCCTGGATTACTGTGTAGTTAGAAAATAAGTCAAGAATTTTGCTGTTACGGTTTGTACCTCTTTTTTTGCTAATAATTCTTTCAAATTTGACATAAATAAATGAAAATATAATTTTATCATGGCCCTATGATATTTTGCAGTTTTAAACATTATATTTGATGAACATAAATGCACTGGCTAATCTTTCATATAAAATGAATAAAGGAAGAAAGAAAAGCAGGAAAGGACCTAAGGAAAAATGAAGAAAAGAACATTGAAAGGGAAGGGAAGAAAAAGGAAGATATAATGAGCAAAAAAAGAAGGAAAAAAGGAAGCAAGGAAGAAAGGAAGGAAGGAGGAAAAGAAGGAAGGAAGGAAGGAAGGAAGGAAGGAAGGAAGGAAGGAAGGAAGGATAGGGACATAACAGTGGAGAGGGAATACTAAATAACTTTATCAAAAGAAACTAATATGAGGAAATATAGTTTTAGAAGAAGATTCTGGAATATACCTTAGTTGGGGAATAAGGATCAGGATGCCTAGAGAGAAAAATGCCTTGTTTCTAAAATGTGATATACCTGGAAAATTGAAAGAATATCAAAAGTGGAAATAGATCACTATTTCAATCATGTTTTCTTTATCCAATCTATTTTTTAAAGAGACACCTGAGTCCTACCTTCTCTATAAATACTGCGTCTCTCAGGACTGTTTCTATTTTCGATTGATGATAGATAATGCAGTATAGTTATATTTTGCATCATTGTTCCATGTATTGTTTTTCCATTCCACTACAGAATGAATCACTGACTAAAGATTGGGTGTTTAATTTTTCTTGACTATACTATGAATAAATTATAAATAGCAAGCTCTGAATTTAAAAACTATCATATTTGTCCTTAAAACAGATTGCCTCAACCTCCTGGTCATAAGTAAACAGTATTTACTGACATTGCATGTGTCTTCTGAAAGACACGAATTTGGCAGAGAGTAAGGTTCAAATTTCATAATGGAATGGTACCTGATTGAAATGAATTGTGTATTGCTTCAATACAGAGAAATTTATACTAGCTGAAATATATGTAGAATCAATAAAAATTTAACAGATGAAAAACAACACATGGCCAGACAGAAAACAATATGCTTAATGGGAAACATCATTGTACCTGAAGTCCTTTGTTAGTAATCCCATACAAACCAACAGCTATAGAAGTTCCTAAAATATACATTTATATAAAATAGATTAAATGACGTTAACATATAGCAGATGGGCAATCCCTCTTTTAGGAACCATTTATTATGAATAAAATATTCTCAACTTAGTAATGTAATGCCTCTTTTGGATTTGTGATCAGTGAGGTCTTCAAAATATTATAGTTTATTGCTCTTGCTATTGGGTTTCCTCCAGAAATTGTTGTTAAAAAAAAGTCCCACATAGTTAAGTCATATAACATATCTAAATCCACATACTGATGAAATTGAACCCTAATCTCTACTGACTAGCATTTATAGTACTAGAAGATATGATGTGTGCTACCAGGTAAGAAATATACTGATAAATCTCACCCACATGTGATGCATGTGAGCTACAATAACTATTGTTTAGAAAGATATACCTGATGGATCTGTAGTGGAAGGTATGTCCTGAGAGGAAACAACCACTTTTTGGATGGGTTTAAGGACTGTTCTACAAGGTTGAACCCATGACTGACATAATTAATGAGGTCAAGGACCTGTGTCTAGATGGGTAATGATTGCTAGGGGAGAATCTATTACTATTATTCTGCTAAAAATAGTATTCAAACAACTCCAAAGGAATTATTGTTATGCACATATATAGTCCATCTATGAATTCTCACTAGAGATGATTATTCTATAGAAGTTGACAGTTTACACAAAGATCCATAATCAATCAATATGAGTAGCAAATGAAATTTCAATATCATATTCCTTTCTCACCAGCTCAAGAGATCATTTAAGTACAGGAATTGAAATATTAGTGAGAGTTATATGAAAACAGTATTTTCTGAATATACAGGTCTCTGAAATATTAACTCATTGCAGTCATGAGAATATTGACAGACACTGAAATAACTCAGCTAGAAAAATTTTCACCCGGTACCAAAGTATGTACTCATAAAATTCCACCCTTAAGAGAGAAGATATTTGCAATTGATGGCCACAATGGAAGGAATGGTCTGATTTTAAGGATGTGGCTTCAAAGAGGCTACAGGTCCCAGTTTTATTTTGTCAAGTTAATGCAAAAATAACACATCTGAGAAGAGGCCAGCCTAATGAAGATAAAGTCTCTATTAGATTGCAATGCAGGCAACTTTTTATTAGCATTTTCTTGATTAATGTTGGATGTGGAAGTGATCAGTTTACTAGAGGCACAGAAAATGTGATCCTTGCTTGTATAAGAAAAAGAAAAGGTGAAAGGGCCAATAAGCAGTTTTCATTCACAGTTTCTGCTTCAGTTCCTCCCTCCATGTCTCTGTATTGAATTCCTGGCTGGAAGTCACTCAGAGTGAAGTGTAACCTGAGAGTTCCAAAAAGAAATTAATTCTATCATTCTAAATTGCTTTTCTGTCAAAATATGTTCTTAAAATATAACTAAGAAAGTACCTATGCTCCAGTAGAAGACCCTATACCTACCTATGCATACATTGACAATACTAAGTGAATTCAGTAAGTTTTAAAAACTAAGAACATGAATTTGGAAGGAAATAGTGAAAATGTACTGAGGGAAAATTTGGAGATAAAAGATAAAGAGAGTGGACTTTGTCAAAGTACATCATACACATGTATTAAATTATTAGATAATTTCTCTTTTTATGTAGTAAATTTTATTGTTTGTTGTAAATTTTATTGGATATTTTTTATTTACATTTCAAATGTTATCCCCTTTCTAAGTTTTTCCTCCAGAAACCTCCTATCCCATCTCCCCCTTCTATGCTTCTATGAGGGTGTTCCCACACCCACCCAACCACTCCCTACAGCATACCCACCCTTGTATTTCCCTGTATTGGAGCATCCAGCCTTCACAGGACCAAAGGCCTCTCCTCTCATTGATGCCTGGCAAGGCCGTCTTCAACTACTTACGCGATTGGAGCCATAAATCCCTCCATATTTACACTTTGGTTGGTGGTTTAGTCCTTAAGATATCTGGTGAGTAGGGGGGTGGTCTGGTTGATTGATGTTGTTCTTCCTATTAGGTTCCAAAGCCCTTCAGCTCCTTGAGTTTTTTTCTTTAACCCCTTTATTAGAGACTCTGTTCCCAGTCCGATGATTGGCTGTAAGCATCCAAGTCTGCATTTGTTAGGCTCTGGCATAGCCACTCAGGAGATGGGTATATCAGGCAGGCTACTGTCAGCATGCAGTGCTTGGCATGGTAATATTGATTGGATTTGATGACTGTATATGGGATGGATCCTCAGGTAGGGCAGTCTCTGGATGATCTTTACTTCAGTCTCTGCTCTATGCTTTGTTCACCTATTTCCTTTAAACAGGAGTCCTTCTGAGTTTAGAATTTGGAGATGAATGTGTGGTTCCATTGTCCCAAATGTGGCCATGCCTAACCTCTGCATATGGTCTCTATATTTTCTCCCTCCACTTTGTTGGGCATTTCAGCTACCCTCATAACTGTTGGGACCTAGCAGCCTCTTGCTTTTCTGGCATCTGGTACTTGGTGGTAGCTACCCCAGTTCCACAACTCCCATTGCTACATGTCTATGTTCAAATTATTGACCCTCTGTATATCATCACAGTGTCTTTCATATTTACTGCTGTACCTCTTTTTATCCTTCCCCCACCTCTCTTCCTCTCAACTCCTTCCTGCCTCTACTAAAGATGAGATTTCTTTCTAAAAAGGAATGAAACAGCCCACATTTTGGTCTTCCTTCCTCTTGAGCTACATATGGTCTGTGAATTGTATCTTGGGTATTCCGTGCTTTTGGGGTAATATCAACTTATTAGTGAGTGCATACCATGTGTGTTCTTTTGTGACTGGATTACTTCACTCAGGATGATTGCTTCTAGTTCCATCCATTTGCCTAGGAATTTCATAAAGCCCTTGTTTCTAATAGCGAAGTAGTACTCAATTATGTAAATGCACAATATTTTCTGTATCCATTACTCTGTTGAAGAATATTTGGGTTCTTTCCAACATCTGGCTATTCTAAATAAGGCTTCTCTGAACATGTTCATGTATGTATCATTCTTATATTTTGGTACATCTTTTGTGTGTATACCCAGAGTTGGTATAGCTAATTCCTTAGATAGTACTATGTCCAACTTTCTGAAGAACAGCCAGATTGATTTCCAAAGTGGTTTTGCAAGTTTGTAGTGCCACCAAAGTAGTAATGGAGGAGTCCGCCTCATTCTTCATTTCCTTGTCTGCATCTGCTGTCACCTATTTTTTTCTTTTAATTGAAGACATGTTTTATTTAGAAGCAAGTAGTTTTTAATTGGATTTTTTCTTTTATTTGATTTTTATTTACATTTCAAATGTTATCCCCTTTCTGGTTTCCCCTCTAGAAACTCCCTATCCCATAGCAATTCTGAGTGGTGTGAGGTAGAATGTCAGGGTTGTTTTGATCTTCATTTCCCTGGTGACTAAAGATGTTGAACATTTCTTTAGCTGCTTCTTGGTCATTAAATTAGATATTCCTGAGTTCAGAATTCTTTGTTTAGGTCTAGACTACAAATAATTTTACAATGTTTCTTTCAGAGTTATGAACAAATGTAAATCCATCCCATATAGGGTACAAAAAATAGGTAATAAACAAACAAATTACTTCACCTAATTTCAGTTTAATAAACAAATGAAAATGTTGTAGTTACTTACAGAAATTCTGGTAATAGTTTACTCACAAGAGCATTGATGTCTTGGGTGTTATGTCATAACCAATAATAATACCTAGCTTGGGCAATAGTTCAGTAAAGTTGTATTTCTAGAGCTTCCTGCACAACTTATAGGCAGATATACTAGATGGAAAGTATTGTTTTCCCTGCACTTGGGATTTCTTTTATAACAATGATGAGTGTGTCTTGTAAACTTTTAAGCTTTGGAGACCTCATGACCCTTGGTGTTTTATTTGTTTACATCCTTGGTCTTAAATAATCTTCTCCAAAGCCTATGGTACTGGCTGGTTTTCTGTCAACTTGACACATGCTGCAGTTATCAGAGAGAAAGAAGTCTCAGTTGAGGAAATGCCTCCATGAGATCAAGCTGTAAGGAACTTTTCCAACTAGTTATCAAGAGGGGAGGGTCCAGCCATTTCTGGGTTGGTAGACCAGGGTTCTATAATAAAGCAAGCAGAAGAAGCCAGGAGAAGCAATCCAGTGAATAACATCCATCAATGGCCTCTGTATCAGCTCTTGCTTCCTGACCTGCTTGAGTTCCAGTTCTGACTTACTTTGGTGATAATCAACAATGTGGAAATGTAAGCTGAATAAACCCTTTCCTCCTGTACTTGCTTCTTGGTCATAATGTTTTGTGCAGTAATAGAAACCCTGACTATGTCAAAGTGGTATCAGCACAGTGGGGTATTCCTGTGACAACCTGACCATGTTTTTTGAAGGCCTGTGAAAGGAATTTGGAATTTTGAGCTAATAGAGAAATTGACATATTAAGAGCTCTGTGGGATGTTTTGGAGGAGCTTGGAAGATAATGTTGAGAATAGTGTAGAAGATGGAAGCCTGGTTTGTGAAATTTCAGAGGGAAGATTAAAAACTCTTAGCAGACCTGTTGCTATTTTGATTGTGTAGTTTCTGTAGTTTTAGTTAGCTGAGGATGAAGAAACAGCTGTGGTTAACAAGATACCAGAACTACTAAAGCAAAATGTTTGCATTACTCAGACTTTTGATACTGGTCAGCTAGAGCTAAGAAATTAGTAGTGATTAAGAAGAGACAGGCATCATTAAAGTAAAATATTCTGGAACTGTTTTCTGAGACCACAAAGAGGCTGTGTTCCAGAGATAGCTAAGGTTGTACCTTGTGAAATAGCTGGACTTGGTAATGTGTAAAAATCATCCAGGTGGTACTGGTTTTAAAGGAATGAAGGAGTCATGGAGAGAAGCTGAGGTTTGGCACTGTCAGATGCCATGAAAGAACACTGGTGAAGGTGCACCCTCAGTTGAAATTAGTGCCTCGGGACTGACAGTAGTATTTTGGAGATATCAATACCATGAGATGACCACCAAGACCAGCAGCTGCCATGGAGAACAGGCAGCTGGAGCCTATAAGAAAATGTGTGTGCTACAAATGGCAGAGCTGAAGAAATGACCCATGCCCATGGAGGAGCCCAGCAGTTTTCAGAAATGTATTCCCAGACATTGTATAAGTAGAGATTGATTTTGCATTTGATTATGACCGTGATCTGATATTTTTCCCTCTTGAATGAAGAAGTAAAGCCCACGGTTAAGACATTGAATTATAAAAAGACTTTAATTTTTAAAAGAGACTGGATATTTTACAGGAATTGCAATTTTAATATATAAGAATTTGTAAAGGCTGTGGGACTCTTAAGTCTATTTTCATCTTGGTAATGAAAAAAATAAGGTTTGGGACTTAATGGTGATATATTTGTGTGTTAAGTTGACAATGCATGAATTGTACTGGCTGGTTTTGTGTCAATTTGACACAAGCTATAGTTATCACAGAGAAAGGAGCCTCAGTTGAGGAAATACCTCCATGAGATCCAGCTGTAAGGCATTTTCTCAACTAGTGATCAAGGGAGAAGAGCCCAACCCATTCTCTCTGCGATGGGCTGCTTTCTTTGGGATGGTAGACATTGGTTCTATAAGAAAGTAAGCCAGGGGAAGCAATTCAGTAAGTAACATCCCTCCACAGCCTCTTCATCAGCTTACTAACTTGCTTGAATTCCAGTCCTGACATCCTTTGGTGATAAACACCAATGTGGAAGTGTAAACTGAATAAACCCTTTCCTTCCCAACTTGCTCCTTGTTCATGGTGGTTTATTCATGAATAGAAACCATAACTGAGACACCTATATAGAAATTTTAATCCAGCAACATTTCTGGTCTGCCAAGGCATCAAATCCAAAAAACTAAATATGGGTGGTCTATCTGAAATGCAGAAACACCACACTTAGTTAAACACTTTGGCTAAAATGCAAGCCTGCCCATACTATGCACCTTTAATGTAAAATTAGTTGTAGAAGAAAGCAGATGTTTGTGAATGTGACATCTCAGTGAAGGGCAGACAAAGTGACAATTTAGAGAAATATTTAAGAGAATGAATCAGAGATAGAATACACCCAACTCTGATAAGAAAGACTACTTAAGATCAGCACATAGTTCTTCAGGGTCATTAAATGATACTGCATGCCACCCTAATGGAAAGCATATATCACCTTCTATAGGCCATACAATTCCAAAACTCCCAAATTATGATAACAGCATTGTATCACTATAGCTGGTCATTGATTATAATCAATGATTCATTGCGGTGTCAGAATTTGAGACTGGAAATGGCTTTAAAATGGGAAAAGCAGAGAGGGCTTTGTATTTAATTTTTGTTGAGCTTAAGACCACTTGATTCCAAAGACAAACTGAAAAAATAACACCTTTTATGATAATATAAGATATAATGTCATTATACCCCTAATGATTTACTACATTTTCTAAAAATTTTGTTCTTAAAAATATCACATTAATTTTTAATAAGTACAAATCTGTACCTTTACTTTTTCTGTGAGAAGTTGATGAGTCCAACTCATTGTCTATTTCTTTTTATAAATGAACTAATTTATAATCAGGCACATTCAATACTTACACAAACAGGTCTTTCTCCCCTAGAAATCCTGAGGTATCATCATGAGAACCTAGACAGGGGCCCCAAAAAAAATGTGGCACACCTAACTGATGCCATATATTTTGTGATTTGAAAGACTAGTTTCCACTGTGAATGTCTCCTGAAATACCTACAAAAATATAAAGTAAACCCAAACAAACTAACAACTACACTTTTAGCCAGATTCTTCTATGATTTCCTAAAGAAGTGAATGTAACTTTTTATAGATTCATAAAAAAAAGAAGGCTTCTGGCAAATATCTCACTAGTCTCATAAACTTTGATATCCTTTCTACAGAATAAGTGATTCAGTTACAAAAGGACTGTATTTTACATTGGGGCCAGTAAATATTTTTACTAGATTATTTGTTAAATAGGTTCTGAATATATAAATCCTAAAATCTTTATAAGAAAGTAGGTCATCTTCATCAGTAGTTTTTGATAATAAAGTGAAACATTAATATGTATCTAGATAATCAAGTGCTAAATATTCTAATGAATTGATTAGTTAGATTATTTAGAACAGATTTTTTCTAATTTATGCACAAATAAATATCTGAGAGTTCATTTAGAACCTGCAAGGGAGATTAAATATTACTGAATTAACTTCAGGATAGGGATGGTATCACATCCAAATACAGAGTGTGAAATATGTTACTTCTCCTTCACATACCTTTCTATGGGTAACTGCAAAAAAATTTACTTCAATATCAGTGGTAACAAGAAGGTTGAGGAAGATGGTGGGGAGAAGGGTGGTAAATAATTATGTGAAGTACTAACTGTTAGCTTCTTCAAAGTCTGACTCATAATAATGCTTTAATATCAGAATTTCAAAGTCAGGTATGTTTAATAAACACAACTGGGAAGGTTTTGGAGAAAGATCTAAATAATCAGTGTGTCTATATGTGAGTGTGTGTTTGTGAGTGTGTATGTGCATGTGTATATGAGAAAGAGAAAGATATTCAAACACTTGATGTTTATAGGACAACTATTCATAAGGAGAGTTAAACTGTAAACACTTGATATTGAAAGTAAACAAGATATAAAACTATAAAAATAAATAAATAAATATACAACTAGAAGAATGTTTTAAGACTGAAACTCAACTACATATTTAAACCATTTGATATCTGTATGCAGTGTCCAACGTTTATTCCCAAAATCAAATTGACTCAAACATTTTGGATTATATTATTGCAATTTTGGTAATAAATTTATTTTCTTGGCATTTTTCTAAAAATTTATTGAGATATTTGGAAAGATGAAATAGAGAGCAAAACTAGCAGTATTTCAGATGATTTGAGCCAGGTTTTAGGGATAAATGCAAAAGAAAAATAAGAAACACTCATCCTAGTCAAAATAGTAAGTGAATTCCATGCTCGGACTCTAGGACAACTGAAAGAAAAATCTTTTTTTTTCTGTTTCTCTTGAGTGCATCCTTGTTTTTGAATAACTAAATAACCCCCCAGTAGAAGCCTAAGCTTGAAGTGCTGTTTTGAAGGATCTGTAAACCATCTCAAATGATAATCAATGTATATAATACCTGACTCTTCTAATGACTGTGCTAGACTAGAAGCCTAATATTTTGAGCTTCTCCATTAAAATGATAGGCCAACCTACCTGTCCTAATGGTAAGCCATGCTTTATTGTCCTGAGTGTGATGCCATGAAGCTTTAACAGAAAGCCATTCTTGTCTGAAGAGGTGTTGTAAAGACTTTTAGTAAGAGGAATGGTCAAGTTGTATTTTATTTTTTTTTACTTGAACCCATTGATATTTTATTTCACCTGAGGATCAGGATTGGAAATTCTTTCTGTAGTTCTTGTCACCCTCAATTGTAATGGTAGCAATGGCAATAATGGCTTCCCATCTCCTATAAATTTATGCTTGAAAATTAGTTATGTTTGTAATTCTATTTCTCATGAAACATGTACCATGAAATTTATGTGAGTTGAAGTATTTGGAATGAATGACACATTGCCAAATCATAAATAAATATTTTTGTAGACCCACATGTAAGCACAGGAACTGATGTATAGCTATACCATTCTGATGCTCAGTACTAAAATGCTGGCTGAAAAGCCAAAATTACAAATATAATCAATTTCAAAAGATCACCAAATCCTGTCTGTGGATCACTATGACATTAAGGCCATAGAGAATACTGCAGAGAAGAATAATCTCCCAGGAGTTCTGGAGTCAGTGAGAATAGTAGACATTAGAGAACTCAAATGAAGAAAGTACTTAAATGACTAAGATATACTCACTTATGTGAAATGTTACTGTTAGATAGAAAAAGAAGATGCTAGAAATAAAATATTGTGTTGAGTAACTGGAGACCAATAATTATATTAGCAGTGCGGATTAGAGCTGTCCCCCAAAAACATTATAAAAAAAAAGAGGTGATTCCAGGTTCTGACATTTTATTTAAGAGAGCCATGTTAGTGAAGTGGGAAAGTTTGAAGATGGGAGTGCTAGACTTGGCTTCTGGATATAAATAAATAAAACATGTTAAGGATGCCAACTGAGTGTATAGGATCTGAACACCAAACACGGTAAATGAAATATAACATGAGGGCTGAATGTGAGCCTGGAGGGAATACAAGTTTACATCATGAATCTCAGAACTCATTCCACACCAGAGCCCTGTTCTTCACAGAACATTTGTCAACCTACTGCTGAGTGAAAATCAGATGAGGATGAATTCAATAGATGAGGAGAGAAGAAGATGTTGAAGTCTAATGAAATGAAAATAAATAGGGTTATGAAAATTTTGTGCTTGGCATTTGACATGCTCATTCTGATTAAAACCATGTGCAAAAGTATAAAAATATTTCAATCTGTAAATGAGGAACATCAGATACATGAGAAATAATTATTTTTTAGTTTATCTATCCTGTGTGTGATTACACATGTGCATACTTGAAAAATATGTTCATGTGGAGATCAGAAGACAAGATTAAAGAATCAGTTATCTTTCTTTTGATGTGGATTGATGAATCAGATGCAATTTACTAGGCTCAAAATAAGTGTTTGGGTTTTTTATTGTTGTTTTGTTTTCTTTTTAGTTTTGTCTGGGTATGCAAGAAGAGAGAATCTGGTATAGTAAATTGTAGTAATGGGAGGGGATAGATAAAGCATCTCAGCACACCTGCAGACAGATAAACACATAAAGAATTTTCTTTGATATAAGCAGTCCAGTGCTGAAGATACTCTGGTAATTATAATGTAGAGACAAATCATCATGTATATCAATTAAAGCATCCCAAGATGAATAAAAAACTCTGAATTATAGCAACTATATGACTATCCGAGAGAGAAGAAAATATATTTTCCACCAGTAATCAGATAGTGTGATGTTTGTCAAGACAAAAGAAAGTATAAAACACCTAAGGTGAGAATTCACTCTGAACAGATCTTCTTTGGACATATCTGTCTGGTCTATGCCAGTCTATATCATATTTGTCAGTGTTTTTTATTTGCCTTACAAATTTATTGAATTGTTCTTAACAACTGCTAAAGAACTAAGAAACTCCAAAATAATATGACATATGTCTATTTTAATCCTTCTCATGAGACTGTCTAAGAAAATAAAAACCAAATTTTCAGTGGCCTGATTCAAACACATATATTAAATCATATATTGAAATCATGACCTACTCTGTAATATGTTTAAGTAGACAAATTGAACTACTTCCTTAATTAGCCCACAAAATGAAATAGTGTAAGGGCTATAAAATACTATTTTTTTTCAAAACTTCAGAGAGTTTATCATTTACACTAGCCAAGGCACAATGTGATATGTTCTCTCTCCATGATCAAGTGGGCTTCATCCCAGGGATGCAGAGATGGTTTAATTTATGGAATTCAATCAACATAAAACATTATATAAACAAAGGGGTGTAAAAACACATGTTTGTCTATAAATTAGACTCCATATAATTAAATAATCCTATTGAAAATGGGATACAGAGCTAAACAAAGAATTCTCAACTGAGAAATACTGAATAGCTGAAAAGCACCTAAAGCAATGTTCAACATCCTTAGTCATCAGGGAAATGTGAAACAAAATAGCCCCGAGATTCTACCACATACCAATCAGAATGGCTAAGATCAAAATTCAGATGACAGCAGAGGGTGGTAAGGATTTGGAGGAACACTCATTCATTGTTGGTGGAATTACAAGCTAACACAACCACTCTGGAAATCATTGTGGTAGTTCCTCAGAAAATTAAACATTGTATTACATAAGGACCCAGCCATACAACTCCTAAGTATATACTCAAAAGACACTACAACACATAACAAGAACACATGTTGTACCATGTTCATAGCAGCCTTGTTTTTAATAACCAGAAGATTATAAGAACCCAGATGACTACTTCACTATTAAAAACAATGACTTCATGAAATTCTTAGGCAAATGGATGGAAGTAAAATCTATCATCCTGAGTAAGGTAATACAGTTACAAAAAACACACATGTTATGCTCTCATGGATAAGTCGATACTAGACCATAAAGCTCGGAATACCCAGGAAACAGTCCACAGACCTTATGGTGCTCAAAAAGAAGAGGGACCAGATGAAGATGGATCAGTCCCTCTTAGAATGGAGAAGAAAATACTCACTGGGAAAATTACAGGGCCATATAGAGGAAAAGGGACTGAAGATAAGATCATCCAGAGACTGCCTCACATGGTGATCCACCTCATAAGCAGCCACCAAACCCAGCTACTATTGCTAATGCCTAGAAGTGTTTACTAGCAGGAGCCTGGTATGAATACCTCCTCATGGGCTCTGCAAGAGCCATACTGATACATATGAGGATGCTTGCACCTGTATCAGACTGACCATGGGAACCCCAGTGGAGGAGCTAGAGAAAGGAGTAAAGGTGCTGAAAGGGTTTACAACCCTGTAGGAAGAACAAAATTATCAACCAACAAAATCATTCACACCAACCAATAAGATCCATGGCTCCATTAAAATATTTAGCAGACGATAGCATTGTATGGAGTAAATTTGAGAAGAGGCCTTTGGTCAGTGAAGGATTACTTTCCCAGTGTAGGTAAATGTCATGTTGCTGAGGTGAAATTTGTTGGTTGGGAGTGAGAGTATCTTCATGAAAGCATGGGGGGCATAGATATAGGGGGAAATTTAATAACTTTTGAAATGTAAATGAAGAGAATATTTAATAAAAGTGATTTTAAAAAACTTCTGTATCCATTGGTATGTGGATTTATGTTTGGGTTTTCAGTTTGATTCTGTTGATCAACAGGATTGTTTTGTGCCTACTGTGAATGCTACAAATAACAATAGTAAATCACCAGGCAATATACCTTCATCTGTTTAATAGTATCAATGCTCTTCTAGGGGTAACAAATAGTTTTCTAATTTCCTTTCAAGTCTTTCCACACAAGAGAACTCTTTCACAGTAAACCCGATCAAATTTCTTAGGGAGAACTGTTGTTTAACTAATTAGACATGGTATAAAATGGACCTCTGGATATTTATGTTTATACTTACATACAAATGCTATTCTCGGCGTATTTAGAGATTTTTTTTTCTTCCCTGAATGGTGGTAAAACCAGAGAGTGATGATTGATCAAATTGATGAAAATAATAAAATCTGAGTTCTCTTTACTAAATTGGATGATTATTAGCCCTTTTTAGGGTTCATAGACCATCATGGAAGACGGAATATACAGGATATATGATCTGGGAGATAGAAATAAGTTTTTCTTAGTGTCATCTTGTAGGCATATACTAGCAGCTTGTATCATAAATCCACAGTGCTGAGTTATCCCAGATGATTCCTGCTCAAGGTATGCAGATCTCTAGGTATCAACTGAAAAAGTGGCTACTGAAGGATTCTTAGGAAAAGACATACTTAATTTTCATTGTGCACTAACATCTGAGCCTACCAACTAATTCTGTACAAATCCAAATTCTTAGAAATACTGAGGGCTTTGGTAAAATTAATTATATAAAAAATCAATCAACAACAAGACAAACAGATTTATGGGAATGACAGATTGACAAGTGTGAGAGGGACACATATGTAGGTAAGGGCAAGAAGAGTAATAATTAATAAGCATTATTTGTTAGTATGAAATTGTCAAAACAAACCATTGAACTGAGAATGAAGTCCCTAATGTAAAAGTTAGAGAAAGGATTGAATAAGTTGAAGCAGTTTGCAACCCCATAAGAACAACCATATCAACCAACCAAGCACTCAGGGAATAAACCACTATCCAAAGAGTACAAGGGGAAGGACTGCTCCAGCAGTACAGGTAGCAGAGGATGGCCCTGTTGGGCATCAATGGGAAGAGAAGCCCTTGGACCTACCAAGGCTTAATGTCCCAGTGTATGACAATGCCAGCGTCAGGAGGCAAGAGGAGGTGGATGAGTAGACTAGCACCCTCATAAAAGCAGTGGGGGTGTGGATTAGATAGGGAGTTTATGGAAAGGAAATGGGGAAAGGGGATAACAGTTGAAGTGGAAATAAAATATATCCAAGAAAAAATAAAAGAAAAACATGTAAATTAAATGATGAAACAAGAAACAACGGGTGGGCATTAATTAGTTTCTAAGAGCCTACCAATAGCCTTTAAGTATAGGCATGCATTTGTGTATTTGTAATGAGTGATTATTTCTTTAATTATTTTATTTGTTAAAGATTATGAAATGTTTATTGTCCAATTAGATGTAGCATATATATTATTATGAGCAAGGAACATATATATATATGATACACACTTCTTAACTCTTAGATTAAAGAAAACACTAATTTTCTTAAGTAAAATTTCATAATTAATCTACTCAAAGGTATGATAAGCTACATATTTGTTTGATAATATATCACCTACAAATAGTGATTGAATGCTTTCAGCATATTTTAGAGCCTAAGTGATACTTTCACAGTGAATCTCTTTTCTTTAATGACAATCATTCTGTGGATGAGTATATACAATGTATTCTTTATCCAGGGATAAAGTTAAGCTCTGTCACATCCTCATATCTATTCAGAAAGTCTACAGTGTCAAAAGGGGAAGAACAAACAGCTGTTATTGTCACCATCTATCCAAACACCTCAATGATATCCTTTCCAACTGACAGAGTGACAAGCCCAGCATCTTTACCTTATCCTTATAATTCAATTTGCAAACAGTGAGCTTCATGCCCTTCCCCTCCAGACCCAGTGTCAGTCTTACTGAATGAAAATTCAATTCTCACCAATAGCCCTCAAGGGTAATTACTGGTCTTCGGTGAGCAGTTTTGCAGGCAGAACTCTGATTGAAAACCGAACAATGTCTCTGTAGTGACTGAAACCCTTTCTTCCTAGATTTTTATATCCACTCTGGCAGACCTGCCTCATGATATGTTTACTTTCCTTACTATTTCATGGGCAGAAGACATCCTTATTTACTTATTAAGTATTTTAAGCATTTATTCTGTGTGTACACATGTGACTCTGAAAGAGAGAAAGAGAGAGACAGAGACAGAGAGAGACAGAGAGAGACAGAGAGACAGAGAGAGACAGAGACAGAGAGAGTGACAGCAGACAGAGACAGAGACAAAGACAAAGAGACAGACAGAAGCAACGGGAGGTGGGGTTGGACTAGGCATGGACATACTTCTACAGAACACATGTTCAAGTCTTTTTTTAATGTCTGTGGCCACTGGGCATGCTACATTTTGAAGCTTCAGGCCAATTCCCCTGCCTTCAGTTCCCATCTCCTTGGGAACAGAGAATGAATCTGTGGAATATAATTTTTATGTGAATTTTGGGGACTGAATTTAACCTCAATAGTAAGCCTAGCAAGCAATTTTATCTGCTAAATACTTGTTGGTATCAGTTATTCTTAATCTTTTAGATGGCTGCTGTATGTCATAGTTTAGTTTTATAAGTTTTGCTTTGTTAGTTCCAATTAAAGAATTAGCTATATATTTACTTGGCTTTTTCTGTTTTTTGGTTATTTGCTTTGTTTTGGTTTTTGGTGAGTGTGTAATGTGTGTGTGTTTGTGTGTGGTGTGTGTGTTTGTGTGTGTGTGTGCTTGTGTGCGCGCGCATGCACACATGAACAAAAGCAAAAGATATATAAATGTTCTGATGTCTCACATGGAGTTAGTCAATTTATTTGAGATTTTATTTAACAAAGAAGCAATGGATTAATAATCACCTTAAATATATTTAATATATATTGCTGTGAAATGCACAGGTTGACATTGTCCGAACAAAGGCACAACAGGTATCTCTGTGGTTACTTTCAATCATACATGTTGTCTGGGAGGCTACAGGCCCCTGAAATTAAGGAAATCAAACCTGCTACTTCTCTGAATCAAGGAAACCCAGCAGATTCTATGCAGATTTCACACATGTCAGCCACTTTACTTTTTTTTCCAAGTTATCTTCCCAATGCATGTCTGCTTAAAAACTAAGTGTTCAAAAAGAATGACATAAATCTGGATCTGTGCTAATAAAAATGTGGTAATATTTTTAAAAAGGAATCTACTGGACTATTTCTTTCCTGCCATCAAAAATTGCATTGCCTCAGTATCCATGCTAAAGCAATGAGAAAGAAGCCATTTTATTTTCTGAATAAATCGAGTGCAAGCTATTGTTTACTGGCATTATTCATGAAACTGTCTAGTGATATAAAACTATCTCTGTTATTTTCACAAAGTAGATAGGAAATGCATTCATTACCAAAATCCGAAGGGAAAGATAAAAGAACAGTAATGTTTTTAAATAACATCTTTTTTCTGAATTACATAACATACTAGAAGATTTTTGACAGGACCGTGAAAGTGATAACATCAGTAAATCATTGTTAGATGCTTAAGAAAGGGTCTGCTTAAGTAGATGGACATGAAATATGGATTTGTCATTCAAGAATGTGGTAATAAAGGGGGCTCATCTCACAGGACGTGGATAATGCTATAAAGAGAACCTATGCAAAGACCTTACACTTCCTTCAACTTTGTACTCTTAGCAGGCATGCCACAACTCTTTGGGGAGTAAGAAATGAATGAGAAAATAGTGTGTTCCTCCAGCAAATAAGTATGGTTGAAATTTAAATTTTGAATGTTTCAAAGATATCTAATCAATTTCAGGAAATCTACAAATATGAAGAATATATCTACATGCATTTAGCTCTACTAGACTAACCCTCTCACAGACTCCAGGCTCTAACTTCCTGTAGTAAATATGAGTACACAGGTCTGCCTGAAACATCTCCTCACTCTTTTTCTTCCTGAGGTACCCTTTAGTGTATGACTGTTGCTTTGCCCAATGGATAAAAATTGTCTCTTGCCTAACCAATCAGAGAACTCTGCTATTTTTTGAAGTGGGGTGGAATTTCTACAATGAGTATTGTTTGCTGAAATTCTTCTCAGTAGGTAACTGAACCCATATTGAACATTTAAAAAGGCTACTTGACTAGACAGAATTTCAGTGGTTGTAGAGAGGATAGATTTGTTGGCTCAAAACCCTTTAAATAGTTACTTAATGTTTACTTCTCTGTGACTGTATACCTTTCTGTATATTAGCAAAATTTCTTTGGATACTTACTTCTATATTTTCCCAACCCCAAAGATAAGAATTTTGCAACTTTTAGCTGAGATTTCTCTGATGTAGTATAACCTTTTTGATAGATGCACACATGTGTCTTGATTTATAGCTTTGTTTATTTTATTGCTATAAATATTTTATAAACTGTACTGTATTTTCAGATATAGTACTTGGGTTGCCTGAATCCGTGTCTCATGGTTATATTTACTCATATAATGCTTTAGAATACAACTCTTTTTAATTATTTCTGATGAGACCTGTGGTTGTTTTGTTCATTTTCTTTTGCCAATTGAGGTCTTAATTTTTCTAAGGATATCCTAACATGGACACTCCCTCTTAGTCTTAGGATAACATACACATTTATTTTATAGTAACCATAACTTAGTAATAATTATTTTAAAACCAATAAAGAGTTTTGCATGTAAGCTAATAGGTAAGTAGCCACCTCACCAGATCTAGCAGATACACATAGATGCTCATTTATTTTGTGTCCATGCCTTCAACCTGGTTTTTTTTGCTCTTTTTTTTTTTTGAGTCTTGGTTCCATAAAGATTATCTTCTTACATCCTGGTTCAGTTTTCTTGCCTGTACAATAGTAATGTAAGTATTAAACTTGTCATAGTGGCTTATAATACCAACAGAGAGTTGAATGTAAAATTATGGGCCCTGTCTGAAAACATCAAGCAGATTTTCTCACTGGTCCAACTGAAGAAGCATGAAAGTGAACAAACATGAAACAAACCTACTAACCAGGACTTTGTGGTAGATGTAAAATAAGGTACAGACACATGGCTGTATTCATACATGTAATAAATAACAGTCTAGGATTAAGGCAGAAATATGATTGTCAAGTTTATTAGTCAAGAAGTAAGGATTGCTGTCTTATGGTGATTGAAGGCCAAGCCTTGCACAACAGACAATATTTCCCAATAGATTACAACTTCCCTTTAAAAGGTTTGTCTTCCATACAAGATGCTCAACAAAAAAGAAACATTTAAAGAGATTAATGTACCTGTCTCTTTCTGAAACAATATTCTCTGTATGATAATCTTATGTGGCATTATAATAATTGAATTCTAATATTTTACCTCATATACAAAACTATGCCTAAAATTATTTGCAAATAAATTTAATCCAAGAGGGTAGAAACTTTTAGAGTCTGTTGTATTTCTCCTATTCCAGGAAAATTTATATAGAAAACTGAACTGCTACATTTATTTTCAAAATTTAGAGAAAACAAATTCTTGCCTATTATTTATTGCTTAAAAATGTTTTCCTAATACATGCTCTGAGATGAAAATGGATTTTTACTTTTTAACTAACTTTTAAATGCAATTGAATGCATCCTAACAGGTTGCTGTATTTATTTACTCAATTCCTATGCTCTCCCTCTTTTACCTTCACAGACAGTCTCAAGGGCACCAGTGTGTGGATGGCCCTGTGATCACTGGACTGGTGTGGCTTTGCAGCACAATTCTATTTTTCATCCTTGTCTCATTTGCCAGACACATTAGAGCTAAGTGTGCAATAGGCAGGCTCCTTATGGATTGCTCAGAAAGTATGTCAGGAAGCAGCCTATCTTGCCTCCAGAAAAGAAACCTTCTCTTATCAATGCCATGATTGCCATTCCAGTCAATACCAACTAATTGAAATACCCATGATTAATGATCACCTCTTTCAGTGGGTTTTCTTATCTTACTGAGTTTTGAAACCATGCCTATGAGGTCTATATTATTTTTTCCATTTCCCTTCTCTTTTAATTTTCCTGTCTTTCATCTTCATCAGGACTGTCCCTCTCCAGGTATCTAAACTACATGTGTCATTTATTTCTTTTGTCACAGTCTTCTTCCTCCTCCATATCATGATATGTATTTCTGTCCTGTGGCATCTATCCTTTTAATGGTGCATATTTATCATAGTATTTTATCCCTTCCTTCTTACTAAATATAGTTATAGAATGAGCACCAAAGGAAAAGAAGTCTGATTATGTAGTGACAGTTCTAATTGACTGAGTGCTGGATATTTATGGTACCAAAGTAGGTGTCTTTATGAAATAACCTTCATCTAGGCCATTTTGTGAACAGACATAAATACAAAGACAGTGACCATATACTACATGTTGAAGCATAAAAGTCTACTGGCTATACTGTATACTAAATGTTATTTTATTTGGTATTATTCATGGTGGTAGTGTAACTGCATGTGTTTTTGTCTGTGAATAATCTAAGACCGCAGTTTAAAAATATATAACATTCTTCAAGTCTTTATATTTAAATAAATACCTCTCTATACCATTGCCTAGCACTAAATGTGTATTCTCCATGATTAATTAATACTTATTGAAGAATTAGTGAAAAAGATATCAACCCTCCTGATTTGTCTACTTTGCCTCTTTTCTCTATGTGAGTATGTGCAAATAAGAAAAAATATAATTGCTACCCTGTAAAGGTTCCCTATTTCAGTTTGAGAAGTTGAGATAACTAAAGTAATGTAGAACAATATGTATTATTAGCATAATACTTAGCCTGTCTTTATATAATGATTGTGTTTTAATGAATAATATGCAAAGTGAACCAGTTAAATTCTGAGAAACACACAACGTTCATTGCTAGTTGCCTGCTTGTGTGTAACAGGTTATTAAAATTCAAGTAACTGCGTAACAAAATAAATTATATTAAACCACTTAGAGTGATTTATAAAATACCCAAATAAAACAGTTTTACAATGGTTAAAAATTCTAACATGATGAGGGAATAAAATAGCCTGGTTTGAGATGAGAGAAATCTTCTTTTCATGGACAGAGGAAGAAGTTCCAGAAATTTTGGCAATGGACACATTTCCTAGTCTGTTCCAAAGGAGAAGGTTGGATTACTGTTTTCCAACTGAAGATAAAAAGAAATGTTTAAAATTAACTCGAAGAGTTTAAAATGCATTGTTGAAACTTGGAAAAGATGAAAAAGTGAAATCATTCTCTTTTGGTACATCAAGAGAAGGGTACTTGGATACACCAGCCTGGTGCTCCCTATAGTATCTCCTGTACTAGGAAAAGTACGACTCTGGTGTTTTTCTTCAGAAAATGCATGTTTATGTATATCAGTAGAACAGATATTGGCATCTCAATATAGATAAATAGATAGATAGATAGATAGATAGATAGATAGATAGATAGATAGATAAATGGATGGATGGATTGGTGGATGGGAGAGAGAGAGAGAGAGAGAGAGAGAGAGAGAGAGAGAGAGAGAGAGAGAGAGAGAGAGAGAGAAATACACATGACTGTAAAGCAAGAAATAAAGACTCTGTGTATTCTTTTACATGTCCTAAGATATTTGGATTGTCAGCCATGGGCCCATGGAAATCATCATGGAAGAGCAAAGTTTTACATAGCATAGAAGTGAAAAGGGAGAAATTCAGGCATCAAAGCATTAGGCAATTTGAAAGACCACATTAAAAATTTATTATTTCTTTAATAAGGCTAACCAAACAAGCTTAATTTCAGGAAGAGTGCTAAGAACAACATTTATGTACATAATACAAATGTGAAAAGTAAGAACATGGATTTAAAACAGAAAGGGTATTTGAGTTGGAATAGTGGAAGAAAGGGAAGCAAAAAATACTGTATCATATTCTTGAAATACAAAATAAACAATTTAAAATGCATGTTGTCTCATTATGATTTGAGCCGATAAGTTATTCCTGTTAAGAATTCCAGTTATAAGCGCTATGTGACCTTGGGCAGGAAACATGGATGTTTTGATCCCATTTTATATCAGCAAATGCTGACAGATGCAGTGACAAGATCGAAGATTTGGTGACAGGCAGCAAAAGCCTGACAGCATTACAGAAGCAAACAAGTTAAATGCCTGAAAATAGTCTTTAAATGTTACATATCTATTTTATAGTTGAGGAAAAGTGAAAGAAAATTAGAGAACTTTTAAGCAAACATGCACTAGTTATGTGTGTTGTATATTATATAACTTGAAAAAAAGTTTACTTAAATAGTAACATAGTCATGATCGTTGCCATTTAAACCATTGCTAAAATTTTAGATGTACACAGTAAAAACATATCCATTAAGATAGTCTTAAAATAAAAGTGAAAAAAATGGCACAGTTCATCACTGGAGAAATTTTTGAAGAAAATTCTTTATAGCTTTTGAAAAATATTCCTGTATATAATGAAACTGCTGCTAATTTGAACATTCTAAAAAGTAATTTCATAAAGTGCAAAATAATTTTTGTTTATAATTTATTACATTTAGTAAATTGGAATAATTTTATATGTATCTAGTTACCTGGTATTTTTCTATAATAGCCTTCTTAGTAATCATACACTGTAAGGCACATCAACATTTTATTGCTGTTTATTGTCATTTAAACATGGCAACCTTACAATGTAAATACCATAAGTTCAATCATTATTACCATACATTTGAGTGATTTTGACAATATTGTACAGCAAGTCTGTACCCAAAATCCAACTATGTACATTTAGAATTCACCTGCATCCAATTCTGAGATTCACCCGATGATAATACTGAACTTTACACTTCACCAAAGTTTCTACAGTCTGAGACAAATAATCAACATTGATAAATATGAGTAACATTTCAAGTTTCTTTTCAAATCACTACTTCTTCCTCTTTCTTCCCTCTTTTCTTGTCCTCTCCTGCTTCCTCTATTTTCTTCTCTCCTTTTCAATTACAGATACATGGATTCCTTTGAAAACAAAGATAATTCACAGAGTGTTAATGAAGGAGACAAATCCACTTCCTTTTCAGACAGTTCAACCCGCTTTGGCATATTATTAGCCTCTGTTCTTATTGTTTTTGTGTTTTTTGTTGTTGGTGGTGGGTGTCTGCATTTGTTTGCTTGTTTCTTTTATCAGTTTTCTTAAAGTTTCCCCTATATTCAAGGCAGGACATTGTAATTGAATAGAACACATCCTCATGTGTAAGGGAGGCTGCCCTTCTCCTGAAATTTATTGTAAGTACCCTGAGATATCTTTGTGGTTTAGCCAAGGGAAGGTACATGGAGTTCTTATGTGCCATGCTTAGAGAATATAGTGCAATTGCATTTTACCTCAAAGAATGTGATGCTAGATTGAAGAAAACAAACGCCTATAACATTAAAATCCTTGTGATGTAAATAAAGCTAGTGTCAATGGCATTGAAACTTATATAATGTAAGAATTGGCAAAACACTGAATTAAAAAATCACTTTCTGAAGGATGCTGGTACAACTCAAGACATGGAATTTGTGCACTGCCAAGCTCAGTGCCATAAAACATTGGCTTTTCTTCCCCATTTAAGTAAGACTACTTCACTCTCAGGCCACTTATCTCCATTAAGGAAGTAGAATATTTCTACACATACCCTGGAAATTTTCATGAAACACTGGACAACATCACATGTCTTCATGTAGTAGCTCCGTGTCAGCGAAGATATCTGTTACATCCATTTAGTTCAAAATCTCTTTTGTCTCACTGTATCTTTGTTTAATTTCTATTTCAATGACTTGTCCATTAGTGAGAATGGGGTATGGAAGTCCCCACTATTATTATGCGGTGCCCAATGTGTGTTTTGAGCTTTAGTACAGATTCTTTTATGCATGTAGGTGCCCTTGCATTTGGGCAACTCCAGCTTGTTTCTTTGGACAATTTTCTTGGAAGATTTTTTTTGTTTGTTTGTTTTGTTTTGTTTTGTTTTTTCTTCAGCTTCACACAGTCTGTGAGTTGTTTCTGGGGCAGTGCGAGCCTCTGGGGTTAGCATCCCACTATCAGTGACTGCATATTATGTCCGTTCTTTTGTGACTGGGTTATCTCACTCAGGATGATATTCTCTAGATGCAACCATTTTCTTAAGAATTTGGTTAAGTCATTGTTTCTGGTGGCTGAGTAGTACTCCATTGTGTAAATGTACCACAATTTTTGTATCCATTAATCTTCTGAAGGACATCTGGGTTCTTTCCAGCTTCTGGCTATTATAAATAGAGCTGCTATGAAGATTGTGGTGCATGTATTTTTGTTGTATATTGGAGTATCTCTGGGATATATGTCCAGAAGTGGAAAATCTGAATCTTCAGGTAGTACTATGTCCAATTTTCTGAGGAATCGCCAGACTGATTTCCAGAGTGGTTGTATAACTTTACAATCCCACCAAAAGTGGAGAAGTGTTCCTCTTTCTCCACAACCTGCCAACATCTGCTGTCATCTGAGTTTTGGATCTTGGCCAATCTGACTGGTATGAGGTGGAATCTCAGGGTTGTTTTGATTTGCATTTCCCTGATGGCTAAGGATGTCAAGCACTTCCTTAGATGTTTCTCAGCCATTCCATATTCCTCAATTGAGAATGTTTTGTTTAGCTCTGTGCCCCATTTTTTCAAAGGGTTTTTTGATTCTGTGGTGTCTAGCTTTTTAATTTCTTTGTATACCTTGGATATTAAGCCTCTATCTGATGTAGAGTTGGTAAAGATCTTTTCCCATTCTGTTGGCTGCCATTTTGTTTTCTTGACAATGTCCTTAGCCTTACAGAAACTTTGCAATCTCATTAAGTCCCATTTGTTAATCTTTGACCTTATAGCTTGAACCATTGGTGTTTTGTTCAGAAAATTTTCTCCTGTGCCTATGTGTTCTAAGGTTTTCCCTAATTTCTCATCTAATAGTTTCAGTGTATCTGGTTTAATATGGAGATTTTTGATACACTTACACTTGAGCTTTGTACAAGTAGATAAGAAAGGGTCTATTTTCATTCTTCTGCATGCTGAGTGCCAGTTGGAACAACACCATTTGTTGAATAGGCTGTCCTTTTTCCATTGATGATTTACAGCTCCTTTGTCAAAAATCAGGTGACCATATACCTGAGGGCTCATTTCTGGATCTTCTATTCTATTCCTTTGAGCCACATGCCTATTTCTGTACCAGTACCCTGCAGTTATCAGCAGAATTGCCTTGTAATATAGCTTGAGGTCAGGGATAGTGATTCCCACAGATGTTTTCTTTTCTATCCTTTTCCTCTGTGATGGTGTCTATCTTTGGTTTTTGGGTATTTTCTAGTATGCAGAAAAAAAGCCTACATCTTGTTTATTAATCCACTGTGTTATCATACGTCTTTTTATATGTGAGTTGAGTCCATTAATATTGAGATTTTGGTTTCATAGGTAGCTTTATATGCTTGTGGTTATCTTAATTTAGCTTTATTGTGAGATGCTTAACACCTTGTCTTTTATTTGGTTTATTTGCCTTCCTTGTGCTGGAGTTTTACTTCTTGGATCCTTTGTAGGGCTGGATTGGTAGATACATACTGTTTGAATTTGGTTTTGCCATTAAATAATTTTTTTTTGTTGTTTTGTTTTTCTATCTATATTGATTGTGAGTTTGGCTACATATATTAGCCTGGACTAGCATCTGTGTTCTCTTAGAGTATGCATAACCTTTGCTCTGCCTGTGTTGGCTTCCATAGTATTTGCTAAGAAGTCTGGTATAATTCTAATAGATCTGTCTTTGTCTTGTCCTGTTTCCCATGCAGCTTTTAATATTATTTCTTTGTTCTGTGGGTTTGGTATTTTGATTATGTGAGAAGAGGATTTTTTTTCTTGTCCATTTGAGTGGTATTCCTTTTTTTAACAACATTATTTAAAGAAGAGAGATACATGTATAGATTTTTAAAAGCATTTTGGCAATTCTTTTATAGGTTTGATAGCATGCATTAAAACCCCACTAGTTACCATAAGTATAAAGTACATGTAGAACAGAACATAACATGAAAAGAGTCAGAGTTTTTTTGCAGTGTAGAGATTAAACATAATAATCTTTGAATAACAAAAATTGCCACAAAGCTATATTCATAGCTCTTGGATTATAAATGATTTAAGGTCTAGGTATACCACACTCTGAGAGGGTGCTATACACTTTCTTTTTCCTAATAAGGACTGAGGATTTCACTATTTAGCCTTTGTTATTCTTGAGCTTCATATGGCCTGTGAGTTGTTTCTGGGGTATTCAGAGCTTTGGTATTCTTCTTCTTCTTCTTTTTTTTTTCTCTTACAACTTTATTTTTAAAAAAGGATACATATACAGATTTTTAAATCAACTTGGCATAACACTATATATATATATTTTTTTCAGTACTTAATTCTTTTAGAGGTTTGATAGCATGCATTGAAATCCCAGTAATTACAATAGAGCTTTGGTACTCTATTGGCTTCTTGTACCTATGATTTTGTGGAAGATGTTTTTAGGTCATGTGAGTTAGATGTCTCTGTTTTCCTTTGTTCCAATTATTCTTATATTTTTTATTATGTTCTAATTTTACTGGATTTTTTTGTGCTACATATTTTTTATGATTTGAATTTTCTTTGACATTGTGTCAATATCTTCTACGGTGTCTTCTACACCTGAGATTCTTTCTTCTGTCTCTTGTATTCTGTTGCTGATATTTACACCTGTAATTCCAAACCTCTTTCTTAGGCTTTCAATTTCCATGTTTGCTTCTACTTGTGTTTTCTTAATTGTTTCTATTTCTAATTTTAAGTCTTGGACCAGGTTATGCAATTCCTTCCTATTTCTTTGTGTTTTCCTGTATTTCTTTAAGGGATTTATTTGTTCCCTATTTAAATTCTTCTACCCGTTTACCTATGCTTTCCTGTATTTCTTTAAATGAGTTATTTATATTCTCCTTAGAGGACTCTGCTATCTTCATGAAATAGGATTTTAAGTCAGCTTCCTGATTTTCAGGTGTCTTGATGTATTCAGAACTTGTTGCAGTGGGAGAACTGAGTTTTTGTGATGTCTATGTATATAGGTTTCTTCTGCTTATGGTCTTCTGCTTGCCTCTCACCATCTGGTTACCCATGCTGTTTACTGGTCTGGGTGACTCTGTCTGGAGTCTGTCTCTTTTGTCTCTGGGTTGCTACAGGTCTCCTGGTAGGCCTGTGGCACTGGCAATAGTATACCAGTGGTGGTGCCTTCGAACTGGAGGATCTTCAGAGGGGCAGAGAAGCTGCTGGTTTGTTGCCTTGGCTACAGTAGATCTCCTGGTAGGGCTTCAGACAGTTGGATCTTCTGAGTAGCATTCAAACCTTTGTCCTGTTTAAAGCTGCTCACTGGGTAGTGTGGAGTGCTACGGACTATGGTCTCTGTCTTCCTGTTTGTAGCCAAACTCCAGGGAGGCTTTCAGGATTTCAGATAAGTAATTTTGAATGCCATACAGCCCCCAGAAGGTCTTCAGTCTGTTCTGGCAGTTGCCCAGTTGCCCTGTATACAGAAGTACTCCTGGGTGTAGTGGATCACCTGAGATGTCTCCAGATGTGCTGTCAGATGACCAGGGTGCAACAGATATCCTGGGATGACTTAGGATGTGGTTTCTAAATGTCCTGAGTGCAGTGGATCTTTTGACATGCCTCAGGATATGGTATCATCCAGGGAACCAACTAGCTAGCAGTCTCTCCCAGCATAAAGGACCAGGCAGAATAGTAGTGGTATTTGTCGGGCATGGAATTTGTGGGATGTTGGAGTCCACTGAAGCAACTGTAGGACTTCTGGAGTGTTATTTTCAAATGCTCTGAGTACACTGGATCCTCTGATATGCCTCAGAATACAGGTCCTTTCAGGGAGCAGACTATCTAGCAGCCTATCCCAGCAGAAAGGAAAAAAATAATGTTTAATGATTATCAACCATTAGTGATTTCTCAGATGAGAGTTCTCTGTTTATCTATGTGACCCATTTTTAATAAGGTTGTTTGCTTCTCTGGGCTGTAAAATTTTGTATCTAGAACTGCAAGAACATAAATGTTGTAGAGCAAAAAAAATGAGATAATGTTTCCAACAATACATATTTCAAACAATGTCTACCATATATCTAAAATGTTATTCAAGATTTGACCCATAATTAATTTTACGGAAATATCAATGATGTTATAAAAATAATTCATTTGATTCTAAAATTCTTTATGAGTTCATAACATCAGACACTGATAATGAGGCTTGTGCAGCAAATATGTTATATGATGAGTCATCATGCTGTCCCAGGTCAAAATTTTAAAATGGTCTTATCTTTTGTATACATAATGGAATGGGGCTATATCCAGCAGTATGTGTGTATGTAGTGTGTCTGTGTATGTATGTTCACATGATGTAATTTGACTTGGTGTTAAAAAATAAGATAAATTATCATAGGTCATGTAACTCTCATTTGTACAAAATAGAACTATTGTGATTTCCTATATGTAGGTTTCAAGAAATGAGGGGCACATAAATTGCAGACTCAGGATTTTAGGCAAGTAATAAACATACTTTAAAATGTGAGCATTTTATATTATTCTGTATTGTATCCAGTAGAAACTGAATACATTTGAGTGAGATAATGAATAAATGAATAAGAAACTTTCGTAGATAAAGGCTAAATGTTCCCTGAAGCGGACAAGGGGAATGCCATGATTACTGTAGGCTGATCTAAACCACTTGTTTGATTATGTACTGTGTAAACTAGAAAAGTTCTGGGTGACCTTCACAGTCCTTTTCCCTGGGAAGTGACTCTTGGGTGGTAAGCTTAACAACTTAGTGAAGCACAATAAGCAATACAGTCCACGATCCTCTGGATAGAAATTACTGGAAACCAACTATAAAAGCACAATTTCATCATAGGAACTGTGTGTTGGAAACACGAACTTAGAACTGCACACGATTCTAGCAACTTTATGGAAACTCAGGAACCAACAGCAAATACACAAATTTCATAGTACTTTTGTTTCTTAATCCATATACACTACAAGGAATGTTTTGATTTTCGCTATTGGCCCTTGTAGTGAGTACATATGTTTTTCTGTGTGGCAAATATATTGTATGAATATGCACATGTATGTCCAGGTGTGTGTGGAGGCCAAAGGACAATTTCTGATACTGTTTTTTAAGCACCATTCATCTTACTTTAAAGAAAAGTATTTTTTTAAAGTTTTGTGCTTCCATGGCTTTATAGATTGCAGTAGTGGTTAACAAATAAACAGAAAATTGAGATTTAGGCAGTTGTCGTTCAACATGTAGATCCTGGAACAAGATTCCAGGTCTTTTGCAAGAGTTATACATCCATCCAAAGAACTGAGCCCTTCCTTAGTTTTTGAAACAAGATTTCACTTGTAGCTCCCCAACTCCACTAGTCTGGTCTGTCCTTTAGGTCAAATACTTCCCTTGTCTTTGCTTACCCTTGCCTACTTGTTTCAAATGCATTCCATCATACATACTTCTTAGAATAGGTGTAGGGGTGGGTCATATATAATCATGTTTTTTCAACAAGCACTTTACCAACTAAAACATTTTTCTAGCCCTCTATTAGTTGCTACAGTATATAATCCAAACTGAATTTTTAGGAATGTGTAGCATATTTGTAACTTCTATTTATGTAGCTCTGAGGTGTATAGTATTTTGTGATAATTGTTGATACCACATACTGTGAAAATTTATCTTTATCTAGGAAACATAGAGATATAGAAATGTACTGGTATATCTGGACTCAGGATCTGCGCAAAATAAACAGTGCTTTCAGGCTCTTTTCCAAGTGGGCCAGCAAAGAGCCTAGGCCACATACCTGGTGAGGCCACACCAGATGTTCTTGAAGTGCAGAAAGTGCTATTCCCTCTAGAAAAGAGTCCTTTCTGACCCACAGTGAGGGCTGGGTATTTGACATCAGGACTTAGGATCTTCCCAGGAATGGCTTGCTCACAGATCAGCAGCACAGGCTCTTTTATACCTGGACCAGAGGTGAAACTGGCACATAGGCCCAGGGAGGTCACACCAGGAGTACTCAGAGCACATAGAGTGTGTTGCTCTAATGAATAGGGTCCTTTTGGCCTAGAAAAACAGCCATGCCAGGTCTCCACCAGTAGGAATCAGTACCTGTGGGCAGACGGCTGAGCTCCCTGAACAGCCTCACAAGAGCTCCCATACCTGAACTAACAAAACAGAGCTGAGTCACTACCATCAGAACTCCATGCTTGCCCACAAAGAGCTGAACACCCAGAAGAAATTTAATTCCTGAGCTCACTGGCCCTCAGATCCACAGGACAGACAGGTGCCAGTCAGTGACAACAAGATCACCTATAGTCACAGATAACAAGATGGCAAGAGGAAAGCACAAGAACTTAAGAAATGGAAACTAAGATAACCTAGAAACATCAGAACCCACTCTCCCACCACAGCAAATAGTGCATCAGAACCCAGCTCTCCCACCACAGCAAATAGTGGATTGCCAAGCACTCCAGAAAAAGAAGACTCAGACTTGAAATCATAGATCACAATGATGATGAAGATCTTTGAGAAGCTCCTGAATAACTCCTTTAAACAATTACAGCAGAACCAGAAGAAATCACTCAAAGAAGGACAGGATAACACAACCAAACAGATGATGGAATTGAAAACAGAAATAGAAACAATGGTGAGAAGAATAATTAAGGATAAGATGCCCTTCACAATACTCACAAACAATATGAAATACTTTAGTTATCCCAACTAAGAAAGTGAAATATTTGTATGACAAAATCTTCAATTTCAGAATAAGGAAATTGAAGAAGATCTCAGAAGATGGAAAGATCTCCCATGCTCATGGATTGAAAGAATCAACAGAGCAAAAATGGCAGTCTTACAAAAAGCAATCTACAGATTCAATGCAATCCTCATCAAAATTCCAATTCATTTGTTCATAGAGTTGGAAATAGCAATTTGCAAATTCATCTGGAATTACAAAAAAAATAGCAAAATCTATTCTCAACAACAAGAAAATTTCTGTGGATCTGACCTCAAACTATATTATAAAGCAATTCTATTAAAAAGCACATAGTATGGGTACAGAGATAGGTAGTTAGATCAATGGAACAGAATAGGAGATCCATAAATTAACTCACACATATGGTCACTTGATCTTTAACAATGGAGCTGAAAACATTCAATGGAAAAAGGACAGCCTCTTCAAAAAATGGTGTAGGCTCAACTGGCAATCAGCATACAGAAGAATGAAAATAGACCCTTTCTTATCTTCTTGTATAAAGCTCAAGTGCAAATGGATCAAGGATCTCCACAAAAGACCAGGTACTCTGAAACTATTAGAAGAGAATGTCAGGAAAAGCTTAGAATATATAGGCACAGGGGGAAATTTTCTGAATAGAACACCAATGGTTTATGCTCTAAGGTCAAAGATTAACAAATGGGACTTTTAACATGAAGGGATGTTGAATTTTGTCAAATACTTTCTCAGCATCTAGTGAGATGACCATGTGATTTTGTTCTTTGAGTTTGTTTATATGGTGGATTACATTGATGGATTTCCGTATATATTAAACCATCCCTGCATCCCAGGGATGAAGCCTACTTGGTCATGATGAATGATCGTTTTGATGTGTTCTTGGATTCGGTTTGCAAGGATTTTGTTGAGTATATTTGCATCAATGTTCATAAGTGAGATTGGTCTGAAGTTCTCTTTCCTTGTAGGGTCTTTGTGTGGTTTAGGTACGAGGGTTATTGTAGCCTCAAAAAATGAGTTAGGTAGTATTCCATCTGACTCTATCTTGTGGAATAGTTTGGAGAGTATTGGTGTTATGTCTGCAATAAATGTCTGATAAAATTCTGCACTGAACCCATCTGGACCTGGGCTTTTTTTGGTTGGGAGGCTTTTGATGACTTCTTCTATTTCTTTAGGTGTTATAGAATTATTTAAATGGTTTACTTGGTCCTGGTTTAACTTTAGGATCTTGTATCTGTCTAGGAATTCATCCATTTTCTCTAGATTTTCATACTTTGTGGAGTATAGGTTTTTGTAAGAGGATCTGATGATTTCTTGAATTTCCTCAGTTTCAGTTGTTATGTCTCCACTTTCCTTTCTGATTTTGTTAATTTGTATACTCTCCCTTTGCCCTCTAGTTAGTCTGGCTAGGGGTTTATCAATCTTGTTGATTTTCTCTAAGAACCAGCTCTTGGTTTTGTTGATTATTTCAATGGTTCTTTTTGTTTCTATTTGGTCTATTTCTGCCCTAATTTTCATTATTTCTTGCCGTCTACTCTTCTTGGGTGTATCTGCTTCCTTTTGTTCTAGAGCTTTTAGCTGTGCTGTCAAGTTGCTGATGTATGCTCTCTCCAGTTTCTGCAAAAATGCTTTTAACATCTTTACATTTAGCTCAGTTTTGTAAAATAAAGTTGCTTAATAATAAGAAATGTACAGATAATTTTCAATATTTACAAGTATTTGAACTATGTTCAGTGCATTTTTTCATACTCAAAGTAAATTAAAGCATCCTAGTACTACTTCGAGAGAAGTAGTGTTATATCTTCCAGGTGTCTGCAATTTAACACATTCCTAAGAGTTGTGAAAGGAACCTACCAGCACATCAGCTGTTAGGGATGAAAACCAAGGAGAAATTTCAGTCTTCCTCTAAAAGCACATACCATCATAAACTGCATGTGACACAATCTGTTCTTTGAGGCTAAAGGGTTACATACAGACTCATGTCTAGTAAGTACTATATTGTTTGTGTGATCTAAGAATAATTTCATCATTTAAAACTTTTCGATTTTGCATTATTCGAGAGTCATAACAGTCAGTGTCATAGCTTTATAAATATTAAATCATATAATGAAACAGATGTTTACTAATCCACAAATAATAATGTTATTAAAATATGAGTTGTGGGAGAATCGGCATACCTTATTAAACAAAGGTCATAAACTAGCCTCTTTGCTGAGTAACTAAGAACACTTGCTGCTCTTAAAAATGATCTGGATTTTCTTCAAAGCATTCTTGTAATGACTTACAAACATCTGTAACTCAGGTCCTAGTTATCAAACAAATGTTTCTCGGCATTATGTATGACAAGCATGCATGAAGTACATTTATACATGTATAAAAATCATTTATGTATGGAAAATAAAAACAAAAGTATTTAAGATTAACCAAATGATTTCATCTAACTATTTCTCCAGGAGTTAATTTTGTATTGGACCAAAGCCAACTATATATTCTGTTAAATTAGCCATATTTATGCAAACATAATTTTCCCTGGAGAAAAACAAAAGCAGTATTATTAATGAACTCTAATATAACTTAAAATCTCTGAGCTTTTAAGTAGATTCATATTTATTTGATATTTGTTAGTATTGCTAAAGTGGTGCTTATAGACATTGCCTTTATGGTACACCCTTCTGTAGTGCATCCCTCCAGTAATGACAGTTATTTTTGTGGCATTGTGGTTCTACGGATGAAAGATTTTTGTTCCAGTAAAACTCTTCTGTTAGGAAGATGTAATGTGAAATAAAAACTGTTATCTTAAAAGGTAAACACTACAATTTGTTAATTATCTGAAAGTCTAGGATTTTTGTTCAATTTTTATGAACTCTATTTCACACAGTGTTTATATAGCACTGGACAGATGACTTAAAGGATCAGCAGAGAAAACAACAGTGAGGTAAGAAGTCATCAATAAGTTTGGAAATACATACAACTATTTCTGAAAAAGAGTGTCATGAACATTTCAGGGATTGTAGTATTTTGAGGAATATAGGTTTTTGATCTATTTGTGTAAGCACACAATATAGCTGTGAACAATGGCACACACCAGAAATCCCAATGCTGGTTGGTAGAGGTATGGTGCTGCAGCATTCTATTCCTGATGAAAAGTGCACAGATGTTTCCTTGACTCCCATAGAAAACCCCAATGACAGACTGATGTATGGCTTGGTGACCAAAAGAATATAATTGGATTGACTTGCAGGATTGTGGGTAAAGGGTTAATTCTACTGGCATGGATGACTCAATGGCAAGGGCATTACCAAAGCCCACATCACTGTGTGTGTCATTATCACAAAGCAGGTCCCTGGGAATACACTGCAAAACTCTCAGTAGCTCACCAGGTTAGGTTAGAGGGAGTCTGTTCATTTTCCTGGATTTACTGAAGGTTGAAGAGACACCTTATAGGATGGAATCTCAGAATATTTTAGTACTCAATAAGAGAGTCGGGAACTGAAGATCAAACATGATTCCCTATATAATATCCATACTTCCCTTAGGGAAATGTATGAATATTTTAAATCTTGAAAACAACCAACTTACATAATTTATAGCCAACTAAATAATATTTAAGTGTGTTTTTAAATGTTTTATACATACATACATACATATATATATATATATATATATATATATATATATATATATGATTTTAGATATGTGTATGTTGTTAGTCCGCATAACTGTGTGCTTCTCAGACAACTGAAAAAAAAAAACCTACAATAAGGATATTTTAATATAACGTAAGTGCCCGCCATTTAGTTTTGGTTATTTTTCACAGGATGCTCTACTGAAGTATCCAGATCTTTTGAGAAATGGTTGGGTTAAGGTCATCAATAGAACTCTGAGTCTGTGCTATGCTACAATGTTGCAATATATGGAATAAGAATATATTTTCACATGCATTCTTAGTGAAAAAGACATAGGAGTTAGAGAAAAATCTACTTTTGTTTATGTCTCATCCTAGTATAATTTTAACTCTAAAGTACAGTAAAAATAAGGGAGCAAATACTCATTTATATATTCATGATATTAATTAAGTAAAAAATCAATATACAGTGACTAAAATGAAGATAGAATGAAATAAAAGCTTGATTAAAAAACAGATAAAGTAAGTGAATTCTGAGTTAGAAACTCAGGCAAGAAGGGCTAGAGAGATGGCTCATTACATAAAGACACTAACTGTTCTTGTAGCGAGCCAAGCTTGCTTTCCAGCACCCAGACAATGGCCTCACAACAACCTGTGTCTGGTTTAGTCACTAGGAGTTCTGTGGGGGGGGGGGGTTCTGATTGGTTGATATTGTTCTTCCTATGGGTTAGGTGACATGTGGAAGGTAGTCCTTATTTTAGATCTCCCGGTGCTCTTGGTAAAGAGGATGGATTTGTATCATTTCTTTTTGATTTTAGATATGTGTATGTTGTTCGTCCGCATAACTGTGTGCTTCTCAGACAACTGAAAATAAAAACCTACAATAAGGATATTTTAATATAACGTAAGTGCCCGCCATTTAGTTTTGGTTATTTTTCACAGGATGCTCTACTGAAGTATCCAGATCTTTTGAGAAATGGTTGGGTTAAGGTCATCAATAGAACTCTGAGTCTGTGCTATGCTACAATGTTGCAATATATGGAATAAGAATATATTTTCACATGCATTCTTAGTGAAAAAGACATAGGAGTTAGAGAAAAATCTCGCAGATATCAAAAATAGAGCCCGATTAACCAGAAATAAGTTTGTAACATTACAGCCAAAAGTATAATGCACATATTCTTAAGCCCATACTGATTAAAGGGAAAACAGAATAAAGCCACATGTAGAAAAACTTTAAATAATAACTTACATCCCCCTGTAAGGCCTATTGTTCCCTGTAACTCTTCTCCGCATGAAACTCCAGTCTAATCATGAGAGAAAAAGAAACAAAAACATGTGATCATTATTTCCCAAAACTGTCATACTTAAAAATGTACAGATTAATTGGAAAAACTCATTAAAAAAATAAAGCAAGTACAATAGTGTATTTACTTTAGTTAATAAGAACTTATCTGCAATGGTCCATTCAGTTCTTGAATGCACTATTGCTTTTTATGTTTTTAGCTGTAAGACATATATGAATGACAGGGTGTCATAGGCTCATCTTGTATATATTCCCTTCACTGACATATCTATATACATTTTATATACAGGTTTGTTCACACACACACACACACACACACACAGAGAGAGAGAGAGAGAGAGAGAGAGAGAGAGAGAGAGAGAGAGAGAGAGGAAACAGAGACAGACATACAGAGAGAGACAGAGACAGAGGAAGAAAAAGAGAGTACTTGTATTTGAATAAAAGTTTAGAACACTAAATAGCTACACAATATGAGTTCTATTTTAAACTAGTATAGACACTGTTCAGATATTAAGAATTTTTCTCTAAATACTCTTTTTAATTCAGTGTATGTGAGTATATGCATGTGTTTCTGTATATGTGTGATGAGTGCATGTACGTGCAAACATAATTATATAGGTAAAAAGAAATCAAGGACTGTTATATTTTCACATACTTGTGAGAAATCATGGAAGAGTAAGTTTGGTAGAAAAATTAAAATTATAATTGACAGACATGTGTTTATTTTTGAGAAGATAGGACAACCTTCTGAATCTTCTGGCTTTACTCAATTTACAATTAAAGAAAAGTATACCTAGTGATAATATATAAAATCATAACACCAAGCAATATTGCATTGATTTTCTTATAAATAAATTTATTAGACATAAATTCAGGCAGAAATAGAAAATAACACTCACCAAAATAATTGTTGCATGCTGTACAGATGAAGCTTTAATCACACATGGAAAATATTTATAATGAATCAAAACAATCTTGATCAGTAAACAGAAGTGGAGACTGAAGGAAGAGCTTTGTGATAGAAACTGGCTTAGCAGACTTTTGTTTATGTCTCATCCTAGTATAATTTTAACTCTAAAGTACAGTAAAAATAAGGGAGCAAATACTCATTTATATATTCATGATATTAATTAAGTAAAAAATCAATATACAGTGACTAAAATGAAGATAGAATGAAATAAAAGCTTGATTAAAAAACAGATAAAGTAAGTGAATTCTGAGTTAGAAACTCAGGCAAGAAGGGCTAGAGAGATGGCTCATTACATAAAGACACTAACTGTTCTTGTAGAGGAGCCAAGCTTGCTTTCCAGCACCCAGACAATGGCCTCACAACAACCTGTGTCTGGTTTAGTCACTAGGAGTTCTGTGGGGGGGGTTCTGATTGGTTGATATTGTTCTTCCTATGGGTTAGGTGACATGTGGAAGGTAGTCCTTATTTTAGATCTCCCGGTGCTCTTGGTAAAGAAGATGGATTTGTATCATTTCTTTTTGTTTTTTAAATTGGACAAATTATTGCAGGATTTTGTATATGGTGTTGATTTTGTTAATCCGAAGTTGTTATAGTTCATTCTTTCCAAAACATGTAACAGAAGGAAATCTGTCTTAACAGCATCGTATGTTCCAGGTGCATTTGAATTTACACTTCTAAGTTTGTTAAACCATATCATAGAAAATTGGTAAAGGTATGAAACTCCCTCCTAAAGACAGGAATAACTTATTCTGACTTTTGATCATTGTATTTTAGTATTTCTGAATTCTTTGATTTACAACAAATCTCATTTGGTGGGATAAATTTAACATTTTTTTTCCAAATATAGAAACACATTGTGACTTTAAGAAACATCTGGCCATCATGAATCTTTGTTGATGGTTCTTCTTTCACACATATATGGAGTTGGGAAAAATCTGAGCTCAGTAAATAGTAAATTTTTTTTGATATGTACTTGTGGTTGCTTCCTTTCTATAAAAATTTAACTATAAGAAAAGAACTCTACTATCTGGCAGTTGATCATAGCTGAAAAGTAACATACCAAACATTTTATTTGAGTAGATGAAGTGTTCTGAAATGTTAATCTGTCAGTGGTACCAGTCAAGCCCTGAATGGTGGCATTCTTAGATAAATCACATAACACATTTTTTAAAAACATTTTGCATGGGTGACAACTTCGTTAAACTTAATAAAAATCATGTAACATTAGCACTGAGAAGTTCAACTGGTAGTTAAAGTACTTGCACGTCCAGAGGTAAGACCTGAGTTCACACTGACAATGGAAAGGCAAATGCAGAAGAGCACATTTGTAAGTACAGTGCATCATTGACAAGGTGGGGCAGTAAAGGAAAGTAGATGTGGCGAGCTTACAGCCTGGTGCACACAGATTGAACTGCAAGAAATCCTGACTTAAACAAGGTAGAAATCTAAGACTGAAACCCATGACTGTCCTGTTACATCTACATCACACAATCACTCACACACTCACACACACACACACACACACACACATACACACACATCCATGTATATAAACACATACACACAAACACAAACATATGCACACACATTTTTTAAGATGTATGTTTTGCCTTCAAAGCACATTAGATCCAGTCATTTTTGTTTTTGTTTTTGTTTTTTTATTGACACAGTTTTAATGAGAATGCTATTGCATTTACTATACATATATAATATGTTGCACATATTCACATACATATGCTTTGATACTCTATTTTACTTGTGTGAGTCTTATGTTGAGTTGCTCTATGTTTCAAAGTTAGGAAATCTCCAGGACTTGGATGACTGTCCAGAACCATGGTTGCACATGGTATACACCATGAATACAAACATTACTATAATGTTAATCTATTTATCCAGGATGATTAATTATTACATTGTTCTTGTCAAACTGAATGAAAACAACTTCATTTATATCTTTACTATTTTCCCTAAAGTCTATTTTCAGACTCTTATTAGGGAAAATTGGTACAAATGAATTTTAACAACCTGTGTAATTCTGTTCTCCAAAGTGATCTGGTAGATGGAAAACACTATTTTTTTCATGTTCTTCCCATTGATTCCTGTACTGGTTGGTGGGTCAGAGCCCCTTATATTATATTCCTAAAGGTACCAATATTTAATTGGATATAAGACCTACTATATTACATACAGAAAGATTTCAGATACCTCAATGTTAAACAGGAGGCCAGCATCTTATACAGATCACACTTGACTTGGACAATATTTTAATAAATATTATTACAAAACAATGCCTTACAGTTATCTAGTAGTAATTTCTTTTTATCATGGTATAGCATCCCCTTTGTATTTTTTATGCCATTTGGCATTCAATGCTCATCTACTCTCCTGTAGCTACAGCTTCCAGCTGTTCACTTCTCTGTGTGTGCACACTCCAGCTCTGCCATCCTTTGATTGCTCTCCTTTGATGTAAATATATGGGTTATTGGAACTTATTGTAATGTTCTGCCATGCACAATTGATGGGATTATAGCAATGTTCCACCAGGAGCAGTTGCTTATTATATTGACAGCAGAGTCCAGAACTTGAAAACCATTAACTTAAGTTTTTATAGTTATTGGTATTTTAAGCTATAGAATTTTAGAAACTTTTAAGAAAATGATCAGAATGATATTATTATATCAGGTCCATAGATAATTAATGTTAAAATTAAATGTTAAAAATATCTGAGTCCCATTGAGGTTGTCTTTGTAATATTTATAATTCTCTCAAAATATCCCATTTCTGTTTATGTTTTTCTGCCATGAAATTTGATAATTTTTAACATGGGTAGTGTCAGCAAATGCATTCCTCAAGAAAATGTTATTTACTTCTTTAAGGAATGAAGCCCAAGCTTCTTATTTGTCATGGAATAAACTTACTGACTTCTAAAAAATATTATATAACTACTATCTTTTATAAGATGTATGAGAAATGACTGCATACTATTTTAGAGTTGAAGAGAAACATCATTTATAATTTTCTTCTAGGAATATGTCATATATATATATATATATTATATGTATACATATATAAAATCTTAGTGACAAAATCATTTCATTTTGAATTACATATATTCATTGTACAGAACCCTCACTTTAACTAAAATTTATTGCTACAAACATAGGATTACAAGTCTCCATAATAAAACACTTTTAAAATACTCTTTGTATTAAGGTAGAACAATTAAAATTCAAGTCTCCTGATTTGAAGTCCATTGATTTCTTTTATTCTATATGATGTGGTATCATGACATTTAATTATGATGAGAAAATATTTCAATTAGTGCTGTTTAATATTAATTCTCAATTTAAGACTTACATAGTAGTATTGAACTGTGTTAGTCCTATTTTTATCAAAGTTTTCCCTGTGGTACAAATGTGCAACAAGACTAAATTAATCATTTCCTTTATTTCATATACCTCCAAAGATACCATAAATTTATTACAAACACACCAGGTAAAATTTTAAATGCTTATTTTTGCCATGTAGAAGTATATAACACCAAGAGTTTCATGGTCTGCAGTTCCAGAAGCATGCTGGCACATTAGAAAAGCTCCATCCTGTGACTATACTGTGATCTGAGGCCAACTCTGGTATTCCCGAAAATAAGCAGTTGTGACACTGCTTGAACTTAGAAGCAGCCCTAACTGATAATACTTATTTTCCCTGGTAGACAACTATCAATATGCAATCTACCACAATCACTGGCAGGAGATAATACATGAATAGAAACTTTAGCATTTTATTTAAAGAGAAAAATACAGTGTTAAGAGCTTTATTGATTACCTCAATCCCATGTCACATCAAAGGTATGGTTAAAACCCTTATTCTCCTTTTGAGTGTCATTTGCCTTTTAGCAATTGAAAACTTTCAAGGATCTGTTAATAAGTTTAAAGAGCTGGAAACACATCATACCTCTCAATTTAGTGAAGAATGGAGTAAATGATCTTAAAAGCATCTGTGATCATACTTCAAGATACCATTACAATAAAAATGATTTAGCTAGATGCCATCTTAAAGTGTATATTATTTTCACACTGTAACTGTAAAGTTGAGTCATAAGAGCCAACTACTAAGATACAAACTGATAGAAATTATGCAGAGTATATTAGGTGCATTACCATGCGCATAGTACAGAATATTTTCTCAGAAATAAGTGAGTAGTGAGGCATTCGTAGTTTACATATTGCAGGGACAAGAACAGAAAACAGTAACAAAAATATGCTGTCTTTAAATATAACTCTTATGAAGATAAAAGGAGCTGCATATTTTATACAGGTGGGGATGTTCCCTTTTGAATATACTTGTTAAAAGTGGAACCCTGCTGTGACTGCAATTTAAGAGAGGCCCTTTAGGAGAATAATATAAGTAAATGAAGTTGTATTTGCTCTTTAGGATAGTAAAATGTTATCTAGTATGGGGAAAGAGGAAGGTTGGGAGTGAGTTTCCATTCTTTCTGCTCTTACATGTAATAGACCAAGAAAAAACACCTTTTTCCCCAGGTAAAAACTGAGGTCTCCCCAGAATTATTTGCAATGTAATATATGACCATAAGCTTCAATAATTGAGTTACTAGTGTTTTTAGTTTTGTTTTTATTTTCATTTGCATGTGAATGTTCATGTGTTTGCACTTGTGTTGTATTCTTGGGTATACGTATGCATGTGTAATTGTGTAAACATGCATGCAGAGGTCAGAGTAACCTGGTGGTGACTTCCTTTATCACTATCCACCACAGTTCCTTGGAACATGTCCCTTCGCTGAACTTACAATCAATATCCTACAACAAACTGAAGTAATATACGTGTTAAAACACATAACACATAAAAATATTTAACTATAAAGAGACTGTGGATTTAAGCAGTATCTTTATTGAGTAATCTATATAATTAGAGGAAAGTACATTTAGTTCTGTTTCTGATTTTCATTGCTACCAACAAGAATCTATATGAGAGAATATGAAAACCTCTTGCAATGTTAATGGAAATTCCATATCAAATTTTAAAATTGGTAGGTGTACTAACCATTGATAAGACTGTTCTAAGACTGGAAGAATTAATCTCATCAATTCATTTCCCACCTGACTGCAGATTAGATATTTAAAATAGGTATTTGCATTGTAGTTTCTTAGCAATTTCATTTGAAGAGATGGACTTTCATTTTATTGTTGTTGTTAGATATTTATTTTATTTACATTTAAAATGTTTACCCCTCTCCTGCTTCCCATTTCTCATACCCTGTGCCCCTGTTGCTATGAGGATTCTCCTCTTCCCACCCACTCACTCTTCACCTCACCACCCTGACATTTCCCTAAACCAGGAAAATGAGTTATCACAGGACCAAGGGCTTCTCCTCCTATTTATGGTAAGCAATGCCATCCTCTGCTACATATGCAGCTGGAGCAATGGGTCCCTCCATGTGTGTTCTTTGGTTAGTGGTTTAGTGGTTATTGGTTGATACTGTTTTTCTTCTTAAGGTAATACAAACTACATCAGCTACTTCAGTCCTTTCTCTAACTCCTACACTGGAGTCCCCATTCTCCTCTGATGGTTAGCAGCATGTATCTTAATCTGTATCAGGATGGCATTGGCAGAGCCTTACAAGAGACATCCATACAAGGCTCCTGTGAGCAAACACTCCTTGGCATCATCAATATTGACTGAGTTTGGTGGGATGGAATTTCTGAAATTAGAAATTTTGAGGCAATGAAAAATACCGATAGACATGACCAGTTCTACTTTCTTTTTTTTTAACAACTTTATTTTACAAAACAAAGATAAATGTACAGATTTTAAGCATTGTTTGCATAAAATTATACAATACATTTTTGTCAGTACTTTTATGTTCAGATTTTAAAGTAATTTTTACATAAAACTGTATGAATATATTTTTAGTCAGAACTTGATTTTTTTAAAGGTTTGATAGTATGCATTGAAAACTTAATAGTTACAATGAGCGTAAAGTAAATGTAAAACAAAATGTAACATAAAAATAGTCAAAGTTTTCTTGTTGTATAGAGATTTTTTGTTTTGCTTTGTTTTGTTTTCTTTATTTCTTGGACTTCATAGAGTCTGTGAGTTGTTTCTGGGGCAGTGCGAGCCTCTGGGGTGCAAGCATCCCATTATCAGTGACTGCATATTATGTCTGTTCTTTTGTGACAGGGTTATCTCACTCAGAATGATATTCTCTAGATGCAGCCATTTTCTTAAGAGTTTGGTCAAGTCATTGTTTCTGGTGGCAGAGTAGTATTCCATTGTGTAAATGTACCACAATTTTTGTATCCATTCATCTTCTGAAGGACATCTGGGTTCTTTCCAGCTTCTGGCTATTATAAATAGAGGAGCTATGAACATTGTGGTGCATATATCTTTGTTGTGTACTTAGGTGTCTCTGGGGTATATGCCCAGAAGTGGAATAGCTGGGTCTTCAGGTAGTATTATGTCCAATTTTCTGAGCTATCGCCAGACGGATTTCCAAAGTGGTTGTATTAGTTTGCGATCCCACCAACAGTGGAGAAGGGTTCTTCTTTCTCCAAAACCGCGTCAGCATCTGTTGTGCTCTGAGTTTTGGATCTTGGCCAATCTGACTGGTGTGAGGTGGAATCTCAGGGTTGTTGTGATTTGCATTTCCCTGATGGCTAAGGATGTTGAGCACTTCCTCAGATATTTCTCAGCCATTCGATATTCCTCAAATGAGAACGTTTTGTTTAGCTCTGTACCCCATTTTTTAATAGGGTTATTTGATTCTCTGGTGTCTAGCTTTTTGAGTTCTTTGTATAGCTTAGATATTAGGCCTCTATCTGATGTAGAGTTGGTAAAAATCTTTTGCCACTCTGTTGGCTGCCGTTTTGTTTTCTTGACAATGTCCTTAGCCTTAGAGAAACTTTGAAATCTCATTAAGTCCCATTTGTTAATCTTTGACCTTAGAGCTTGAGCCATTGGTGTTTTGTTCAGAAAATTTTCTCCTGTGCCTATATGTTCTAAAGTTTTCCCTACTTTCTCATCTAATAGTTTCAGTGTATCTGGTTTAATATGGAGATCTTTGATCCACTTACACTTGAGCTTTGCACAAGTAGATAAGAAAGGGTCTATTTTCATTCTTTTGCATGCTGAGTGCCAGTTGGACCAGCACCATTTGTTGAATAGGCTGTCCTTTTTCCATTGAATGTTTACGGCTCCTTTGTCAAAAATGTGAGGGCTCATTTCCGGATCTTCTATTCTATTCCATTGATCCACATGCCCATTTCTGTACCAGAACCATGCAGTTTTCAGCAGAATTGCCTTGTAATATAGCTTGAGGTCAGGGATAGTGATTCCCACAGATGTTTTCTTGTTGTTGAGGATGGATTTCACTATTCTAGGTCTTTTGTTGTTCCATATGAAATTACACATTGATCTTTCCAATTCCATGAAGAACTGTGTTGGAATTTTGATGGGGATTGCTTTGAATCTGTAGATTGCTTTTGGTAGGATGGCCATTTTTAAAATGTTGATCTTTCTAATCCATGAGCATGGGAGATCCTTCCATTTTCTGAGATCCTCCTCAATTTCCTTCTTTAGAGGTTCGAAGTTCTTCTAGTACAGGTCCTTCACTTGCTTAGTTAGAGTCACACCAAGGTATTTCATAGTTTTTGTGACAATTGTGAAGGGTACCTTTTCCCTAATTTCTTTCTCCACATGTTTGTCCTTTGAGTATAGGAAAGCTACTGATTTGTTTGAGTTGATTTTGTATCCAGCCACTTTGCTGAACTTGTTTATCAGCTGTAGAAGTTATCTGGTGGAGTTTTTGGGGTCACTTAAGTACACTATCATGTCATCAGCAAAGAGTGATGTTTTTATCTCTTACTTTCCGATTTGTATCCCCTTGATCTCTCAGTTTTCCTCTCAGTATTGCTTTCATTTCATCCCATAAGTTTGGGTATTTTGTGTTTTCGTTTTCGTTGAATTTTAGAAAGTCATTAATTTCTTTCTTTATTTCTTCTTTGACCCTGCTATCGTTTAACAGAGCGTTAGTTAGTTTCCATGTGTACGTAGGCTTTTTGTTGTCTTTGTTGTTGTTAAAGACCAGCCATAGACCATGGTGATATGAGAGGATGAATGGGAGTATTTCAATTTTCTTATATAGATTGAGGCTTGTTCTCTGTCCAATTATGTGTTCAATTTTCGAGAAGGTGCCATGGAGTGCTGAGAAGAAAGTGTATTCTTTTACTTTAGGATGATATGTTCTGTATATATCTATTAATTCTAGTTGGTTCAAAGTCTCTGCTAGTTTTGCAGTGTCCTTGTTCAGTTTCTGTTTCCATGATCTGTCCACTGGTGAGAGTGGGGTATTAAAGTCTCCCACTATTATTGTATGGGGTGAAATGTATTTTTTGAGCTTTAGTAGAGTTTCTTTTATGAATGTGGGTGTTTTTTTATTTGGTGCATATATGTTATGAATTGAGAGTTTCTCCTGACAGATTTCCCCGGTAATGAGTAAAAAGTGTCCTTCCTTATCTTTTTTTGATAACTTTTGGTTGGAAATTTACTTTATTCAATATTAGAATAGCCACTGCAGCTTCCTTCTTGGAGCTGTTTGCTTGGAAGCTTTTTTCCCACCCTTTTACTCTGAGATAGTGTCTGTCTTTGTCTCTGAGATGAGTTTCCTATATGCACCAAAAGGCTGGATTTTGTTTATGTATCCAGTCTGATAGCCTATGTCTCTTTATTGGGGAGTTGAGTCCATTTATGTTAATAGATATCAAGGAATAGTTGTTTCTGTTTCCGGCCATTATTGCTTTTGTGGGTTGAGTTGTGTCTGTTTATTTTTCTTCTTTTAGTTTTCTTGTTTAGGAGTTTTCTTGTTTTTACTAGGCTGTATTTTCCCTCATTGTATTTGGTTTTCCACCTATAATTCGTTGTAGTGCTGGGTTTGTGGTCAGATATTGTATAAATTTTGATTTGTCTTGAAATATCTTCATCTCTCCATCTATGGTGATTGATAGTTTTGCTGGGTATAGCAGCTTGGGCTGGCACTTGTGCTCTCTTAGGGTCTGCATGATGTCTGTCCAGGCTCTTCTAGCTTTCATTGTCTCTGTTGAGAAATCGGGTGTGATTCTGATTGGCCTGCCTTTATATGTTACCTGACTTTATTCCCTTACTGTTTTTAGTATTCTTTCTTTGCTTTGTGCACTTGGTGTTTTGACTATTATGTGTCGGGAGGAATTTCTTTTCTGGTCCTACCTATTTGGAGTTCTGAAGGCTTCTTTTTTGCTTGTGGTCATCTCATTCTTGAGGGTAGGGAAGTTTTCATCTACGATTTTGTTGAAGATATTTACTGTGCCTCTTAGTTGATACTCTTCTCCCTCTTCTATTCCTATTATCCTTAGGTTTGGTCTTCTCATTGTGTGTTGGATTTCCTGGACATTTTGCGTTAGGAGCTTTTTGTTTTTTGCTTCTTCTCTGGCTGTTTTGTCTATGTTTGCAATGTTGTCTTCTGCCCCCAAGATTCTCTCTTCCATCTCTTGTAACCTATTGGAAATGCTTGCTTCTGTGACTCCTGATTTCTTTTTTTGGTTTTCTGGCTCTAGGGTTATCTCTTTTAGTGTTTTCTTTATTGTGTCAATTTCCGTTTTAATTTCCCTCTTCCATTCCTTTATTTCTTTGGTTCTGTTTTCCTCTAGTTCTTTGAGTTCTTTAAGTGTTTTTCTTGTTTCCTCTTTAAAAGCTTCTGAATCTTTTTGCTTTTCCTCCCGTTCCTGTTTAAGTATCTCTATCAGCATCTTGAGGTATGATATCGGGTCTGTGTCTTCTTTTTCTGGAGTGTTTGGAATTCTCATGTTTGCTGTTATGGGAGAGTTGGGTTCTGGTGTTCCCAGGTTGTCTTGGTTTCCTTGGGATATACTCTTTCGCTTTCCTCTTGCCATTTTGTTGTCAGTGATATGTTCTTGCCTTTCCCTTGTATCTGGTCTGTGTCGCTGGATCTCCACTGGTCCAGGTGGCAAATGGGCCTAGCCATGTTCTATGCCTCTGAGTCGCCGGGTGGGAACAGAGTTTCCAAAGTTCTGTTCCTGGTCCCCGGATCAGGCAGGTCGGAGGGTGCACCCTGCATGCTCACTCCGCAGAGATCTCTCTGCTTCCCGGCTGCCCAGATCTCCCACTCACCAGTCTCTCAACCTTAGGAGCTGACGGTCTGCGTGGCAGATTGGCCGGGCTCTGCTCAGCGCCCTGAAGTCGCCACCTCTGCTCAGCGCCCTGAAGTCTCCACCGGGTGGAAACAGAAGTTCCAAAGTTCTGTTCTTGGTCCCTGGATCAGGCAGGTCGGAGAATGCGCCCTGCGCGCACACTCCGCAGAGATCTGTCTGCTCCCTGGCTGCCCAGATCCCCCACTCTACAGTTTTTCCACCTTAGGGTCTGGCGGTCCGCGTGGCAGATCCAGTTCTACTTTCTATGGGAACTATGTTTTATTATGTTAGCTCTTGCTTTAATACTCTCAAGTCAAAACTGGAGTGACTTAGAGCTGAAAGAGGCTCATTAGCAATTAGTATCTCAAATTCCAGATATTTTTCATACTCTTTAAGAATGTGCATAAGAAACGGCAAAAAAAAATGAAGGTTTAAATATGGGCACTATCTCACTTCAGATTATTTTTTACACTAAGAATTGAATTCAAGAAGAACAAGAAGGCTTGCTGGAGAGATGTGTTAGGTTAGAGACTTGGAGTTAGGCTATTTTCAGACTTATTTCTTAATTTCTGGTCTATGAGTCACAGAAATGTCTCTGGTGCAATAGTCATGCTTGGGGTTTTGAAACTTGAAAGATCTCTAGGTACACCAGAGTAACCTAATAGATCTTTACTCAACTGAGCCATACTTTTAACTACAATGATGTCCATTAAAATATTAAGCTTGTCTAAATTCTCTTTCTGGATTTGTAGCACATGCTATCCACACATGGGAGCACTTTTTGCACAGGGGATGAAGTATGTGTGAGGTCTATTTTGATAGATATGAGATTGCTTTTGTAAAACTTTTTTTCTTCATTAAAAAGCACACAATAACAGAAAAAAATGAAAATAAATACAGGTAAAATTACCCAAAAACTAAATGATTTAACCAAGTATTTTATTTTATCACATATGACCACAAAGTCTTAGGAAATGGGAGGCAAAAGAGAGTACTCAGATTCATCCATACTCTGATGACAGAACAAGAAGCAAGACCTAAAGAACAGCAAATTCCAAGATCAGCAACCTTCATGCCTCACTTGCATTAAAACAACATTTTCTGTACAATCAACCCTTCAGTAACAAAACTGAACCACTCCTGGGTCAGAGGATCAGAATCTGCAAAAAGATAATAGATCCACCTCTTCTTTCCTTTTGACTAAGCAAGAGTAAGAAACTTTACAGAAAAGAATAGACATCTTCTAGTAATTGAGTAATAAATGATTAATATTTTTAATGTAACAGAAGCATCCAAGCAACTCGATAAGACTGCAGAAAACATTAGATTCAGTAACTTCAGTGGTTATTAAGTATGCAATCAGAAATAAACCTTCCCAGGATACTAATAGAAGAAAGCTTGTATAATTTGATGTCATAGTTTATAGTTTAAATGTATTAAAATGTACATAATAAGGAAGCCAAGCTGAGTGGTGCAAATGTAAATACTCAGAGCTTTGTAAACTTCCTATCATGTTGAAAAGGCTGCTGGGCAAAATGCTGACAGTGTGATTGAGAGAAAGAAAAGTAATCTGGTCAGTAATATTCCCATTTCTATTTTTATCTTGAATATGTCACATTTCAATATTCATCTGTTACTAAAATGACTTTCCCTCAAAAACATCCCCCATCTCCATGGATCAGGGAACATGGTTGAATGAGGAGCAGAAGGAATTTTAGAACCAGAGGTGGAGAGACAACTGGGTGGAATACGAACTTCCAGACATAAACTAAACTTAAAAATTTGCGTTCACTGGTAGCTGTACTTATTGTATGAGATGCTAAAATTAATGACTCTGGCAACATTCTGAAGTTTTATTTGCAGGTATTGATTAAGAGAGAAAGATGAGACATTATCCTCAGTGTGAAAGTCATTGCTTAGTCTTACAAGGTGCTAAAAGTAGTCCACCACACTCTATCTGGAGCTTGTGCAGTCTGAGGCACAGGAGAGTAAGAACTGGCTTGGGGTACCAATACTGCAAAAACCAGAGGCTGGCCATCTGGTTCTTAGGTTCTGGGACACCCAGGCACAGGTTGATGCTGTGAAGAGCTGAGAACAGAGTGAAGGTCCACGGAATGTCTCTAGTCTATGGCAAAGGGTGGGAGTTAAGAGGGGGAGTTCTGGCTTGCTGGGGACAGCTTACCCTGACAGGGACTTCCAGCAGTAGGCCTGATGGAGACATCTCAGAAGCCCACAGCAGCTCCTTATAAGAAGGGATGGTGTCTGTGACCCACAGAAACAAGACACACACACACACACACACACACACACACACACACACACACACACACACATACCATAAAGGTAGCAAAGGGGTAGCTAGGTAAAGTAATCTGATTAGTGGGAATAAAGAGCGAACAAGGAATAACAGTGAGTAAAAATACCATGCACATAGATAAAATATAGTAAATCTTACAATCATTTGAAATTAAAACTATTAGAAATAATAAGGAAAATGCATTGTGTAACCCAGGGTCTGAGAGAAGAAGAGAGAAAAAGAATTTGAACTCTGGTAGAATCCTCTCTTTTCATTCCACTATGGGTCAGGATCAAACAGCACAGTGATCCTGAGCTACCCTACAAATCATTCTGTACATTCAAGTCTTTGATTTTATCTTTTAATCTTTATTTCCACACTCATAAGAAAACCAAGTCTAGTATGTTCATCATCTCTCTATTCCAAACCTTGCTACTATCATTTTCTCTCTAAGGGATGCCAATCTGGCATGACCCAGAAGGTCTCTTTACCTTATCTCCATGTAACCACATTAACCAACCTGAGAATTTTCCATTGGCTGGATGTACAAATTGCCATGTTACTATAAATGTGACAGGTATTAGTGTGAATTATAGAATAGTAAAGAAACACATTTTTCTATGTAGATCGTCTAATTGGGCTCCACGAATGCCCCTGTGTAAAATTCTGTATGTATTTTCATTTTAACATAAAATGGACATCTCACATAATAGTTTGTTGGATCTAAATAACTCAAGACATGATACTTATATTAGGCTGTATAGTTTTTTTCCCAATGGTGTGCTTAGATTTGACCCTGTTCAGAAATTTTGGAAAGAATATTATTTTAATGACTCATGCCTATATTCAACAAACAGCCTTATTTTGCTTTGTAAATTACAGTACACTCTTTATATTTTTCTCCTCAGAACTGAGCCCCATATGCTATTATTGGCCCCATAAAGCCCACTGTTTATACTAGTTACAAAGGACTGCTGGGGTGGGGAGGGCGTAAACCACAGCCTGCCAATATGTATGATTAGACTTTTTATTCTTTGGTCCCATTTCACATGTAAACACTAGATTTTATATCTCTGAGAAAGTAGGTAGGAGCAGGGTTACCAGTTATGTTATCAGTTCCTTATACAAAGCTGAGTTCCAACAGATGGTGAATATGGAAGAGGTGGCGTGTATTTATGCCGTCACCATATGTAATTCACGCTCTTATTATAAGGGATGGTCTAGTGAAAGGAGCAGACATATGAAATTATTACTATCTTCCCTTAAACGTTAAGTTTGCAGGACTTGTTTTCACTACAAGTATTTGAGTTTTATACTAGATTTTATACTAGAAATTATAGGTTTTCAAGGAGTTTTTCCCACACTATGGGACTTCAATTGTTTTAATTTTTTTCCTGATACTATTATTGAGGCTATGGGGTGCTCACCAAAAAGGGACCTATCATGACTGCCTTCCAAAAGAACCAACAATCAGCTGAAAGAGTCAGATAAAGATATTTGTATCCAAACAAACAATAAAAGCTGCTGATCCCTGTGACTGAATGAGGGAAAAGCTGGAGGAAGCTGTGGTGGAAGGTGATCCTGAAAGAGGACCAGAAGTTTCAGCTAACCTGACCCCCAAATCTGTCAGACACTGGATCCCTAACCAGAGAGCATGCACCATCTGATAAGAGACTCCCAACAGAAATACAACAGAGGACTCTCTGGTCTGGGGTCAGTCAAAGGAGATGCATCTAAGCCCCAAGAGACTGGAGGCCCCAGAGAGTTTAGAAGTCTGGCTGGGTGGGTGGAATAGAGACATCCTCATGGAGACAGGGTACAGGAAGAATGTATGGCATGTGGGGCAGTAGGAGGATCGACCAGAAACGGGATACAATTTTGAGTATAAAAAGCAGTGAAAGGAAAAGAAAAGAAACAATATCAAAAAATCTTTTTCTTCAAATATAAATCTCAAAACTAAGACTGGTGAACAATAAACATATAACAGAAATGTTATAGGAAATTTTACATGACATAAATTAAATTGAAATCTTTTTTCAAATCTATACTATTTGGAATATTTATTAAAAAATAAATAAATGTCAAGGTATGTGTCACTAGATAGGTTTAGTGATTCTGTCTTAATCCAAAATAGTTATTTGTGAGACAGGGTAGTGAGACACCTTATGCCTCCAAGATATAAAAGTAGGAGGAGGCTGGCTACAAGTTTGGGACAATGTGATGAGAAAAACAATTCCCAGACTATCTGGGGCTATAAAGCAAAACCTGTCTTTCTAAATCAAACAAACAAACAAAAAAAAAAAAAACAAAGAAACAAGCAACCAATCATCAACAACAACAAAATGGAAATTGATCTTTATTGAAATATCTAAATATAAACACATATGTATAAAATTACATTAATACTAAAAAAATTTTCATATCCATTTGATTAAAACTTTTCTGTGAATTATATTAACCCTATTCATTTCTCTGTTATTTTTGGCTTCTGAAGTTCATTCATTGTTTTGTGGTTGTCATTTTCATTTTTATTTCTCTTTCTGTCAATTACAAATGGTAAAACTGACTTATAGTTGAACCTGATGACACACTGGAAACTTCTGTGCAGAGGATGATTGCAAAACCAAGGTGATATAAAACTCCAGTGGTGTTCACAGTATAATGTTCCCCTTGAAAACTATGGCATGAGGGCAACTAGAAATATTCAGACTTAGATATAATATGACTAATTTGTGTACATATGTCCAATAAAATCTTGACGATGCATACAGATATATTTTTCAGCAATAGCAATTTCCTCAAGCTTTCTGAGTTATATTGTCACTGATGCTGAGGATTAAACAGGATCCTTTTGAAATGTGTGCTATATTTAAAACATGTTGCTTACTCAAACATTTTGTCTTAAACAGTGAAAATGAATATCTCTTCTTAAAATTTGTTTGATGAATTATAATTTGTCACCTGCTCTCTTTTGCTTCCTGGCAAAGTGTCAAACTTTCATTTACTAGCTAATTTTAAACAAGCTACCATAATAGTGTTATTTTGACTGTGGTGTTTTCTTTGTACATATTATGTTTATTATAGTGGCTTTGATATATATTTACATATCCTAAAAATGGCATTAAATTCTTTCTCTTATAGGAGTGGAAATCTATGGCAGTTAATAAGATAAACCCATTTGATGAGTAATACACTTTCAGCGGCTTTAAGGGAAATATCCAAAAGTGTTGTATTCTTCTGGTCCTCCTCTGAATAATGAGCAGTTCTGATTAGAAATTTTGATGTTACTTAAATACCACTGTTTCAGATTCTTAAAATTACAAAGAAAATATTCCTTAAAATACATTTGAGAAATTAATATACTTGGTTAACTTAAATAATTTATTTTAACTACTTTTACTACACTTATGACTTAAGTAGTAGAAAATGATAAATAGAAATATTTATATTAACTACTCAGTGTAGGATGAAATGTTGTCTCTTCATGGTTTTATTTGAGTTTCTTTATAACTAATAATAAGCAATATTGTTTTGATATCTATAAGGCAAACTTTCTTGCATCTTTTTTCAAGAAAACTCTTTCTGGCAATAGTAATGCACCCCTTTAGTCCTAGGAGTAAGGAGTCACCGGCAGACGGATTTCTGAGTTTCATATGCCATATATTGTACACACTGAGTTCCAGGAGAGCCAAGGCTATGCTCAGAAATTCTTTCTCAAAAGACAAAATAAAATAAATAAAATGAAAAAAAAATCAATGGAAGTGAGGAAGGAGGCAAGAAAGGAAGATGAAACAGATAAGGATGGAGGAAAAGGGAGAATGAAGAAGGAAAGAAAATCTCATTGTGTGCTGAAAAGATGGCTCAGTGTTTCAGGTCATGTGTAGGTCCTCCAGAGATATCAGGTTCAGTTTTCAGCATTTACATAGCAGGCTCCAAGCCTCTGTAAGTCTCTCTGCACCTTCTTTTCACCCCCTTGGGTCACAGTCATGGAAGTGGTAAGTAGAAACAAATCATCCAAATATATCAAAATAATTTTACAAGAAAATAAAAGATCTAATCAGATTATTTCTTGATTTTAATTGCACCATTTGTTGGCAAGCTTTCTATAGTTCACCTTTTTATTTTATTTTATTTTACTATATTTTAGTTTAGTTTTGTTTAGTTTTTTTTTTTTTTTTTTTTTTTTTTTTTTCATTTCTCCTGGGCAGAAGCTTTTTGTTAGATGTAGCTGACTCCTCCATTCCACCACTGACACACACACCTTGCATTTGCATTTGTTTTGTGAGGTTTGAAGTCACATTCAAATTCCTTGGCAAGACCAGTGACTGCTCCATTTCTACCAAGCTTTTCATAGTAGTTGCAGGCTATCAGGTCTAACATGGAGCCTTTGATCTGCTTTGTCTGTATCCATGTACAGGGTGAAGAATGGGGGTTATGTTTCCGCAGCATCCTGTTGTTGAGATCCAGGTTCTCAGCATTGTAAGCTACAGTGGTTTACTTTTGCCAACATACCTCTGGCCTTTTTTGAGTCAGTGAGTCACTGTTCCTTTCTATTCATATGTTCCCTTTTTTCATTTGCCAGTATCACGATCTGACTCTGATCGTTGTTATTCTCTGCTTTGGGTTTTTCATTTTGTTTGTTACTGGGATCTGTAGTATGTCTCAATATGTATGGAGATGTTGGAATGCCTGCAGCTTTCTATGTTTGTTTCAAGTTGGCTCTTGTTATTTAGAGACTTTGTTTTTAATGGTTCTAAATAAGCTTTAGTACTATTTTTTCTAGGTCAGTGAATATAAAATTGACTGACAGTTAAGTTAAGCTACTTAGTTAATCAACTCTAACACAAAAAGTCTATCTGTAATAATATTGGTTTTATGCTCAGTAATTCATAAGGCAGTTTCAGCACAGACCTGCTGATGCTGTTTTCCATCCATATCTGACATCACAGCATTAGCTGTGCAGATGTTACACTTTGCAGAGGTGTTACCAATCAGACACATGGGAAATAGTAAACTAAAAGAACATACAGTAAATAAAATCTAGGCTCCTGTCTGCAAGCAAACCAAAACATCAGTAACAGTGTCCCTCCAAGAGGCCCAACAAGCAGCCGAAAGAGTCAGATGCAGATACTAGCACCCAACCAATGGACAGAAGCCAGGCGGTACTCCTGTGGATGAATTGGAGTAAAACAGGGAGAATAGTTTGCCCCCTTGGAGAGATGTGGAAAGACCTGAACTCCTGAGATCTCTAAGATACTGAGCCACCAACTAACCAGGCAGCATACACTAGCTAATACGAGGCTGTCAATATACATATATACATGCATACATACATACGTACATACATACATACATACATACATACATACATACATACGTACATACAAACATCTACATAGCAGAGCACTGCCTAGTCTGTCCTCAAAGAGAGAAGATGCACCGAACTCTAGAGAGACTTGAGGCCCCAAGGAGTAAGGAGTTTAGTGAGGTGTGGGTGGGGGAATGGGGGCATCTTCTTGGAAACAGGAGGTAGGGGGAGGAGGTATATGGTGGGGAGTAAGGAGTGGCAGATAGGGAGGAGTGGTAATTAATCAGTTTCAAAATTCTAAAAACAATTTTACTCAATAATTAGTGCCTACAAAAAATGTCACTATTTTGTGCATACTTCTGGAATATAAGTGATAAAATAGTACATCAATTATCAATATCTATGATTTTTGCAGTTTGTCAACAGTAGTGATTTTATTATATAATGAAACCCAATGATAGTAAGCTTTAAAACTTAACTCTAAGTTCATTTGTGCCATTGTCTAAAAGAAGGTTGTAAGACAATTTGAGTAAATATAGTAATTTTCCTTTAATTATTTTTATAAAATTGGTAAATTTATAATTTTTCAGTTAAACATTAAATTTTAAGTAAATGCATTCAAAGAATGCTAAACACCAAACAAAGAAATCTAATGTTATATAGATCAAGTATTTAAACTTATAAGGTTTTGTTTCCTAGTTTTTTCAAAAACACCATAAAGGTATCATAAGATTTTTTTTTGACTAAGAATGCACTAGGACCAAACATGTGGATGTACTCTAGAAAGATATATAAAAACACCAATCCTACTGAATTACACCCGCCCTGAATGTATGGCTCTCTCAATGAACTACATTCTAACTGAGGAATTTACTTAAATCAAAAAGCTCCAATTTGTCATGTATCAAATTTGAACAACCATATAAAGAATAAATAACCTTTCTGTAGACTGAAATGCACAATATCTTACTGTAGTCTACAGAGAATGAATCTTTTAATTGTATCATTAGATTTCTTATAAGATTATTACTAAGCATTGTGTATATTGCGTTATCTTCTATAGGTCTAAACAGACAAGATTGATCATAACTAAACTTGGTAGAAGTCTATGTCTTACATTATTGAAGCATCATTAAAAATGAACATTCAACTTAACTGAGTTTTAGAATTCATATAGCCATACATTTTATTAGTAACATATCAAATATTCTTCGTAAGGTTTTTGTACTGCTTTGTTTGTATTTTGATCTGTTATAACAATGTCAACATATAGTTTAAGACAGTAATTGTAAGAAAGATCAGAAATGTGAACAATTGGTAAATCATTCTGCTTAAACAGGACTTTATAGCTGTTAAAAAGTATGCACCTGACAAAGCAATGTCTCTGAACATACTGTTAATTACTATTCTCTGAAATAACCCTCTGGAAGTATAAAGGACACTAACAGGACTCAGAAAACAACCAAACCTGAAAGACTTAGGAAATCAAATATTGAGGCAAGATGAGGAACACGTGAGTGCTGGGAGAGAAGACATGTCCAGGATGTGAACTGCCTACAAGAATTCAGAATACTTCCACAGTGTAGCCTTCATGTATCAGCAATCTGCAGAGGGTAGCCTTTCAGTGACTCAGTGACTGGCCTGATTCACTCATGCTCCTGTTAGTAACTACAATTAACTAATTGATTCATCAATATATTCTTGGTGAGAAGTATGCCTTTGTTCTGTCTTAGTGCTTTCTCTTGGATTCATTGATGGTTTTACATAATTGTTCAGGATAAGTTACGCATATATATGTTTAAGTATGGTGCTAGTCTGCTTCCTTTTTTGGAATCTATCTTGAGGATATGATAACAATCCATTGACCATATAGAACAAAGTACAGCATAAGACAAGTATGAAAAAAACTTGCTCACAACCTGTCATGTGAAATCTGGGTGCAAAGTGTCTAAAGGAACAGATGCATCCATGACCACTATGCTCTGAAAGCATAAAACGGGGTTGGCCAGATGGCTCAGTATTTTAAGGACTTGCCACTAAGCCTGACAATCTGTGTTCAAATACTGAGACTTATGTGGTCAGGAGGGAGAGTAACAATGCTCCCATATTGTCCTGTGACTTCTATATTCATGCTGTGGAGCACAAACACACACACACACACACACACACACACACACACACACACACATTTGAAACATAAATTTGATGCTTTAAGTTCTGTAGCTTTGAAAGTCATCTATAATTGTGTAATGCACTTGTAAAGAGTTCAGGGTTTAAATAAACATTTGCTAGAGAAGAAATAGGACCTTAGATTTATAAATATATTTATAAAATAAGACTACCAACATCACTGATGAGGATTAAATGGAGATTATTTTTGCCTTTATTAAGTACCATATATTATCAAAAGTAATCATTATAATGCCATGCTTCAATTTTCATGAGAATATAAAAGAAAGTGTAAATAATAAAATTGAATACTATTTTCATTTTTATTCCTGCTTTTGACAAGACAGTAGAAAGTCAAATGTTTTTCAAGAAATAAGTAGGTCTATACAATTGGTCTATGAAACACTTAAAATTCCATCATTTAATATTTCCCAAATTAAAACTAAAGAAAAAACTGTTACACAAATAACCAACACATTGCTTCTAATACTAGGAAAGAGATGAATTCAATGCTGGAGATATGACTCAGTGTGTAAACTAGTTAACTAAAAAGACTTGGGTTTGTGTTCACAAAATTATTGTGAACTATTAGGCAACGCAATGTGAACCCCAAAGCAAACCATAGGAGAGGGATCAAAGTAAATCAATGTATCCTGCGGAATGAAAAGGACTCAGTGGCCTCCCAAGAACAAGCTCCAGGTTAAATGAGGGAGACACCGAACTCCTAACTCCTAATGTCCATGCACTGACGAGTCCACCTGTGCTTGTGTACATAGGGAAAGAGAGAGAGAGAGAGAGAGAGAGAGAGAGAGAGAGAGAGAGAGAGAGAGAGAGAGACAGACAGACAGACAGACAGAGACACAGACACAGACACAGACACAGACAGAGACAGAGAGACAGACACAGAAACAGAGAGACAAAGATTGGGAGATAGAGGTGGAGATAGGGATACACACATATATACTGCAAAGCTATATTTTTTTTAAAAATCTACTTATATAGAAAATTCAAACACTGTCAAATAAAAATGGAGTGGAATTTACTTGTAACTAAGCTGACTGAAGTTTTAGCATCATCCTCACTAAACAATTGTATTTTGATATACTTCTCAATGATTCCTAAACTGCATCAATGTACATGAGCAAAGGGGTTGCCTTGTTTTTTGATATTGTTCGTGAAGCTTCCTTTTTCCACCTATAAACACCAAAACACAGGTATTTCTGTGTACTTCAAGAGACAAGTGCTTCTTTTCTTCATTTTTATAATTGAGGTCCCACCCTATGCTTCTTGAAAATATTGGCTTTGCCAGCTAATATCTTTCTGTTGTTTTCTAGTGGTTAACATGAAAATTAAACGTGCATGTTTGTACTTATCTGACCTTTCAATTCATAAATTCTAGGTAAAGTTAAGTTCCATTTTTAGGATATGTTTGCATAGTATGTAGCATTCTAAGTACATAGTATGGATTACTATAATCTGAGCTTTAATCTCTCTTTAAATTCTTTAACTTCTTAAAGTTTTTGAAGCATCTAATATAGCTGCTATGTCATTATAAAATTATATTGCATGGAAATTATCAGGAAGAGATGAGTCTCCCATATATAGGAGCTGCAAGTACATTATTTATTAATTTATTGCTTTTGTTTTACTGAAAATAGATTATTCTCTTATACATCACAAGAAACACTTCCCTCACCTCTACTCCTCCAAGCTCCTCCACCTACCCACTAACTCTGCCCTCTTATCTATTTGTACTGTGTTTCCCTTCAGTACAGTGGGAGACCTTCAAAAGAGCAGGTTTCTGATAGATAACAGCCTAACAATATGAAACAAAATAAAACAAGGCAAGGCAAAAAGCCCACATACAGAGACTGAACAAAGAAACCCAACGAGAGAAAAAAAGTCCCAGGACCAGACAAAACAGTCAAACACACCTCTGCTCCCACAGTTCGGTGTCTCATAAAAATACCAAGCTAACAGTCACAACACATATACCTAGTGTAGGACCTGGTGCATACCTATGAAGGCCCTGTGTTTGATGTTTCAGCCACTGTGAACCCATGTTATTTCTGCTTAGTTTACTCAGTAGAGTGTGTTCTCCTATTAACCTTCTAACGTCTTTTCTCCCCCTAGTCTACAGAATTCTCTTGGTTCAAATGGGTAGGATTTTATGGTAACCTACACATTAGATATTCTCTTCACATAATGTCCAGCTGTGAGTCCCTGCATTAATTGGTTCCTACCTGCTTCCAGGGAAAGCCTCACTGATGATGACTGGACATGAAACCAATCTATGAGTATAACAATATCATTAGGAATAATTTTATTGATATTTATTTATTTGTGGATTTTTGTTCATTCATTTATTTCTTGTGTATTTACGCATTCTTTTATTTTGACTAGTCATATTTTGTTCTACCCTGGGTCTTTAGGCTATTCAATGTCTTGTTCCTGTCCATCCAATCAGCATCAGACATAAGCTCATGCTTGTGGAGTGGGCCTTAAGCTAAATCACACATGGGTTGACTCCTCCTACAACTTCTGCACCACATCTACTCCAGCACATCGTGCAGACATGACAGATAGTAAGTCAAAGAATTGGTGGCTAAGTTAGTGGCCACATTTCTCATTTGATAGATTACAGAGTAACTTCACACACCAAAGAGATCAGAAGATACAGGTGAAGACTTCTTGAAAGCATAATTTTGATGTCCCCATATCCAATGAGGTATGAGAATGTTTATCTCCGCAGTGGGGCTTGGCTGTAAATTTGTAAAGAGCAACTTTCTGTCCTGACACAAGCCTGGGTAATTTGGGGATCTCCATGGGACAGCCTTGACCAAAAGCTTGACTAAATCCAATCCAATTCTGATAATGGGAGCCTTTCCTGGGTAAAAGTGAGGGCCTGTTAAGACAGTATCCCCCATTACCAGGTCTAACTAAGATCACCATCATCTATTTCAGGAAGTCTCCACTGCACTAAATTTCTATACCACCCCAAACACCCATTCCTCAGTACTAGCTCTCTGTCCTAGTATTTCCTCCTTCTGTCCATCTTTATCCCATACCTGATGCATCCTGCTCCTACCCACACCTGCTTCCAGTCTACCTGAAAAATAGATTCCATTTCCCCTTCCCAACCAGATTCATGCTTCTTCCCTACAGACCTCCTATATACCTAACTTCTCTCTTCTATGGATTGTAACATGATTATCATTTACTTGGTGACTAATATACACTAATAAGTGAACACACACCATATTTGTCTTTCTGGACATATGTTAACTTACTCAGAAAGATTTTTATTTCTAGATGCATCCATTTGCCTGCAAATTTCATGATCTCATTTTTTTTTATTTTATTGAATATTCTTTGTATTTACATTTCAAATGTTATACCCTCCCCCCACTCCCTTCCCTCTACCACCTCAAACTTGGAACTTGTTTCCATGAAGGTGCTCCTTCTCCCAATCACCCTCCCCACCTCAGCACCTTGGCTGATGATTATATTGTTCTTCCCATGAGGGTGCAAACCTTTCAGCTCTTTCATTCCTTTCTCTAGCTTTTTCATTGGGGTCCCCATGTTCAGTCTGATGTTTACCTGCAAGCATTCTCATCAGTATCTGTATGACTCTGGGAGAGCCATTAAGGAGATTTCCATATCAGGTTTCTGCCAGTAAACACTTCATGTGGTCATGAGCAATAGTGCTTGGGTTTGGTGCTGCATATAGGGTGACTCTCCAGGTGAGGCTGTCTCTGTAGATCTTTTCTTCAATCCCTATTCCTGTATTTGGCCTTGTATTTCCTTTCTAAGAAGAACTGAGACATCCACATGATCTCATTTTTTAACAGTTGATTAATAAGCCATTGTGTAAATGTCCAAACTTATTTACAGAGTTTACTTTAGTGTTCAACTTAATTCTGTCATTTGGTATCCAATTTAAAAGTTAATCTGAAATGTGTCTATTTTTTCTGAAAAATGACAATAATAGAAGATGTTCCTGTACTTTTTCAGGAGACCTCTGAATTTCTTAGTCAGGAAAAGTTGAGGTTCATAGGCTATGTAGATTATTAGGAATACAGGCTACTTATGCATTCCTCTGTGGAAAACCTTTATTTTTCCACAATTGTTTCCTATATATGGCATCTGTGATGGTTCTTTAAACCAAAAAAATGCCCAAGTTTGTGTGACAAAAACCCTGTCTACTGTCTATGATGCAGTGCCTGGAGGGTCAAACTTTGTAGCCTACCCTGGTCTTACTTAACAGAGGAAATATAAAATTTCCTATGTGACTGCACAATACATGATGGGATCATGTGTGTTAATTTTATGTATAATAGAGAAATCAGGTAAAGTTATAAGGGTTGTGTAGAACTTCAATCTGAAAACAATATAAAATTCTCTCTGACAAAGGAAAGGGAGAATATAGGATACTGATATATTGAGGTGCCCAAGACATAAAGAACCAAGATGGACTGTGTATGAAATTACATTGATTCAACCAGGGGCAACTGTACCAATGTTGGCTTTGCGAGTCTTCAGGGACTCCCATTTGAATGCACAAATGAAGAAATAATTTTATATTTCTTAGAGTTGGAAATTATGCCAAGCAGGATCACATTACCTATTGACTCTGAGGGTAACATTACAGGAGAGGCTTTCATTCGCTTTATATCACAAGATTGAGATAAGAAAGCTCTAGATAAGCACAAGGCCATTGTAGGGATCAGGTATATTGAAGTGTAAGAAAGAGCAGTAAGAAAGCATTTAGGTCATACTTTTATTCATCTCTGAAAGTCATGTCTCTGCAGAGGTCTGGGTTCTAGGACTGATCTGACAGAGTCTATAGGTTAATTGTCATCAAGAAATAGCTAGGGCTGGATAGGATCAGGTCTGATGTTTATAGTACAGACTCTGGAGACTCTGAAGACCACAATGGCCTTACTATTGGCTATAATTTCAGCTACTATCTCTCAGGATCTTATAACCACAGGGAGTTAACCATGCAGAGCACCACAGGCCATGCCTTCACATGAGAGGGCTGCCCTACAAAGAAATGATGAATGCTATTTACAACTTCTTACCTCTCAACACAGTGAGAGTTTATATTAGGATTGACCATGATGGGAAGGAAACAAGAGAAGCTGATATTAGGTTTGTCACCCATGATGAACCTGTGGTGGCTATATTGAAGGACAGCACCAACATGCAGCAGAGACACACATGGAACTCTTTCTGAAATCAAAAACAGGAGCTAGCAATGAGGATGTATAGCAAAGACACAAAAAACTCTCCCTTAAACCAACAACTCTAGCTAATAATGAGGCTTCATAGAAAAGACACATGGAACTCTTCCTGAAATCAATAATGGGTTAGCAATGAGGTTATACAGCAGCCAGATAACACAGAGAACAAGAGGGTCAGCTGCAGAGCCAGTGAGTGAGTGGTTGTGACAGGGTCAGCTTCAGTGGTCAGAATAACATGGGTGGACATGACTGTGTATTATGGAAATGCTTACATTACTTCAATCCAAAAAATCTCACATGTAGCTAATAAGCAATCGAAAACAGTTTATAACCCTAGAGGAATCTGCAGGACCTACTAGGTACACCAAGTCTGTGAAAACTGAATTTTTTAAAAAATACTTCTTTAGTGTTTTCATACAAACTTTGCTTCTAGTATGCAATATTAAGTAAGCTATTTTTATGCTTCTCTCAATTACTATTTCTTAAGAATGATATTATCAGTTAAGTAGTTTTAAGTATGTTGAAAGGATCTTTAAGCCCACTACAGTGAACATACTGGGATCATGTATTTTTCTGAAGCGCTCAAAGGTGCTCTATCTCTGATGCAAAGGTGGGCATTTTGCACATTCTTTCTAGTTTATATTTAAAATAAAATCTTTAAGAGAAAGTAATTGCTGAGTCCCCGACTAAAGCATTCTTCATATACTATAATTTTCTTTTGGGTGTATTTTCCTAAAAGAAACTTGTTGAATTATTTGTTAACTTTTTTCCCTTAAAAACTTTTTTTTATAAAAGTAAATGTAACTTTAAAATTTACTAAAACAATTTTACAAATAAATATTACTGAATTTTACAGATAAGTGCCAGCAAATAGTGAAGACTCTCAACATAGTAACTATACTTAGATATAGAAAGGCCAGTGAAATGTTACAGTTGGATAATGATGCCTACTACTGAGCCATATAATCTACATTTTATCCTTGGCACCTACATGGCAGAAGAACATAAGCAACTTCTAAAAAATTGTCATTTTATGGCCAAAACAATATCATGGCATAGATAATCTGAATCCTCCCTCACACAAACCCACACAAACATACAACACGTGCATGTAAAAATAAAAACCAAACAATGGCTAATGTCATTGAGTCCTCTATTGTTCTGGAATATTCCTTCATGTCATTCCAATAAAATGTTGTTTTGCTGCTTTCTTTGTGTCTGTCTGCTTTCTGAAATACTTCCCTTTCTAGTTAGACAATTGAAGAAAATGATAATCGATTGGCGCTTTTAAATTAATCTCCTTTGAACTCATGTTGCATAATACGGTGTCTCTTTTAAATAGGCCATCCCCTTGAATTCAAAAGGGAGTACAGATAAATTAAGCCTTGTTCATTTAGACTCTATTGACCTGATTCTACTATAATGTATTTTCGTAAACACACATCTGTTGTTTATCATGAAAGACTAAGAGTGCATTATAATTAGAAATCTGTTGGTAATTTATTTGCTTCTTAGCCACCTGCTTCATATGGATCATATTATCTTGTGTAATAACAGTCTTCTATTACAAAAAAGAAAATGTACAATATCCAAACCTTAATCTCAGTTTAAAGTTCATGCTGGTTTTACTTGGATATTAATTTTATATAAGGGTGTTTTGTTTCATTCTGACAGCTATCTAACATATAATAGCTATTGTTTCTTAAAGGATTGTTCTTACTACCAATATGTGAATGAGATAAATGACTATACTGACCACACCCAATCTTCATTTACTATTATCTGTCTGAAATTGCACATCTTTTTGTCTCAAAATATTTTTCACCTTTTCTTCTCAGAAAGGATTATCTTATCTCTTCTACCATAATGGATATGATCTTGTAATTTTTAATGAATGGATTATATGATAATTAAAATATCTAAGGCAAGGTCTGAAGAGATGGATGAGCAGTTGAGAGCACTTGCTGTATGTGCAGGGGACCCATTTTGGTTACAGCAACACATAGGCAGCACACCTTTCCTGCCTACAGAGGTACCAAGGATACACACGGAGCACATACTTGCAGGCACACAATCATATACAAAAGCTCCATCAACAGAAAGGTAGATCATAGATAGATAGCTAATATTTAAAAAAAAAATAAACTCAAAGTTTAAAATATTATCCGAAGCTTAACATTTAGAAGATTGTTTTATAGAAGCAATATTTCCTAGTGAGTATGGTTCATATTTAAGATTTAAATAATAATAAATTATTGAATACGTAGTTTGACCTTGTGAAAAAAATTACTAAATAATCAAAGAATAAAAATAAGGAAAATGTCTGGTTTCAGAGAGACTTTAAACTTTTATATCATGTATGTATTGCTTTTAAAGACTGCTAAAATATGTATGGAGTTAGTCCATCTCTGCTAAAATTCCAACTGAAAAACAATATTTGCACCGTTTGCTAGATATTGCTTTTCTGACAATAAATTATGTATTTCTCTACTGAGACTTGATGAAATTCCTGGATTTTATATAGAAATAGCCATAACAGGGTCTTCTATGTACAACTATTTTAGGAATTAAGGGTCTGAGAATTCTAGAATGAAGAAAAGAATAAACTTTGAGATTTAAAGAACGAAAATCGGGTATTACTATATATATATATATATATATATATATATATATATATATATATATATATATATATATATATATATATATATACACATATATATACATATATATACAGGAGACAAAAACAAAAGCCAGTGCTTCATACAGAATTGAAGTCTGAATTGTCAAGTAAAGATCAACTGTGGGCTCCTTACTGCCTCATTTCGGAAGTGGGGTCAAACATTTCAGGATACTGCTCAACAACAGAAGCATAAGAGGCTAAAGATAAGTCAGTTACATATTATTGATCTCCTACTATGTGTGAGACCTAATGTATGTATTTGAGATTCTTACAAGACTTCTAGGCCATAACATACCTTGTTAAGGCTGGACATCAGCAAAAATTGACACTAAATCATAACAATCACTTAGTTTTAGTTTTATCTTATATTACTAATAAATGTATTCATTATTAAGGTTCTTTTTGTTTTTTAGTGAAAAAAAAAGGAAGGAAGTGAGTCCAGATAGGAAGGAAAAGAGAGTAATAGGGGAAGAGAATACTGCAATCAGAACACTATGTGGGAAAAAAAAAAGATTTTCAAATAAAACAAAAGTAAATAATTTGAACCTTCATGCGAAAATAAAAACCAGAGAAATTATGATCACTTCTAAAAGCAATTACTTTAAAAAAAATAAGTGTTCAAAATATAAGACCAGTCTAAATCCTTCTCTGCCCGAGCAGTGTCCCGCTCCCATCAGAGGGCAGAGCACATCTTAAAGAACTTGCAGCAGGAGGAAGAGAAGAAATGCCTTGGTCGTGAGGCAAGCCTCATCACCGCCATCCCCGTGACCCAGAAGGCTTGCTATGAGCCTACCTGCACACCCAACTCAGAGCCTGAGGAAGAAGAAGTCGCCCATCTGACATCCCGACGGCTGTCCGTAGGTCTATCCTGCACCTCCGGCACTTCACACAGAAAATATTCCTTCCGCAGAAGGTCAGTCTAGTCTGTACGTTCAGCAGTCAGTGATGAAGATGAGGAATATGCCACAGAATAGACACCGAACCACCATGTGCTTCAGCCTCCGCAGGCCATATTCCCAGCATGCATTTGTGCGGCAGTTCTTCCTGGTGCTCATTTTATGGGGGATGGTGAGGTGCGGGAAGATGGTGTGGGTGTATCATCTGCAGTGAAACCATTCTGTTCTTATGCTTGCCTGATGGAAACCAGAGATTTCTATTGAACATTCATGCTGCAGACTAAATACTGGATTGTTCTATGTACATGTTATAATTACAGTTTTAACGTAAAAAAAAAGTAATCAAAGTCTCATTACAATACTAAAATCAAGATTAGTATTTGGTTAGGCTCTTGCTACTCTTTAACTAAAATATAGATTATTTTATTTTGCTTTTATTTTTATTGAAATAAACTATATACTAAGAAAAATGGTATGAAACAATGCAGAAATAGCTTAGCGTACTTTATCCAATATTCTCCAATTGTAAAAGCAATGTCAAAGTATACAAATGTCACCCATCAGAATTAAACCTACCATAATCCAGTAATGATCTTGGGATTCTCATATTTTATTAAACTCTACTTTTATTTCTACAAAATTTTCAACATCTATAGTAGTCCTATCACATCTAAAATGCTAAACAGATTCATCAGTCTAGGATACAGAAGCTTCCCCTATTGTGGTTTTATATTTTATGTTGAGTGTATGTGTTGATACATATTAGTGAGGTATGTACTTTGTGCATGTGTGCATGTGTGTGTGTGTGTGTGTGTGTGTGTGTGTGTGTGTGCTATTGAGAATGAATATTGGTCACCCTGATATTTGCTCATATTTCTTTATACTGCTCAATGGCTCAGGGATTTAGGGTAGAACCAAACAAAACTTTCAGTTTTGTCAAGATCTGCCTGTATATGGGGACCTTATTCTCTTGCTAGAAAATCTAAAAGGGTTTATGCTTAGTCTTATTGTAACTTGATGCTCTGTGTTTCCTTGATATCCTCTGGGAGACCCACCCTTTTCTCAACTGAAATGGAGATTGAATCTAAGGCAGATTCATGTATCTTACCTGTATCCCCTTCTTGTTACTTGGCTTTACTAGATGTATGGATTGCACTGTGTTTATCTTTTAACTAACAGCTGATAGATATATACTTGTAACTGGCTACATGTTTGTCTTTATACATCTGTGTTACCTTACTCAGGATGAATTTCCATCAATTTTCATTATGTCATTTTTTCTAATAGCCTAGTAATAGTGATGTGTGATTGAACCTCATTTTTTTTCTTTTTTCTTTTATGAAAAGTAATCCATATATTTGTATTTTTAGAACAAAGCCAGTTTCACTACCATGTCAAAGTTACTCTTCTGATATTTATCATTGGTAAGCAATAACCAACCATATAATTTCACTACTTGATTAGTCTTGTTTTAGAATTGAAAATGGAGATTCCATTCAGACTTTTGTAAATATTCTGCTGCATTTTAGTTTAGTGTATGTCTGGCTTGTTTTCACATCCCAGTTTAAGAATTCAAAGAGATGTTTACTTTCCAATTTATTCTCATTGCTCCTATATTTTGCCCTTTAGTGAGGCTTCATGAACGTAGGTTTCTTAAGTGGAGTATAAGCTGCTTTTCTTGATTCCTGCAACATATTAAACACCTAAAATTTATTGATGACTACAGTATGTTGGAAATGAAACCATGTTTTCTTTTTTTTTTCTTTTTTTCCTTACAATTTTTTTTAAAAAATCAGAGATAGATGTACAGATTATTAAAAGCATTTTAGTATAAAACTATATGAATATATTGTTATTAGTACTTGATTTTTTAAAGGTTTGATAATATGCTTTGAAATCTTACTGTTTATAACAATCATAATGCATATGTAAAATAAAATGTAACATGGAAATAGTCAAAGGAAAAAAAACAAAACAATAAGTGTATATCACTCTCTCAGAGAGGGGTGCACCTAGATTTTAAATCATTAATAACTCAAGAACTAAAAAGATAGTCTTGTGGAAATTTTTGGTATTTAAAAATCATTAAGTTTAATCTTTAAAAGAAACCACGTTTTCTTAATTCATTCATCAGCTCAGGGACATCTAAGGTATTTCCAAGTTACACCTATTATGAATAAAGTTGCTATGAACATAGTTGAGAAACTATCTGAATTAGGATTCCATTCCTGCACAAACATCATGACCAAGAAACAAGTTGGGGAGCAAAGGGTTTATTCAGCTTACACTTCCACATTGCTGTTTATCAGCAAAGAAAGTCAGAACTGGAACTCAAACAGGTCTGGAAGCAGGAACTGATGCAGAGGACATGGAGGGATGTTACTTACTGACTTTCTTCCCTTGGCTTACTCAACTTGCTTTCTTATAGAACCAGGTCTAACAGCCAAGGGTTGGCACCACCCACAACGGGCTGGGCCCTGCCTTCTTGATTACAAGTTGAGAAATTTTTTTACAGCTGGATCTCATGCATGCATCTCTTCAACTGAGGTTTCTTTCTCTGTGATTAACTCCAGCTTGCATCAAAGTAACACAGCCAGTACAGTGTCATCATGGTAAAATGGACTGTTTTCCATGTATATATTCAAGAGTGCTATTACTGAGTTGTAAGTTAGACTGATTCTCAGTTTTCTGAGAAAACATCATACTGATTTCCACAGTAGATGTATGTGTTTGGACTCTCACCAGCAATGGAAGAAAGTTCCCCTACTTTACATCCTCACCAATATAAACGATCAGTTGTGTTATTGATCTTAGCTATTCTGAGAATGTTAAGATGGAACATCAAATTACTTTTGATTGCAATACCATGGTGGCTAAATATATCAAACATCTCTATAAGTGTTACTCATCCATGGCAGATTCTTCCAATGTTAATTCCATGTTTAGATGTACATCTCATTTTTTAATTAGGTTGTTTGGTTTATTGGTGTTTAATTTTTTGAGTTCTTTATATATTTTGGATATTAGCTCTCAATATGGTGTTGAGTTGTTGAAAACCTATCTCCAGACTGCAGACTTCTATTTTGTTCTTATTGTGCTGTGAGCCATTTGGCTGCTTCTATGAAAGCCTGCCTGTCAGACAGATTCAAATCACACAAGGGTTTATTGACATATTTGGGGGGGGGGGGGCTGCCGAAGTATGGACTGATATAAAGCTATGAATTCAAAGCTTAAGGTAACAGGCAGAATGAAATGTTCTGTTAATCTTGAAGGAAGGAACAGGAAGAAACAGGAAGACTTGCTGATGGGCACAGAAATTAAATTTATATGAACCATTGTCTCTGCTCGCTTAAGACTTTGTTTCCCACCATATTGTGAAGTACAGAAAGCCTAAGAGAATTAAATTTGCAGTATTGACTATACAGTTCTCCTGATCTCTAATATTTGTTTCTGAGTCTTCTTTTGCGTCTTTCCTATAATCACTCTCACTCCTGCTTCAGTGGACTGCTCAACGTTGTCACTGTGAGACTGGCAAATTATTGACAGTACCCTTCACCAAAAAGAAGAGGTTTAGATTCATGAGGTCCCATTTATTAATTGTCCACCTTAGTGTTCACTCGATTAGTGTTCTACTTTAGAAAATTACCTTCTCTATTAATTCATTCAATCTTTTACCCTACTTTATTTTCAATCAGGTTCATATTGTCTGGTTTTATGTTGGTATCTTCGACCTATGTAGACTTAGTTTTGTGCAGAGTAACAATACTATACCTGTTTTTTTTTCTCTTATGCAGCCATCAACATGTACCAGTATCATTTGATGAAGGTCCTTTTTCATTACATTTTTCTGACTTATCAAAGATTATGTGGTGATATGTGTGTGGATTTGTGTCTGGTCTTCCATTGAGTTTCACTGATAAACATCTCTGTTTTTATGGCAAAGCCATGTGACATTTGTTACTATATATCAATAGTACCAGTAGTGGGGATACCTATGAATTTTCTTTGCTTGATTAATATTGTTTAAACTATCCTAAAATTTTAGGGGTTTAATTGGGATTTTAGTTAATTTTAATTGGGATTACAGCTTTTAAAGTAAGGCCCATTGATGCTTTGGATTTCAACAGTATCTGTTATTTCATCCCCCTTTGACTTCTGATTTTGTTAATTTGGATATACTCTCCTCTTAGGCACAAATTTATGAAAACTTAGTATTACCCCTTAAGGGTCTGTAAAGAATTTAATTTTGGTGGAGATTGTGTTAAATCTCTAGATTGCTTCTGGTAGGTTACCAATCTTACTATGATAATTTTACTGACCAATGAACATAGGAGAACTTTACAAGTTCTGTTATTTAATTTAATTTGTTTATGCAAAGAATTGAAGTTTTTCATGCAAGTCTTTAAATTTCTGTCTTCAGATACATCTAAAAATAATATACTGTATGTGGCTATAGGGAAGGGATTAGTATTGCTGATTTCTTTCTAAAACCATTTATCATTTACATATAGGAGGACTATTACTTTGTTTATGTTATTGTCTATATATATTCAATCATGTGACAAAAGGTGATTAATAATAGTCTTTATTTTAAAGACTGCTTCAAATTCCATAGTTATAAGTTCATTTAAGATGTTTATCTCATCTTGAGTTTACTTAGCTTAGTGGTAGGTATAGTAGAAGTTACCTATTTCTTTTAGATTTTGCAAGCTTGTGGATTACAGCTTTTAAAGTAAGATCTAGTGATTCTGTGAATTTCCTCAATATCTGTTATTTCATCCCTTTTGATTTCTGATTCTGTTAATTGGATAGACTATCCTCTTAGGCACAAATTTGTCATTTCCATAAGTTTGTGCACAGTGTGAAAGGAATTTCATTATATTCTTGAATGTCTTTTATTTCTATCTTTATATCTGTCTCAGCCCAGTAGTCATGAAGTAAAGAGTTGTTAAGTTTCCATGAGTCTGTTGTTTCCTTTTGTTTCTGTTGTTGTTGAAACCCATGTGTAATACAGAGTAGTCTAATAGGATGCAGGGGTATTCTAATTTCATTGTATCTTTGAAGACTTGCTTTATGACTAAATATGATCAATTTGGAAGAAAATTTGAAGAGTTGCAAAGAAGACAGTATATCCTTTTGTGTTGTAGTGAAATATTTTTTAAATATCTGTTAGGTCTCTGGGATTATAACAACTGTTAGCCCCATTGTTTCTTGGTTATAGCTTTTGTCTGCATAAGCTGTCCACTGGTGAGATTGGAGTACTGAAGTCTCCCACTCTCTATGTGTGAAGAACAATGTTCATGTTAAGCTTTAGTAATGATTCTTTTACAAGCATGGATGCTCTTATACTTGGAGTGAGGATATTAAGAAAAGATATATCATGTAGATGGATTTTTCCTTTAATGATGATAGTGTTTTCCTTTATCTCTTTTCATCAATATTGGTTTAAAGACTATATTTCAGTTATTAGAATGACTATACCAGGTTGCTTCTTAGGCCAGTTTTCTTAGAAAATATTTTCCAAACATGTTACTGTGACATTATATCTATCTTTGGTGTTGCTGTGCATTTCCTATGTGCAGCAAAATGATGGATTTTATTATAACATCTATCCTGTTAATATGTGTCTTTGGGCAGAAGGGGGTTGAGTCCATATTGACAGATATTAATCACCAATGATTGTTAATTTCTATTATTCTGTAATTGTTGTTTGTGGTATGGTGGATGTAGTAGGGTATATGTGTGTGTATGTGTGTGTGTGTGTTGTGGTGTGTGTGTGTGTGTGTGTGTGTATTGTGAAGGGGTTATCTGTATATGTGCATGAATGCAAACATTAGCTTCTATTGGGTTTTGCTTGTGCAAGATTATTTATTTACTGCAATTATATGACTGTAGTTAACCTCCTTGAATTGGAATTTTCTTTTGCTTATATAATGTATGGATAGATTTGTATATAGATACTATTTAAATTTTACTTTAGCATGAAATACTCTATGTTGATTTCACCAAGTACAATTGTCTGGGCTAATATTTGTGGTCTATCATGGTATACAAGACATCTGCCTAGGCCCTTCTGGCTTTTAGAGTCTTCACTGAGAACCTAGATATATCTCTAAATGGTCTTTTTATATGTTACTTGGCCTTTTCCCTTTGCTTCTTTTAATATTCTTTGTTCTGTATATTTAGTGTTTTGGTTATTATACGGTGAAGAGGCTTTACTTTCTGGTCTAATCTATTTTTCTTTTCTGTATGCTTCTTGCATGGTATAGGCATCTTCCTTAGATAGAAATTTTTTTCTATGGTTTTGCTGAAAACATTGTCTGGGCCTCTTAGCTGGGATTCTTCTCCTTTTTCTATCATTCTTATATTTGGTCTTTTCATAAAGTCCCATATTTTAGGCATGTTTCTTGTTACTAATGCCAAGAAATGCTTACTGGCAGGAGCCTGTTATGGATGCCTCCTCAGAGACTTTGTCAGAGTCATACAGATACAGATGAGGATGCTTGCAGCTAACCATCAAACTGAACATGGGAGACCCCAATGAAGGAGCTAGAGAAAAGACTGAAGGAGCTGAAAGAATTTACAATCTCATGGGAAAAACAACATTATCTACCAACCAAACCATCCACAACTCCCAAGGACTAAAACACCAACCAATGAGTTTGCATAGAGAGACCGATGGCTCCCATTTCAAATGCAGCAGAGGACAGTATTGCCTGGCTTCAATGGGAGGAGAGGACTTTGGTCCAGTTAAGGCTCATTTTCCCAGTGTAGGGGAACATCAAAGTGCTGAAGTGGGAGTGGGTGGTTGGGAAGGAAGGCACCTTCATGAAAGCAAGGGAAGTTGGGGGATGGGAGGGGAGTAAAGGAGATAACATTTGAAATGTAAATACAGAGAATATCCAATAAAAAAAGAAAGAACTACTGAGAGATAGAGGATGAGTCCTATAATTGGTTATTTATTTCTAAGTGGCCAGTCCCAAAATGAAATACACATGGCAACACCAAATGGGCCCAGAAAATTATAGATTTATATATGTATAAATACGTATATTAATCTAATGTATATATGTGTGTAAATGTATAAGAAAACTGGGCCATAAATTTAAATGATAACAAAGATTTATGAACCTGAAAGTGATTAGAGAGAAGAAAAGGAAGTGGAAAATTACATCATTACACTTATTATTGTTATTATTATTATTATTATTATTATTATTATTATTATTATTATAGTTTTAAATTGATATTCTCAGATTTACAGCAAATACATCCCAAGAATATAAACATGGTTCAACATATGCAAATCAATACACATAATATATCACATTAGTATAGTAATAAAAATTTTTATATTTAATATTTTCTTTGACTACTTATCAATTTCTTCTATCATATTTAAAACCCTAAGATTCTGTCTCCTATTACTTGCCTTCTGCTGTTGATTTTTGCATCTGAAATTCCTGCTCAAATTCCTAAATTTTTCATTTTCAGAATTCCCTCAGTTTGTTTTTATTTGTGACTTTATTGATTCTATTCCATTTTAACGTCTTGAGCACTTTTATTCTGAACTTAAACTTTTTTTCTTGGCTTTCGTTATGTGATTTACTCATTTTCAATTTTTTGCTTTCATTTTACTTTATTTTCTTTTTAAGGACTTCTATCATATTCATAAATTTGATTTGAACATCTTTTCCTTGTGCCTCAGCCATGTTGGAATATTCTGAGCATGCTATAATGGGGTAGCTAGACTCTGGTAGTAACATATTGCTCTGCTTGTTGCTGTGTTCTGAAGCTAGCATTTAGGCATGTTGGTCTGCAGTAGTTATAGGCATAGGTGTAGATTTCAGAGATTGCCTCTTCTGTGTGTTTTGTTACGTTCTTTTTCTTCTTCTATCTTCAGACTGATCCGTCAATGAGCAGGAGAATTGTGACCCACTTATGGCAGGAGTTTTGGTGACTTGCATGACTCCTGATCCAGCAGGGAGTGCCTGCCCAATTGCTGCCAGAGATATGGAGACAAGGAAGAGAATGGTGACTGCGCCAGTGGTACACTGCCCACCTGAATATCTGGCAATTGGTTGGGCAGGTAGAGTCTGCAGGAGGGATCAAAAAGATTGGGTAAGGTCTGTGGAAAGGCCCCATGCTTGGTCTTCTGGCAGTGTAATTTCTAGTTGGACAGGGAATTTCTTCCTGGGGGAATTTACATTGTAAAGAATTGACATTTTTATTCTAATTTTTCAATAGTGATAATGATATCAGATCCCTAATGGACAACTTTATTGTACAGTTTTGAGTTATGTTTGTAATAATCTGATCCATATGACAAAAAGAATAAGTAATTCACATTAAATGCTGATTACTGTAAATAAAACGTATTCCAATTAGCTTTAACTGCCAACTTGACACAGCCCAGAGTCAATTAAAAAGGGAGTCTTGATTGAGCAATAGTCCAGATCAGATTGGCTTACAGATACATTTTCCTGAGATTGTTTTCATTGTTAACTGATGAATAAGGGATCATCCTACTCTGCGGTTGAATCATTTTGTAGGAAAGTGGTCCTCAGATTTAAAAGAAAGTTAGCCAAGTATAAGAGTGCTCAAATAGCTAGAAATGCTAACTCCCTTGACTGTGGATGAGTTTCTTGGTCAGAGTTAATGATGTGTGGAATAATAAACAAACCTCTCTTCAACTCACTGCTTTCAAGACTCACCTTGAATTTCACCAGTGATGAGCTATAACCAATAAAGTAAAATAAACCTTTTTTTCTCCGCTAGGTTGCTTTTGACTAGAAGACTTTTAATCAGAGCAACAGCAAGGAAACTAAAACAGAAATTATTCCTTTAGAATATGGGTGTTATGAGGGCTCTGACTATGTGTCATACATATTTGTCTCAGAGTATTTCTTATGAAGGACTGTTGAAGCATTTGAAACTTAGGGGTGAGGTGGCTGAAGAGCACTGAAAAGAGTGGCTATGATCTCTTCTCTTGGGATCTGTAATACTAAAAATGCAATGAGAAAATGTAGACAGTGGTGCTTCCATTTGTGGGATTCCAGGGGGCAAAATCATACTATGGTAACTGTGCTATGGCCAATTCCTATAATATATCATCTAGAAAACTGTGTGGTATTCACCTGAAGCAGTAGAATCAGCTGTGATTAACTAAGTCAATAACACTTCAGTCAAACCTGTTCTTTTCTTGGATAATAGGAAAGCAATTCTTTACGTTAAGCACCCAAGAACCCTTTGTCTATGGTTGGCAACTTTATCTCTTGAGACTGAAACTAAATGTGCAAATGCATATAAATTGTCCATGTAATATATATATATATATATATATATATATATTATGAAGGCATACAGATCCTAGAAAGCATCTAAGTTATACAACACATTTCAGAGTTTCATAGGGAGGCTCTGAAAAACCACTAGAGAAGGTGAATCAGAACTGTGGGAATAGATGTTTACCAAAGTGGGCTGAATATCCAGAAGGGAGTCATTTTATTTGGAGTAGTAGTACTATTCATGACTTTTGGATCCAAGCAACACTGTGGGTTGTATGGAGGTTCTCATGAGTGCCCTTTGGCCAACAACTCAATTAGATATAACTATGAACTGGTAATGAAAGATTCATTTGGTGACAAGAGATGGACAGTAGGGATGCTATATCCACCATTAACTGGTGATTTCATCTAGATACTTTTCATATATGTATATACATAGGAAACTTCTATTAGGATCCCATAGTACCCCCTCAAAGTCCCTTAATTTATCTGTCTCCCAAATACTCCCCACTCATCCCTCTTAGCCATCACCCTCCGCAGTTAAACCACTCACATTAGTCCTCCTCATTAATTTATAATTCATAACTATATATTTTAAGGAACTCTATCTCCCAACACAGAACTTTATAAATACTCTCTTTAGTTCTATGCATTGTAGCTTGGTTATCACTGACTCAAAAACTGATAGACACAATAAGTGAAAACATACAGTATTTGTATTTCTGAGTAAGGTTACCACACTAGGATTTTTTGTTTTCCTTTTCTTCATGGTAATTCCATTTGTTGGAATGGAAATTACATGAGATTACTTTGTTTTTGGTTGGTTGATTCCATGTTTTTCATTTGGTTGCTTTTGTTATTGTTGCAGTTTTTGTTTTGTGCTTGCTAATTAATATGTCATTGTGGAAATTATCCCATTTTATTTATAAACTCATCTGTTAAAAGACATGTGAACTGTTTCTACTGCCTGGTGGGCATGATTACAGCAGCAGCAAACATGGTGCAGCAAGTTTCTTTGTGGTGGGATGAAAGAATCTCTGAGTAATGACTCAATGAATGACACAGCTGTATCCAGAGATAGACAGACTAACATCTTGGTGAATAAATGCCATGACTGATCTCCACAGTCATTGTTCAAGTTTGGTCTTCCACAGGTTTAGGATGGCTGCTACTTTTGGCCATCTTCCTGCCAACATGAAATGACAATGTTTCTGTTAGTTCTTGGGTATTCTGGCTGCCGTAATATAAAAATTAAGAGCAATTTTGATTTACATTTCTTTGACTAATAGAGATGTAGAACATTTGTGTAGTAGTCTTTTCTCTTTTTATTTTTGAATTGGAAATATATTCTTCTCTCATACAGTATATCCTGACCACAATTTTCCATCCACTCCTTCAAGATCCCTCTACCACTCCTCTTCCTCATTTCCACTCCTTTTTTGTTTTTCTTTAAAAAGGAGTAGTCTTGTAAGAGTCAACAACAAATCAATTGGACAAGACAAACATCCTCATATCCATACTACACAAGGCAGGCAAAAAAAAAAAAAAAAAAAAAACAAAAACAAAAAATAAATAAATAAATAAATAAAAGCAAAGCAATCAAGAACAAGCACATGAGTCAAAAACACATGTAGCAGAGAATAGCCTTCTCTGGTATCAGTGGGAGAATAGGCCCTTGGTCAGGTAAAGGCTCAATGCCCAAATGTAGAGGAATGCCAAGGCAGTGAGATGGGAGTGGGTGTGAGCGTGAGTGTAGTTGGGGAGCATCCTCACACCAGCAGGGGAAGGGGGAAGGAGTAGGGTTTTACAGAGAGGAAACTGGAAAGGGGGATAACATTTGAAATGTAAATAAAGAAAATATCCAATAAAAATGGAATGGCTAAAAAGGACAAATATATACTCATACATAAATATGTTAGCAATCTTACGGTATTTTTTAAAAATCTTAAAAATGCAAAATGTAAATCTTAATAAATATGAAAATACATCTCAAAAAGAAAAGAAATGTTCCTTTTCAAAGAAAAGAAAGGGACAAAAAATGGAACAATGAGTGAAGGAAAGGTCATCTAGAGACCACCCCCACCTAGGGATCCATCCAATCTGTACACAGCAAATCCCCACACGATCATTGATGCCAAGAAAGAGCCTAATATGGCTGTTCCCCTAGAAGTTTTACCAGCCCCTGACCATGAGACTGCATAAAGCCAACCATGATTCTGAACGTCAGGACACCAATGGAAGAAGCTGAAGGGGATTGCAATACCATAAGAATAATGATAACAACTAATTTGACCACCCAGAGCTCCTAGAAACTAAACCACAAAACAAAGAATATATTTAGAGGGAGCCAGGACACCAGATATGTAGCAGAGGATGGCCCTATCTGACACTAATGAAAGGATAGAGAGGTATAGATGTAGCTGAATGGGTGGAGGAGCATCCTCATAGAAGCCAATTGGAGAAGAGGGGATGGAATGTGAGCATTGGTGGATGGGTAACATAGAGAAGGGTGATATCATTTAAAATATTTAAAAAATAAAAATTTTTTAAAAAACAAAAAACCAAACCAAAAAGAAATGTATTACTCAATTCTTTTTGTGGTATTGTCCTTAAATTTAGCAACACTTGTTTTTCACTTATCCTATCAACCCCTTTATCATATTTTTTAAATGCTTTTCCCTTTGGATCAAACTCCATCTTTATTTATTCTGACAACATAGACTTTATGATTCACATCAAAGTGTTTGTGTTTTATTATCCTACCAAAGAAAGTAGGCAGAAGTTTTAACCAACAAAAATTACTCATTCTGAAAAGCCAATCTTTATAAACAAAGCAATTGCATGTATATATATATATATATATATATATATATATATATATATATATCAAATAAAGTGTTTATATTAAATGAGTTTACATTTATATATCAAAGCTGGCAATGCTTCCAGCACTAGCGAGGCACTTATACCTGCAATACTAGCACACAGAAAATGGAGGCAGGAAGATGAGCATCTTAAGCTTCCCCATTGTATGGCTAGTGTTTTGTCAACTTGACACAAGCTGGAGTTATCACAGAGAAAGGAGCCTCAGCTGAGAAAATGCCTCCATGAGATCCAGCTGTAAGGCATTTTCTCAACTAGTGATCAAGGGAGCAGGACTCAGCCCATTGTGGGTGGTGCTATCCCAGGGCTGGTAGACCTGGGTTCTATAAGAAAGCAAGCTGATCAAGCCCAGGAAAGCAAGCCAGTAGACAACATCTCTCCATGGACTCTGCATCAGCTCCTGCTTTCTGACCTGCTTGAGTTCCAGTCCTGACTTCCTTTGGTGATGAACAGCAGTGTGGAAGTGTTAACTGAATAAATTCTTTCTTCCCCAACTTGCATCTTGGTCATGATGTTTGTGCAGGAATAGAAACCCTGACTAAGACAAATTGGTACCAGCAAGATGGGGTATTCCTATGACAATCTGACCAAGTTTGGGGGAAAACTGTGGAAGGATTTTGGAACTTTAAACTAGAAGAGCCATTGGCATATTACAAGCTCTATGGGATGTCCTGTAGGAGCTTGGAAGATAATGTTGAGAACAGTGCAGAAGATGGAGGCCTGGCTTGTGAAATTTCAGATCAAAGATTAAAGACTTGTCAGGGCTCTTGCTGTTTGATTGTGAAGATTCTGTGGTTTTGATTAGCAGGGGCTGATGAATCAGCTGTGATTAACAAGATACCAGAACTACTAAAGCAAAACCTTTCTATTCCTGTTGATACTGGGCAGCTGGAGCTAAGAAATTAGTGGTGATTAAGAAGAGACCAGCATCACTGGGGTGAAATCTTCTGGGAAGTGTCTCCTGAGAGCACAAGAATTCTGTGTTTCTGAGATAGACAAGGTTGTACCTTGTGTTATGCCTGGACTATGTAATGTTTTAGAGTCACCATGGTGGTACTAGTTTTGAAGGAATGAAGGGGTCATGAAGATCAGCTGACACTTGGCACTGTGAGAGGCCAATGAAGGCCACTGGTGAAGGTGCAGCCTCAATTGCAATCAGTGCCCCAGGGTTGACAGTAGTGTTTTGGAGATGCCAGTACCATGAGATGACCACCAAGGACAGCAGCAGCAGTGGAGAAGAGGTACCTGAAACTTAGAAGACAAGGTGTATGCTACAGAAGGCAGAACTAGAGAAGTGACCCAGCCTTTGGATGACCCCCAGAGGTTCGTGAGTGGATACCAGACATTGGATGGTTAGAGAGTGATTTTACTTTTGATTGTAACTGTGCCCTGACATTTTTCTCTCTTGAAGGAAGAAGTGGAGGCCAGAGTTAAGCAACTTTAAAATGTAAAAGACTTTCATTTTTAAAATAGACTGGATATTTTAAAAGGGATTGGAATTTTAATATGTAAAAATTTGTAAAGAATGTGGGACTCTTATGGTTATTTAGATCTTGGGAATGAATATGAAAGTAAGGGTTGAGGTTTAAGAGTGTGTTTCTTTATCAAGTTGACAAGGGGTCAGTTGTATTAGCTGGGTTTGTGTCAATTGACACAAGCTGGTGTTATCACTGAGAAAGGAGTCTCATTTAAGGCAGTGTCTCCATGACATCCAGCTGTAAGGCATTTTCTCAGCAAGTGATCAAGGGGGCAGGGCTCAGCCCATTGTGGTTGGTGCCATCCCTGGGCTGGTAGACCTGGGTTCTATAACAAAGCAAGCTGAGCAAGCCAGGGGAAGCAAGCCAGTAAGCAACATCCCTCCATGGCATCTTTATCAGCTCCTGCTTTCTGACTTGCTTGAGTTCCAGTCCTGACTTCCTTTGGTGATGAACAGCAATATGGGAGTGTAAACTAAATAAACCGTTTCTTCCTTAACTTGCTTCTTTGTGATGATGTTTGTGTAGGAATAGAAACCCTGACTAAGACAACCATCTGTGATACCCTTTTGAGGGGACTAATTTTATACCCAAATTTGTTAATTATTACTCAATATCAATAAGTCATCAAGACTCCTGCATTATGGACTTAACATAATTGTCTGTTAATTTATGCTGTCATTTGTAGCTTAGAAATATGATTACTGCATCAAAGATCACATGCTTCAATGATAAATATGTATTTCAAAATACAAATATTCCTTTGGGGTTTTATCTGGAACTTGTTACTAGAGTACTTGCCTAATACTGTCCAAAGTAGTTCAAGGAAAGGAAAAACATTCAAGACTCTTATGCAATAATTTAAAATTCTAATTAGAATGAAATAGGCTATTTTGTCAGGGCTTCCAACAGTTCACTTGAGATTGGAATAGACTAACAACACATGAAATAATAGGGAAATTAGAGAGTGAGTATCAAATTGGTTGACTTCACATAAATTCTCTGTTGAATTTTTGGTATTGGAGAAAACATGTTTAAATTCTCTTTTCTATTCTGCTTTAAAAATTGAGGCTAAGGTGGGAAAGTGCAAACCATCACCAAGCTTTCTGGTGGCTATCATACTGTCTTTTGAAATCCTCAGCTTTGGGATGATATCTTTTGTCAGGAATATTATCATTTCTTGTCCTGGTTATCAATCTCTCAATGGTATAATTTCATATGGCAGTATATAGTGGTCATCTGAATGTTTTCCTTCTTTACTTCTGACAGGTTAACTTTGTGCATATTTGACTTTCCATATGTATATTATTAAATATAATATCATTTCCATATTTTATATATTGATATACTACACATTATATATTAGAAAGAGAAAATATTCATAAGAGGACACATTTCACAAAATATCCTAGAAAATATACTCAGAGTGATCGTTTTGCTTTATGTATTTAAATATTATATTCATAAATATTACCATATTTTATTAAATGCATAGATATAAATAAAAATGATTGAGTATATATTTACAAAGGTCACAGAAGATATAGACCAACATATGTATTTTTCAGACAGACTTTATAGACAAAGAGATTAAGAGGCTAAGACCATGACAAGTGATTACTTTTATTTTTCTTATCTATATCTATTCTTTATTTGAATGACAGCAGTGCATAGCCATTTTTATAATCCATTACAAACAAATATTTTAAATAAATGTATACATGAGAGATGTAATAAAATAGGTATGTAAAATTTCTAAGTAGGATGATATTGAAGACATACTTTAGTAAATACACATAGTAAATCATGATTAGCATTTATTTGCTAATTGGGTCATCTTTCAAGTCTTTATTGTATTGTGTTGTTGTTGTTTTGTATTATGAATACTAAACATCCCCTAAATGTGTACTAGCAAAAATTCTCTCACATTCTGTTGCTTTTCTTGTTATATATGTAATATTTTTATAGGCAGTACTGAATGTTTTTAGTTTTATGAGGTGCCAGTTTTCAGATATTGGCCCCAGTTCCTAGACAAATAGAATCCTATTCAGAAAGTACTTTCTTATACTTGCATCTAGTAGGGAATAACTTAAATTTTCTTCTACCAGTTTTGGTTTTTCAGGTATTAAATTGAGGTCTTTAATCCTTTTGGAACTATGTTTTGTGCAAGTGGTAAATATGGTAAGAATTTCATTCTTGTTCAGGTGGTCATTAAGTTTTCTCAAGAATCATGTATGTTACTTGAAACCTAGCTTTCTATGAAGGGCTTGTGAGGCTGTGGACCTAAGGAAAGAATCTATTTTTGTCATTCTGCTAGATCATCAAAATACCATACAACATTTTCTTATAAACACAAATACCTATAATGACCACTTTCATCAAAGAAACCTTTTGTTACAGCAAATAAAATTCATCACCAATAACACTATTGAAAGCCAGGTTGTCATCAATAGATCATAGAGAACACAGTGATAATGGATATTTCTACAACATCTTCTGAATAGTCAGAGAAAAAAAAATGGAAAAATGTGTAATACCAAGATTACTCAGAAGTCTGCAGTAAAACAGTATTTTATAAAAATAGCAATCTAATTACAGCTGAAACAAAAGTAATGGTCAGGTCAACATGAGAGGAGCAAATTTGGAGGGCCTCATCCATAGACCAAATCCTAGGTGAATTCATGACTGCTGGAAGGAGAACTGGCTTGTCCAATGGTTCCCCTTCTGTATTGATGGTGAAATGCAGAATGGATATGTATATTTGTGTATGGGTCAAGCTATTTCTATACAGTTATAATGGTACTTAATTATAAAATATTTATTATATTTTGTGCAATATGCATATATTCATATGCAAAAATTGTACTCAAAGATAAAAAGATCATCACCTTGAGAGTGTTATAGGATGACTCTCCAGAGAGGCTCTAGAGAGAGTATCTGGGGGGGGGGGCAAAGCAAAGAAAATGATAAGGAAATGTAATACAGTTATTTTTCAATTAAAATTTCAGTTAATATTAAAAAAAGAATAAGGACAATAAGAAAAATGTTTCTGTCAGTGTTAAAAATTTATAAGAACATAATTGCTTGCTACATTACAATAGGAACACATAAGGAAAATCCTTTCTCTTTTATTGTAAAATGTTACGTATTTTATTTAAAAAATATTTTCTGTAACATGTATTCATGACAGGGTTGAAATACCTAACTGTTAGTGTTTGACCTTGACCATACAAATAAAATCCAAGGTATGCTGTCTCTACTTGTACACAGGGAAAGAGCTGATCATATTTTAGTTATTCAAAGCAAATAATGCCATTTAATAACCCTTCTTTTATAGAAAACTACTGTATATAGATTTCTTTGACATCTTACTATAAGCTCTGGTTGCTTTTGTAGTGAAAACCTAGTAATTCATCTGAAAGGTCATTCAAGACTAGGCACAATAATTTCGGCTGATCAAATCAATTATTTATACAATGAACTACAGTATGGTTCCCTCTAGAAATTACCTTATTATAGCCACTCACTCCCACTGAACTCTAAGAAAGTGACATTTTGAAATACAAAGCTCATTCTCTTCTCTGAGTTTAATACGTATCGGCATCTCTCTGTGGCTCTTTTCTCTATTGAATAGCTGTCACTCAGCAAAAGAGGGCCTAGTCCCTAAGCATACTGCACAGTGGGTTTCCCTGACATGATGGAAAATTTTCCAGTTGGCAAAAGTGAAGCTTGAAGGAGGTAAAGCTTTGGACTCAGCATGAAAGGTAATAGAGCTATTAGCAAAATACCAAATTCAGAAATGCTAGAGCTGCACGGGGAAGCAGCAAAGACGGAGGTTTAATGTGTTTAGAGCACTTAAACATGTGAATAAGGTGAAATTATCTCTGAAATAAATTTAGGGTATAGAAATGAATGCCTATTTAAATTAACAATTATATACATATGAAGAATCAATCTTTAGAGAATTCTCAAGGTATTAGTACAGAGACCAGTGTTCTTACCTAAACTCCATCTGCTACATTGCATTTTCACTAGAATAAAATCATAATATATTTTACTTTCTTTATTAGACACTGCTGTGATGTATTATAAAAGAATGAACATACTTAACAATAGGTCCCTTATTATCAATAATGTTCTTGATATCATTTCCAATGTGTTCATGTAACTTTAAACACTGTGGGGAAATTAGAAATTATTCAAAGGGCTTCATTTCTAAAATAACTTAGGGAGGAAATATGATTTAAGAAAATACTGGAGCCCCTATTAATATAAACCAAATGTATCTTTGGCACATAAAAAGATTGCACATTTAATATCATTTATAAAAACAGAAGAATGGATTAGTTATAGAATAGTGCTCCAAAGAGTCATTTGAGAAATTAGCAATCTGTGACAATGAAGTCTTATTGTACCATTGGTTTTCCTACAAATATGGACTCAAGATCTCATGACTCATTTGTCTGCATGTCTCTCATGAAAATATATTTTATATGGTAGATGGAAATTTTTGAGTTTTGCCAGAGGAAAATAAATTCCGTACCTGAAGATGAGTTCTCTGTCATTTATAAAGGTGCCTGGTTCCTCTGCATTCTAATACTGTTGTGTTATGAATTAACTTTTGAAAGATTCTATATGTTAATAATATGTACTCCAGTCTGTTCTACATATAAAATAGAGTTACTTGTAGCCACCTACATTTCTTCCACAGAGATCCAACAACTTTTAACTGAATTCCCATGGAATTGTAGATTTAAGACAGGAAAACTATTTGAGGAATATTGAATAAATCAAGAGGGAAAAGTTACATCTGGTACCAAATATCTAGCTATTAACACAATGCTAGTAAAATTATAGCTACTGGTGAAGAATATACAACAAGTAATTTACTAAATCAACCTAATCCCAACAATAATCTGAACATTTAGGCTTTTAACCACATATAAGATTAGTCTTTGCCTCTCATCTAGAAAATTTCTCATTGCAACAAAGACCACTAGAGAAACCCACAACCAATCAAAATGCAGAGTCATAAAGCCCAGTCTCATTAGACACAAGAAAGAAAAAATAATGCTCCCACACTTAACATTGAGAGGACATTGCCAAAGAAAATGCATAATAGTTGTAAGAAACAGTGGATCATAAATGTTGCTATAAGTCTGTGTCTCCTAGTAATATACCCATAATGGGCTATACCCATAATGTTTTACCAACTTGGCCTAGGAAATCACCAGTGACCATGCCAAACTAGATGGGAAAAAAACTTCTGAGGACTCAACCCTACACATACACAGGAGCACACAGGCACACACACACACACACACACACACACACTCACATATTATAGGTAGCTAATGAATGTTGATAATAGCAGAGGTGGTTTTATTTAGGAAAGAATATAACAATTGGTTGTCTAACACCAACTGTTCAAAGTACATATAAGCATCACTATATGCAGTTAATAGTTTATACATAGCAAACACATCTACATGTAATAACTCTTAGTGGGAAAAATAGGCCATGGATTTGAAAGAAAATGGAGAAAGTTACCTGGGTGGATTTGAAGGAGGAAAGAGAAGAGAGAAATTGTAGAATTAAATTTGCATATCAAAAATAAAAGACCATTAAGAAACATGTAATAATCCAAATTACATATAATCAGAGTTACATTTCAAAGCATTGTCTATGTTTTTCCTTACATTTTTCAAAATTTGATGTACTCTAAATTTATAAGTGTAAGACTTTGAGTTGAATTTGAAAATCTTTAAAATTGCTTATAGGAAGTTATTCATTATTAGAATAATTTGAGAAATAAAATCTTTCAGCTAATATGTGAATGCTATGATGAAAGTTATTCCTAAAAGTGCAATTGTCTTGAACTTGGACATGTGGACCCTAGAGCTTAGAAGACAGCATGTGTCGAGCCCTCTTGATTTATAAGTAACAAAATGTAGTGACTGGAACATTATAAATAAACATAGGTGTCATCCAAAGTTCTACATCAAATACAGGGTTGAGGCAAAAGGAGAAATGTGTATCTGCTCATATTTATTTGTATATAAAATATGCACTAGCTAAAATAACGTATGTAAATAAAATAATAAATAAATATTAAAAACAGAAATAGCATGTTTGTAGACATAGTGTTCCAATACCTATAAAGGTTAATTTTATTTTTATTCTAATTTTAGTCAATGAAAACTACTTTCACTTAAAGGTTTCAGCTGGGTTTCTAAACAGATGAGTCTCTAACATACGGCTCCTGTGTGCCCTGTTTAGCACCAGCTATAATTTCTCTATGTTAATTTTTTTCTTGATAATATGTTCATAGCTACTTAACAATGTCATCAAAAATGAGGGTTTTTTTTTTTTCCAACTACTAGTTGACACCCTTCATAACTGGTCCCCTGGCTCTATTCTTGCTAAAGTCTCACAACACATAAATTAAAGCAATTATATTAAGTTCATGAAAATAAAGCATATTCTGTCTTTTCCTTAGAACGTTATAAGAAATCCTTATTTATGTGCTTCCGATGGTTGTTCATCCTAAGACAATGAAAATGAAAGTCTTTGAAATTATGATAGGAATCTGCAACTTCCAAGCTCTGTTTTGGTTACTTATATCTTACACACAGTGGCCCGGAGGTTACTTGTCTGGTACTAAAAAGATTCATCTTCTTACAGGACAATGATCATCTTACCACATTTTCCTTAGATATTTACATGGCTGCCAAAGTCACAGCACCATAAAGCAGGTTATTCTTTGCTTCTTAGCTGGCCCTTTCTGTTCATTTTAGATAAAACCAAATTGCCTTGATTTCTGCTTGGTTTTTTTCTTTATAGTTGAGTATTTAAAATAAATTATCAAGAGGCATATTTTTTCTTTATGCATTATTACATATATCATGTAAAAAAAAAGACTGTACTGTCACAAAACAGACTTTCCTAAGAAGTTTTAAATCAACAAAGTGTTTAGGTATTACATGGCTATGTGTTTGCTTTTCATAGTGCCTCTATAATATTTTATCTTACAACATTGATCTGTTATTTGCTAATAATTGTCCAAGAGTTTTTCAACATTTTTATCATTTATTCACTTCACATCCCAATCACAGACCCTCTTCCTCCTGTCTTCTCAGTCCTGCCCTTACAAGTCTCTTCATCCATTGTGCCCTCCCTTTCTCTCCAGAGAATAGGAAACCTCCTTGGGTAATACACCACTGTGAGACAGCTACTCCTGGCAGGTTTAGGCATATCTTCTCCTACTGAGGCACAAGCAAGCAGTCAAAGAAGGATGGAAGGAGATCCAGGGGCAGAGAACAGGAGTAGCCCCTATTCCACTTGTTCGGGGAACCAAAAGAGCATCAAGTTGCACATTTGCTACAAGTATGTAGGGGGCCTAGGTCCAGCTCCTTTATGTCCTTTGGTCTCCCAGGCTCTATGAGCCCCCATGGTCCCAGGTTAGCTAACTCTTTGTGTCTTCTTATGGTTTTCCTGCATCCTCTTACATACTTACTGCTATTCCCTACTCTTCCACAAGAACTCTGAGGTTCCAGCTGATATTTGGATGTGGGCCGCTGCATCTGCCTCAATCTGCTGCTAAATAAATCTTCTCAGGAGACAGTTGCTAGGTTAATGCCCTTAAACATGACAGAGTTGCAATTAATGATGTCAGGAGTTGTCTATCTCAAATAAAATGAGTTTCAAGTTTGGTTGGCCATTGTTTTACTGTTATTCCAGTCTGTACTCCATCTTTATCCTTGCACAACTTGTAGGTAAGACAAATTTGGGATTGAAAGTTTTGTGGGCAGATTTATGTCCCCTTTTCTCCTCTGAAAGCTCGGCCTGGCTATAAGAGGTGGACACTTCAGTATCTATATCTCCCTCTGGTATGGTAAGAAGGTCACTCCCACAGTGTCCTTTCATCCTCTCCAATTCAAGGTCTCCAACTGGTCTACAGAAATGTTCTCACTACACCAATTTCAGTACTCACTTCCATTTTTCTCTCACCCCCTCCTCCTCATCCCTGCTTGCCATCCCTTTCCTTTCTCCTATCCAGTTCCCTTTCACTATCCACCTCCAATGGGTATTTAGTGTGTCCTTCTGAGAGAGATTTGTGTATCCTCCCCTAGGTTTCCCTTATTACCAAGTTTTGTTTGTGAATTGTAGCCTGGTTATTCTACACTTACAGATAATGTCCACTTATAACTGAATATATACCATATGTGGCTTTTCCAGATCCTGGTCACCTCACTAAGGGTGTTATTCTCAAGTTTCATCCATTTACCTGCAAAATTTATGATATAATTGTTTTTAATAGCCAAATAGTATTCCATTGCGTAGCTGTGCCCAATTTTCTTTATGCCTTCTTCATTTGAGGTCTAAGTTAATTCCAGTTTCCAGCTATTACGAATTATGCTGCCATAAACATATCTGAGCAAGTGTCTTTGTGGGATGGAGTACCTTTTGGGCATATGTTCAGGAGCAGTGACAATGGGTCTTTAGGCAGGACTATTCCTGAGAAAATGATAAATTGATTTCCAAAGTGGTTGTAAATTTGCCCTCCCACCAGCAAGTGAGGAGGGTTTCTAATGTGCTACATTCTCAACAGCATTTGCTGTCACTCAGGATTTTTTAATATATTAACTCTGGCTGTATAAGATACAATCTAAGAGTTGTTTTGATTTGCATTCCCATGGTGACTAAGGAATTTGAATATTTCTTTAAGTGCTTCTCAGTCATTCAGTAATCCTCTATTGCGAATTTTTTGTTTAGTTGTTTAGTTCATTTTATTTTTCTATTTTATAAATCATTTCATTAATTTATATCTCAAATGATATTTCATTTCATAGTAACCTTCTGTAAATTCTCACCCTACATCTGCCTTCTCCTCCCTCCTCTTTGCCTCTATGAGGGTGCTCCCTCAGCATTTAACACTCCAGCATCCCACTAAAATGGGATATCAATCCTCCCCAAGACCAAGGACACACTGATGTTAGATAAGGCCATCCTCTGATATGCATATGTCTGGAGCCATTGGTCCCTCTTTGTACATGCCTTGACTGGTGGTCTTTTCCATTATCTACATCATTTTTAAGTGAATTATTTAGATTGCTGGTATCTAATTTCTTGTGCTCTTTATAAATGTGTGGTATTAACCTTCTGTCAGATATAGGGTTGGAGAAGATCCTTTCTTGGTCTGTAGACTGTCCTTTTGTCCTATTAGCAGTGTCCTTTGCCTTATAGAAGCATGGCAGTTTCATGAGGCCCCATTCACCAACTGTTGCTCTTACTGAGTCATTGTTTTCTTATTCAGAAAGTTGTCTCCTATTCCAATGAGTTCAAGGCTATACCCCAGTTTTTAATTTTATTATTATTATTATAGTATAAATAATAATAAAATATTATTAGTTTATCTGGTTTTATGTTTAGGACTTTAATCAACATGAATTTGAGTTTTGTCTGGGGTGACAGATATAGAACTATTGGTATTTATTAACATGGTGAGATCCTGTTAGACCAACACCATTTGTTACAGATGCTTTCTATTTTTTTATTTTAAGAATTTGCCTTCATTGAAAAAAAAAGTTTCTGTAGGTATGTGGATTTATTTTCTGCATTTATCTTTAATTCCGTTGATCAACCTGTTTGTTTCTATGTCAATACTATGGACTTTTTATTACTATTGCTCTGTGGTACAACTTGAAATCAAGAATGGTTGTGCCTCCGGAAGTCCTTTTATTGTTCAGGATTGTCTTAGCTCTCCTATGTCCTTTTAAAATGTTTTTCAGATGAAGATGGTAATTGTGTTTTCAAGGTTTGTAATGAACTGTATTGGAATTTGATGAGAATTACATAACATCTACTAATTCCTTTTGGTAGGATGGCTATTTTTACTATGTTAAGTCTACCTATCCATGAGCATGGGTGATCTTCCCATTTTTGATATAATCTTTAATTTCTTTCCTCAGTGAATTGAAATTCTTGTCATACAGTTCTTTAAATAATTTGGTTTGAGTTAATCTAAGGTGTTGGGGATTGTTTCTAATGTTTTGAATTAATTTGATACCTGCATGTTCAAATTCTTATCCCTAATTGGGTTTTGATCCATCAATGAAGAACTAATGGCCAATGGTTTGATGGAGAGTGAGGGGCAGAACTTTTAGATTTGTGAGGGCTAGGAACTGTGACAAAGAAGATTTAAAATTATCATGTTTCAGAGGGAAAACAGATCAGATTTAGAGCTATAGAAGAAGAGGTAACCCAATCACAAAAGAACAGACATAATATGTAGCCACTGATTATGGAAGAGCGGGTGTGGTGGCAGTCCCAAGATTGCCCTTGGGACTCTGGCCAAGTCTTGTGACTAGCACCTGACTTCATTCTGCCTCCCCACCCCCTAAGATCAGCCACTCCCACCTTTCGAGCTGTGCACGCACACTGATGACACAAGATCAGGCCAGATGATGGGGACATATGAACTGCAGGCATGCAACATGGACTGAGGAGATGGAGTTGAGAAAGGATCAAAGGGACTGCGCTTGGGTGCAGAGTGAGAGACAAAAGATATTTACTTGCATGCTGTAAGGTTCCTGAATAAACTGCTTTGAGAAGAATGCTGTGTCATCCCTCCTTTTCTGCTGGTCAGAGACGTTAGTGACCACTGATAATTGGATACTAGCCCCAGAAATCTCTGAATACCCAAGAAACAACTCACAGATCATATGAAGCTCAAAAAAAGAAAGACCAAAAAGTGGAAGCCTCAGTGCTTCTTAGACAAAAAAAACAACAAGTGTATAGTACCCATTCAGAGTGGGGTATACCTAGACCTTAAATTATTACTAACTCAAGAACTAAGAAGATAGCCTTGTGGCAAATTTTAGTATTTAAAATCAGTATGTTCAATCTATACACACCAAGGAAATTTTGACTATTTCCATGTTATGTTTTCTTTTACATGTACTTTATGCTTATGGTAAGTAGTAAGATTTCAATGCATACTATCAAAACTTTAAAAAAATCAAGTACTGACAAAAATATATTCATATCGTTTTATTCCAAAATGCTCTTAAAAATCTGTACATGTGTCTCTCTTTTTTAAAAATAAAGTTATAAGGGAAAAAATGTAGGTGAGAAGGAATGCGGCCCCTGGAGTGGCTGCCCAGAAGCATCTTGGACAGTAAAGCTTCTGGAGCCACTCATATATTAACCATCATTGTCTGTGTGTATGTGTGTGTGTGTGTGTGTGTGTGTGTGTGTGTGCGCGCGTGTGTGTGTGTGTGTGTTTCATTCTAGAATCCAGATTGCTCCTACATGGAGTTGGGCCTGTAACCCACCAGAGTTAGCTAAACTTGCTACAGCATTAAGATATTTTATATTATTTGTGTTTATTTTATAGGGTATTGTTTCCTTGATTTCTTATCAGCCTGCTTATCCTTTGTATAAAGTAAAAGTACTGATTTCTTTGAGTTAATTTTGCATACAGCTAATTTACTGAAGATGTTTTTCAGCTGAAGGAGTTCTCTGGTAGAATTTTGCGGGTCACTTTTGTATACTATCATATCATCCACAAATAGCTATGCTTTGATTTCTTCTTTTCTACTTTGTATGTCCTCGATCTCCTTTAAGTGACTTATTGCTCTAGTTAGGAATTTAAGTACTATATTGAACAGATAGGGAGAGAGTGGGCAGCCTTTTCTGTTCTCTGATTTTAATAGAATTGCTTTAAGTGGTTCTTTATTTAATCTTACCGTTGCATATTGGCTTGCTGTATATTGCTTTGATTATGTTTAGGTATGTGCCTTGGATGAATATCTCTCTAATATTTTTAACACAAATAGGTGTTGTTTTTTGGCAAAGGCTTTTTCAGCATCTAATGAGATGATCATATGATTTTTTTCCATTTTACCTTATTTATATTGTAGATTACATTGATGGATTCTTGTGTATTTCACCATGCCTGCATCCCTGTGATAAAACTTGTATTATCACTGTGGATGATGTTCCTGATGTGTTGCTATCTTCAGTTTGTGAGTATTTTATGGGGTATTTATCACAAGACAAGTCTATCTGCAGATTTTTTTTTTCTTTTTTGATTCTTTGTGTTTCAGGTGTCAGTGTGACTGCAGCCTGGTGGTACAAATTAGGTTGTGCTCCTTGTGTTTCTATTTTATGGAATAGTTTGAGAAATACTTGTATTGACTCTTCTTTGGAAGTCTTCTAGAAGTCTGAATTAAAATCTGGCCTTTGCTTTTTTTGGTGAGAGGACTGCTAGTGACTCATTTTATGTCATTTAGAGTTATAGGGTTTTTTAAATAGTTTGCCTGATTTTGACTTAATTTTAGTAAGTGGTATCTGTCTAGGAATTCATCTACTTTATTAAGATTTTTCTATATTATGGAGTAGAAGATTTTGAAGTTAGAACTAAGAATCCTGTTTTTATGTCTCCTGTTTTATTTATAATTTTGTTTATATGGATACGTTCTCTCTGTCATTTGGTTAGTTGGCATAGTTTGCCTATTCTGGTGATTTCTCTCAAAGATTCACTCTTGGTTTTATTGATTCTCTGTATTGCTTTCTTTACTTCTAATTGATTTCAGCACAGAGTTTGATTATTTACTACCTTATACTTCTCTTGGGTGTGTTTGTTTCTTTTGCCTAAGGCATTCTGCTATACTTTTAAATTGCTGTTATGAGAAGTTTCTAATTTCTTTATGGAGACATGTAATGTTACAATCTTTTATTGTAGCATTGCTTTCATTGTGTCATATAGTGATTTTCAACTGTGATTTTGTTGAAAATATTTTTTGGTCCTTGGAACTGGATCTGTTTAGCTTTTTAATTCATATTGTTTTTAGGTTGGGTCTTCTCATGGTATCCCAGATTTCCTGGATGCTTTGTGTAATGACTTTTTAGATTGAGTGTTTATTTTGACTGAAGTACTTGTTTTACTATTGTGTCTTCTAGGCCTGAAATTCTGTCTTCCATTTCTTATATTCTTTTGGCGATGCTCGAGTTTGTTGTTTTTGTTTTCTTCCCTAGGTTTTCTACATCCAGGATTTTTCTTCTCTAAAGTTGACCTATTGTTCTGATTTTTGCTGATTGTGTTCTTTCAAGTGCCTTACACCATCTGGTTCTTCGTGTTATAGCAAGTATTAGGAGGGGGCCTCACTGATTCTGGTATGATAGACTTTTGATTGGCACCCTTGGTCTGGACAGTGGAGCTAAAGGGACAAAACAAGTTTTCAAAGAGTATGGATGTGCCCCTGGAGACCGAGTTGAATGGGACACGTGGGTGAGAAGTGGCTATATGACGGAGGTCCATGGGGCAGGTAGACCTGCAGGAAGGAAATCTAACCTGTGTGGTTCTAGATTAGCAGGTCTAGTAATGGTGGACAGAGATGTGGCAGGACAATGGAGGGCCAGGAAACAGCAGGCTGCCAAGGGAGGTTGGAGATGTTTCAGAAGACTTGGTAAACAGGGGAAATGATTGCAGAAAAGGAATCTAATTTGTGCAGTTCTGGATCAGTATGTCTGATAGATTGATTAATATTTGTAAATATGTCATTTTAAAAAGATTTTTCCTTTCATCGACATATATTATTTTTAAAATTAATCGATCTATTTATTTATTTTTCATGCTAGTTATACCCTCCTTTTCCTCTTTTCATCCTTGTGCCTTCACCCCTTCCTGTCACCCCTTCCCCACCCTCTCACCTTCCCCCTTTCCTCTGAAAAGAGGAGTCCTCCTGTGGACAGAAATGGTAACAGGACTAGAAATACCTTTCTACTAATGTGCCAGACAATGCAACCCCATTCCAGAAAAGGGATCTAAAAGCCCCTAACAAAGTTAGAAAGACTCCTCACCCCTGCTGTAAGGGGTCCCACATAGAGACCGAGCTGCTGCACTACTGTAACACTTGTAGAGGGCTGAGTTCCATCCTATGCATGGTCTCTGGTTGATAATTTAGTCTCTGAGAACTACAGCAAGCCCAGATACTGAAGGATTTTCCCTGATGTTTTGGGGGATCTCCGTCTGTGGTTCTTTTAGTCCTTTCTTCCTCCTGATCCTCTACAGGATTCTCAAACTCTCTCTAATGTTGGACAGTGGGTCTCCATATTTACCTCTATCAATCTCTGCTTAAAGCCTCTCAGATGTCAGTTACGCTAGACACCTGTCTGCAAGTATAAAATAATATTATTAATAGTGTGGGGGAGAATTCTCTTCCATTGTTTATATCTCAAGTTGGACCAGTAATTGGTTGCTCACTCCAACAAGCTCAATTCCATCCTTAAATACACACACACACACACACACACACACACACACACACACACACACACACAAACACACACACAGGCCTGTGTTCCAGAAGCTATCCATGGAGATCTCTGTCCTAGCCAGGTGGGAGGGTGCAAGTGAAAGGGAAAAAGTGTGAGCAGAGATGAGAACTGCCTCCGCTGCCTCTGCTGGTGCTGCCAGCTTCCTCTGCTCTCACTGAGGTTCTTCTGAGCCACCACACTGGTTGAGCCCAGCAGTGCTGATCCAGGAGAGGACTGGCTAGCAGTGAGGAGAGTACAGGGGAGCTTACTGTGGCAAAAACAGGAGAGCAGTTCTCTTCCCTGGTAGTGTTACAGCTCTTGCAATGGACATTATCAGATGATGGAGTAATTCTCACACACATTTATTCCCTTTAGATAGGAACTTATACAGCTTTGGAGTGGTTTGGGACCTGACAGTAGGTGGTTTTTATTGACTTGGTCTGAGATGTCAAGGACACCTAATCTATATATGGAGTATTGTCCCTACATTTCTGATGGTCACCAATTTCTCTATGGCATGCTATGACTACATGACAGGGGCCTGGTGGCTGCATCAGGCAAACCGCCTACAGTCCCTTCTGGGTCACCTTTGCTTCTAGCCTTAGTTAAACCTTACCAGGCTTCTTCTCATGGTCCACCACCCCAAACATATGCCTACACCAGCAGGAAAATCTGGGGTCACAGGCTTTGTAGTCCCAAACCCTCCATTGGAAATCTTTTTCTGGTGAACAGGAGAGAGTCATTCCAGGTTCCATATTCCTCATTTCTCAGACCCTCAGCTGGGGTTAGGCTCACAAGCACTGAGGGGCTTTATTTTCTCAGACTTCTAGTTCATACCAAAGATTAGCCCCCACCCCCAACACACAAACTGATTCCAGTATCCTCTCCCAATATTCTCTCTCTCTCTCTCTCTCTCTCTCTCTCTCTCTCTCTCTCTCTCTCTCTCTCTCTCTCTCTCTCTCTCTCTCTCTCTCACCTTTTCCCATTTGACTCTGTATGCTCCTTTCCCCCAGCCAGCTTTCTCCCTTCCTCAATCCCTGATATTTATTCTATTGCTCTTTGTTAGTGATAGTCCAGTTTCCCACCTTGGGCACTCCTTATTAGTTAGCTTCTTTGGGTCTTCTGTTTGAAGTATGGCTATCCTGCACTTTATAACTAATATCCAATTATAAATGAGTATATAACACATTAGCAACTTTATTATGGAATATTATTATTTGCCTATTCTATCATTCTAATATCTTACTGTTATTGAATTAGGAATTAAACATCATCAAAGACAGTCATATGAGTCTTACTCATGTTGGTATGTTTTAAGAAATAGATTACCTCATGCCTGTATGGAACCATGGAGTTTAATTAATATAAAGAAGTAGGCACATAATCACTAAATTACATAGTATGTCTTAGGGAGTCACATTACTACATGTTGTTTGGCATTTATTAAAGTGTCAGGCACTACATTAATGTATACATAATTTAGCAACAGACAGACATTATGTGTAAAACACAACCTTCAGCATCTAGTGTAAGGCATCTATTGTGGATATTTTAATTCACAGCTCTAATGCACTATTATAAAATGTGTTGATCTTTAAATACATAGTATCAATGCAATTTATACACATAGGCTATTGAATATAAATAGAATACAGATGATACAAGTATAGGTAAATAAGTAGAAATAAGAAGAGGCTTTGAAATATAGCTCCTGTGTTGATTTTAGGCTTTCATTTATTATTTTACCTACAAATGTTGATCAAACAGTTTATTTTTTTTCTTTTTTTCTCTCTTCTAAAGCAAATATTTGTACATAAAACTCTTAATATATAAAAATAACTATAAATGAGAAAAAGCAATTTGAATGTAGCAAAATAAAATTTTATTTGGTAAATTTTAATAGAGTAATGCAAATATTTTCAAAATATGTTTTATAAAACTTTCAGATTTAATAAAAGTAACACTATATAAATATAGTTACATGTTGCTCTTATTTATAGAATAAATACAAATCAAATGTCATTTTCAAGGAATGCTCATAATCCCAACCAATACTGACTTTGTTTTTAATATTAAAGTTATGAAGGATGCTATTCCTACATACAGTTCTCATTTTTAGAGAGTACATATGAATCACTGTAAAACAAGTAAATATTAAAATATTTAATATTAAAAGGTAATATCAAAGGCAATTTTGTGAATGTTGTAAAAATATTATAGGATTTATAATACCTGCTTAGACATAAAACTGATACAAGGTCATCAAGATTTTTCCAGAAGAGTGATATCTAAAGCAAAATTTGAAGATTTTACCATGTCTTCGAAAGGAAAAAACTGTTGAGTGAATGATTCTTAAACGAGACATGTTCAGGGAAAACTGGTTGTTCAATTTCCTATTTTATTGTTTTACAAAGACAGTATCTTGAATTGTAACAGAAATTCTATCATGTAGATTTCACAGTCCTTAAGCATGCTTGAGTCCTCAGTAATGAAAATATTTTCAAACTAGTCAATATAAAATGCTCAAACATATTTCTGAGGATTTTTATTTACATAATGTTGTAACTAGAAAAATAACAATTACTAGAATAATGTTAATTGTAATGTCATACCTAATGCATGTTCTTATGGATTCTATCATAACTAAATAGATGAAGATAACTTACTACTTCGAAGTGAATAACAATGTTTAAGAACTTAAAATGTATATTTTAAGATGACATTTAGTAACTCTGTATCACTGTATTTGAAAAAATTTTACTTATTATAATGAAACTTATGTGTTTTTCTTTTTCAAAATAAACCACAAAGAAGAGTTAAATGGTATAGATGAATATTTCTTTTCCTAAAATCAAGGTAAAAGTTTTCTAATTTTCTTATTTTAAATTTTGATAATAAATGGACTCTGAAAAGAAATCTCAATTAATAATCAATTATTAAACCATCACAGACTCTGGTGTCAGACTATAGCTCTTTTCTCTCTGCACCTTTTCAATAGTACTTTGATTAAAACATGATTTATATCAACAAGTATCTATTTTAAGAACTACAGATAAACAATGACTGCTGGGAGAATGAGAATCAGTATCCTCCATGATCAATCTTCTGCATAGGTTGTCCAATCCCAAAGTAGTTAGCCCTTCACATGTGCACATACCAAGCAATGTTAAATGGATGCAGTATATATTATATCTAACAGCAATTATTAAAAAGAAATCAAGAATTTGGAAGGCAGTATGAACTTAATACCCGAGAGAAAAGGATTTCTAGTGGGATAAGTTGTGTGGGGGTGGGGGAGCACCTTCTCCAAAGCAAAGGAGAGGGGGTGAAGAACTCAAAGAGAGGGAAACAGAAAGGGGACAACATTTAGAATATAAATTAATAAAATAATAATAAAAAGAAAAAACTTGGAAGGGTGTTGGCATAGGTGGTTTTAGAGGAATGAAAGTGAGAAGTTATCACTAACAATTAAATAATATTTTGAAATAATACAATCATCTAAATTGATTGAATTAAATAATTAATGCAGTTAACAAAATTAGGTATATTTACTCAATAGAAATATAACTACTCAAATAGTAATTTAGTTTATATTATTCTATAATATTCAAAGGTCTTACCACACACTTCTGCTAATATCAACATCAAAGCAAAGGGCAAGAGAGAAAGAGAGAGAGAAAGAGAGATAGAGATTGAGAGAGAGAGAGAGAGAGAGAGAGAGAGAGAGAGAGAGAGAGAGAGAGAGAGAGAGAGAGAGAGTGCTGTGGTTTGAATGAAATCGCTCCCATAGATTCATAGGAAGTGGTACCATTGGCAGATGCTGCTCTGTTGGAGGAAATGTGAAGTGTGCTATTGAAGGTGTGCTTTGGGGTTTAAGAAGCCCGATTTAGTCATAGTGGCACTTTCCCTTTGTGCTGAATGCAGGTCTAGATGTAGGAATCTCAATTACCCTCCAATACCGTGTCTGCCTATGTCTCACCCTGCTTCCCACCATGATGGTAATGGTGTAAATCTCTGAACATTAAATTCATTAATTTTTTACTTTTATATGAACTGTCATGGTCATGTTCTTTCTTCAGACAGATATATGGTTTAGCCACTGAAGGCTATGCTCACAACCAAATCTTCAAGAATTAAGTAGAAAATAGGTAGTTAGCTGTTGTCTTATATATAAGACATGATTTCTAGTAACTCTGAGATTATCCCAATTGGTATCACACTGCCTCTAATTAAGCAAGTTATGCCAATTCTAACCTTATACTTGTTTTTACAGGCATAGAGATGCAAACTGATACTGCATCCACAGTTTCCTTTAAACCATTAAGTCACTCTGTCTATACACTAATGCATTTTGCAAGTATCATGTGGTTTTTCATGTGTTTTTGTTTGTTTGTTTGTTTTTTGCCTTATGACTTCTACCATCCTGCATTCATTTCAAAAGCTCTTTTGTCATAGAATAATTAAAGTGAAAGTTTATCATAGAAAGCTGTAAAATATAGGACATAATTGAGTATGAATTATGAAATATCATTGGTTGGAATAACCTGGTTTATCCTCATTTTCAACTTGAACTATTTAGCTAAGTAATTGACCATTCTTCTTATTCCTAATAATGCCATTTTTGGCTTATTGTGTTTCTTTGAGTGGTTCTTTTTACATTTGCTTCTGAAGATGTGTCGGATTACATTATTTTTCCTCACTGTAATACACAAAAGCAGTTTCAAAATGAACAGACTTAGAATACTTTGTTTAGGTCATACTTGAACCCACCAATTTTCATTGCTATAGTGGGGTGGGGGTGAAGGAATATCAGTATAGTATTCAACTGATATTGTCTTGTTGCCTGTCTTATGTGGGATGGCAGGTATGAAAGGTATCCTGGTCCCTAGTGGAGACAAGTTTGAAGCCCCATGACCCTAAGAAATGGTAGATGCTTCCCTAAACTTTCAGGAGGATAGAACCCCTACACATACAAGCTCCTGGAGAGAGGTTTGTGCCCAATAGTCATGTAGAAGCAGGACTATGTCCTCCCATAGGTAGACAGGGCATTCCCAAGCTCTCAGGCCAAGCCAATAGGAAGTATCAGATATCTAGGTGGGAAGCCTCAGCATGCAGGCCCACCATCTCATAGTTTTCTTCATCCTCATATCTTCACTCTGGGACTCCAGGATTCTAGAGGTTTCATTTAAAAATCACCAATAGGTCTCAAAAATTGCCTACTTTATAAATACCCTTCTATATCAGCAAGAGGACCTAACTTTGGAAGCTTGAATTTGCGAAACAGCCAGATACAGGTAAGTACACCTGTAATTGCAGATTCAGGAAGTCCAGAATTGGTAGATTGTCAACTACCTTAGTCCAATATGTGTGCACCAAAAAAGAGACTATCTCTTGACAGATAAGTCTGAGAACAATTGAGGCAAACACCTGTCAGGGACTGAGATTATTATAATATTTGATTGATTCTAAATTTTTATGAGAAGATATCAAAGCTTGGTATCTTTTAAAAAATCTGGTTGTTGTGATTATAGCATTCTTGTATCTAAATTGGGTTTTCTTTTGTTACAAAGACCTGAGCTGCATCTTTTGTGAGGATTCACAGAAAGATTTGCTATTAATATTGCTCCAACAGTATTTTCATTTTCACATACAATTGTGAATTTTGTAAAGAAAAGCATCAATATTCAGTAATCAACTATGTTTTCTGTATCCACCTTAATATGCAGTTACCCTATAACAGAGATTCAGTGCACCTGCTGGAGAACAGATGATTACAAGTAAAATCTCTAGTCCTAGGTATGGGTTACTTCTTCTGTAGATGCTGGCATAGACCATTTACAATTAGAGGCTATTGCTAGTGTTCTTTGTTGGCTTCCAGAAATTGTTGGTAAGGCCACATCCTTGTGTATACAAAATCAAGTGAGTCACAGAAGATGGAGAACCAAGCTGTTAGTACTCAAGAAGCTTCCTCTCTACTGACTGGCTTTTATAGTGCTGGTCGATGCTCTATCTGCTTTTAGAGGGAATATATATATATATAATATGACTTCTTGCTTATTGTAGGAAGCCGTTTTTTTTCAGTCACAATTTTATTCCTTGCCTGCTCCACCCTCTTACTGTTAAACTGACTTCTTAGGACTTACCAGTATACCCATAAACTAATGCATTTCTTAACCATTGCCAGATAAACTTCCCTTTGCAGTTTATGGTGAGTAACTCAGAACTCCATGACTGGTCAATGCACAGAAAATACAAACTGTTTAATAAAACCTAAATGTGCCATAAATGAAACACATATAGCCCAACCCCTTTTGCCAAAGATTAGCAGTCATGCAGTAAGAAGATCAGAAAAAGCAGATGTCATAAATGATTGCATGAAAACAGAGATTCTATTCACAGCAAGGTAGTCGTATATGAAAACTCATGGCTGCAATGATAGCGTATCACATAACATATACAAGACCTTCCCAAAGTCAATCCAGACCTAAATCTCACTATGGAGAGCAGAGGAGGGCACAAAATGACACCTCCATCAGTGGAACTATTTGCAATATTTGGATGCTTTGAGGGGGAGTGTCTGTTTCCCCTAAGAGGGTGGCTCCTGAAAAACTGAAAACTGATCTTGCTCCAAAGAAATGTCATATTTTGTGTTTATGGAGGAGGAGACATAGATTTGGGAAAAGCTAGGGAAAGTCAGACTATGATATCAACATAGAGTATGAAATTATCAAAGAACAAATGATGTTTTCTTAAAAATAAAATAAAACATTTCAACTGGAATTAACAAGAGGTGTTCATAAGATACCACTAAGGTGATAAAACATACAACATAGTCTCCAATTGCCAGTAATTGTGTTGGGATGTTTTCCAAGCATAAGAAAAGGTTTAATGTGTCTGCCTCCATAATAGTGTTCCAAGCAACGGAGCCTGAAGTGGTATTTTCAATGAGGAAGAATATTGCTACTCAAGTGTAGAATTCTCTGTCACTGGAGGATCCTAAGTATTTATAGACTATTCTCTGTGTCATGATTTTCCATTTCTTAGGAGGAAGACTGTTCCTGATAGCAATACAACTCTCTCTGTTTATATTTGAAGCCATAATCCTAGCCAGTCTACAGTTCCTGAGCTTGAGACCCAGTCCCTTTCACAGAGCAGGTACCTAGACAAATACCTATTTTTCCTACCTTTACATTGTGATCTTTGTGTAGAAGTCAATAAGCCTTACAACCCAATAGGAGTAGGTTCCAGAAAGTATTGTAGTGATTTCTGCCAGCACTGTGCCTGTGTCACTGGTAAAGAACACAAAATAGAACTATTTTTTCAATAGTTGATTTTAAACAACCTCCCGAAGTCTTAATATCAAATACAGTGCACTATTCCTAATCTGATTAAATCCCAGCCCTGCTTCAAATGAGCATCCCTTCACTATCAAACTTACCTCATGCTCTGATCCTACATCAGTCTTCTAACCTCTGCTTGTTTCCTTAAACAAGATCTTTCCAGTGCATATTCATATTGTTGCATAGGTGACTGGGATCATCACTAGTCTTTTCCGATATGTAATAGTGAGTTTGGTACCTATTTAGAATTTAGGGCAACTTTATTTTGTTCTAAGTTTGTGAAGTTTTGTTTCTTTTTTTCTTTTAAACTAGTTATAATGCTGCCTATATTATATAGCTAAAATAAATTATTTAATATGTATGCATTATAATTCAGAATATAGGTTGTGATTGTTCCATCTCTTTCTTTGTAACCTGTTTTCTCCATCAGAACAGATTCTAAGTGGGCAAAGCTATTCCTTTAAATATGTGTGGAAGACCATTTTATGCATTAAGATTCTTCAGCAAAACAGGGGTGGGAACAACCTGTGAATGTTTGAGTCAGAGATGATTAAACTGATATACTGATGAGCCAGTTAAAGGGCAGAGTGTGTACCAATAGTCCATGACCTTGGTTCCCCTGAGTCTGCCTTTTAAGACCCTGGAAATTTAAAAAAAAAGTCTAATTAAATGAATCCAAATATTGAATCCTAATGGCCCTTAGTCCTAAAGAAACAGGTAGTTACTATGCCCTGTGATTTCATATGAGCTGTTTAGTCTAGGATGCCCATGATTAGAATTGATAGAAAGTTTGTGTTTCAGAGCTAGTGCTGATCATGCAAGGTGTGGGGAAGAAAAGGAGTCTATGTGTCTATCTCTACCTCATACACTTTTACACATCACACTTGGGAACCACTTACCCTTTCATTATGGCACATCTTCATTAAAAAGTACAAACAATTTTTTTGTGAGAGTCCACTGATGTCAAGAACAACTTCCCTTTTCTTCTAATCACAAACTGAGTACAAAGATTGGTGATACTTCTTCATCTCCATTATTCTAAAAAGGTCTATGTTATATCCTAAAATTTTCACATGACATACATGGGTCTTTCTGGTTTAGTTTAAGTCGTATTTGTTGTTTTTTTTTTTCTACAGAATTTGCCTCATAAACTAATATGAGGCCTTCTTAGAAATGTAGAAATTTTGCATTAAACCATCGACCTATTCTAAATTTCTAAAATAATTCCTATTGTAAGCTCATGATTCAACAGTATATAACTGGTAAGATAACTGAAATGAGCAAGAGAGAATAAAGGGGTTGGGAAAAAATACACATAGTAAAATAAAAAAATTTGATTGTTTAAAAAATATTTTAAAATGCAAAGAAAACAGCAGAAAAGCATATGGTGACTCATAGATTTCATAAAATTAGAACCAGTTAGCAGTGGTTTGTAAGAAAATACTAGAATAAACATTAGAAATAAACTTAAGGGTTTTGTTTCATTTTATAGTTCACCAGCTATTTTTCAGCAAATTTCTTTAGTAGTAAAGACTGAGAACATTGCCTTATTAATATACTCACTTAAGAATTGGTGGGAAGATATGGCATAAATTTTATCTACATGGGAAAAATAGAGAGACAAGAAAACATTTAAATTTATATTAATATCTATAATCTTTTTGAAAATAAAGTGTCACATCATCCTTAATTTCCCTTGCTTCCTTTCGAAATCATGATCGCGATTTCATTCATAGAATGTCACATAGAATGATAATAAGATATTGATGATATAGATATGGATAGATATATGTGTAAAGAACAGATACATAGATATAGATATAGATATAGATATAGATATAGATATAGATATAGATATAGATATAGATATAGATATAGATATAGATAGATAGATAGAAAAACAGGCAGATGATGGATAGATAGATAGATAGATAGATAGATAGATAGATAGATAGATAGACAGACAAACAAACAGGCAGATGATGGATAGATGGCTGGGTGGGTGAGTGGATGGATGGGTAGATGGATGGAGGGATGGATAGATGGATGGATGGATGGATGGACAGACAGACGGAATTGGATAGATGGATGGATGGATAGAAAAATGCCTAAATATTTAAGTGCCTATTCAATGTCTTTAGTTTATACCCACTTACCTCTTTCCCTGGTGTGTAATGAATCTGCTCTAATTGTCTTCTTCACTTTAAAAATTATAACCCGTAGTTCACAAAGATTTGATTATTGATGAAGAACAGAAGCATCCTGCACTCAATACAATGTTTGTTTTTAAACTATGAATTAGCTTACACAGACTTATGAGAAATCTGTTGAGTGCTCAGTGATTGAAACATATAGATGTTCTGTGTAATGCTATGAATGAACCTGTTGATTTCTCACTAAGACCTACTGTAGTCTGTGAATCCTACCCTGATTTCAAAGACACTTAAGATTCTACCACTATAAGGGCAATATTGACATCTTGACAATATCATTCTTTTTCATTTTTCATCATTTTATGAGAAGGGAAATTATTTTAGAAAATAGTTTAAAATGAGAGAATCATTTCTATTTGTAAACAAACTAGCCTAATGGCATCAGATGGTCATATCCCTTTCTTTGTTCTCAGAAACATTAACTATATTTGCATCTCTGCCAGTTTCCTTGTGTAAGAGCTATGCTTTTTCTTTGTTCTATTTCCTGGCAATAATTAGTGAAGTAATTGTTTATTTTTTGCCTTACAAATTATTTAATTTGCTAAAAATAAGTATGTGGCAGTGCTAGACACAGGATGGATTTTCAGGTAGTCTGAAGACTACATTGGGTTATAGATTTATTGAAAACTAATGCCTCTTGGCTTTTCATCACTGAGTAGTAAGTCAGCAGATATACAGGGAAGAATGATTTTCGGCCACACACATTTTTTACTCTCTGAATTCTGTTGCCACATTTTTTCTTTCTTTATTTTGCATGTTTGGTGATATACAAAAATCTCCCATCTATTTCAGAATGTAGAAAAAGTATTCAACCAAACTGTAATTTTAGTTAAAATGAGAGATCAGGGAAGACTCAATCATAAGAAAATCATGAGAGCAAGTTTGCTTGTAGATAGTGATAATTTTATAAGTCTGAAATTCTGTGACTGAATTGAAAATCAAGTCTCAGTTATATGTTAGCAAGACTTTGGGATGAGATTGAAGCTACAACTTCTAAGAGAAAGTGTTACTCTTATTACAACATTTTATAGGGATATTGGTAGCCTTATTTCTACATTTGTATTCTTTAAATACATTAAGTTATATCAGGATTATTACTGTTATTATATATGATTACAGGTTGAGTTAACATAAATATATAAGAAGAACTTGCATTCTCTTTTGTATGCAAGGATTTTAGGGTTTTGTTTGTTTGTTTCCCTAATTTTGCCTTAATATAGAGGTTGTTTAAATGTTTCATTGAAAGTTCTACCAAACATCTAGTCCTCTACTCCACCTAGATATGTCACCTCCCACAGACCAAAATAAAATCATAAACCCACTCTAACATAATGAACCAAAGAGTTTATCACAGTTACTTTTGGACTTATGTATGACAGCAACTTTTGGGAATAAGGATCATAAAACAGCTTTATTGTATAACATTCTCACCCACCATGTCTGGTGACTTTCACAAAGCAACATAGACAGTAAACTTTCTGTATCCCACATACAACTTTGATAAATGTCCATACAGTTGGGAGGACTACGTAGAAAATGGTAGCAAAAGTCTCAGGTGGAGCCTAGCATACCAAGCAACTACTTCTATGAGATAACCTGCAAGTGCTTCATCTTTTTAGGGGTCTAACTGTAGGTGGATAACTGTAGGTCCACTGATTAGGAAATAGGGGCAGTTCTGCTTTTTTATTTTTAATTTTATCATTTTATGGGATATTGTCTATATTTACATTTTAAATGTTACCCCCTTTGCCCATACTCCCATCCCCCCTCTCCCTCTCCTTGCTTCCATGAAGATGCTCCCACACCCAACCACTGTCTTTTACTTCAGAAACTTGGCATTCTCCTATACTGGGAAAATGAGCCTTTGCTGGACCACAGGCCTCTCCTCCTTTTGATGGCAGACAATGCAATCCTCTTCTGCATATGCATTTGGAGTCATGGGTCTCTCCATGTGTGCTCATTTGTTGGTTCTTTAGTTCTGGATGGTTTGGTTGATTAATATTGTTGTTCTTCCCATGGGGTTGCAAACCCTTTCAGATCCTTCAGTTCTTTCTCAAGCTCCTTCATTGGGGTCCTCATTCTTAGTCAAATGGTTAGCTGAAAGCATCCTCATCTGTATCAGTATAGCTCTGCCTGAGTCTCTGAGGAAGCATCCATATCACGCTCCTGCCAGTAAGTACTTTTTGGCATCAGCAATAATACCTGGGTTTGGTGGCTGCATATTGTGGGGCAGTATCTAGATGTTCTTTTCTTCAGTCTGTGCTCCTCTATTTGTCCAACCACAGGTAATTTTTAAGCACCACAAAATATTTCATCATTGATCTAAAACGAAAAAAGGCTAAAGCTGAGGTCATATGAGGACAATAAGTATTCCTTAATAAGTGTACCTTTAATGCAGTGGTTCTCAATCTGTAGATTGCAACTCCTTCGGGCTGGGGTCACATATCAGATATTCTACAGATCATATATTTGCATTAAAATTCATAACAATGTAATGAAACAATTTTATGATAATTGGCAGTTCTGCTTAGAGTAAAATTGAACACCACTATGAAATATATTTGGCTAAACACTAAGCTAAAAATAAATGCTTCATTGAATAAGTAAATGAAATATGATAAATCAGTAGTCTACAATTCAATAAAATTTAACATTGTATAAACACACACACATAAACACACACACACACACACACACACACACACACACACACACACACACTCACACACATTTCCACATATATGTTTCTAGCTAGATTCAATCAGTGCTCAGTACATAAGGATGCCAAACTCACAATCTAAGTAAGAACATTTATACCCATATGATAGGAAAGAAGTGATTGCTACATGTTATTCTCTGACTCCCATGCACATGTAATCAAACACAATAAATGCATATACAAAAAGGCCATTTTCATGTAAATATATACATATGTAAAATTTATCACCAAAACTTATCAGCTCATTATGTGTGATGACTTCACATAGCTGCATAGAGTTAACAGACAGGAATACAAGTGTGTGTGGGGGGGAGGTGTGAGTGTGTGTGTCATCAGAAATTGAAGAGATATATACATATAAATAAAACTAACTTCTTTTCATTCTAATATTTACAGTATAGATAAATGAATATCTAGGAGATCAAAACTAAATAATAATTTATAACATATACAAGAGTTTATCCATTACTTGTCTAAGTATAAAGCAGGATGAATATATAAGCAGACACATATACTTTTCTATAACCTATGCTTTTGCTTTTGAATATGTTAGCTCATTTCAAGCTTTTCAGACTGACCAATGTGGGCTTGAATGAAGCACAGTTATAGAAAACCATTAAATCAATCATGACACCGAGTTTTCTAATTACTGGCATTCTTTCTTATTTTATTGTTAACCTCTCTGCAAACCAATGGGTATAAATTGAAGTTTGTTTGAGCTTTACAAGTGCCTATATTAGTTGACATACATAAAAATAACAAAATTATTTCTGAAATAAGTTTTATTCATATGTCTAATTTTATGAATTCTTTCAGGTTTTTAGTTGCAGTCAAATATGAAAGACTGTAAAAATTACATTGAGTGTCTCTGAGTGCCAAGCAGGATTACCTAATGGAAAAAATGGTTTAGTTACAAATGCATAAGGAAATGTTTGTGTCAGTGGGTGGTGTTTGTATTTTAAGAGACAGAATTTCATGGATCATAGGTTCAAGAAAATACCCATTGTGGCAGACATTAGCTGCCACTTAGTATTAGTGATAGAGAAGTAGAAAACATCTGGTTGTGGATAATGAGCCAGAGCTTCTCAGCTCCCTTGGATGCTAATAGCATTGGGCAAAGGTCATGGTGAAAGGCCATCTGGCTCCCTGTGCAAAGATCTGCAGAGCTGTCTCCCCACATTGCAAACTATCAGCATATTTGCAAGACTCAGCAGGTAGAAAAATCTATTAAGCACTAAATATTTAACCAATAACTTTGCATCTCTGACATGAATATATTTTATTATTATTGTAGCTGGTAAATGGATTTCTAAAAGAAATCACTGAAACTAGCATTGCATAATAATAATATGCAAATTAGGAAAATGTTCATAAATACAAGAAAAACAACAGTTTATATATTCAGTGTATATCAGGGGTATGTGTAAATTTATTAGAGATCTGTCATTATCTAACATAATTGTCCAATTCTGACTTGACCTTAGATCTTTCCTTTACAATATTTCTAAAAAAAAAAAAAAAAAAAAAAAAGAAATGGCTACATGGGGAACATATGTTCTCTTCACACAATGTGCAATATCAATTTCCTGATTACAAAAATAAAAAGCACAATATTTCCCTGTGCTCGATCTTGTATCTAACACTGAGAACTTATCCCACCAAACATGATACAATTCTGGTATTTTAGTGTTAGATACTCATTACACAAATATTTACAAGTTAATAATAGGAAATTCAGCCTGGTACATGCTAAATAGAATTTCCAAATGAAGCACAAAGAAGGACAGCTCAAGAAAAATCAAACAAAAAAAAAAAAAAAAAAAAAAAAAAACACTTATATAAAAGGGAAGAAGTGCATTTTAGAAAATCTTTTAAATTCTTAACAAATCTTGTTATAAATTTAAACACAGTTTTTATAAATATTTAAAAACTTACAAATCAAAAAATATTAAATTCATATGAACAATATTAGAAAATGAAAGGGATCTTTTATATCACTATATATATATTTAATCTATATCTATATCTAATCTATAACCAATCTATATCTATGTTGATGTCTATGTTTATACCTATACCTATATCTATATATAATTACATAAAGAGTAAGGAGTGAAATGCCAAGTATAGGCTTGGCTTGTTACTTATCCAAACCACAATAATTAATTGTAGTTATTGAGTTTAGGATCCTGGAGTTTATGAAAAATCATTGTTCCAACATTATACCATTACAAATTCTTGCCACAATTGTAATGAATTGATCATCAAACAGATCAAAAAGTATGTAAACATTATCATAGAAGAATATGTGAGAAAAGTATGTGCAGAAATAGAAAGAGGTGAGGAAATCAAATAGAATAGAGAGCAGCCAGACCAGGTAGACAATGGCTTCAAGTAGAATATGTCATTTAAGTATCAAAAATAGCCCATTGGAGGGTCTTATTAGGTTGTGAGGTAAAAGACTGTCTTTATTGTCTCTATTTCATATAATTATTTGTGAAAGTGTGCATTCATTGTCAGCATAAAACCTTAGACATATGGGATATATATTAATAATTCATCAGTTTACAAGTATATTTTTACAATAGAACTTGTAGATTGTCCTGAAGCTGTTTGTATTTTAATGTTAATTCCTCTTCCCTAAGAAGGGCTGCCCAGTTACTTACTCATGAGGTGACTTCACTGAACCTTGCCATTTTAATTAGTAAAGTAAAGGAAAGCCAGTGACTGGGCAGGGGAAGGGAGGTGATGAGAGAGGATTAGAGAGGAGAGGTGAGAGGAGAGAGGAGGACAGAAGAGAGGTCCAAGATAAACTTCCATAAAGACCAACTAGATCCAGGTGGGATTAATTGATATTAAATAGCTATCTCACATAGAAGGGCAGTTTGTATCTTTGTCTATTTGATGTAATCTTGTTATGTAGAGGGTTTGTAAATTGAGGGTAGAACACATAAACCTGTATGTAAAGCTATTAGGCTGTAGAGTTGTGTTTTTAAGCATTTTGGGGTAAAAGAACACCCAAGGTCAGAGGCAGAAAACAGGTGGTGAAAAACCACTGGGGAAAGGAGTTGTAGGAATAGAGTGAGACCTGGGTGGCAGCTTAGACCAGGCAGCAGAGGCACATAGGGCTTAGTATTAAAATCAGGCCCGCAGATTGGGAGCGGTGTGTTAATAAAGAGATAAACAATTTTTTATTTTTTAATATTTATTGTAACAAGAACTCATAAGGAAAATATGAACTTATGCTTTATGTTCTGATAGTCTTATACAGTATCTGCCACATCCCCCCCCAAATTGATGGATAATTAAATGTTGTGCCACTTTCATTGACCAGAAAAAAAAAACCTCTTAACATTTAAAAACAAATATACAAACTATGGTCTACATTTAGTGATGTCTTTCTATTATATATGATTACACCTCATATATATTTACAATTTCTTACTGTCTCACCTGGGGATACACCCAATATGCATCCAATCTACTGCTGATGCCAAATAGTGCTTACTGGCAAGAACCTGATATGGACGCCTCATAAGAGGCTCTGCTAGAGCCATACTGATACAGATAAAGGTGCTTGCAGCTAACTGGCAGACTGAATACACAGACCACAATGAAGGGCCTAGAGAAAGGACTGTAATACCTGAAAGGGTCTGCAACCCCATGGGAAGAAGAAAATTGTGAACTAACTAAACCCACTATGTTGGGAGTTATGCCCAACCCCCATCTGATAAGAGTGAGCTTAACTCCCCACTTTACTTAAAGAGAAAGAAAGATGAATTCACATTAATAGTTCCTTTTTCCAAAAGGGCTGTTACGGGTACAAGGCAAAAATACAGACACCCAACAATTGATCATAATCTATATAATATTTGCTGTTAACTACTTGCTTCTCCTATATTTTCTGCAAAACCATTCACCTCTCAGTTAACTGCAGAGGAGACTAGAATTTGTACCTTTTGAGAACAACAGATAGAGGTTTGAGACCTCCTATGGGGAGCTTAAGGCAAGGTTTTAGTCAGTTAACATCTGATAATTTTTGAAAATCACAGTAAATAAGTAAGATAATCTTTATGCATTTTCTATGCCACAATCTGACTAGGATGACTGATAACCCAATTTTTTCCATCCATTTCTGGAGCAACAACCACTCCCCAAAATTATAAAGCTCATTGCAAAAGCAAAACACTCTAGCTAACAAAGACTCTACAAGAGTAAACATTGAGGATTTTAAGTCCCAACTTCTTGCCACTGAGGCAGCAGCAAAACAATAAAGACCATCAGCCATTCCCTGAGGCTAAACTTCTAATGACACCCATTGTCTCAAGAGCTCTTCAAAACCACAAGCAGACAAGATAAATGCAAATCCTTTGCAATCATGAGGATGCAAAAGAACAGTATAAAAAACAATCTTTTAAATCTATGATAATTTTTTTGGAATGACAGCCAAAGTGGTAAGCCAGGCTTTAATGCTCCTCTATGTTCCCTATTTTCATGCCACAAAGTTTGGCTGCCAGGTCTTATATACCAGCTTTTAATACCTCATTATTTTAAATTGTATCTTTTAAGTCTGTTTTCTAGAACAAGAATTACATGAAATATCACCTCAAGTTTGGGCCATCCATAGAAAACTGTTTCCCTCTATATAGAAAACACGTGGCTCATGCCATGTGTAGTTGTTTAGGATGATTCTGACCAAGTTACTAGTTTTAAACAAACGTTTGTTACCAAAGTTACAAATTTTTAATCATACCGAATTGCTTATAAGCCAATAATCTAAGACCAAGACCTGCAGAGCATACTTATACCTTTTAAAACCAGTCAAAAGCAAACATGAACTGACCACACATCTTATATATATAAACCCGATAAAATTCTCACTTTTTCTAGCTGTAATTCCAAGAAATGAGCACCTTGTCACCTGCTGAGCTCAACAAACACAGTCAGAGATTTTTGTAGGAAAAACAGCCATCAACTCTAAGCTAAGACATCCTTTGCCTGCACTTTAACAAGTGGCCTGTGCAGATATTTAGCTCCCAGCAGGTCTCCAGCTGAGCTAATTTTCAGTGTAGGGCTCTAAAGGCCTGCTTTTTATTTTTACCTTTTATTATTACCCTTTTAGACATGAGTTAAAACTAAATCAAGAGGTGAGCAATCAACAGATAATGTTTTAACCATTTTTCTTTTGAACATAAAACAAGAGCAACAGTCAGACAAAGAAAGGACAGACACAAATTGACACAGGTGGACAATTTGTCTCCAAGGAACAAACAACACAGGAGAGAGAAGAGAACTAGATTTGTCAAAGGGACCCTGATATCCTTTCTAAGGAACCCAAAACCAGACCTGGACATTTCTCCAGTGGAAGCCAGAGAGTCAGGATGTCACCTGACCTCCTGCTTCCCCTAGAAGAACTCTGGTACTTATATTGTTTTTCTTTCTCTCTCACAATACCATCCCAGACAAGGGAGAGGACTGCTTATCTGAGACCCATTTTCTCTCTCTCTTCTCTAATTAAACTACCTCTAATCTCTTTACAAAGACTTAAAAACACCTATGAGAAATATTTTAGTTCCTCAAAAACGTTTTACCATTACCTCTTTTATCCTTTTTTCTTGAGCACAAATTACTAGTTGTTTCACCAACTGTGGATCCCATTTCTAATCCACCCTAATCTCCTTACTTGCTGGCCAGCTTGTTCCGTGGGACGTTCCTTCCGTGAACCCTTCAGGACTTTCCTTCTTTCCCTAATCTTGGTGAGGGCCTCCATTTGTGGAACCCTGACCAGGAGCAGGTACTCTGAATTGGGCAAAGGCCTGGTAGGGTTTAAAAGAAAGACACAACTCAATTATTCGTGTTACCAGAAAGGCTTTACTCCATCTCCAACTCCAAGTCAAACTGAACTGCACTGACTACAGCTCTCCAGTATATACCCTTGCAAAGGTAGTTACAAAGGCAGTATGAAAATTCCCTAGCTGCTGGGTACAGGCGTCACCCCCTGGGGTGAAGGCTATATCCTGAGGTAACTGGAACAGGTATGGGGCAGGCTTGTGACTAGGTTTTAATATTAAAAAAGAAGGTGTGTTTTCCCAAAGTCAAGGCATACAAGCAGGCAGTTCAGCTAAACTTTAGCAGATGGGGGGGGGTGGCATAACTCTCAACACCACCACAACTCCCAGGGACTAAAATACCAACCAATGAGTTCACATGGAGAGACCCATGGCCTAAGGTGCATATGCAGCAGAGGATGGCATTGTCTGACATCAATGGGAGGAGAGGATTTTGGTCCAGTGAAGACTTGTTTCCTGGGTGTAGCGGAACCCCAAGGGGCTGAGGTGAGAGAGGGTGGTTGGGAGAGGGAGCACCTTCATGGAGGCAGTGGAAGAGGGAGAGGGGATGGGAATGTGAGAAAGGGATAACTCTGAAGTGTAAATGTAGAGAATTTCCAATAAAAATTTTTTTGGAGGAAAATAATTATATTGATCATATTTTAAAAGTTCTAATGTATTAGTTCCAATTATAATATACCCTTGGTATCAGTGGGTAAAATAAGTCTGTAGAAATTAATTAACTTACAAAAGTTTTGAATTCTATATTTATAACACCTTCAAAGATTATTTAGTTATTGAAAAGATAATCTAGTCTCATCAATAAAATGAGGTGTAATTATGCCATATTGACATTATTGATTATATATTGACATATATAATCATTATATATGTTATATATCTACTTAAAATGTATCTTATAGTTTTTACTAATCAATATGTCTGTGTGACATTTTAATGTTGTCACATGTATGTCTGGAAAAATGACTGACATATGTTCACATTACATCTGCATTTATGTGTGTGTTGAAGGGTATATGTTCCTTTTTAATAGAGATGCATATGCATGTAATTTTTAAAAGAACATGAACTTACTGATACTTTGCATAGAAATAACTTTTTCTGAAAATAAAATGAGAAACATTAGTAAACTAGATTTAAACTATATGTATAAGATAACATAAGAAAAATTAAAAAAAACGTTATCATAAAAACTAATTATAAGTATTGGAATAATTTACTGTTAAAAGTGGAATTATTTAATTAAGTAAAAGCAACAAATGAAAATGAAGCAGTAATTGATTATACAATAAAACAGAAGCTAACTTGTATGGAATATCTAAATTTGGAGACTGACACTAGTTATGAAAATCATTAGCATTTGATAAAATATTTTAATATCAAATCTACATAATGTAACTATATTAGAAAATTAGACATTTTTTCTGCTTTGTAATATCAGTCTTCTAGCAACAAATTAACAAACTTTACCCAATCCAACCACTATAGCTGATGTCAAAATATACATACTGGAAGGAACTAGACAGAGATGCCCATCAGGGAATATGCTAGAGTCATATAGATACAGCTGAGCATGCTTGCAGCTAACCATGGGACTGAACTCGGGGATCCCAATGAGGTTGCTAAAGAAAGGATCTAAGGAGTTGAAAGGGGTTTCAACCTCATGGGAAGATAACAACATTGTCAACCAACCAAACCCTCCATAATTCCCATGGAGTAAAACACCAACCTTTGTGAACACTTTGAGAGACCTATTGATCCAATTCTATAAGTCACTGAAGATAGCAGCATCAGGCATCAATGTGAGAAGAGAGTTTTGGTCCAGGGAGGGCATGTTTTCCCAGTGTAGGGGAATGTCAAGGCAATGGGGTAGAGGGGAATCAGAAAAGAATGCACCTTTGTGAAGGCAAATGAAGAGGGAGGGGGAATGGAAGCAGGTCAAGGTAAAGGGATAACATCTCAAATGTAAAAACAGAGTATCTAATAAAAATAAAATAAAATAATAAAAAATAAAAAGCATTTTAAATAGTTGTTTGAACTTGTAGAATGCATTTTGAAATTAATTAAATACTTAAAATTCTTAATGTTTAAAATTATTTAAAAAAGAAAAGAACAATTTAAACAAGAAATGGTTAATACAGTTTTTAAGTAATGCAAATAATTATAGCAAATTAAAAAAAATAATAGGTTGCTATTCACCTGTCTAATGCATGTAATATAAGATATTTCTTTTACATATTTAAAAATGCTGCTGCTTTTTTGGGACCTTATAAAATTGCAAAGTTTCTATAAGGTAAAGGACATTGTCATCAGCACAAAACAGCACCTAATAGATAGAGAAAAGATCTTTGCCAACCCTATGTCTGACAGAGGGCTAATATCTAATATATACCAAAAAAAAAAAATGCAAAAAGTTAGACTCCAGAGAAATAAATAACCATACTCAAATAGAGTACACAGTTTAACTAACATTTCTAAATTGATGTATAACAAATGGTTGAGAGGCACCTAAGTCACAACTCATGAAAATGTTAGAGGACTTTCAGAAGGTAATAAATAACTGCCTTAAAAAAAATAAAGAACAACAGAGGAAAATATGTAGAAATTCTTAAGATGAACCAAATAAACAAACAAAACCTCATAAAAAACCTTTCAGAGAATTACAGAAAAACATGACCAAACAGGTGAAGGAATTGAACAAAACCATCCAGAATCAAAAAATGAAAATAGAAACCATAAAGAAATCACAAACTGAGACAACATAGAGATAGAAAAACCTAGGCAAGAGATCAGGCATCAGAGATGTAAGCATCACCAACAGATTACAAGAGATGGGAGAAAGAATATTAGGGCAGAAGATACTATGGAAAACATTGACACAAACGTTCACCCAGAACATTAAGGAAATTCAAGATTCAATATGGAGATCAAACATGAGGAAAATTGGAATAGAAGAAAGCAAAGATTCCCTAGATAATAGGCCAATCATTATCTTCAAAAAAATTATAGAAGAAAGCTTCCCTAACCTACAAAAAAGATGACCATAAACATACAAGAAGCATACAGAAGTTAAAATAGATTGGACCAGATAAGAAATTCCTCCTGTCACATAATAGTCAAGACAAAAAATGTTCAAAAGCAAGAAAGAATATTAAAAGCAACAGGGAAAAAGGTTAAGTAACATACTAAGGCAGGCTTATCAGAATCACATCAGAGTTCTTAATAGAGCCTATAAAAGGTAGAAGATCCTGGCACAATGTGATACAGATTCTAAGAGAACATGAATACTAGTCCACGCTAATATATCCATCAAAACTCTCAATTAACATAGGTGGAGAAAACAAAATATTCTATGACAAAACCAAATTTATACAATACCTTTCAACAAATCCAGCCCTAGAATGGATAATAGATAGAAAACTCCAACACAAGGAGAGAAACTACACCCTAGGAAATGAAGGAAAGAAAGCTTTCTTCTACTAACCCAAAAGAAGAGAGTCACACAAACAAAATTACACTTCTGACAATGAAAATATCAGAAAACCACAACAATTGCTGCTCCCAAATATCTCCAACATCAATAGACTTAATTATTCAATAAAAATACTTAGACTAATAGAATGAATGTAAAAAGAGGATCCACCAGTTTTCTGAATGCACATAACACACTTTAGTAACAGAGACAGACACTGCTTCAGAGTAATAGGCTGAAAAAACATTTTCAAGCAAAAGGTCGTAAGAAAAACCTGGAGAGGCCATTCTAATATCAAATATAATTGACTTTTAACAAAATGTTTTCAAAAATAAAATAAGAAAATTAGAGAAATGACCCCCATCACAATAGTTATAAATAATACAAAATACCTTTGTGTGTCTCTAACCAAGTGAGTGAAAGATTTGTATGACAAGAACTTTAAGTCTCTGAAGAAAAAAATTGAAGTAAATCTCAGAAGATAGAAAGATCATTCATACTCATGGATTGGCAGGATTTATATTGTAAAAATGGACATTTTGCCAAAAGCATTCTACAGGTGTAATGCCATCCCCATAGAAACTGTAACTCAATAATTTGCAAATTCATTTAGAATAATACTAAAAGGCATGGGATACTGAAAACTACTCTCAACAATTCAAGAACTTTTGATAAAATCATGATTCCTGACCTCAAGTTTTATTACCGAGTACTAGTGATAAAAAAATGTATGGTATTGGTATAGAGACAGGAAGTTGGATTGATGGTATATAATTGAAGGTGTTCAAATGAACCCACACAGTTATGGTCCCTTGATCTTTGGTAAAGGATCTAAATACATTCAATGGAAAAAAAAGACAGCATCTTCAACAAATGGCACTAGCTGAACTGGCAGTTAGCATTCAGAAAAGTGAAAATTAATCCTTTCTTTTAACCCTGTAAAAAAACTCAAATCGAAGTGTACCAAGTATCTAGACATAAAATGAGATATATTCAAACTAATAGAAGAGAAAGGGGAAGAGCCTGTAACAAATGCGTACTGGGCAGGATTTCCTGAACAGAACATCAATGTCTTATTCTCTAAGATCAAAAATATACAAATGGCTCTTGGCCCCTCTTGCCTCCTGGCTCTCTTCCTCTCCCAACCCTACCCCTCCTCTTCCCCTTCCATTCCCCCCTCTCTACATGCTCATGTCCGGCCTCTACTCCTCTATTCTCCCTCCCTCTCTCTCCTTCCCTCCCTCCCTCTGCCTCTACTACCCTTTTTACTCTCCCATGACCTGAATAAACTCTATTCTGTAATATACTTCATGGGGCTGGTCCCTCAGGGTGAGGGATTCCCAACATGGACCCACCCCAGAGGCATCTCCCTTGCCCCCAGTTCTCACCCCACCTCCACGGGCCATGTGCCCTCCACTCTCGTCATCCTTCCCCTAACATTGGTGCTGAAACCCAAGACATCATCTTTTCACAACATTGGTGCCCTGTAACTTCTCCTTTCAGTGACTTTCCCTTTCATTGGTTCCCCTTGTGAGGAGATTAGATTTCCTCAAGATCAGATATCTCTTTTTCCTTTCATTCTGTGACTTTTAACAACATTGGATTGGTGCAGTGCAACTCAAGAAAATGCAGGTTGGCGTCCAGAAGCTCACTAGCCCAAGACCTGGTAAGCTCTCTCCCAGCACTGGTCAGAGTAAGAATCCACGAGGTCCCAGGGAAGTGTTCCTGAGCTACCCCTGAGGACAGATACTTTTACTGACCTCATTCTAGGACTTTTGCCCTTGGGAGCCCCCTCCTCCTTTTACTAGACCCAGGCCGGGCCTGGATCTCATTCTGAGGAGCCCCATTGCTGACTCTCACCCATGTGGCGCCTCTGTGGAGCTCAGCCTCCAAGTTTAGCGCCCCCATGGCAGCTATTCCTATTCTTACCCATGGGCTTGTCTTCCCTGCCTTTGTCCCTGTTTCCTGGGATGCTTTGGTTTAATTTACTGTAAACAGAAACCAATAAACTGCACTTCCTTGCTAACTATCTGTTATCTAGTTTGCTGGGTGAATAGACCTCTGGCCTCGCCCCTAGCCTCTGCTTGGGACTCTGCTTTCTCTGCCCCCTTCTCTCTCCCAGACTCTTTCTGTCTGCTGGGAGTCAATGGACAGGCATCTGGTCTGGGACACAGTGCCTGCAGGAGCCTAGGGAGGGCTGAGTGCCACAGGCTCTAGGCACTCCTGGGCCTGTGAGGATGGTGGTGGTTGGGTTTCTGCAGGGACCCTGGCCTTGCTGTCAGTCCCTAGGGAAACCATGAGAGCAGGCCTCCTAGTAAGCAGCCGCCTGCCTAGCAGATCACACACATGGTCCCCCAGCGGAACCGCTAGCCTTGTCCTGCCACCACAGGACCAAACCCCCTTCCTGTATCTTGTCCTCTTCTGCGCTGCAATCTTATAATTTGATGTTCCATGCTTTACGTATGTTTCTCACTAATAATTTACTTCCTGAGGAAAGCCAGCGACTTTGGGAGCAGAAAAAAAAAAAAATGCATGCAGACTAGATCCATCAAACAGACACTAACTTAGACCCTGAAAACCCGGAAGGTAAACAATTTCTAATGACCTATTTCTTTTCCCAGAGCTACCATGACATAAGAGACTAGCTTAAAAGCTAGAGAGGGGAAACCTAACTCCACAGGCAGAAGTCTTGGTGCTGAAATTTTAAAGTGTACCATGGGAAAGGTGAAAAAGCTCACAAATACCACATGCTGGCAAAGGCTTCCCGATCAGCCCCAGCCACTGCTACACCACCGGGCCCCTGCTACAGATGTGGTCAATAGGTCATTGGGCAAAACCTTGCTTCAGCCCTCACGAGCCAAGGAGCCATGTCCTAAGTATGATCCAGAGGAACATTGAGCTGTAGATTGCCCTGTGTCACACAGGACAGAGGGACATCACGCCCAAATAACCCTCCAGCCTTCTAGACTTGGCTATGGACAACTGAAGAGGCCCAGGCTCCCTTGACCTGACCACTGCCATCATGAACAGGGAGCCACGGGTAGCTATCATGGTATGTGAGCAGTCCATCTCCTTCCTCTTGGACACTGGGGGGCACTTACTCAGTCCTGATGGAGTTTTGGGGACCCACTTCTCCCTCCCATTTTCCTATTGGACAACCTTACCTTCCTCACCAGATCCCACCACTTACTTACATTTTTAGGGGTGTACCTCTCAGTCATTCCTTTTGGTAATGCCAACATGTCCTGTCCCCTTATTGGGAAAGAAATCTTCTAGCTAAGTTGCGAGCCTCTTATTTCCTTTGCTTTCCCCCATTCACCTGAACCCAAGCTCGCCGGCAACTCCTCTGCTCTTTCTCCTAGCCAGTCAAAACATGTTTCCTTTACCAGCTTCTGAGGTAAACCCCCAAGTTCGTTGCTAAACATCATTCTTCTGTTGTCATCCAATTACTAGACCCTACCAGGACCCTTTTAAGGTGCTTCTTAAGACACCTACAGATCTTTTTCCACATATAAGATCCATGAGATCCCAGGTGGGAGACAGAAGTTGTTGGTAAGCTCTACTGTAAAAAAATCAACCAGGGTCCTTAGTAAGTACTATCAACATTCAGCTGCCCTGATTCTGAAGTTGCCATAACTCCACACCTTTCCTCTATCCCTCTTTATGGCATGGCAAACTGTCCTGAGACATTGGGACACATTCTGTAGTAATTTGATCCAAATTGTATCAATCCTCTCTCTACTTCAGTGATAGATACAGAAACTATCTAACCAAACTATTAATTAGTTCCTGTTACAGGATTACCAGTCACTGTCCATAGAGGAGCCTGATGTGAACATTTGCCAAGTGGACCCGATGGTGAAAACCAGCTACACCCTCAACAATGCCCCAACACAGCAGGAAGTAGCCAATGAGAATCTTGCCACCCCTATTTCCCCTTCACCATCTGTCTCCCCCTCCCCTTTTCCTCCTTTTTATGATAAGAAAAGGGGAGGAATGTCAGCATTAGGACTGCTCCTGAAACTTTTTTCTTTCTTCCAAACCAAATGTACTTAATCTCTACCTATAATGTATACATATGTTCGTTCCAGCACTTGTCAAGTCCAGGTGCTTATTACATCTAGAACAGCTCCAGAGAAGCAACCTACAGATGCTTCAGCCTTCTTATGCAGACACAGACACTTTTACTGGACCTCTTCCTCCTGACCTATCCTCAGATGGTTCCACAGACCCTAGACAAAAAGGGAACAGTAAACTCTAAGACTGAACAAACATCCCTACCCCCACTTTTCTGGACTCTCTAGAAACATCACCCCAAACAAGCTTGAAGCAGTCAAGAGATCACAACCACCCTATTCCTGGTCCACCATCACCTCCATTTTTTCTTTTTTAATTAAACCAAAACAGGGTAATGTTGAGATTCTGTAAACCCCACCCCCTCAATTACCTGGCAGTAGCCAGGTTTGCTCAGCACCAGTGACCTGACACTATAAAAGGGGCTGCTGGCCCCCTCCTACCTCTCTTGGCCCCTCTTGCCTCCTGGCTCTTTTGCTCTCTCAACCCTACCCCTCCTCTTCCCCTTTCCTTCCCCCCTCTCTCTCCACGTGCTCATGGCCAGCCTCTACTCCTCTATTCCCCCCCCCCCTCTCTCTCTCACTCTCTCTCTCTCTCTCTCCCTCCCTTCCTTCCTCCCTCTGCCTCTACTACCCTATTAACTCTCCCATGACCTGAATAAACTCTTTTCTGTACTATAAAAAAAAACAAAAACAAAAAAATTAACAAATGGGACCTCATAAAATCACAAAGCTTCTGTAAGGTAAAGGAAAGTCATTCAGGAGAAAAAAAAGCAACCAACAGAATGATAAAAGATCTTTGTCAATCCTTCATTTTATAGAGTGCTATTACCTAATATATACAAATATAATATCATACATAATTCCTATATGATATATATACATATATAATATATATCTTAAGAAGTTATACTCCAAAAAATCAAATAACTCTATTAATAATGGGGGAGAGAACTAAACAAATAATTCACAACTGAGAAATATCAAATGCTCAATAATAACCTAAAGAAATGTTCTACATCTTTAGTCATCAGGGAAATGCAAATCAAAACAACCCTCAGATTCAGCTCACACCAGTCTGAATGGCTAAGATCAAAAACTCAAGTGACAGCAGATGCTGATGAGGATTTGGATAGGAGTAACACTTCTCCATTTTTGATGGGATTGCAAGCTCGTCCAACCACTCTGGAAATCATTCTGTTGGTCCCTCAGAAAATTTAACAGAGTACTTCTGAGGACTCAGCTGTACTAATCCTGGAACATACCCAAAAGATGCTCTAACATATTACAACAACACATGTTCCATTGAGTTTATAACCTTTTATATAATATCCAGCAACCTGAAGGAACCCAGATGTCCTTCAACAGAGGAATTGATACAGAAATCATGGGGCATTTATACATTGGAGTACTACTCAGCTATTAGCAATGTAAATGAAATTCTTAGGCAAATGGATGGAACTAGAAACTATCACCCTGAGTGAGGTAACCCAATCACAAAAAAAAAAAAAAAAAAAAAAAAACAAAAACCACACACACAAACACATTGTATGCACTCACTCATAAATAGATATTATCCCAAAACCTCAGATTACCCAAGGAACAATTTTCAGAGCACATGAAGCTCAAGAAGACTAAAGACCAATGTGCAGATACTTCAGTCTTTCTCAGATGGAGGAACAAAAATATTCATAGAAGGATATATGGAGACAAAGTTTGACGCAGAGACTGAAGCAAAGGCATCCAGAGACTGCCTCACCTGGGATCCAGCCCATATATAGCCACCAAACCCATACAATATTGCTGATGCCAAGAAGAACCTGCTGACAGGAGCCTGATCACTGTCCCCTGAAAGGTTCTCCTAGATCATGACAAATAGAGCCAACCAATTTAACTGACAACAGTGTCTCCAATAAAGAAGTTAGAGAAAAGATTGAAGGAGCTGAATGGGTTCAACACCATAAGAAAAATTATATCAACCAACCAGTGTTCCCAGGAGCTAAACCATTATCTAAAGAGTATAAATGGAACTACCCATGTCTCCAGCTTCTTCTGTTGCAGAAAATGGCCTTGTTTGACATCAATGGAAAGAGAAGCCCTTGTTCCTACCAAGACTGATGCCCCAGTGAAGAGGAAAGTTAGGGCAGAGAAGCAAAGGAGGGGGTTACCCTCATAGAAGCAGGGGAAGGAGGGAGGGGTTAGGGAATGTATGGAGAGGAGACCAGGAAAGGGATAATATTTGAAACATAAATAAAATATTTCCAATAGATTTCCAACTATACAACTAAAAACCATAGAAATTCTTTATCTATAAATGATTCAGTCAAATTATAACTTGAGTTTGATTTGTAACTCTTTATTAAGAAAACTTTTTTCTTTTGTCAATAGTATGTGTTAACATTTTAACATGAATCAATAAGTTGAACAATAGTTTGGTATAATTATGATATATTTGATACAAATATATCAAATTATAACTATTAACCTTTTCTCAATTGAAAGAAACAGCAAATTTTAGAAAGTGACCTATAATCAATTTTCTTTTAATTTTTGGAACAAAGTGAAATTTCAGAGTTTTATTTAAAAGTGTTACTTGGTAAATAAAAGAAAAAATACTGGTTTTATCAATTCCTCATTAAATGCAGGAAATACCCATGAAAAAATGAGATATCAGTTGAATAAAATGCTAAACTGTTTCTAAAACACATCAGCTAGAAAATTTGGAACATTATGAAAATATCAATCTAAGGAATTATAAGAATAGAATAAAATTTTCAACTTAAAGTGCCCCAATACATCTTCAACTAAATCATAGATAATTTTGCCCGCCAATAGTGATTACTATAAATGTATAAGAAACTTAGAGAGTACAAAATAAAGTAGACCAAAGAAAATCTCTTTGCTACATGATAATCAAAACACTAAATAAACAGTACAATAAAAAGAATATTAAAAGCCATAATGAATAAAGTCTACATATCATATAAAGGCAGACTTATTAGAATTACACCAGAATTCTCAAAAGAGACTTTGAAATTCAGAAGGGCATGACCAGATTTCTAACAGTTTCTTTAAGATAGCAGATGACAGACCAGACTTTTATACCCAGTAAAAATTTCAATCACCACAGATGGAGAGAACAAGATAAAAAAACCTTGCCAAACTACTATGATTGATACATCAAAGAAAACATAGGAAATAGATAATTCTATACCAGCAAAGCAAAAAGATTAGAATTACACACATATACACACACACACACACACACGCACACACACACACTACTAATACCAAAATCAAAATAAAGGAACTAACAATCAATCATTGGTCAATGATACCACTCAATATAGATGGCTCCAATTCAAAAATTAAAAAAAAAAAAAAAACCACACACACAGGATCTCTTACCCTCTTGCTCACTTCCTCTCTTTTCTTTCTGTCACTTTTCCCCATTTCCTCACCCCTTCTCTCTCCACATGTTCATGGCTACCCTCTACTCCTCTATCTATCTATCTATCTATTGATCTATTAGTCTATATCTCTCTATTTCCTTCCCAAATCCCCCTTCTCTGCTCTAAATAAAGTCTATTCATATATAGAGAGATACAGATATAGATATAGATATATAGCTATATATAGATATATAGATATATAGATATATAGATATATAGATATATAGATATATAGATATATAGATATATAGATATATAGATATATAGATATAGACATATGACACAGTATAACAAGAGTGGATACATAAACCATATACATCATTCTGCTACATAACAAACACACCTTAAAAAAAACAATATTTATTTTCTTAGGGTAAAGGTTCATTAAAAGGGTTTCTAAGCAATTGGATGTAAAAAATAAGTCAAAATAACAATTCTAATATCAAATAAAATAGACTTTAACTAAAAGTAATTAAAGAGATGTAGAAGGACAGTTTATACTCACTAAAGGAAAAATCCACCAAGATGCCATCTCAGTTCCCAACCTCTATGCCCAAATGCAAAGGCACTCACCTTCATCACAAATCAACATAAATCCCCACATTATTAACAGTTAGAGATGTTAACACTCCACTATCACTCACTGTCAGGTCATTGATACAGAAACTAAACACAGAAAGAGAAAACTAACAGAAGAAGTACAGCTCATCTCACTTCAAGAACTGGCAGGAACTTAACTCTTGCTCCTCTATGAAAACCAGTTATGGTAGAATAACTCCAACTTTAAAAATTGAGTTTTAAACAGTAGTATTCATTAGAGAAGTTGAAGCTCCATTACATGTCATTAAACCAGGTACGGGGAAAGCATGACTGTTGATGAGGCTTTCTCCTCAGCATAGCAGCAGTTCATGGCACTACCCTCACATCGATGGCAAGGTCTAACTATTCACTTGCACTACTAAGCTCTAGAGCTACATAAGATAGTGATGGGCTGCCTGCCAAGTTTCTAAATTACATATCTGGTCAACAATTCTTGTCTAAATAAATAAACAAACAAACAAATAAATAAATAAATTACTGACAAAAAATTAAATAAACCTTAGAGAGGTTATGAGTCAAATTGACTTAGTATATATTTATAAAACATTTCACTCAAATAAAAAGGATTATGTCTTCTCAGTACCTTATTGAACATTCTCAAAAATTGAACATACACTTGGTCATAAAGCAAGCCTAACAGATAGCAAGAAAACTGAAATGACTTCTTGTATCCATCAGACCACCATGTATAAAAGTTGAACTTCAATAATTATGCTTATACCTAAACCACACAAAAACCCTATAAAGAAAGGAACTTCAGACCAATCTCTATTATGTACATTGATAGAAAAATACTCTAGTTCTTGCAAACTGAATCCAAAAACACCTCAAAATCATCATCCATCATGATCAAGTAGGCTTCATCCCAGGGATGCAGGAATGGTTCAATATATAAAAATCCATCAACCTAATTCACTATATAAATAAACTCAAAGGAAAAAAAAAACACATGATCATCTCTTTGTATGCTGAAAAAGCATTTGACAAAATTGAACTCCCCATTCATTTTAAAATTCCTGGAAAGATCAGAAATGCAATGCCCATTCCTAAACATAGTAAAAGCAATATACAGCAAACCAGTAGCCAACATCAGACTAAATGAAAAGAAACTTGAATCAATCCAACTAAAATCAGGGACTAGGAAAGGCTGTCCACTCTCTCTTTACATATTTAATATAGTACTTGAAGTCCTAGTCAGAGCAATTAGACAACAAAGATAGTTCAAAAAGATAAAATTGAAAAGGAAGAAATCAGCTTATCACTATTTGCAGATGATATGATAGTAAACCTAAGTGACCCCAAAAATTATACTAGAAAATTTCTAAATGTAATAGAAATCCTTTGTTTTTATACTGATTTTCTGGTACAGTAGTCTTTGATTGGTGATTTATTCAGTTTCTATGAGTATGTAGGCTTTCTGATATTTCTGAATTATTGAAAGTGAATACAACATAAAGGAAAAAATCAAAGCAATGCTAAAAGGAAAGTTCATATAACTGTCTGACTTCATAGAAAAATTAGTGAGAACCCATATTAGAAATTTAATACCACACTTGAAATATCTAGAAAAAAAACATAGAAGGAAAGAAAGAAAGAAAGAAAGAAAGAAAGAAAGAAAGAAGGAAAGAAAGAACCAAACACACCTGAAAAGATTAGATCATAAAAAATTATCAAATTCAGGGCTGAAATCAATTAATCAGATGCAAAATCAAGCAATACCAAGAATCAACAAAACTAAGAGCTGGTTCTTTGAGAAAAATCAACAAATAGACAAACCCTTAGCTAAACTAACAAAAAGACAAGTGGACAGTACCCCAATTAACAAAATGTGTAATGAAAAGGGAAACATAAGAAAGCACACTGAGGAAATTTAAGGAATCACTGGATCTTAATTCAAAAGTCTGTACTCCACAAAATCAGAAAATCTAATAAAATGGATGATTTTTTTAGACAGATATGACTTATCACAATCAGGTAAACTATATAAGAAATGGTCCTAAAACTTCTAAATAAGGACAAGCAGATTTAAGTGTCTTAAGGGGGGGGAAATCCCAGCACCATATAGTTTAATGCAAAATTCTACCAGATATTGAAAGAAGAGCTAATACCAATACTCCCCAAACTCTTCTATAAAATTGAAATGGGAGGAACACTACCAAACTAATTCTCTGAGGGTATCATCATCCTAAAAACAAAACTACCAAAAGACTGAACAAATTAAAGAGAATTTCAGGCCAATTTCCTGTATGAACATTGATGAAAATATACTTGATAAATACTTGCAAACTCGATTCCAGAATGCATCTAAACCATCATTCCATGATCAAGTAGTCTGCATCTCTAAGATAGAATGGTGGTTCAGTAAAATCCACTGATGAAATCTACCATATAGAAGAAACTGAAAATTAAAATTACATGATTATTTTATTAAATGGCAAAAATTCTTTGACAAAATATAACACTCCTTCAGTTTTAAAGTCTTGGAGTGATCAGGAAAACAATATATGGAAAGTCAATAACCAACGCCAACTTAAATGGATAGATAAGTAATGTAATTACATTAAAATCAAGGACAAGATAAAACTACCCACCCTCTCCATATCTTCAATATAGTTCTGGAGTTCTAGCTAGAGTTATAATATAACTAAAGGAGATCAAAGGGATACAAATTTGAAAGAAAAATTCAAAGTATCACTACTCGAAGATGATATGTTGGTATGAATAACTGACACTAAACATTTTACCAAAGGACTCCTATAGACACCTTCAGAAGTGATCCACAGGCAAACATTAGACGGATCTCAGGAATCTGTTGAAAAGTTAGGAGAAGGATTGAGAGACCCAGAAAGAACAGGGCCTCCATGGGAAGAACAACAGAGTCAACTAACCTGGACCCATGGGGACTCCCACTGACTTATCCACCAGCCAGAGAGAGAAAGAGCATGACCTAAAACTAGTCCCCATATGCATATGTAGCAGAATTATGGCTTAGTCTTTGTGCAAGTCCACTAATAACTAGAATAGGTGTACTTGTAAAATATGTATTTAAATATAACATGCAAATGAATATGTAAAGTGTAACTGTTATCCTAAATTCAAAATTAAATCAAACATAACACGAGGAACTTGAACACTGCCTTTGATTGAAAATATATCACTTGAAAATAATTCAGATGCCACCTTTAGGAGCAGGAAAGAAAGGCATCTATCATTTGTTTGTGTGTAAGGTTAATGGAGTTACTCCTCCTACCTCTCCATACATCAAGAGCTCTTTACCTTTTGTCATACTGTAAGGTAGCACTGAACCTCATTCTGGAGAGAAGATTGTGAATAAAATGCATAAGATTTCTAACCAGGCCCTTTTTCTTCTCTTCTCTCTTCCCCAGCTTCATCTACATAATCTCCATTTCCCACCTTAAACCTCTCTCACATGTGAAAAAAAAAAAAAAAAAAGATTTGCAACAAGAAGCTTCAAAGACTTCCCTTCAGGGCTCTAGTCCCTTTTCTATCACTATATTGAATATATTGGAAAATATCTTGCAAAACCAAAATTCCATCATCTTGGGTGTTTAATGAGTTATGTGTGGCATTGTTTCCATAAGTCTTTAATAGGTGTGGGGCAGGCGTAAAGTCTAAAACTAAAGCCATCTGTGTATCTCTTCTTTGGCACTAGAATCTAGTCCTTCTCATTTTTAAAAAGACAAGGTGGAAATATTTCTACCTGTAAGCCTTTACAGTTACTCACACAAGATCCCAAGTTTATAGCAGAAAATACCATTATATACTGCATGAATAAACATAAGAGAGGTACTCCAGGAATACTATCTATGCAAGACCTCTAAGAGTGGGTTATAGCTATCTAAATAGCATAATGCCATTTTATTCATAAATTATATCTGCTAGATAACATAAATGCCTATTTAAGAATTAGCAAATCCTTTGTGTTGTCAGAAAAACACTGCATTTTCTTATTAATTCCTTCTACTCCCCCAAGTGTTTTTTCTGACAGATTTTGCCTAGATCTGCCCTGCCCTCTAAATTATCTTTTGCACTTGTAGTTAAATTCCCCTAGCTTTGCAGCCTAGAGTGCTTCCATGGTTTCTAGATGATCTAATTTCTTATTCTTCTCTGTATAGATAATATTGAATTTAGCTCTCATTTTCCAATTACACTCCTTTTATTATTATTACTATTGCTTGCCTGTTGGGGTTCGATTGGTTTTGCTTTGATTTTCCTTTTCTGATTTGCTTTTGGGTTTGATTTGTGACTTGTTAATTTGAGGCTGTACCTCACTATGTAGGCAGATACTCAGGAATTTCAAGCAAATTTTAAATGTGGACTATGACAAAGAACTTCATTTCTGTCACTTGTTCTCTACCTTCTTATCAATCTTATGGCAAAGTACCTCCAGTTATGACAGAGGTGACTAGGCAAATATGCCAAATTTTATGTATATGGTTTTACAATTATGTAAACAATATTTAATAATCATTTTACTTGTTGCTTTTGTAATTTTATAGACATTTGTAAAAGTTCTGGGAATGTAGCTCAGTTGGTAGAAAGTTGTCTAGGTAAGCATAAGAGTTTGATCCTCAATATCACATAGGGGACACAAATAAAGCACTTGGAGGCTATGAAAGATAAAGCTCAGCCTAGTATCACAGATAGAGATGTCAAGGTCATCCTATACTAGAGACCCCATGTTAAAGAAAACAAAATGCTTCCTCAATTAATATTATAATGAATTTGTTTCTCATCCATCTGTAGGTTTTTTTTTTTTTTTTTTATGACTGTCTGGGCCTTGAATGAATTTCATTTCTTAAAAGGCATAATATTTCTTAAATCTTTGGTAAGGTCAGTTTTTCTTTTAGAAATGACATTTCTGGGGCACAGTGCTGTCTTAGCACATGATGCCATTTACTGTAAGCTTCAGTACTTGTCCCTTCAGCCATAATCAAAGAACTCTTCAAACAGAATGCAGACCAGCTTTTAAAAGCTGACTCCTAAAAGAAGTCATTCATTTCAAAAAGAAAGTGTAAGAATGCTTAAGAGTTCCTACCAATTTCTGAAGAGAGTCCATAATACTAGAATGGCCCTGCTTAGCTGTATGATTTTCATTATAGTGTTTAAGAGGAGAGGTAGGTACAGTTTTTTGTTTTGTTTTAATTTTGTAAATCAAATAGTTTGAGGTATTGATAACCTACTGGTGTTCTACTAACTGTTTCTCTGTCATAGAAATTATAGGTACTAATTATATAGAGCATATTTTTGAATTAACTTTTTGAACAATAACAAAGTTTGCAGACATTGAATTAATGATTCATGCATTGAATAATTTGACTGCACAAATACATGAAAAATAATTATCCTCTATAAACAAAAGTGGTTGAAACTTACATTCAGACTGAAGGTGCACATATGACTTAAAAAGCTTCCAACCCTGGTCTAAAAACAACAATAAATTTTGATGGGACTGCATCAGTGGAGAAAATGATCTGTCTTTATAAAAGAAAAAATATCAGAAAGTGAAAAAAAGCTAATGTGAAGACAAAACCTTAATAAAATACAGAACAGAGTTTTAATGACCGGATATTACAGAGTGAATTAGATGTTGTCTACAGAACAGACCTAATGAAAAAAGTCTGTCTATATAATACCATTCAGGAAGGTAACCACTTAAAAACTAACATAGAAGTTGGGAAAAACTGATTGACAGATATTCACTGATGTTTGGACTTTTGCTATGTATTGTCATACAAAGTGCTAGCCCCCCAAACCTGGGTATTCTCAGGAATGAAAGAACAGCATGTAAATCCAAGTCACACTATGTGGCCTTACCCTCAAGTTAGCCCTGATAGGTTAATAAAAATGCCTGCAGTTTATACCTTTAGCCCTGATAGGTTAATAAAGATGCCTACAGTTTATACCTTGGAGCAATAGTGAGGTACTTGGTACCAAGACATTCAGGCAAGGGAGAAGATCATGAGAGGAAGGAAAAAGGTAGAAAGAGAAGAGAAGATAATGTAGGTGAATTATGAAATCATGGCTATGCACTCTGGCCAACTGGAGTTAAGAGCAGCCCAGATTGAACATGGCAAGTTATAACTCAGGGTTATTTATGAAAGTGTAAATTATAATAGTTTAGGTGGTAGATATTTTCCCAGCTCTAGTGTTTAAAAGGCTTATTATAAACAGGAAAATTGTTTATCTTTTATCTGGGAACTGAATAATCAAAGGATTAGAAACCCCCCAATTTTAGAGTAAATGAATAATGTGGTAAATAACCCGAGAAGCTGTAGATTAAGTATTTAAATGAGATACTTAAAGAAAGATGCAAGATTCAATTTTTCATGAAATCCAGCTTTAGAATTGGTAGAGGTGAACACAGATGTGACTGAAAGCCATTTGTTTGGAAGGAAGACAGTCAATTTTGCTTAATAAATGTTAGGTTTTAAATGACACATTAGCATGTACAAAGAAATGTTCCATAAGTTGATACAATATATCCATCAGGCTCAACAGTAAGATTGTGGACATTGTATTAACGATATATTTAGCATCATGAAAGTAGATACTCTTTTTTTGTGAAAAACATTAACAGACTGAAAAAGGAAGCTCACTGGTTATATTTTCAAGTACAATACATAGTCATAAATTGCACAAAGTATTACATAATCCTACAGCACAACTATTATACATGGACATTATAGAACTCTGACCCAGAATTGTTACTGTGTAAAAACTACTGTAGGGACTAAAATGGAGAGGAGAATGAGGGAAAGGAGGTCAGTGACATACCCAAATTTGCACCCACCTCAAGGAGAGGCTCCAAGGTCTGACACTATTACTTATGCTATGATATACATACAAACAGATACCTAGCATGCCTGCCCTCCAAGAGGTCCAACAAGCAGTCGACTGAGACAGAAAAAGATACTTATATTCAACAAAAGGACAGAAATTATTGACCACTGTGGCTGAATTAGGGGAAGGTTTGAAGAAGTTAAGTAGAAAGGCAACCTCATAGGAAGACCAGCAGTCTCAACTTATCTAGACCCCTAAGATCTCTCAGACACTGAGCCACCAATGAGCTAGCATACACTAGCTGGTCTGAGGCCCCTGGCACATATACAGCAGAGGACTGCCTGGTCCAGCCTCACTAAGGGAAGATGCACCTAATCCTTGAAAGACTTAAGGCCCCAGAGAATGGTGAAGTCTGGTAGGGTATTGGAGCAATGTGGCAATGTGGGTAAATATTCTTGGAAATGGAGGAGGTAAATTGGGTTAGGAATTGTCAGAAATGAAAAGTGATAATGACTAGACTGTGAAGGAAATGGTTAGAAATCATAAAATAAGTTGAAAAACAGAAGAAAGGAAGAATATGTACAATTTATGAACGTTAAGTGAAAAAAAATCAATAATTTACTAGATTTTAAAGGCATAAGCCAGTGTTGTAGTTAAGTGAAAAGAGCTAAAGAAAGTTTATTCTAAATAAAAGGAATGGTTTTATTACATGAAAATAATTCTCTGGCAGTCAATTTTTCAAAAGTAATAACATTTTGTAAAGTACATCAGAACTTTATATATACTTGACATTTTGAATATAATTAAGTGTAAAATCCAGTTTACTGGGTCTGTGACACAGTTAGAGCAAACCCTGCAACAATATGTGCACAAGTGTGAATTGGAATAGGTCCTCTACTGAGAAAATGGTGTCTCCTGTGTGGAAGCTCCTGCACACATTCTGGCATAGTACATTACAACTAAATTGTGTCTCAAATATTACCAGCTAGATGAAACACGTACATTAAATGAGTCAAGAATTTCATTAAAAGCACTTGGTAGATAGCCAGTGGGGTTCATGTTAATATCATTTGAAAATATAATGGGGATTTGCATTTGTTCATAGATGCTGAGGAAGGTAATAGTGGTGGGGAAAAAATGAAGATTTAACTGTGAAGCTGAAGTAATTAACTAGATAATTTCCCTAAGGTGAGGTAGGGGTTTTAATCACGTATATAAATAGGTTCATTTAATAACAAGGAGATGTTGATGGTTGTGGGTATTAGAAAGTTAGGTGGGAGATTCAAATACTGTAAGTTTTCCAATTAAGTATGAGGACAGCTCAACATTTTTTTTTTTTTTGATATTTACTTTACTTACATTTCAAATGTTATTCCCTTTTCATGTTTTCCCTCTGGAATTCCCCTATTTTACTCCCTCCCCCTGCCTCTAAGAGAGTATTTCCCCACTCACCCACTTCCTCCCATCTCCCTGCCCTGGCATTCCTCTACAGTGGTGTATTGAACCTTCACAGGGCCAAGGACCTGTTCTCTCATTGATGCCTGATAAGGTCATCCTCTGCTACATATGTTGCTGGAATTATGGTTCCTTCCATGCATATTCTTTGATAGGTGGTTTAGTCTCTGGGAGCTCTGAGGCATCTGCTTGATTGATATTGCTGTTCTTCCTGTGGGGTTGCAAACTCCTTCAGCTCCTTCAGTCCTTTCTCTAACCCCTCCATTGGGGACCCCATTCTCAGTTCAATGGTTGGTTGAGAGCAATCGACTGTATTTCTCAGGCTCTGGAAGAGCCTCTCAGGAGATAGCTATGTCAGGGACCTCTCAACAGGCACATCTTGTTATCCACATTATTGTCTGGGTTTGGTGAGTGTATTTAGGATGGATTTCCACAGTCTCTAGATGGCCCTTTCTTCGGTCTCTGATCCAAATTCTGTCTCTCTATTACCTCCTGTGGATATTGTGTTCCACCTTTTAAGAAGGATTGAAACATTCCCTCTTTGGTCTTCCAACTTCTTGAGCTTCATGTGGTCTGAGAATTATATTATCATTGTTATTGGGAATTTTTCCTACAATCACAGTGAAAATGTTAGGGAGCACTTACTTACCTGTTAAGATTTGATGTGTTGTTATGTAGTGTAATGCTATCTCACAGGGTGAGAAACTCCTCACAATTAATGATGTTATATAACCTTGCTCTTTAATTTAAAACAATTAGGTGAATAAAGATGGCTATAGCTGGTTATAAGAGAGGTAGGTGGCCTTTTGGCTCCTGGGCTTAGGGTTTGAGTCAGGGCCTTAAGGGATAATAGAGAGAAGGTAGAAAGGTGAAGACACCATGAGTTAAGGAATTGTGATAACTGACCATGGGGTCTGGCCAGTAGAAGTAAAAGTGACCTAGTGGATAAGAAAAAGAAATAGACAAAATATCATAAATCATTGATAGCTACTCAACTCTAGTACTATGACAGCTTATTAAAAATATAAAAATTTGTGCCCTTTATCTGGGAAGTGAATAGTCTAACAGAATAGAGACCCTCAAATTAAAATAATATATTTACTACAATATTTTTTTATCTTACCAGCATACTCTTCCTTCCTCAGAGATTCAGTAAGTTTTTCAGTTGTACGAATCTTTGATAAGAATGGTGTGGTGGTTAAGGTTTTTGATAAGAATGGTGTGGTGGTTAAAGTAAGATGGTCATTGCTGACACAAACTCCCCAATATATAGCTTGAGCATTGGTCCACAGTGCTGTAGATTGAATTCCACATTGCATCCACATTCAGAAGAGCTCTAGCAACCTAAGCTACCCTAGTGGACCTCTTTCTTGTTATTTCTCACTCTTTTTGCTGTACCCTCCTTTCCTTCCCCTCTCCCACCAAGGTCCCTCTCTTCTCTGCCTCCCATGACGCTTTTGTTCCCGCTTCTATGCTCTAATAGCTGTTTCCCAAAATGTTGACTCACTTCTGTGATTGTTTTCCAACGTTTGTAACATAACAGGATTTAGAGAACACTGTTTTCGGGGCTAGTGCATAAAAATGGTCCCAGTTGAGCAGCTCCATTCTGTAGAGTAGATTCTCAATGAAGTACACCTAAAGAAATAAAGTGAGTGCTAACATCAACCACACCCTGTTTTATTACTATGAACACAAAGTGACTGACTGCCCCATGCCCTTGCAAGGAAAGCAGAAGCCCTCTGGCTGCCAGGTCTGTGTTACATCACACATACTTACATCTGATGTCATTGTTCTGTCATTTGTCTAGTGAGCTTATTCCTTATTTTTGAACTGTACCCAAACATCTCACTTTTCCTCTAATTTATATTTTCACTTCCTCTTTCATTTATAATTATTAAAAGTAACTGCAATTATGTTTGTGTTTGATTATGCTTGGCTCAGGGAGTGGAATGATTAGGAAGGTGTGGCCTTGTCAGAAGAAATGTGTCACTTTGGCTGTGGGTTTTGAGACACTTCTAGCTGCCTGGAAGAGAGTTTTCTCCTGTTTACCTTTGGAACAAGATGTAGAAGTCTTGGCTCCTACTTGAGCACTATTTTCCTGGATACTTCAATGCTTCCTGTTGATGGTAATATACTGTAAGCCAGCCACACACAGTTAAATGCTGTCCCTTTTAAGAGTTGCCTTGGTTATTGTGTCTCTCCATAGCAGTGGAAACCCTAAGATAATGTTAACAATAAATTGCTTGTATTTAATTTTCATTTAAAAATAGAGAAACATTTTCATTTGTTTTACCTGTATCCAACTACATTCACTTTTATCCTTCCAGGGATCCACTAAGTAATATTTTTGTTGTAGCAGTGCATGACAGAATCCATACCTCTGAATTATATAGATATTAAGCACCTTTGTTTTTTAATATCCTAACAAAAGATCCCTGAACCTTGTGCTTATGAAGATTGTCTCAAGCAGAGAGATCCACCACCATCTTGAGTGTCTAAAGGTTTCAAACTGAGGAGATAAGGAAAGGGAACAGAAAGAATGTGGGATGCCAGCTAAAAATGACAATTGATTCATGAGTGTCAGCAAATGGTGTCTCTCAGAATCAGCTACATTGCACTTTCCTTTTTGAAACTGTCACCGTAGAGTGCAGTGTCCATCCACGTGCAGCTTGTTACTTGGTACTAGAAATAGAATGTAGACTTCATGCTTGCTAGGCAACCAGGGCAGCCCTGTCCACTGCTGTAATTTTAGTTGTATGCACACGCCTCCTCTTACTTTACATTAGGATGTAAGTTCTCTTGAAATTGGCAAGGATTTACTTGAGTTCTCTCTCTCTCTCTCTCTCTCTCTCTCTCTCTCTCTCTCTCTCTCTCTCTCTCACTCACACACACACAAGTACATTTCAGATGAGCCAAAAGTAATATATATATATATATATATATATATATATATATATAGATTCTTACTTTTAGTAGGTATTTTTGTGAAGATTCCCATCTGTATGTTCACTTAAAAAGAGGCAGATTGAAATCCCCTGAAATTCTGGGTGTTGAATACTTTGCAACCCCAAAGAATTAACCCATATATATGGAGATAGATGAAAGATATTGTGAGGAGAACCAGATAAGTATAAGTATCACAGGCAAGGCCAGGTTAGGAATCGCCTCAGAGGACAGATCCTGAGTATTTCCATGGGGGTGACAAGGGGAGTCTGAAGAAGTAGAATGCCTGTCTTGTAGTTGTCTCCTGTATATATGTGAAAGGAATAGGAAGGCTGTGGAGAGGGAAGCCATCAGAAGCCCTAATTTACCTAGCCTGGAGGTTTCCCTGTATCATGTATCAAATAGACATCTGTCATGTTTTCCTCCATATATTAGGATGTTCTGTTGAGGAGACTGTCTCCTCCAGCAATGTGTTCAAGACTGTTTTTCACTTTCTCATCTATTAGATATAGCATTTTTGTTTTGATGTTGAAATCTGTAATCTTCTACCTGCAAATATCCAATTAGACCAGCACCATTTGTTGAAGATGCTTTTTCTCCCTACCATATGATTTTGGCTTCCTTGTCAAATATCAAGTTCCATTATTGTGTGGGTTTATTTCAAAACATTTAATTTGATTCCATGAATCACATTGTCTATAAAACTATACCAATACTGTTCAGCTTTTATTACAATTTCTCCGTAGTACAGCAATGGTGATACCTGTAGATTTTTTTTTCTTGTACATAATTTTTTAGCTGTCCTGAGTATTTTGTTTTTTCATATAAAGTTGAGAATTATTCCTTCAAGGTCTGTAAAGATTGGTGTTGGAATTTTCATTGAAATTGCATTTAATATGTAAAATCTTTTGGTCAGAAGGGCTTTTTCACCATGTTAACCTTACACGTCTATGAGCATGGGAGATCCTTCCATTGTCAGATATCCTCTTCAAATTTCTTTCTTCAGAGATGAAGTTCTTGTCATACACATAGGTCTTTTACTTTCTTAGAGTTACACAAAGATTTTTTTTTTTATTATTTGTGATTTTTGCATAGGGTGTTGTTTCTTTCATTTTTTCATCAGTCCATTTATAATTTTTAGAAAGGAGGGATACTGAATTTATTCTTTGAGTTTTGTATCCATCCACTTTGTTGAAGGTGGTTTTCAGCTGTAGGAGTTCTTTTGTCACATGGGCATACTATCATATTATATGCAAAAAGCAATACTTTGACTTCTTTCTTTTCAAGTTGTACTTACCTTGATGTCTATTAGTTGTCTTATTGCTCTAGCTAGAACTTCACGTACTATACTGAAAAGATAGGAAAAGAGTGTGGAAAGCCTTGTCTTTTCACTGATTTTAGTGAAAATTTTCTCTCCATTTGATATTATTATCTATTGGGTTGATGTATATTGCCTTTATGTTGCTTAAGTATATGACTTATATCTCTGATCTCTGCAAAACTTCTTTTTTTTTTTAATTTGAAAAGTTTTATAGTGTGCATTAAGATCTTACTGAAACCTCTCCAAGACTTCTAAGATGAGGCGGATTTGATTCTGTCAATGGCCTTTTCAGAGTCCAGTTAAATGATCCTTTTTGTTTGTTTGTTTTTTAATCTTTCAGTTTGTTCATATGGTAAATCATGTTAATGGGTTTTCCTTTACTATGGTATCTACTAAAAACAAAAGTGAATATTTTATAGAACATGTAAGATATTAATTATTGGACATTCCAACTTACATAAAAGTGGTCATCAATGAATAAAAATCAAGATAGATTTGTATGATATGGTCCTTCATTTTGCTATAAAGTTTAATATATGCTCATTTATCGTATACAAATTAAACTTGAAAAGTGTAAGGTTTATTAGAAAGTAGTATACATTACTCTTTAGATGAATTCTTACCCTTTATAACATATATGTGTATACTATAATACTTATTACCTAGGAATACATTATTTTAATTGTGAGAAATTTTATTTTAAGAAAATGGAAAAGAAAGGGGTGAAAGATTCCAATCTAGGCCAGTCATGCTAGTAGAAAAGAGAATAAGTATAAAATACCATTTTCAGAACAGTATTCAATTTTTATTTGGTCACAGAATCATTATGCACAGAAGAAAATGTTTAAAAATATTCTCCCTGTAAAATAGAGACATTATTTTTAATTCACAGGTTCATTTTAAAACTATTAACTATATTTGAAACATTTAATGAACTTGAAGTGTACTTCCCAAATCTCACTCTTCTTTATGGATTTATAAAAGCCATATGTAATAATAAACAATAGGTGTATGCATGTAATAACATGTCCATCTCTGCAACTCTTAATTAGCATATGAATACTAATTCTTTTTTCTGACACTTGAACATGCTCATTAGAAATTATAATATGACTAGTGGAGGTATATGTTAAAAACTGAGTATAAGGACTTGTTTATACATATTATAAGTGTATTGATTAAATTTATATAAGCTTTAAACTGTATATAATAATTATAATTTGCTCTACTATAGATAGGTTTTAGACAAACATATTGCTTACCAGTTTTGAGGAAAAAAATCTTAAATCCAGTTTTATTACTCATATATTACTGTACAATCGTCAATCCTCCTTTATAACTGCTGACAGCCACAGTAGTTTAAATTTTTAGTTATATTAATACATTTATTCTGAGTATTTCTAGTTATATAGCAGTATGTGGGGTCCGTGGCATACATATGCAGGTTAGAAGACACTTGTGTGGTTCAAATCACTTCTTCCACATTGTGGGTCCTGGAGGCTGAATTCAGTTCCATAGGCAGATTTAATGGATGAGTCATCCCAAAAGGTTCATGTAGGTCACATTTAAGTAAAATAAACCAGGTATGTTCCCATATATAATTTAAAATGTCACACATTCCTTGCTGGTGGATCATGTTCAGTTAAATGATTTAGTCTTTAATCTGGTATTGGCTTTTTTAATGTCTTGCGAGATAATTTCAGGGTGGAAATCATTCTGCATCCATGCATAATATGATGTTCTCTTTGTCTTTGGGGGTTGTTTTGTCTTTCTGCAATGTGTATTGCAGACTTTAATTGACTTTCCACATTATACATTTAATAATGGAAGCTGGAGCAAAAATCTTCTAATGCAAGCTTTTAAGGATTTTTTTCTGCATTTAGTTGAATTTGATAATTACATTTGATCTAGTAAGAATTTCCAATCCTCACTATTTTATTTTAATTTTCTCTGAAAATTCTTTTTTTCCAGTCACAGTGTGTGCCTCTAGACGCAGTGATCAGAAACACACATAGGATCATGCTGCAATAGGTATGCCCATAGGTAATTAAGGTAAGTGCTCAGTAATTTTAGGATTGAGTGTCCTTCCTTCAACCATAGAGGTGATCATTTTAGCCTTGTACTCTGTGGAGTGACTAGGGTTCAAGAAATATCCTTTTCTTAGATGAAATAGGGTTCAGATATAGACTATACTATTAAATGTGATTGACATTCTGGGCAATTCTAAATGGTTTGTTTATCCTCTTAATCGCGTCTTTTCATCCTTGGCTATTAACAGCCTTACAATCTGAGGGGAATTCCACAGAATGGGAAGACATTTTATAGTCTAGAAAAAATGTTTCTCATAAAAACAAAGTCTTTTTATTTACTTTAAAACTTATTTTTTGTGTGCTCATTTTGTTTTAAGCTACTGATGGCTTCCCCTCTGGTATAGAATACTCATCTGTGTCTTTAGGTTGGAAGATGCATTGCTAGTTTTCAGATGGCTTCCAACGACATTCTGATTTTTCTCAGGTCTTTCTCGTTATAAGAATGAAGGCAACTATTTTGTTAGTGAAGAGATTAAATGATAGAAAAGTTCTATATTGGTAAAATTATTTAAAACTTAAAACAACTAAATAGGTTATCCATGGTATTCCCTCTTAAGAGAAGGAAACTAAGGTATAGAAAAAGCTAATATACGTGCTCATCACCTCCTGCTTTTCAGCTGTAGAATTGGGAATGGAATTAGGCCACAGGCTCTGGAAGCAGCTATACCCATAACTGTGCAACATTGCCCTTGATGAACAGTATGGATTGGTTCAATAGCTTATGACACATAAAATCTAAAGCCAGTTTTTAAAAAGTATTATATGTCCCCCCATGAAGACTTCTACATGGCTTCATTACTTGTTCTCTGAACAAGCTTGGCAAAGTGATGGTGGGTGGTCTTGTAGCTGCACCCTGATCCTTCCTCTGTCAAGGACTAATAATATGTGACATGCATTCTTTGATTACTTCATGCTAAATGATGTGTGTGTGTGTGTGTGTGAGTGTGTGAGTTTGTGTGTGTGTGTGTGTGTGTGTGTGTGTGTGTGTCTGTGTGTGTGTATTTTGTTAATTCTGTCAGAAACCCTATGAAAGGAGGAATATTTGTTCTAAGATGCGGAATACATCTAGCAGAAATTTTAAATAAATATCCCCAGGATGTAAATGTTACAATGTTTTATTTAAATGATTTCTTCAGTTTTTTTTTAATTATTGTTACAAACTATAAGAAACTGTAGCATAAGAAACTGTGATGGGAGTGAGACTACAGGTTTGTTTATTCACTTTACATCCCTATTGCTGCTCTTTCTCTATGCTCCTCTTCTCCTACATGAGTGTGTCCCTCCTGGGCTATCCTACACAGTGGCACATCAAATCTTTGTAAGGCCGCACACATCCTCTACAACTAAATCTAAACACTAGAAGAACATATTCCATAGACAGGCAACAACATGAGAAAAAGCAGCTGCTTCAATTTTTTTTTTTTTTTTGCAGGAAGACCAAGCTGCACATCTGCTACATATGACCAGAGTTCTTTAGGTCCAACCCATGAATGCTCTTTACATGGTGATTCAGTCTCTATGAGTAAGTACATACAGTGCATGTCCTTTTTAGTCTGGGTTACCTTACTCTGGAGAGTACTTTCTAGTTGCCATGCATTTACTTGAAAATTCATGATTTTCTTGTTTTTAATAGCTGAGTAATTCCATGGGTAAATGAAAAAAAAAACACATTTTTTTTTTTTATATCTATTCTATGGTTGAGATGCATCTGTTTACTTCCAGGTTCTCCTATTACAAATAAACTGCTATGAACTTAATAGATCATATGTCCTTGTGATATAGTGGGTCATCTTTTGGGTATATGCCCAGGAGTGGTAGAGCTGGGTAATGAGGTAGAATTATTCCCTATTTTCTGATTAACCACCAGATTGATTTCCAGAGTAGTTGTAAAAGATTTGCATTGGCACCCTGCTTCACATCCTCTCCGTCATGTTCTGTCCCTTGAGTTTTTGATCTTAGCTATTCAAACATGTGTAGACACAATGTCAGGGTTGTTTTGATTGGCATTTCCCTGATGAACATTTCTAAGTGGTTCTTGGCTATTCATGATTCCCTTGTGAAACATTCTCTGTTTGTCTGTATTCCATTTTTAAAACGGGGGTTATTTATTTTGTTTAGGTTGAACTCTTGAGTTCCTTTTATATTTTAGATATTAACCCTCTGTCTGTTGCAGATTTACCTAAAATGTTTCCAATGCATCCTAATGACAGTACCCTTTGCCTATAGAAGGTATTCTGTTTCATGGGGTCACATTTATGAAAAATCCATATGATGAGTTTACTCTTTTCTTTTTTAAATTTATTGGATATTCTCTGGATTCCTCCCCTCCTTCCCAAACCACTATCCACCTTCCTCCCCCTCAACTTGCTTCCATGAAGGATGCTTGCAGCTAAACATCAGACTGAACTCAGGGATGTAAGAGCTAGAGAAAGGACTGAAAGAACTGAAAGGTTTGCACCCTCATGGGAAGACCAACATCATCAACCAGCCAAAGCACTGAAGTGGAGAGGGTGATTGGAAGAGGGAGCACCTTCTTGTATGTTTGTAGTCATCTCTTTTTTAGGTTAGGGAAGTTTTCTTCTATAATTTTGTTGAAGATATTTACTGGGCCTTTCAGTTAGAAGCCTTTGCTCTCTTCTACATTTATTATCCTTAGGTTTGGTCTTCTCACTGTGTTCTGGATTTCCTGGATGAATAAAGAGCTATCCCAAAATTTTTACTGAAAGTTTAAAGTAATTCACAGTTTCTTGTTTCACATATTTTATATTAGTACCGTTGCTTCTGTTTTAGTTCATACATGTCTGAATCCTTACCATATGAATCTGTTTCTCCTAAGTATATCAGAACAATTAATATAGGTCAGCTGCTTCCTCAGACATACACCCCCTCTCATTATTCACCTGCAAAGATTATTTTCAGAAAAGAACTGCTGTATTTTGTTATTTGTAGTTCATGCAGTAAGTGTAAAACGCACTATATTAATGCAACACATCCCTGCAAAAAAGAAAGTTCAGGATTCTTTCTTCTCTAAGTAAGTACATTATTTTAATTTGTGGTAACTACTTATTTGGCCTCCGGATGAAAGTTAGATTGTTTTTTCTTGTTCCTACTTAGTTCCTCTTGTTAGATGACTGTCCATGCACATAAAAGAAATTGTCTTCTGGTGGGTCTCTCTGTAGAAAATTTTCTGATGATTCCCTAATGCAAGATTTTTTTTAAACATTAACTTTTTTCATTGGATATTTTCTGCATTTACATTTCAGATGTTATTCTCTTCCCCCAATTCCATCTCCCACCCTCTTTCTATTGCCTCCATGAGGGAACTCCCTCTTCCAACCACCCTCTCCAACCTCAGCACATTTTCATTCCCCTATACTGGGAAAAAGGAACCTTTTTTGGACCTGAGGCCTTTCCCCTCATTAACACCAGAGAATGCTATCCTCTGCTGCATATGCACCTGGGGCCATGGGTCTCTCCATGTGAACTCATACGTTGGTGTTTTAGTCCATGGGAACTCTTGTGGGTTTGGTTATTTGGTAATGGGTTGCAAGTCCTATCAGGTCCTTCAGTTCTTTCTCTAGCTTCTCCATTGGGATCTTCATATTCAGTCTGATGGTTAGCCTCAGGCATCCTCCCCTGTATCAGTATGGCTCTGGCAGAGCCTCTGAGGTGGCATTCATATCATGTTCCTGCCAGTAAGCACTGCTTGGCATCAGCAATAGTGCTTGGGTTTAGTGGTTACATATGGGATGGATCCCCTGGTGAGGCAGTCTCTGGATGGTCTTTTCTCCAGTCCATGATCTTCTATTTTCCCCTTTATTTCCTCACATGATTCTTTGTGCTCCATTCTAAGAAGTACCGAGGCATCTACCTTCTGGCATTCTCTCTCTCTGAGCTTATTAAGTTGTGTCAGTTGTTTCTTGGGTATTCAAGCTTTTTGGGTTAGTATCTGCTTATAAGTGAGTACATACAATGTGTGTTCATTTGTGACTGGGTTACCTCACTCAGGATGATAGCCTCAAGTTCCATCCATGTGCCTAGGAATTTTATGAAGTCATTGTTTTTCATAGCTGCGTATGTACCACGATTTCTGTATCCATTCCTCTGTTGAAGGTCATCCGGGTCCTTTCCAGCTTCTGATGACTTTTGGAAAGAATAAAATTGTTAATGGTCCTGGTCCTGAACTTGGTATGGTAAAACTGGTAGTTGGCAATTTCTTGGCTATTATATACCATCAAATTACAAAGTAGCTTAGTTACACTCTTCTCTATGTGTTCCTCCTAGACTAACTAACTCTAGAGTACTGTTTAAATATAAAACTTGTTTCCATAAAAAGTCAAACATGAATCTGACCTAAAGTAGCAAAGTACCTAAGAAGAGAGAGAAACCTAACAATAGGAGATGCAAACTGTTTATCTTGCCTTCAAGGGACTTTAGACACCCACAGATCATAGTGAAGGGTTAGCATGTCTGGACTACATTAGCCTGTAAGTTGTGTCTACAGTGAACATCCTTACCTCAGATTTTAAGTTTAGTGTAATTTATAGCTTAACATTATCCATAAAAACATTCTCCATGAAAAATATCCAGAGAACTAAATTCTTTCTTTTCTTTGTCAGATTTAACAAGTAGCAGAATTCTATAAGTTTTAACTTTGTGGGACTCCTCTTATCACAGTTAAGTGCCCGTATATAATTAGATATAAAATAAGTCTGAAAGTCATATCAATTAATAATAAGGACAATAACTTCTCTGTCTCCAGAGTAGCATCTTAGATATCAAGTACAAAGTAGAATATTTAAATGGCTCCATCAATACATTGCCATGCTTTACTTCATAATTAGTGCTACAGATATGGCAAGGCATGCCAACCCAGGCAAAGAGCAAGGCTAATTAGTGTTGAGGGATTGAGACTCAACTATGACTTGTAAATTTTTACTGAGCTAGGTGAAAGGTCTCTCATGGGGTCAAATGATGCTGGCATCAACGCAATAAAGGAAGGAGAAAGACATGAAAGGGTCAAAGGGGTCATCAGTGATAATAACTGGGAAAAAGTTAAGTGCTTGGGTGTAAAATCTCATGAAGAGTGATGAGTTTCAGAACTCGTGAAAAGGCAATTAAATTTGAAGTACCTCTAATTAACTGCAGGGGTGAGAAGGAGACATGGAAAAGCAGTGGAGGAGGAATAATCAGGGCCCACTAGGAGAAACAGTGTTTTCTTCATTAAAATGCTTTTACTTAAATTTCCTTCTGCGGAATGGCAGGGATGGCAGAGGCAAGCTAATTAGGCATTCACTCGTTACCTATTAGTCATTTCTCAATCATACTATATAATGCCCTTGGAAAAGAGACTTCTGATAATGAATGTACTCTACCAATTACAGTAACCAAGAAATTACTTTGATTTGCAATAAAGAAATCTTACTTGACAATGAAAGTAAAACTATTTGAATTTTAGGTACTCAATCAATTTCTTAGTACTTTGTACTTCCTTTGGTGCTCTTTTCTATACTGGAATTTATCAGGAAAGCTTGTCAGAAGCAATTTTAGATTATGATTAATCTAAATGGAAAAAAAATCAATTAATAAATGGAGGATATCTTTCATTTCTGTGATATTACTATTTGAAAAGTCTTTGCTCGCCTCAGTAAAATTGTAGTATACATAATTGGGATTATAGGAAATAATTAAAAGGCATACTCATTGTTTAAAGACTTTCCAGTTTTCTTAAGCTTACCTATTCATTTGGAATCAGTGATTGAAAAGGAATTTTTTCCTGAATGATCAATCTGTCTAACTTTTATTCACTCATTCTGTTGAGAACATTTAAAAATTCTAATCAAAATATTAATAAATTACAAAATTAAATGCATTTCATAAATGAGTAATACTTAGAATCATTGAAATTTAAGATAGCTATTCCCTTTGCATAATATAAATCTATTTAAATTTATTATTGGGTTCATTAGCATTTAGTTGTTTCAAATAAACTTTTTGCATGCTGTCCTTGAAATGTTGATATGATTATAAAATAAGAGGAATAAAAGAGAATATCCCAATTTAAGACAACTCTAGTTTTTATAAGTGCCAAAGGGTCTTAGAAAATGGTATTCCTAAAAAAAGACCTATATCTGGTTAACTATAAACTTGACATGTATAATTAAGTTTAGAGTTGATTTCATACTATCAATGTTATATGAAAACCAAGGTCAAGGAAAGTGATGTTCATGAACCTCAGCTCTACCTTAAGGCAAAATCATTCATGTCCTACTGACTTCATTAAAATGATAAACCAACTGCAGATCAACATAAATTATATATTACTATTACCATGCTATAAAATTTAAATAAACATATATATATATATTTGTAAAAACACTGATGTAGAAGTAGATTTTATTTATTTAATAATCAAGTCACTAAAATATTGAGTGCTATATTGCTTATGAGAAAATGGTCATTATTAAAGGGGACTTAGTTTTAACAATCTGAATTACTATGAACTCTAATTTCATCAGTTCAAAACTAATAATGGACTTATTCTATGATGTGGACCTGGATTGAAAAGAAGCGTTGGGTTCCAATCCAGGAATTTTGTTTTTACAATAAGACATCTGTATATGTTGTGAACTTCCAAATTTTGCAACTTCAGATACCATTTTAGCCTTCATCTTAGCCACTTTTGAATTTGCACACACAAGCACACACACACACACACACACACACACACACACACACACACACACACACACACAAAATGCTATGATCACAACTCCGCATGCCATTTATTGTCTAGGGTTTTCAAAAGTTTTAAATTTTCCTATGCTCTGCAGTCCCTGACATATTAAAGTGACCTACAGAGTCCCCTCTTTTCTTTCAAAGATTCGGTGAATTCTTCTCTTGTCTGTATGTGCTTATCTAGACTTGAGCAGTTCTACTGTATTTAAAATCTCAAGTGAAGAAATCAATTAATGATCTACAGAGCAAAAGTTATACTTAAAGTTTTTTAAATTGCCTTCAATCAAGAGTAGCCTAATTTATCTAATAGAATTAGGTATAGTGCCTCATCTACATACTCAAATTTGGAAGTCATTCAACTACACCAATTTTAAAAGTCAGAAATATAACTAGGTAATTGAACATTCAAATGCATATTAATAGTAGAAAATATGTAATGGTAAATGAATGAGAGATAAAAGCCTAGAACACAAGTATTGATTTTTGTCTCACCCTGAGCTCAGGTATCTAAACTCCAGAATTAATTAAAGAAATACTTGTTCCCTTGTGAATTAAAATAATTGAATGGGAAGCCTTTGAATTCAACTCATTAAAAGTTCAGAAAAGATTTTATTTTTGCTTAGAATTATTTTTCTTTGGTTTCTAGTATTACATAGTTTTTTTCCAAGCAAGGGGTTGTAGCTTCATCATCTACATTCATATTGCTATGATTCAATTAAATAATTTTTCCTCTTGACTAAAAATAATTGATGGCAGATTGGAAACACACACACACACACACACACACACACACACACATATTCTCAAAAATACCTAGAATATTCATTACATTTGTGCATTATTTATATATTGTATGGATCATTTGTCAAGTGAGGCTCCAAAGAGAGTGAAAAATTATTTTGGTAACACATGATTTTTCATCAAATTGTGATATAACATCAAGATGAATTTTTAAATAACTATTTTAGTAATAATCAAATAATTTTGTAAGTGTGAATGATTAAGTATATAGAATATTAGCCAGACTTTACTCTTGTTATGTTAAAACCTTTTGAACAACAAATATATATTTGAGTTTGCTAGCACATTTATTGTTATTTTTGCCATCAAATTAAAACTTAGTAAGAGTGAGGAAAGAGTCATCACTCTGTATCTGTATGTGTCAAGGCTAACAAAAAATCCATTACCTTGTGTGTGGTTTACTTTAGAACACATTTTAAAAATAACATGTTAGTCTTTATGTTAAGCATTGTCAAAGGAAAACAAAACTTTGTAAGCATGAGAATTACAAATCCTTTCAAAACTAAACAATGGTCAAGATTGGAGGCAAGGGAGAAAGTTATATGACTATCACAGTTTTTGAGCAAGAGTTGGGTACATCTTTAGTTAGGATTGTAGTTATGTGGTTGTAAGGGAATTGGGAAACTCTTACGGAAAGCTTCAACTACTCAAAATGCCTAACTGTGGAACCCAGAATACATCTACAGAATACTGTTCATAAGCCTCAGGGAATACCATTAAATAATGGTCAGAAAAATTGTAAAAGCCACAGGATCAGGAAATTTGTGTTGAAATCTTGTCTCTTACTTAATATCCCACACATAAATTCTCACCAATATGATTGCCCACACTTTAACTACATGAGGAAGATACCAACCTACACGCCAAACATCATGGAGAAAAGCCCATGATTTCTCTACTCTACACAAAGAACTACAAGCAATTAAGAAAAGCTGGGAGCAAAAGAGGTGGTCTTTCTCAGGGAAGAGTGCACCAATTCCTACCCAACAGTCATCACTGATAACATATATGCAAATTACATTGTATGGATTCAACACTTATATTAAATGGAAAAACAGTTATATGTGGAAAAACAATGAAAATCAACAGGCCATTGATTTGAAATAGCGCAGAAAGGGTTACATGGGAGGAAGGAAAGAGTTCTCTTGACACTTTCTTTGCCATTTTAATGAAAGCAAAATGCAAATGTCTGGATGTGTCAATGGGACTAATCTTACTGTAATCATTAGAAGGAAAAGCTTCACGTGCACAGTTGGAAACTAAGGTTAAATGGCAATGAGCTTGTGTAGCACGAATGGATTCTATGGGTAAACTGGATTTGCTCCAGAGCTGAGAGATGCCAGCATTTCACAGAAAACATTTGGGTTCCATCCCATCCTGATTTGTAATTTTGTTGTGTTGCTTTACATTTAAGACTCCTTATTGTACATTAGAAAATTTGTGAACTCAAAAGCAAATTTCACTTATACTTATCATATCGCTAATATTGTCTGGTAGGTAGGGTGTTACTAAGTAACATTAAATCAATATAAAGAGTATAAGGTTTGGTTTGTTTGTTTCTGGCCTATCTCTCTCTCTCTCTCTCTCTCTCTCTCTCTCTCTCTCTCTCTCTCTCTCTTTCTCTCTGGTGTGTGTGTGTGTGTGTGTGTGTGTGTGTGTGTGTGTGTGTGTGCATGTGTGTGTGTGTGTGTGTGAGTGTTGTTTATCTTTATTTCTGCTACTGTATGAAATGTCTTGTTTTTATAGTTTAGTAAATTAGTCTTATCAATTTGAAAACACAGAAACATTCTTTTAACATTTGTTTTATTTACTAGGCACATTTTGTTCACAAAACTGTATAAATTAAAGATAATTGTATTTTTATAACTTTGTTTTATGCCAAGTAGATATTCACAAAATCTTCTGACCAAATTAGATCTTAGGTTGTTCTTTAATAAGGATTTTATTTTTGTTTATTTAAAATTTAGGTATTGGACAGATGGCTCAGCAATTAAGATCACTGCATGCTGTTCTTACAAAGGACTTGATTTCAATTCCCAGCACACCGATCTGCAGCTGACAACCACCTTTAACTCTAACTCCTTTATTGAATCTCTTCTCTAGTTCGGTGACTACAGCCAATTGGAAGTATCCTCTCCAGATGTGACCAGCTAATAACTTTAAAGAAGGAAGAAAATGATAAATATTGACAATTATACACTTGTCATGACACAGTATCATACACTGCTTGTTCGTGTATGCAAGGATCTTCAGGTGGTACTTGACAGATAAATCATCTCCACTGAGCAATGGCTGGGTTACTTCTACATTATCAATCACTGCACAACTGCTTCAGTCCATGGTTTGGATTAGGTCTATTTGTAAGAATTAAAAATGGCAAATGCTTTAGCTACTGAGAAATCAAGGACAGAGCAGAAGAAAGAACAGAGTAACTCCAAAGAACAACAAGCCAAGATCAGTCTTCATTATATTCTCAGACAAAACATTGTAAAATGTCAACACATTTGCATGCAGAGCTGAGATTTCAGACTTTAAAGGAAGAAAAATGGAATAGTATGAAGATATCGATAATGATTTAGTTATATAGTTCTATGCTCTTTCTCATACAGGCATTTTTTCTAAAGAAAAAGCAGCCTTTGTAATTTTGTAAATGATTCCATGTAAATCATAATCTACATATCACAGGTATTATCCTAGGAAAATCATATAGGAGATACATAATGCATTGATAAACAGTGTGACCTGTAAACTTAGCAACTGTTAAATTAAATAAAGCAAGTGAAGGTGCAGGTCAATTTAAATTTGTGACTGGTGGCAATTTCTATTTGTGTAGTTTGTCATTTGTCTTGCTACTAGTTTGCATGTTGATTAGCTGTAATGGGATCCATTTGTGCCTTTAAACTGGGCATATGGCCAACCTGGTGTTTTATCACAATCTTGTTGAAATATATTTTCAATAAACAGAAAATTAAGAACCCAGTGTTTATATTTTCCTTTTCCCCTTGCAGTAGATTCTTCATTATTCATTTTGAGTTTAGGCATTTAAGGAGGTAAGACATGATGAAGGCTGAGCCTCACTAATGCAGTGCACACTTCCAATTCCAGCACTTGGGAAGTAGAAGTGATATAATCTATGCTGTATGACAGCTTGAGCTACATAGCGAGAAATATGTATATATATATATATATATATATATATATATATATATATATATATGTGAGAAATATATATATGAGAAAGATATATATAAGATATATATATATATATATATATATATATATATATATATATATATATATATATATATATATATGATGTCCCTATATAATCAAAGACTAAAAGTATATCTTTGATTATATAGGGACATCAGAAAGATGATAGTCTGTATTCAAAAACAGAACCTTCCTCAGAACCCATCCATGCATTTTGACTTTGAAATCCTTTTCTCTTAGACCTAAAAAAACTAAAAACCAATGCTTATAAGTTACTGAGTTGACCCCACTTTTATTGGAGACAATAAAGAAGTGTAAAATAATAATGCCTTGGTAGTCTTTGGTTACTTTTGGCATAATAAGGCATCTTATAGTTAAACAAAGGATTACTTTGTAGTTTTCTATCATTTATTGATTATAATTAAGAACTTAAGTCAAGGCCAAGAGGATCATAACATTTTGGACTGCAGTACATCAATACACATTGAGCTTATATTCACAAAAACAGTCAGCATTTTATTTCCCAACAAGTTTAAATATTTGTATACCTTACAGTGACAAACTCCATGTCATTCGTATTTTGCTCAGTTGTAACATTCCAAGGCTTTTGATGTAGATGTAGTTTGTTCATCAATAAAATTAAGGACACTAGTAAATTTAACAAAGATATTGTAACTATTATTTTAATTATCTCCTTGAACTACACTGATATGTTCCTTTTAAATATGTAATTGAAATTACTTTTTAAACATTTAGGCTACAGGGGAAATTTATCTGATAAAGGGTTTGCCTTTCAAATATGTGATCCAGAATTAATCCTTAACATCCATGTAAAAAGATTGGTTATTATTTAGATTCATTTTTTCCCATTGTTATAATAATTTCTACAGCCACTTGGAGATTCTAACTGATTCATTATGGCCCTGTACAAATAACGTTGTGGACTTATCTGAGACTCCTAACCCTAGGGATTTCTTTCAAATGAACATCACATGTATTTAGATTGTTTGCCTAACATATTTAAGTCTTTAAGAGTATAAATAAATTCATAGTATGTAAACTACAACTTTACATTAAAAATACTAGAATTTCTTTCCATCTCTATTGTGGTAAAATTCCTAGAAAGGCAAAATATAATTTAAAGATTATTTGGTATGCAGTTCACAGTAGGCTACCTGACCTTGACAAATCAGAGCATGAGCAGACTTTTCTGTCCAGAATGATATCTTGGGAGGCATTTTTTTCTGTTGGAGAGAGTGGGCAGCATCTCAGGGGCAGATAGCCATTGGGTGTCATCATGAAACTTAGTAGTAGGTACTCAGATTTTCTACATACATCTTTTTTTGGTTGCATGGACTTCAAGCTACACTGACTATTTCCCCTACAAAGTCCATAAGATACTTTTTATCCTGCAAACCATGATGACATACACTTGCATTCCAGGCATAAGGAATACAAAAGCTGGGCACTCAGGGGTTGAAGGCCCTCTCAGCTACTTAGTGAGCCTGAGGCTACTTAATCAATATTTCAGCCTATCTCAAAAACTGAGAGCGAGCACAGTCTTATTAAAAGAGGGAGAAACAGAGACAGAGACAGTGAGACAGATAAAGATAGAGTCAGAGACACAGAGAAAGAAATTAAGAGAAATGGAGGTAGAGACATAGAGACAGAGACAGAGAAGAGAGACATAACTAATTTATTTTATTTTATTTTATTTTATTTTATTTTTGGTAATGCTGATAACTCTTTATTTTATTTTTTATGGACTTTATTTTAAAAAAAACAAAGATAAAAAAATTAACCATTTTGCATAAATATATACAAATAAAACTGTGTCAGTGCTTGGCTTTTTTTTTTTTCTTTTTTTCGTTTTTTTACAATGAGCAAAGAGTACATGTAATACAGGGTGTAACCCAGAATTTGTCAATGTGTTCTTGGTGTGTAAGGATTGAGCATGACTTTTTGTTTGTTTGTTTTGATTTGTTTTCTTTTTTTCTTGGACTTCTAACAGTCTGTGAGTTGTTTCTGGGGCAGTGCTAGCCTCTGGGGTTAGCATCCCAAGATCAGTGACTGCATATTATGTCTATTCTTTTGTGACTGGATTATCTCACTCAGGATGATATTCTCTAGATGCAGCCATTTTCTTAAGAATTTGGTTAAGTCATTGTTTCTGGTGGCTGAGTATTATTCCATTGTATAAATGTTCCACAATTTTTGCATCCATTAATCTACTGAAGGACATCTGGGTTCTTCCCAGCTTCAGGCTATTATAAATAGAACTGCTAAGAACATTGTGGTGCATGTATCTTTGTTGTATATTAAAGTGTCTCTGGGGTATATGCCCAGAAGTGGAATAGCTGGGTCTTCAGGTAGTATTATGTTCAATTTTCTGAGGTATCGCCAGACTGATTTCCAGAGTGGTTGTATCAGTTTACAACCCCACCAACAGTGGAGAAGTGTTCCTCTTTCTGCACAACCTCACCAGCATCTGCTGTCATCTGAGTTTTGGATCTTGGCCAATCTGACTGGTGTGAGGTGGAATCTCAGGGTTGTTTTGATTTGCATTTCCCTGATGGCTAAGGATGTTGAGCACTTCCTCAGATGTTTCTCAGCCATTTGATATTCCTAAATTGAGAACGTTTTGTTTAGCTCTGTGCCCCATTTTTTAATAGGGTTTTTTGATTCTCTGGTGTCTAGCTTTTTGAGTTCTTTGTATAACTTTGATATTAGGCCTCTATCTGATGTAGAGTTGGTAAAGATCTTTTCCCATTCTGTTGGCAGCTGTTTTGTTTTCTTGACAATGTCCTTAGCCTTAGAGAAACTTTGCAATCTCATTAAGTCCCATTTGTTAATCTTTGACCTTAGAGCTTGAGCCATTGGTGTTTTGTTCAGGAAATTTTCTCCTGTGCCTATGTGTTCTAAGGTTTTCCCTACTTTCTCATCTGATAGTTTCAGTGTATCTGGTTTAATGTGGAGATCTTTGATCCACTTACACTTGAGCTTTGTACAAGGAGATAAGAAAGGGTCTATTTTCATTCCTGTGCATGCTGAGTGCTAGTTGGACCAACACCATTTGTTGAATAGGCTGTCCTTTTTCCATTGAATGTTTACAGCTCCTTTGTCAAAAATCAGGTGACCATATATGTGAGGGCTCATTTCTGAATCTTCTATTCAATTCCTTTTATCCATGTGCCTCTTTCTGTACCAGTACCATGCAGTTTTCAGCAGAATTGCCTTGTAATATAGTTTGAGGTCAGGGATAGTGATTCCCGCAGATGTTTTTTGTTGTTGAGGATGGATTTTGCTATTCTCGGTCTTGTGTTATTCTAAATGAAATTGCACATTGATCTTTCCAAGTCAGTAAGAACTGGGTTATAATTTTGATGGGGATTGCATTGAATCTGTAGATTGCTTTTGGTAGGAGGCCATTTTTAAAATGTTGATCCTTCCAATCCATGAGCATGGGAGATCTTTCCATTTTCTGAGATCTTACTAGATTTCCTTCTTTAGAGGTGTGAAGTTCTTGTCATACAAGTCCTTCACTTGCTTAGTTAGAGTCACACCAAGGTATTTCATAGTTTTTGTGACTATTGTGAAGGGTATCTATTTCTTAATTTCTTTATCCACATGTTTGTCCTTTGAGTATAGGAAAGCTACTGACTTATTTGTGTTAATTTTGTATCCAGCCACTTTGCTGAACCTGTTTATCAGCTGTAGGAGTTCTCTTGTGGAGTTTTTGTGGTCACTTAAGTACACTATCATGTCGTCGGCAAATTGTGATGTTTTTACATCATCCTTTCCGATTTGTGTCCCCTTGATCTCCTTTTGCTGTCTAATTGCTTCAGCCAGGACTTCCAGTACTATGCTGAATAGGTAAGGGGAGAATGGGCAGCCTTGTAGAGTCCCTGATTTTAATCATATTGCTTCAAGTTTCCCACCATTAAATTTTATGTTGGCTGTTGGTTTGCTGTATATTGCTTTTACTATGTATAGGTATGGAACTTGGATTCCTGTTCTTTCCAGGACTTATAACATGACGGGGTGTTAAATTTTTTCAAATGCTTTCTCAGCATCTAGTGAGATGACCATGTGATTTTGTTCCTTGAGTTTTTTTATATGGTGGATTACATTGATGGATTTCCTTATATTAAACCATCCCTGCTTCCCAGGGATGAAACCTACTTGGTCATGGTGAATGATCGTTTAGATATGTTCTTGGAGTGGGTTTGCAAGGATATTGTTGAGTATTTTTGCATCAATGTTCATAAGTGAGATTGGTCTGAAGTTCTCTTTCCTTGTAGGGTCTTTGTGTTGTTTAGGAATGAGGGTTATTGTAGCCTCAAAAAATGAGTTAGGTAGTATTCCATCTGATTCTATCTTTTGGAGTAGTTTGGAGAGTATTGGTGTTATGTCCGCAATAAATGTCTGATAAACTTTCTGCACTGATCCTGTCTGGACCTAGGCTTTTTTTGGTTGGGAGGCTTTTGATGACTTCTTCTATTACTTTAGGTCTTATGGGATTATTTAGGTGGTTTACTTGGTCCTGGTTTAACATTAGGATCTTTTATCTGTCTAGGAATTCATCCATTTGCTCCAGAGTTTTCAACTTTGTGGAGTATAGGTTTTTGTAGTAGGATCTGATGATTTCTTGAATATCCTCAGTTTCTGTTGTTATGTCTCCACTTTCCTTTCTGATTTTGTTAATTTGTATACTCTCTCTTTCCCTCTAGTTAGTCTGGCTAGGGGTTCATCAGTCTTTTGATTTTCTCAAAGAACCAACTCTTGGTTTTGTTGATTTTTTCAATGGTTCTTTTTGTTTCTATTTGGTCTATTTCTGCCCTAATTTTGATTATTTCTTGCCATCTACTCTTCTTGGGTGTATCTGCTTCCTTTTGTTCTATGGCTTTTAGCTGTGCTGTCAAGTTGCTGATGTATGCTCTCTCCACTTTATTTTTGGAAGCACTTAGGTCTATGAGTTTTCCTCTCAGTACTGCTTTCATTGCATCCCATAGGTTTGGGTATGTTGTGTTTTCATTTTCATTGAATTCTAGAAAATACTTAATTTCTTTCTTTATTTTTTCTTTGACCCTACTATCTTTAACAGAGTGTTGTCCAGTTTCCATGTGTATGTGGGCTTTTTGTTGTCTTTGTTGTTGTTAAATACCAGCCATAGACCATGGTGATCTGAGAGGATACATGGGAGTATTTCAATCTTCTTATATCGATTGCAGCTCGTTCTGTGTCCAATTATGTGGTCAATTCTCGAGAAGGTGCCATGGGGTGCTGAGAAGAAGGTGTATTATATTATTTTAGAATGATATGTTCTGTAGATATCTATTAGTTCTAGTTGGTTCAAAGTCTCCGGTAGTTTTACAGTGTCCTTGTTCAGTTTCTGTTTCCATGATCTTTCCATTGGAGAGAGTGGGGCATTAAAGTCTCCCACTATTATTGTGTGGCGTGTAATGTATTTTTTGAGCTTTACTAGGGTTTCTTTAATGAATGTGGGTGCTTTTTTATTTGGAGAATATATGTTAAGGATTGAGAGTTCCTCCTGAAAGATTTCCCCGGTAATGAGTAAAAAGTGTCCTTCCTTATCTTTTTTGATGACTTTTGGTTGGAAATTTACTTTATTCGATATTAGAATAGCCACTCCAGCTTGATTCTTAGGGCTGTTTTCTTGGAAGTTTTTTTTCTCACCCTTTTACTCTGAGATAGTGTCTGTCTTTGTCTCTTAGATGAGTTTCCTGTATGCAGCAAAATGCTGGATTTTGTTTAAGTATCCAGTCTGATAGCCTATGTATCTTTATTGGGGAGTTGAGTCCATTTATGTTAATAGATATCAATGAATAGTTGTTTCTGTTTCCTGCTATTATTGCTTTTGTAGGTTGAGTTGTGTCTGTGTCTTTTTCTTCTTTTGGTTTTCGTGCTTATTAGTTTCTTGTTTTTATTAGGATGTAGTTCCCCTCATTGTATTGGGTTTTCAACCTATAATTCATTGTTGTGCTGGGTTTGTGATCACATATTGTGTAAATTTGTATTTGTCTTGAAATATCTTCAACTGTCCATCTATGGTGATTGATAGTTTTGCTGGGTATAGCAGTTTGGGCTGGCACTTGTGCTCTCTTAGGGTGTGCATGTTGTCTGTCCAGGCTCTTCTAGCTTTCATAGTCTCTGTTGAGAAATCGGGTGTGATTCTGATTGGCCTGCCTTTATATGTTACCTGACCTAATTCCCTTACTGCTTTTAGTATTCTTTCTTTGCTTTGGGCACTTGGTGTTTTGACTATTATGTGTTGGGAGATATTTCTTTTCTGGTTCAACCTATTTGGAGTTCTGAAGGCTTCTTGTATGCTCGTGGTCATCTCATTCTTAAGGGTAGGGAAGTTTTCTTCTATGATTTTGTTGAAGATATTTACTGTGCCTCTTATTTGATACTCTTCTCCCTCTTCTATTCCTATTATCCTTAGGTTCGGTCTTCTCATTGTGTCCTGGATCTCCTGGACATTTTGCGTTTGGAGATTTTTGTTTTTACAACTGCTCTGGCTGTTTTTGTCTATGTTTACAATGTTGTCTTCTGCCCCCGAGATTTTCTCTTCGATCTCTTGTAGCCTATTTGAGATGCTTGCTTCTGTGACTCCTGATTTATTTTTTAGGTGTTCTACCTCTAGGGTTATCTCTTTTAGTGTTTCCTTTATTGTGTCAATTTCTGTTTTAAATTTCCTCTTCCATTTCTTCATCTCTTTGGTTCTGTTTTTCTCTAGTTCTTTGAGTTCTTTGAGTGTTTTTCTTATTTCCTCTTTAAAAGCTTCCGATTCCTTTTGCTTTTCCTCCCGTTCTTGTTTAAGTATCTCTATCAGCATCTTGAGGTATGATTTCAGGTCTGTGTCTTCTATTTCTGGAGTGTTTGGCATTCCAATGTTTTCTGTTATGGGAAAGCTGGGATCTGGTGTTGCCAGGTTGTCTTGGTTTCCTTGGGATATACTCTTTTGCTTTCATCTTGCCATCTTGTTGTCAGTAATATGTTCTTGCCTTTCCCTGGTATCTGGTCTGTGTCCCTGGATCTCCACTGGTCCAGGTTGCAGATGGGCCGAGCCCTGTTCTGCGCCCCAAAATTCCCAGGTCCTAATTTATTTTAAAAATACCCTTGTACTTGAACTACCCAGAAAGAATCCACAGCCATAGAAAATAGAAAGGTATTCTTTGAACTCTTCTGTCCTCTCTAATATGTTTTCTAAGATACATAACTTTGAGGTGTGTTTCTCAATGGTTCCATAGATCATAAATGCTTTTCTTATTGCATGATCCCTGAAATCTCTAAATATCTATGAATCACCATAGTTTCTTAGCTTACTTTTAATGTCTACAGCAAGGAGATTAACCATAGTTATTGGATGTTTGAGTATATAAATTTATAAAACTTTCTCTCTTCTCCCTTTATTTTTTCCCTCTAAACAGTTTCATATTTTATGCATATATGTACTTCTATATACACACATATTGAGTACATAAATGCACATTTCCATATACACATGCATACACATATATAGTGGTATATAAAAATTTAAAATATGTGTATTATATATGGTGCTTTTTTTCTCAAAGCACTATTTTTTTATTCAGGTAGAATACTTTTACACTCTAAGGTATCTTTAGATGTGAATCATCTTGTAATTTTTATGTTCATTGCCAAGCAATCATCACTCATATACAGAAAGAGGAACAAGACATTTTCACTAATTAAAATGCATTAAAGGATGTACCTTAATTTGCATCTCACATTTTTAAAGGGTAATAGTTGCAGGATAGTGATTGTATTTGAAGTTAGCATCTCTTTGTATTGTGGAAACAAAACCTAGGATAGAGGAGAAAAACAATCCCTGGAAATTCATATTACAGGACATCCTCAGAATTATCAAACTTAAGTAGGTACTATACCATTAAACAAGGTTATTTGCTATGTTAATATATGCATCTTAATTTATGAGGTTAATGAAAAGTCTTAAATAAATACTAACTATATATGGGTATGTTTAATGGCAATAAGACTCTAATTGTTTATACTACAAAGTAGAATATATTCTGTCTTCATATATTCAGTGTGATTGGAGAATTCACCTCACCAGTCATAAAAGATAAAAGAAACAGCTCAAGAAATCCTCATGACTCTCCAAGAGAACATAATAGCAAAATAAAATTAGTCAGAAAGTTCAAGTGTGTATTTTCTGAGGAAATTCAGGGTGGCTACAGGTTACCTGATCTGGGGAAAGAAGGAAATTGTTTCAGAAAATTATCAAACAAAGTCCCTGGGAGGTTATGACCTATTGTCCAGGAGGAAGTAAATATCTCTGGAGGGGCAATTTCAAATTAGAGAAGAGCCATACAAAATGATTCTAGATATATATGGAAGCAGAATTCAGACTAGGCTGGACTTTGCAGAGGGAGGAAGAATTTATCTGTTAACTTTAAACTAAAAGGAACTTACTGAGGAGCTAAAAGCCTGGTATAGCAATTTTTCCAAAAGCTACTCTTGTATGCTGTCTTGCATAGTGGATTAAGGGACAAGAATTTTTACATTAAGAGCTGGGTGAGACAAAATAGTGCAGAATGCAAGAGGAGTTTGTTTTCAGAAATATTTATTTTATCCTAATACGAATCAATGTTCTTATCTGTAGACTAAGAAACATTTTGTATGAATTACTGAGTTTGCATATAAAACGACTTTATGACTTTCATTTGTTTTATTATAACTATATATAAGTTAAATGGCTCTAATTTAGGAAATAAGCCTTGAAATCTTTTGGACTAATTAAGGAAGCATTTATATTATTGACTTTGCACTTTTCTCGCTTGGCTTTTAGTACTTACACATTCCTACAATACTATGTCACTTTAATATCTAAAATCAATTTTGAAGAGTAGACAAAATTATAGCTTTTGCGATTAAACACATAGGTATTAGATGACAATATGATCACACAAATTTGTTGACATAAATATTGTGAATACTAAGTGATAAAATTAGGCATCATAGTGAAATTCATAAAAATAATTTTATTTTACATACAGTAACTGAGTGAGAAATGAGATTAAATATATTCAATACGAGAACCTCACAGTTATTTATCCCATTATAAATGATTTTACCCTAAATCAGACTATGTTGCCATGAACTCAATCTGAATTTAAATCCTGTTTTATTCCACTATTTCTATTTATACCTATAAAAGAGGCTTTATGAGGCTTTAAAATCAGTATATGCTATGATTTTGAAATATACAAAACTATGAATTAGAGTTTCAAGTATAGCTAGGTATACAGGCCTATAGACACAGAATTGTGAGAGCCAAAACAGGAGGATTATCTGTCATAAATTTAAGGTTAGAATGAGATATATAACAGAATCTATGAATGGAGGGTTTTCTTCTGTAGCCATAATTTGCAGGTTTCCAAATATGAATTTTTAGCAGTTGTGGTTTCTTGCACAAGATAAAGCCAGGAAATAGTTCAGTATGAATTGGGGAGGTGTTCTACAGGCCTTAACTATAGCTGGAAATGCATTGGCCATATTGATAATTCCTTGAGGAGAGTTACTTTTCCTTAGTATGGGCTATGCTCCAATAAATGATCATTAGGTGAAAAAGAACATGGATCTGGGAAGGAGACATGAGAGGATTCTGAGGAGTGTTGAGGATGGAAATATTCAAAACACATTACATGTATGCATGATTTAGAAAATAATATGTAAAACTACATTAAAAAACCAAAACAAAGCAATAGATTTTTATGTATGTTGCTTCGTAACTACCAGAATAAATGTTTACCTAATCACCAGACCCAGCAATAGGTACCTTAGGCTAGCCCTATTTTTTCCTGAGATAGCCACTGCTGATAGGATCTGTCAGTATCATTCCCTTTTCTACTTTTCTTCATATCCTTTGTGAGATCAAAATATTAGAGCCTTGTCTGTAGTTTTAGAAACACTGATAACATGGACTCACAGTCTGCCTGAAGAGAGCAGAGCACCTAGAGGAGACCCGGGATCACTCTTCTTCCTGAGACCAAGGTTGAATCCCCACTTTCTCTCCACTGACTATCCCTGGAGAGACCACCTGGAACTCTCCAGGACAACAAGATCAAGTAGCTTCACAGATAATAACAAGATGGTAAGAGGCAGCACAAGAACCTAAGCAACAGAAAGCAAGACAACCTGGGAACATCAAAACATAATTCTCCTGACACAGCAAGTAGTGGATACGCCGATACAACAGAAAAACAGGAATTGGACTTAAAATCATACCTAATGTTGATGATAGAGGATGTCCTGAAACAGATGAATAACTCCCTTAAAGAAATAGAGGAGAACACAGGTAAACAAGTAGAAGCCCTTAAAGAGGAAACAAACAAACAAAATCACTTAAAGAGCTACAAGAAAGCTCACTGATAAGTAGATAAATATCCCCAAAAAGCTTAAAATAACAATGAAGCAATTCACAGATCTTAGGAAGCTCAATAAGAAGAAAAGCCAGAACGTGGATGCCTTAGTCATTCTCAGAGGGGAGAACAAAGCACTCATGGGAGGAAATAAAAGGACAAATAGAAGGGCAGGGATTGAAGAAAAGATCATCCAGAGACAGACAGCCTCCAGCACAGGCACTCTTGCTGATGCCAGGAAGTGCTTACTGGCAGGAGCCTGATATAAATGCTTCCTCAGAGGCTCTGCCACAACCATACTGATACACATGAGGATGCTTGCAGCTAACCAATGGACTGAACATGGGGACATCTATGCTGGAGCTAGATTGAAGGTGCTTAAAGGTTTTGCAAACCCATGGTAAGGACATCATTATCAACCAGCCAAACCCTCCACAGCTCCCAGGGTCAAAAACACCAACCAGTCAATATACATGGAGTGACTGATGCCTCCAGTTGGATATATAGCAGAAGATAACATTTTCTGAGTTCAATAGGAGGAGAGGCCTTTGGTCCAAGTGAAAGGTCTTTCTCAGTGGAAGGGAATACCAACGTGCTGTGGTGAGAGAAGATGGTTAGGAGAGAGAGTACCTTAATGGAGGTAAGGGTATAAAAAGGTTGGATAGGAGTGATGGGAAAGGGGATAACATTTGAAATGTAAATACAGAGAATATACAATAAAAAAGGAAAAAAAACAATAAATAAAAAAATCCCACTGCTACCATCAGGCATAAACTTTAGTTCTAAACATCGGAAGTTAATTTTTTATATTTAAGTAACTGTATATAGTAACTTAAATTTGCAGTCTTCAGCACAATGCCAGGATTTATGATGACAACAGAGAAAAATTACTTATAGTAGTTAAAACAGTTAAAAGAGTTAAGATGCAACTGTTAAACAAAGTATCATTAATGGTGGTCAGGGATTGGTGCTTTGGAGCTGCATTGGATGACAATTCCCTAAATCTCCCCTTCATTCTCCATTCATGCAGTTCCTTTAAACATGATACATTTTTGGTCATCGTTTTTGTGGGTGGGTTGGTGCTCTTATTGCCCCACTGGGTTTCCTGCCTGGCTACAGGTGGTGGCCTGTACAGGTTCCATTTCCACAATGCTGTCAGTAAATCCTAAGGTCACCCCTATTGATTCTTGGGTGACACTCTTATCCAAGGTCTCTTTCATTTTCTAGAGATGCCCCTCACCTCCCCAACCATGTCACTTAGAGATTTCTGTTTATGTTTATGGTCATCTGGTTATCTCTCTTATTCCTACCCATACCTGATCCTACGTCCCCCACCCCATTCCACTCTACATCCCCTTAACCATTCTGTCCCTGCTTCCATCTGCCATTTCATGAATAGTCACTGATCTAAGTGGGATTCAATCATACTTGTTTGCTCATTAGCATGGGTGTTCTCTGAGAGGCTCCATTCAGCAGTTGACCCAGATGGATGCAGACACCCACAGCCAATCAATCACTGGAAGGAGCTTGAGGAGTCTTATGGAATAGGAAGACTAAGAGGAAGATTGCAGACCCCAAAAGCATTAGGATCTCTACAGAATCACTAACTGCATGAACTAACCTGCACACTTGGAGCTCTCAGAGACTAAACCACCAACAAAAGAGCATAAATGGACTGGACCTTGGCCTCCCCGCACATATGTAGCAGACATACAGGTGGGTTTTTATGTGAGTCCTGAACACAGGGAGCAGGGGCTATCCTAAATGCTGTTTCCTGTTTGTGGAATATGTTCTTCAAGCTGGGTTACCTTGTTTGGCCTCAGTTGAAGAGGATACCTCTAACCCTGCAGAAACTTAATGTGCCAGGGTCTCAGGATACCAGGAAGAGCCCCACCCTCCCAGAGGAGGAACAGGTCAGCAGGAGAATTTGAGGAAGAGTACCAGGTGGGTAGGAAGTGAGCAGGATGTTAAGTCAATAAATTAAAAAATTAAACAAACAAATAAAACCTAGAGGTTCTTTTGTATTTAGCATATTTGTGTTCTTTTTCTTTTTTATTGGATGTATTTTATTTATATTTCAAATGTTATCCTCTTTTCTGGTTCCCCTTCCATAAACCCCATACCCCATGCTTCTATGAGTGGGTTCCCCCACTCACCCACACTATACTGCCTCCATGCCCTGACAATACCTTCACTGGGGCATCAAGCCTTGGTAGGACCAAAGTCTTCTCCTCCCACTGATGTCCAAAAGGGTCATCCTCTGCTACAAATGGAGTTGGAGCCATGAGTCAGTCCATGTGTATTCTTTGGATAGTAATTTATTCTCTGGGAGCTCTACTTGGTTGCTATTGTTCTTATCAGGTTGTAAACCCTTTCAAATCCTTCAGTTCTTTCTCTAACTTTTCTGTTAGGGAAAATGTTCTCAGTTCAATGGTTGGCTGTGAGCATCTGCTACTATATTTGTCATGATCTGCCAGAGCCTCTCAGGAGACAGCAATATCAGGCTCTTGTCAGCATACACTCTAGGCATCAGCAAAACCTAGTTAAAATACCATCATCTCAACATCTTGGATGGCCTAAATTATTGCATTCTGCTTTGATGTCTCAAATGTTTTAGTCTTTTACATAATACTATAAAATATCTGATGTATATCACTTTATAACAATAGAACATACATTTTGATTCTTAATTACAGGGGTTTCCTCTGAGATCACTTGGCCCCATAGACACGTATCTGTGTGGAGGCAGAACAGCATCACAAACGTGCATCAAGAGGCTGGTGCTCTGAGAATTGGGAAGCAAGAAGATTCTAATTTCCAAAAATTATTACCATGGACACAACCTCAAGTAATATGTCTTATGGCATGCCTTTCTCTAATGAGATAGTGGACATAGCTTAACCATTAATGAGAGGTTTAAGAGAGGTTCAGACTCCTCTGAGTTCCAATACTAACTAATGAAGGGATTACTTACTTCACCAAAGGTTCATGAAGTGATAATAAATCATGACACGATCTATCTTCATGTTTCCTGTTTTTAGCGCCATGTTATTAAGAGTCAGCTACAAGTCAGTTTGTTACCGGGGAGATTTGTTTCTTGTCTGACCATTTGCTAGGAATTAAGTGGGCTGTATGCATTTCAATTACAAGTGAGGTAGGCTTTTCTTGTTTTTGTTTGTTTGTTTGCTTGTTTCTTTTTATTCTATTACACAAAAGTTGAACAAGATAGACACTGTAATAGATATTTAGTAGGTGAAATCTAAAGAGATGCTATTAATAGTTGCAATAGGTACTAAATCTGCTTTATCTTTATCTTTGTCATATAGAAATCAGACTGAATTCTCAAATAAACTTTGAGGAAATTAAAACAAGAAAGGCAGATCATGAGGAAACTTTCTGCTAACATGGATGCTGTATTTTTGAACTTTTTACGATAATATACTAATGACCAAGTAGGGATAGTTTTATAGATTAGTGAACCATACACATGTGAAATTATTCATATTATTATAATGAGTGAGTAATATAGGGTCATGATAAATGATTTATAAGAGCATGAAGAAAGATTCAGTATATTGTAAAGGTATTATAAAACAAACGATTTTAGCATGATTAAATACATTACTTTCATGTTACACTATAATTTGGTGAGTACAATTTGTAAATAGAGTTGTAAGATTCATTAAATTTGTTAGAGTCATTCTAAGATTCTTATATCTACATATTAACCTGAAATTACCTTTCAGTTTCTGAAATGAGAGACACAATGCCATCCTTTCTTTCTACTTGATCTTACATTACAACCAGGTTTCATATGGCTAAAAATAAAGATATGGGAAAGTTTAAGTAATAGAAGGGAGTGTCATGATGTCACATTAAGACCCATGCACACTACTAGTTTGGAAGCTTCTTCAGAAATAGTAAGATTGGATACTCCCAAGGAAGGAGCACCAGGCTGAAGAGTCTCAGAATTCTGTGAAACCCTTGATTCCATTCTACATTTTCATCTGGGTATTGTATATTCTGAGCCATGGATTCTCCTTCAAAACAGGAGTTACCTAGGATCAAGGATCTACCTTTGTTACATCCAAATATCAAGACAACCAATCAACAATGAGATTAGAAAATAAAGTGCCTTTGCTTTTTTTTATTACTGTCTACAAAGGAGTTCAACATGTTTCTCCAACATAAACCACTAAAGTATTTTAGATAAAAGGTAAACTCAATCAAAGCTGATGTCATCTTATTTGTGCCTCAAGAAGTCAAATTAAGAAATTTTTCTTTATGAAGATGAAATCTAGAAATTTAATATATTTCAATGTATTTTTAATTAATAGGAAGTTAATTGCATTACATGGTCATAAGACCTATACTATGCAGGTATATACATATAGCTGTTATTCAAGGGAAGAACATTTTAAGTCGATTAAAAAAATAAAGATTTTGTTTGTAAAATATATTTTAGCAATTAAAATATTCAGAAATGTGTTTCTTTCTAAGTAGCAAATTAGCAACCCTTTGACTTAGAAGTGTTATTCATGGGACAATAACATTCCAGCCCTGCCTCATGCTCTCTGGCAGTAAATCAGGACACTTGATAGAATGATAGTTCTACAAAAATCTATGTTAATAGCAGAACTAGAATTCCCTAACCGTGTGGCTATGCAAATTTGAAAACCTCTGCTCACATTCTGATTCTGCAAGTTACACTTAGATAATCCAATGTGCTGATCAACATATGTTAACTCCCATTATTTCTACATATATTATTTTAAAATCTTTCAAATATTAGAAACCACATGGAGTCATTGCTACATATTTTAAGATTTTATTTCAAATTTATTGTTTCTTCCTGTCTCTGCGTTTCTGTTCCTGTCTCTGTCTTTCTGTTTCTGTCTGTCTCTCCCTGTCTATTTTATCTCTCTCTCTCTCTATCTCTGTCTCTCTTCTCCACTCAGTCTCTGTGTCTCTGCATAGACACACACACACACACACACACACACACACACACACACACACAAGTATGTTCCTTGGAACTTCAAAATAATTTGAAGAAAGATATTTGGTCTTAACCTTTCAATAACTTCTGAAAACTTAACTTCACTCCTCCACAAATGGCTTATTTTGACAGTTTTTGACATAATCATAAATAGAAATATTCCAGAAGGCAAGAAAATTGGTGATTCATGATCGTTACTAAAATAGATAAAATAAAAGAATAATTTAGTATAATTTTGGCTGTAATTAAATGAAGAAAGTTTGGACTTAAATTTTGGGAACAATGCTAGATTATTCAAACTCTTGGAGTGTAAGTCTATGGATATAACTATATCATTTTATAATAAAGCATCATAAAGCTCCAGTGAAAAGACCTGTGGTGTGGAAAAAATTATATATACTGCTTATGTGTGTGCATGGATAAGCACAGGTTTGTTAGTATTTAAAGAGGACAGATTCCTGGGATCTGGAGCTAAGGCAGTTATTAGCTACACAGCATAGACACTGGGAACTGAGCTTCAGTTCTTTGCAAGAACAATAAACACTTTCATCTACTGAACCATCTTTGTGTCCCCATATTTGTTTATTTTAAAAATCAATGCATTCTTAGTGTCTTCATCAGATACTTGTATCAAGAGTACTTAGACTCAAACAATTATTAAACAAACCAGCCTTGATTTATTGTCTTCTTAAACACAAAATCGAGCAAATAGTTCATAAATTAAACTAAATAAAAGAAGCAAATGTGATCATTAAGGAACCAAATACTGACCATAATAAATCTTAGAAATTTTCTTAAAAGTCAGTGAAAGCTGTAGAGATATTAAAACTGTCATGGAGTTCAATCGTCGAACAGAAAATCTGTTCCAGTCTTTCCATTCCATTTACTTTAAGCATAATGAAAAAATTAACAACAATTAATGGATCTTCATATTTTAACTTCTCTACTGAAGGCACAATTGTTAGTTGCATCCTTTACTAGATAGGCAGGGAAGTATAGGGGAAAATGAAATGTATGCAAGTTGAACAACAGTGTGAAGATCTAGAAAGAATTCTTTCCACAGCACATACCAAATTTGCAAAAGCTCCCTTTTAACAGTGACTGACTCCTAGGAGCATTTACTTCTAATTCTGGCCTGCGGCTAAATTTCAAAGCTCATACCTCAGGAGTAACAAGACAATTATTCTGTCAGCTTTACTGTCACAAAATGTATTTGATTAGGAGACAGAATGTTTTCTAATTACTCAATTCTTTTATTTAAGTCATACTTTAAGTTTTTATTATCTTAGCTCCTAAGCCAAATCTACCTCTGGATTCAATTCTCTTTTTCCCTCCAGTCATATCTGTTTTGTTACTTTATTCAAGCAGTAAGTATGTGGACCAGAGACTGATACCATAGCTGACTGTTATTTCTGCCAATAGAATCCATTGCAGGTTAGATGTTTAAATAGTATTATTTGCACATTTTGTATATTGAGAACAAAATGATGTTCTGAATGAATTATTAAAGTATAAGCAGCAAATACTAAGCCCAGTTGTAAATTCCATTTCCAGAGAGGGAAAAATTTCTTCTACACACTGAACAAATAATGTTTTGCAGAAATCAGTCATGAAAGAATTTTTTAGATTTAAATTTAATAAGTAATTACATCATTTTACTATTTCCTTTACCATATACAATTATCTATACACCTATGATCTCTTTCAAGGTCAAGGTCTCCAATACATACATACATACATACATACAAAAATATATACATATATATGTGTGTGTATACATGTATGTGTGTACATCTGTATGAGTGTATATGTATATGCTTGTATATGTGCTTAGTTTAGTTGTTCTTCTTGGAATGGCAAAAGTGAGTTCCTTTTATACCCTGGTGATCCTTTGCTGTCTGATGACACAGGATCTGCCCATGTTTTTCCAGAATTTGGTTTTAATTTATCCCAGTGCTTATTCTCTTGAAACCTTGCGTATTGATTTTAAATCATAAAATCAATTTTTATGAATGATGTCAGTTGTACTTAACAACAACCCAAGTGACTTCTGTGTTATCTTAAGGCAGGGTGATCCTGACACCAACGGATGTTATGTATTCCAGTCAACCTCCCAAGACCCTAAATCATCGGCACTATTTCTGAGTCAACAGTACAAGTTCTTGTAAAAGATACCTGATACACTTTTTAACGAATCTGAAAGTAAACATACCTTAAATTGCTGTGCACTTGGAACTGAGTTACTTGTTATCTAAACACCATTTGTTTTTTTTATAATTTTACTGTCAGACCTTAGAACACCTGGTCCAGTACCAGTTCCCATCATTTCAGTTTGAGCTGAGTTTTTGTCTTTTCTCCCCTGATTCCTAATCCTGCATACATACACAGGCACAATGAGTTTCATTCTTAGTTCTTTCTCTGTGTGTTTGTGTTGTGTGTTGTGTGTGTGTGTGATTCCTAAGGAACAAACTCCTCAGTCTTTATCATTTTAATTGTATGCATGCTATAAGAGATGAGCACTTTCAGTGAATAACCAACTGCTATGGCCTTTGCAATTTCAGCATTCCTTTCTATTTTTGTTGTCTGTGGTCTAGATTTAAGGACCCATGAGATTACCTTTCCTTTTCTATGCTAGCATTTTTAGTGTTAATATCTCTGTTTATATATAGTTTATGAAGTTATGGTAACTAGACTTTTTGGGTGTATGTTCTCTGACATTTTCAGAAGCTATATTGTAGGATGATGTCATTATACAACAAGGCAGATCCAGGCTATCACTGAATGAGAAAGAAAGGTAGGCAGGAAAATGTCTAGAAAGAAGAGAACCTTATGTGGAGAGCAGTTGAGGTGGCAGTCCCAAGATGGTGCTTGGGACTCCGGCCCTAGCACCTGAAGTCCTCCTGCCCCCGAGATTAGCCACTCCCACCGTGCTTGCTGTGCAGGTGCACTCATGATGTGAGATCAGAATAGGACTGCGTTTGGGGGCGGGGAGAAAGAGAAACTGAAAAGAAAGAGAAACAGAAACAGAAAGAGAAACTAAGAGAAAGAGAGAAAGAGAGACAGAGAGGGACAGAAAGATTTTCACTTGCATGCTGTAAGGTTCCTGAATAAACCGCTTTGAGAAGAACGCTGTGTAGTCGCTCCTTTTCTGCTGGTTAGAGACTGCAGCGACAGTAAACTTCCAAAAATAAATTAAGCAATCAATTGTTCCAACCATCTAAGACACATGTGAACTAAACTAATGGAAAACCAGGCATTATATTCCTAAGGGTATGATAGTGACACATAAATCTGTTGTCTCCCAATGACTCTAGTTATAGTCTACTCAACAAGAGGAAAACTGACTCTGGTACTGAAAACCTAGCCCTGTGCTAAGGAATAGAACATGTACAGATCTTGGAAAGAGAATCATCAGCTGTCAGTTTACAGTATCAGCATCATTTCTAATTACATTCTGAATATTTATCCCTATATTTATAGTTTAATACAGATGCCATCCCTGGTCCAGCAAGCTCTTATTTGTAAGAATAGGAGACCATAACAGGAAGACACAAATAATTTTTGTCTTTGAAAATTAAATATTAGAATTTAGAGATATAGCTAATGGATTAAGATTTTTGCAAAGGATTTAGATTCATTTTTTTAAAGAAGAAAATTCCTAACAACCTCTAACTACAGTTTTAAAAATCTGTGAATGTCTTCTGACTTCCCAGGGCAGGAAGCATGTGGATCCCATAAAGACATTCAGGACCTCATATACATATACAATAAAAAAAAAAACAACCTCAGTTTTTTTTTTCTTTGAAACAAATACAGTTTCTATTCCATATCAAGGAAAGAATCTCTGTCAGTTCCACTTATTGGATAACAATATATGGACTCGCCTTTTATCAGTACACAGAGTCAAACACCATAGGAAATTATGTTCATAATATCCAATAAAACCCTGTTGATTTTATTTTTAATATTTGTCTTGCACATGCATGTGAGTGTGCACACATTCCATGTGTAAGTGAGCAGTGTGTTTGTGCAGTTTTACTGCCCTATATGAGTATGTATACATAGACCAGTGGTGAAATTCAGGCAATATCTCATATTACTCCCTAGTTTTTGATACAAGATCTTTCAGCTAACATATCATTCTGTCTTTAATAAATTTTTAGTTAGTGAGGCCTATTATATTCTTCTTCCTACAATACTTTCAGAATTATTACTACACTGGAACAACCATGTCCAGGATTTCCATTAATAACCTGGATTTGAACTTATATGCCGATGCTTGAACAGTAAGTCTGTTACTCAGTGTCAGACCAAATCAGGATGAAGTTTTCAGTTACATCCCTAGTTCTTTGCAGTATTTATGACAAAATCCCTTGTGTTTTTGTGATCTTTGAATCTTATACCCCTTCACATAGCCTGGAATAGAGCAAATATGCAATACAACCTGGATAAATAAATATTGGCACAAATAATATATGTATATAATGTACTTTAATAATACACTGTTTTCACTTCTATCTATAGAATACATAAATAAACATGGCTTACTATATGTGCATATCTGTGGCTATCTGTGTGTGTGTGTGTGTGTGTGTGTGTGTGTGTGTGTGTGTGTGCCTATACTAACTTCTCCCACCAGCACTTTTGTTGACCATTTATCACAAAGCCATATTATTTCAATAATGTTGTTATTAAGTATAATGTTTTTTTCCTGTGTGAATTTCTGAACAACCCCATGAGGAGATTCTATAACCACATATGTTTGAATATATGAAAAAGTTGTCTTGAAATTGCACATGAATTAGAAACCTACAGTACTCCTCACTTCCAATATACAAGAATCAACAAGATGCACTTTGGTGAGGAGACAATCAAGCACAGTAGTGACTAGTCCACAGACTCTCTCTGATTAGTAAAGGCTAAAAAGGTATTTGTAGCACAAGACACACAAACACACATACACATTGTATAAACAGCACAGCAAATAGTATAAAATTGATATATATATATATATATATATATATATATATTTACTAACTAATGTTTAAAAAATACAACACATTTAGCAGAAACGCTGTATTAAACATGAATAATGAGAAAAAGGAAGATGACTCAGTTCATATAAGGCCTGCCATGCATTCAGAAATGCCTGAGTTTTGTTCTTTGTAATCCATGTAAAAAGCAAAATCCAAAGACTATTAGTGTAACCTCTCTAGTTGAGACAGTCTAATAAAAAAGAAAGTAGAGAATATCCTTAAATATATTAATGGAGGAGAAAACTTCCTGAATAGAACACCAATAGCACAGTCAATAAGACTCAAACTTAATAATTGGAACATCATGAAAGTGAAAAGCTTCCATAATGCAAAGGACACCATCAATAAGACAAAATGATAGCCCATAGAACAAAGAGACTTTCAAAAACTTGACATCTGGCATAGGAGTAATATCCAATATATATCAAAAGAGCTAAAGGAACTAGATATTAACAAACAAATTAATCAAAATTTTAAATGGGATATAAGCCTAAACCAATAATTTTCAACCGAGAAATCTCAGATGGTCAAAAATTACTTACAGAAATGTTCAATATTCTTAGCACATATGATATATCAACAGGGAAATGCAAAACTACACAAAAACTCCATCATATACCCGTCAGAATGGTGGAATCAAAAGTACAAGTGACAGTTCAGGCAGGCAAGAATGTGGAACAGGGGTACCACTCCTCCACTACTGGAAGGAGTACTAACATATACTGCTACTGTTGATATCGATCTGGTGGTTTCTCAGAAATCTGACGATGAATCTACCTCAAGAACAGATATACTCTTGGGCATATATCCAAAGAAGCATGCTCCGTTCTACCACAAGAATGCTTTCTCAGCTATGTAGATAGTAACTTTATAATACTCAGAAACTGTAAACCACTTAGATATGCCCAAACTGTAGAATGGATAAAGAAAAGGTGGTACTTTGGCACAATTGAGTAATACAAAAAACCAGCTGTTAAAAGCAATGACATCATCCAATCACAAGCAAATGACTGGAAATGGAAAAATAAATTATCCCAAGTAAGGTAAAACAGGTCCAGAAAGGCCAACATGGTATGTAGTCACTTAGTATTGGATATTAGCTGTAAAGTAAAAGTTAATTGTGCTACAATCCATAGACCCAGAGAAGCTAAATACAGTGGAGACCTCAAGTTGTGGATGCAAGAATCCCCATGAAAGGGGAAATGCAATAGAGCTTACTGGTGACCTGAAGGCTGCTGAGGTTGTATAGAGAAGGGATAGCATAGGGGAAGAAATATACTGGGAGAAATTGTTGAAATTGGGGGACATTTCAGGAGCAAGATAAGAACCCATTGCAACAAAAACTCTACAGAATATATAAGTGTAACCCTAATAAAGACTCTTAGTAATGGGGAACAGAGAGACTCAACCAGACACCTTCTCTCACCAGACAAGGCTTCAAGTGGAGGTATTGAGACACCAACCCAGCCACAAAATCTTAGAATTACAGTTTTTCTTGTCTGCAGAGTGTTCTGGGATGGAAGTCAAGCATAATAATTGTCAAAGAGACTTCATACATCAGATGATGGGAGCAGATTTAGAGTCCCACATGCAAAGACTAAACAGAACTCATGAGTCCTGCAGAGGAGGAACAATCAGATGAACCAGACAGGTAAAGGACACCAAAAACACAGCCCAAAAAATCAGCTCACCAAGAATCGCAGACCCAACCCTCTTTGGGTCTGACCTAGGCCCTCTGCATATATGATGTAGTCAAGTAGCTTGGTATTCTTGTGAGATTCTTTATAGTTGGAGCTGGGTCTGTGTCTGATTCTTTAGTCTGCTTATAGGATTCTTTTTCTTCTACTTGGTTGCCTTGTGCAGCCTTGATGTAATGGTATATGCCTAGTCTTACAATAGCTTGTCAAGCAGTGTTTTTCTGATGTCCCTGGAAAGTCTGCTCAACTCTGAGGGCAGGCCGAAGGGGAAAGATGGGATTTGGGGACTGAAGGAAGGGGAAACTACAATCGGGATATAGTAGATGAAAGAAGAATATGAATAAATGAATGAATGAATGAATAAATAACAAAACTAAGACAGGAAAGTAATGTGAGAAAGATACCTAGTGTGGTGCACTTCATGCACAAAGACACAAACATGAATACAGTACACTAATGCATGTATTCACACACACACAAGTTCAGGAACACATGTATGGAAGAAATGTTTACGATAAAACATATAAAAAACAGTGTGGCTTTTGCCTCACTTGATGCAAACCCCAGATAAATTTCTGGGTATGAAATTTCATATCAGAAAGCCATGGTTGTGTGACTTGCAGTATCATGGATATAAATAAAGTTATTCTAAATATTTTCCTACATACAAAGAGTGAGAACATTAATTTTTGATAAATGTTAGGGTTCCTAATTGTTTTTTATACAAAACAAGAACACTTTCAACTTTTAATTATCTAAAACATGTTAAATAACCATTTTGTTCGCTTTCCTTCATATCTGTAAATGTCTGTAAATGTTTAATTCTTCTGTTCTGACCATGTCAACTATTGTTTTTTCTCATGTAGTCTATTATAAAAACTTTATACTCAAACTGATATTTATGTAAACATTTCATAAAACACAACTAGTTAAATCATAATGCAACACTTGAACCAGTAGAAAATAATGGGACAGAATTATTGTTGTTACTTGATATGAATTTAAACTGATCCAACAATATTTTCTAGTTTGAACTATATATTGTCTTCAAAGTGTTTTCAATCTTCTAATTATTGTGGTGAAATTCAAGTGTCTTGTCATGTCTCATTATTCAAAAACAACAAACAAGCAAACAAACAAAACATGCTGACTTCTGTTAACAATTGAATGTCAAATATCAGTGGATTAACTTAATTAAACAAATATTCTCCCTCACAAAAAAATCCAAATTGGATCAGGTAGGCATTCTCGCCTGACAATTTACCAAAAAGCTTAGAGAAGAATAATATATGATGAATGGAGGGGAAAACAAAACAAAACAAATGAAACTAAACCAAACAAAAACCAAATAAAGCAAACAACAACAACATAAAAGCAAACACCTCATGGTCTCAGCTTTTAAACAACTGCTTTGTTCCATCTTCCTGTGACAAATGTAACACAGAAAACCCTTTTGTCAGTACTACATTAAATTATTACAAGAAACCTCATTTCCAACCATGGATGAGGACAGAAAAACACCTTTACAGTGTTTACAAATTGTAAACTGAACTATCTTGTTATAGGTGTTTAGTGATATGTGCTTCAAGTCTGGTTCTGAAATCTGTCTTTATCCATTGCTTGGTTTATACCTTCATATCATTATATCTTCTTTAGGATTTCTTTATAAATTTCAAATTACAATAGTGTTCATGTTACTTTCAAATACAGTAGGGTCTAATACTGCATTCTGTTTTGATTTCAAAAATGCCAAAAATGGTATCTTAGAAATTTTCTATACACTTACTACTTCCCTAAACAAAGGGGTGTGCAACTCCATAGGAAGAACAACAATATCAACCAACTAGATACCCCAGAGTATCCAGGAACTAAACCACCAACCAAAGAGTATACATGTAGGGACCCATGGCTCCAGCCATATATGTAGCAAAGGATGGCAATGTCTGGCATCATTAGGAGGAGAAGCCCTTGCTTTTGTGAAAGCTCATTTCCCCAGTGCAGTGGAATACCAAGATGGTGAGGTAGGAGTGGGTGAGTGGGAGAGGGGCCATCCTGATAGAAGCAGGGGGAGGGTGTATGAGAAAGGGAAGAACCAGAAAAGGGGATGGCATTTGAAATGCGAGTACATAAACTATCCAACAAAAACGATTAAAAAATTGAGAAACGAGTTTTTAAAAATGCAGTACTCATTTTATTCTGTGGTCTTTAACCCCCAATAACCCTGATTCAGCAATAGAAGCCTGACTTTATGCATAGTTGATTGATGGTTATTCATGTCACGTGTGTGATGGAAAGTCTACAGATATTGAATTGGAAAATCCTAAACTTTTATTCTAATTGGAAGAACATTGCTAGGTTTCTATCATCCTCTAGTCTCAATGTTCTCATCAATTAAAACCCCATTTTTATTATACATGTACATTAGCAACAGAGCTGCAAAATTTTCTGATTTCTTCAATACTAGGGAAACATTTTTATGCCTCACTCCTTTTCTACTCAGCCCCTGCAACTATTTTTCAATATTTTTCTAGATTTTAAGAAGATCATGGATTTCATAACCTATTTGTATCACAAAGATACTACACACAAAAATTTTTGTTTTATTAATAATAATCTGTTGAAGCCAAAATATCCATACTTTTCACCATTTCTGTAGCTTTAGTGTTCAATGGGGGTATATCATATCTGTGGAAGAAAATTAGATACCTAACTGATTCTGGGGACACTGAATAGTGAATGAGATATTTGGAATATCTGCTACCTGAATGCTACCTACTGATATTTGATAATGTATTAATACTGAGAAGCTTAATAAAAGAATATCCCTCACAGTATAAATATCATAAAAGGGTCCAAAAGCATAGAAACATATACATACGTTATGTATAGATAAGAGTAGGTAATTTATATATTAATGCATAAATTCAATACCACTGAGTCTTTAATAAGAATTAGCTTAAAAGTATCTCTTTATCAATATAATCATCTAGAAGCTTATTTGTTTACAGAAAATACATGATGTGGTTTCAGATATCACTGCTGAATTAATGAAACACAGACATTTAACTATGAATAATATCATGTGCTTCAATGCTTATATGATTCAACATGACAGAATCCCCAAAGCCCAGGGACTGGGGTCATTTTGATACTCGTCTCACTCAATCTTATTTGTTTATACAACTTTGTGTAAAAGTGACTGTATGCAGATACACATACATTCTCCGAAAAAGCTGATGAAGCTGAAGAAATTCCTCTTCTATCCATTATGAAAAGAAGGTGCTTATGTAGTACCTTAAACAGCTACATAAACTGTTGTGTAATATTTTTATCTATTAAATAAAAATATGGTTATATTTACATGTGTAAGTTCACACTGCCATGCTTTTATTTAGAATGAGTGTAGCAATTTGAAAATAGAGTTGATAATAATAAAAAGACATAAATATAATTTAAGTTATGATAACTTCATTTGAAACTGCCTCAGAGCTCTATACATCTTCAATAGGAAAGAACAATTTGAATTTACCTTAAATGTTTGTCTCAATTGTAAGAATCATGCATACAATTCAAAGGTACACATAGAATTTATTTCTGCAGAAGTAGTTGAGGCCTCCCAGGCAACATCTGAGGTGTGAGAAGAGTGATTATCACTCACAAAAAAAAAGTATGCAGAGCTGAGGAAATTCAACAGGGATCACTTATTTCCAAAATATTTTGCCATTAATGTTTGCTACCCTAGCTTAAATCATTATTATTTAGCCATAGGTTTGTGGCTGAAACATTGTTTCCAAGTAGACTGCTGTAAAAATATATTGCTGTAGTACACTTAACCCAATAATATCTACAATAGCTTGATGATAATGGACTATCTTCTGAGTGTTTTGCAAGGTTTTACAGTGCACTATTGACAGCCTCTTACCCATCTTCCACTACCATCACACTCGGATATAAATGTGTTTTTTTTTATTTCAGTTTTTCAAAAGAACACATACAGTTATAGGTTTAATCAGTGCCTATACATATTTCCTACATAAGCATGAGGACTGCATTTGGATATCCTACAACCATGTGTCAAATGTTGCATATGACTCTACACATGCTTATGACACTAGCACTTGGGCTGGGGATTGTAAAGACAGAGAACTTATGTATAGCCAGCCTTGCCAGAGTATGCCAAGTTTAAATTCAATTAAGAGACGCCTTTCAAGATAATATGGCAGAGAATAATAAAGCACTGTAGCCCAAATTTTCTCTGCATTTCTCGTATGTTCTTATGAATATACTTGCACTCACCTGTGCCAAACACACATACACACATACACACACACACAAATACACACACACACACACACACTCACACATACACACACACACACACACACACACACACACACACACACACACGACGGGGGAGGGTAGGGAGTAGTACATCAATCATAAAAAGATAAAAGAAAAAAACTTCCACACACACTGTGTGTGTCTAAATAGTTCAGTCTAATAATTTACAGACACACACACTTCCATTTCTTTCTCAGCAATGTATCATTTTTTCTAGGTATTCTTGACTCTCATATTTTTCCGAAATACATAATTCTTTAACCTGAGGGTTAAGTCTAGCTGTTGATGTTCACCATCCTTTGGATATCCAAAGATTCCATAGTTTTAGCTAGCTAGAACTGTAGTCTCCATTTTCTTTAGCTTGAGCTGGACACTATTTAAATCTTCATATCTCAGGAAACTCAAGCACTTAACTGTACCTTTCAATTATCAAGAACCATGTGTCTTTTGTCCAATGCCATCTTACATGAGTTGACCTCAGATATGTTTCTATTCCTACACTCAGTATCTGATTGGTTTTCTTTTTAGTTTTTATTGTTATATTACCAGGTCTAACCTGCTATCATGCTTAACTTGATTAATATAGCTACTTCCTGTTTCTGCTATTTCACAGAGGTTCACTTCCTGTAAATTAGTTTTACTCAATATATACCAAAGTGGTTCTTTTGAACAGCACCATTTTCTAAGTTATTTCTCTCTTCATCTGCTGCATTTGTCCTTTTATTCTGTTCCTTCAGGAGAGATGTAATTTTCTGAAACCATCGTGATTCTTTGGCAACCACATTCTTTCACAAATCAGTATTGTGGTACCTGTGTCATTGATGACTCACTGCTCAACCCAACCTGCCCTTTGGGGTTGGAGGTGATTGGTTGGAATTAAGAACATGGACTCTGGAAGCAAGCAAAAAAAAAAAAAAAAAAAAAAAATGCCCTGCAGAAAGCTCATCTGAATGCTGGTGCAAGCTCCTTTAATAACCTCCACCACATTGGTCCCAAGAGAGCATCTCCTCTAAACAGCAGTTTCTGATTGGCTAGCATTTTCAGTGCTAGCAATCTTTGGTCTCTCAGGCAGTCCTAAATTAGTCTCTCCTGCAGGAGATGCTTTGTGGCTGTGCACACACTGTTCCCAAACAAGGTTTAAATAGATGTGGCCCCACTGATCCTGCTACACTATTTCTTTTCTTTTCTTATTTATTTCTTACAACTTTGTTTTGAGAGAGAGAGAGAGAGAGAGAGAGAGAGAGAGAGAGAGAGAGATACAGATTTTTTTAAAAGCATTTTGGCATAAAACTATATGAATATATTTTTGTCAGTACTTGATATTTTTAAAGGTTTGATAGTATGCATTGAAATTGTACTAGTTACCATAAGCATAAAGTATATGCAAAACAAAATATAACATGGAAATAGTCAAAGTTTTCTTGGTGTGTATAGATTAAACATAATGATTTTTAAAAACCAAAAATTGCCACAAGGCTATTTTCTTAGCTCTTGAGTTATTAATGATTTAAGGCCTGGGTGTAGCCCACTCTGAGTGAGTATATACACTTGTTGCTGTTTTTTTTTTTTTTTTCTTTTTTTCTAAGAAGGATTAAGACTTCCACATTTTGGCCTTTCTCTCTCTCTCTCTCTCTCTCTCTCTCTCTCTCTCTCTCTCTCTCTCTCTCTCTCTCTCTTTTCTTTTCTTTCTTTTTTTTTTTTGAGCTTCATAAGATCAGTGAGTTGTTTCTTGGGTATTCAGAACTTTCTGGGTCTAGTATCCAAATATCAGTGATATATTTTATTTATATTTTAAATTTTATTTCATTTCCCGGATTCCCGTCCATACCCCATATCCAATACCTCTTCCCACAGCTTCTATGAGGATGTTCACCCACCCACTCTGTCCCCCTCCTTAATGTGACAATCCCCTACACCGAGTCATCTAGCCTTGTCAGGACCAAGGGCTTATCCTCCCATAGATGCCTAACATGTGCAGTTGGAGCCATAAGTCTGTCTATGTATACTCTTTGGATAGTCCTTAGGAGCTCTGTTTGGTTGGCATTATTGTTATGGTGTTGAAAACCCCTTCAACTCCTTCAATTCTTTCTCTAACTCTTCCATTCTGAGTCCAGTGGTTGTCTTTGAATATCCATCTTTGTATCTGTCATACTCTGGCAAAACCTCTCAGGAGACAGCCATAGCAGGTTACTGTCAGTCTTCATTTCTTGGCATCAGCAATGTTGTCTGAGTTTGGTGGCTGTATATGGGATAAATGCTCAGGTGAGGCATCTCTGTATGGCCTTTTCTTCAGTCTCTGTCCAAATTCTCTCTTCTTATTTCCTCGTGAGAATATTTTTATCCCCCCTTCTAAGAAAGACTGAACCATCTGCACTTTGGTCTTCTATCTTCTTGAACATCATGTAGTCTGTGGATTGTATGTGGGGTCATCTGAGGTTTTGGGCTAATATTCACCTACTAGTGAGTACATACCATGTGTGTTATTTAGTGATTGGGTTAACTCACTGGGGTTGATATTTTCTAGATTCATCTATTTGCCTAAAAATTTCATGAAGTCATTGTTTTAATTCACTGAGTAGTACTCCAATATGTAAATGTACCACAATTTCTGTATCCAATCCTCTGTTGAAGGACATCTGGGTTCTTTCCAGCTTCTGTCTATTATAAATAAGGCTGCAATGAATATACTGGAGCATGTGTCCTTGTTGTATGTTAGAGCATGTTTTGTGTATATGTATAAGAGGTGTATATCTGGGACGTCAGATAAGTTAGACTCCAGAGAATCAAATGACCCTATTTAAAAAATGGGGTACAGAGCTAAACAAAGAATTCTTAACTGAGAAATGTCAAATGCCAAAAAGCACCTAAACAAATGTTCAACATTCTTGGTCATCAAGGAAATTTGGGCATAGTACTACCTGAGGACCCTGCTACACTATTGGCTACACAAAACAACGTGATTCTGGAATTCTTGGTAATGCCATCATGTTTCATTAGCAAAAACACTCTTCTCAAGCCACAGGCACTCAGCAGTTCTCACCATGTTTAATATCCCTTATATCCCTTTTTCCTTTTCTTTCTTTCTGAATTCTTACAACTTCTTTTCTGAAATTTCAATTTAATGCCACTCCACTCTGTGCCACTCTGCATACGATCCATTTTTCTTTCTTCAGAGGTTATTTTAAAGATTCTTATGATATATTATCATGTCAATTGTAAATTTTGTGAAACATGAATTTCCTTTTCTTGGGTCAACTTTTGTTTAATTATTGTATACACATGGGATATGTCAGGGGTTTGTAGAAATATTTTAATGGACAATTATAGCTACAGCTACATACATACTGGCATTGTGCTTTACAATATTAAACAGTCCATTCTAAATGCTTAGAAAAAGTTCTAATTTTGTTTGTAAAAAAAATTCAAAAAGTAAGAAAGATACAAAATAGCATACAGATATGGTGGCACATTTTGTACCTGGATATGGTAAGCCTATATTATCGCTTATGGATATTATACAACTATGCTGTGATCAACATTTATTCAATAATTTATGAAATCATAAAAGATATCAGTTTAAAAAACAGCATAGGGCTTTGTTTTTAGACTAATGAAACTATTACCTTAATATGCCAAAGGTGAGTAATATTCAGAGTATATATGTATTTATCAATATATATATATATATATATATATATATAGTTTTTGATAGTCAAGCCAGTTTACTCAGATTCCAAATAGAACAGAAGTACTCCTATATAAAATGAAACAAATGTTAGGGTCTTGATGGGTCCAGTAAGTTAAAATGTACTTTTGAATTTTTTTAAATTAAAAAGAATAAAATCTCTCGAGAACAGGGCTCGGCCCATCTGCCAGAGAACAGAGCTCAGCCCATCTGCAACCTGAACAAGCAGTTCCCAAAAATTAAGGTCTGGTGAGAAGGAGATCCAAGCAGCCAGGGGGCAGAGAGATCTCTGCTGAGTGCAAACGGAAAGCAGGCTCCTGCCTTGCCTAATCAAGGGACAAGGAATCCAACATTGGTGAACTCTGTCCCCACCCGGTGGCTTTAGGGCACAGAACAGGGTTCGGACCATCCTCCACCTGTACCAGTGGAGATCCAGGGACACAGAACAGGTACAAGGGAAAGGACAGAACATATCACTGACAACAAGATGGCAAGAGGAAAGGGAATGAGCATATCCCAAGGAAACCAAGACAACCTGGCAACAGCAGTACCCAGCTCTACAGACACATTAAACAGCAGAATGCTGAACACTCCAGAAAAAAAAAGACACAGACAGAAATCATACCTCAAGATGATGATAGAGATCCTAAAACAAGAACGGGATGAAAAGCAAAAAGAATCAGAAGTTTTTGAAGAGGAAACAAGAAAAACACTCATAGAACTCAAAGAACTAGAGGAAAACAGAACCAAAGAGATGCAGAAATGGAAGAAGGAATTTAAAATGGAAATTGACACAATAAAAAAAAAACACTAAAAAAGATAATCCTAGAGGTAGAACACCTAAAAAAGAAAACAGGAGTCACAGAAGCAAGCATTTCTAATAGACTACAAGAGATGGAAGAGAGAATCTCGGAGGCTGAAGACAACATTGTAAACATAGACAAAACAGCCAGAGAAGAGGAAAAAACAAAAAGCTCCTACACAAAATGTCCCTAAGATCAAGGACACAATGAGAAGACCAAACCTAAGGATAATAGGAATAGAAGAGGGAGAAGAATATCAACTAAGCGGCACAGTAAATATCTTCAACAAAATCATAGAAGAAAACTTCCCTACCCTTAAGAATGAGATGACCACAAGCATAAAAGAAGCCTTCAGAACTCCAAATAGGTTGGACAAGAAAAGAAATACCACCCAACACATAATAGTCAAAAGAGCAAGTGCCCAAAGCAAAGAAAGAATACTAAAAGCAGTAAGGGAAAAAGGTTAGGTAACACAAAAAGGCAAACCAATCTTAATCACACCCAATTTCTCTACAGAGAATAGGAAAGTTAGAAGAGGGAGACAGACATCATCCAGACCCTAAGAGAGCACAAGTGCCAGCCCAAGCTGCTATACCCAGCAAAACTATCAATCACCATAGATGGAGAGGTGAAGGTATTTCAAGACAAATCTATATTTACACAATATTTGACCACAAACCCTGCACTACAACGAATTATAGGTGGAAAACCCAAAACAATGAGGGAACTATATCCTAATAAGAACAAGAAAACTCCTAAGCAAGAAAACCAAAAGAAGACAGAGATACAGACACAACGCAACCTACAAAAGCAATAATAGCAGGAAACAGCAGCAACTATTCCTAGATATCTATTAACATAAATGGACTCAACTCCACAATAAAGAGACCTAGGCTATCAGACTGGATACATAAACAAAATCCAGCCTTTTGCTGCATACAGGAAACTCATCTCAGAGACAAAGACAGACACTATCTCAGAGTAAAAGGGTGGGAAAAAAACTTCCAAGCCAACAGCTCCAAGAAGCAAGCTGGAGTGGCTATTCTAATATCGAATAAAGTAAATTTCCAACCAAAAGTTATCAAAAAAGATAAGGAAGGACACTTTTTACTCATTACTGGGGAAATCTGTCAGGAGGAACTCTCAATCCTTAACATATATGCTCCAAATAAAAAATCACCCACATTCATAAAAGAAACCCTACTAAAGCTCAAAAAATACATTTCACCCCACACAATAATAGTGGGAGACTTTAATACCCCACTCTCACCAATGGACAGATCAGGGAAACAGAAACTGAACAAGGACACTGCAAAACTAGCAGAGACTTTGAACCAACTAGAATTAATAGATATATACAGAACATACTATCCCAAAGTAAAAGAATACACCTTCTTCTCACCACCCCATGGCACCTTCTCGAAAATTGACCACATAATTGGACACAGAACGAGCCTCCTTTGATATAAGAAGATTGAAATACTCCCATGCATCCTCTCAGATCACCATGGTCTACGGCTGGTCTTTAACAACAACAAAGACAACCAAAACCCACAAACACATGGAAACTAAACAATGCTCTGTTAAAGGATAGCAGGGTCAAAGAAGAAATAAAGAAAGAAATTAAGGATTTTCTAGAATTCAATGAAAACGAAAACACAACATACCCAAACCTATGGGATGCAATGAAAGCAGTATTGAGGGGAAACTCATAGCCCTAAGTGCTTCCAAAAAGAAACTGGAGAGAGCTCACATCAGCAACCTGACAGCACAGCTAAAACCCTAGAACAAAAGGAAGCAGATAAACCCAAAAAGAGTAGATGGCAAGAAATAATCAAAATTAGGGCAGAAATAGACCAAATAGAAACAAAAAAAAACATTGAAAAAATCAACAAAACAAAGAGTTGGTTCTTTGAGAAAATTAACAAGATTGATAAACCCCTAGCCAGACTAACTAGAGGGCAAAGAGAGAGTATCCAAATTAACAAAATTAGAAAGGAAAGTGGGGACATAACAACTGAAACTGATGAAATTCAAGAATTCATCAGATCCTACTACAAAAACTTATACTCCACAAAATTGGAAAATCTGGAGGAAATGGACGAATTCCTAGACATACAAGATCCCAAAGTTAAACCAGTACCAAGTAAACCATCTAAATAACCCTATAACACCTAAAGAAATAGAAGAAGTCATCAAAAGCCTCCCAACCAAGAAAAGCCCAGGACCAGACGGGTTCAGTGCAGAATTTTATCAGACATTTATTGGGGAGATAACACCAATACTCTCCAAACTATTCCAAAAGATAGAATCAGATGGAATGCTACCCAACTCATTTTTTGAGGCTACAATAACCCCAGTACCTAAACTAAACAAAGACCCTACAAGGAAAGAGAACTTCAGACCAATCTCACTTATAAACATTGACGCAAAAATACTCAACAAAATCCTTGCAAACCGAATTCAAGAACACATCAAAACGATCATTCATCATGACCAAGTAGGCTTCATCCCTGGGATGCAGGGATGGTTTAATATTAGAAAATCCATCAACGTAATCCACCATATAAACAAACTCAAAGAACAAAATCACATGGTCATCTCACTAGATCCTGAGAAAGCATTTGAAAAAATTCAGCAACCTTTCATGTCAAAAGTCCTGGAACGAATGGGAATCCAAGGTCTATAACTAAACATAATAAAAGCAATATGCAGCAAACCTGCAGCCAACATCAAACTTTATGGTGGGAAACTTGATGAAATCCCACTAAAATCAGGGACTGGACAAGGCTGCCTATTCTCCCCCAACCTATTCAACATAGTAATGGAAGTCCGGCTGGAGCATTTAGACAGGAAAAGGAAATCAGAGAGATACAAATTAGAAAGGAAGAAGTAAAAACATCACAATTTGCAAATGACATGATAGTGTACTTAAGTGAACCCAAAAATTCCACCAGAGAACTCCTACAGTTGATAAAGAAGTTCAGCAAAGTGGCTGGATATAACATTAGCTCAAACAAATCAGTAACCTTCCTATATTCAAAAAACAAACATGTGGAGAAAGAAATTATGGAATAAGTACCCTTCACAATAGTCACAAAACTATGAAATAACTTGGTTTGACACTAACTAAGCAAGTGAAGGACCTGTATGACAAGAACTTTAAACCTCTAATGAAAAAAAATGAGGAAGATCTCAGAAAATGGAAAGATCTCCCATGCTCATGGATTGGAAGGATCAACATTTTAAAAATGGCCATCCTACCAAAAGCGATCAACAGATTCAATGAAATCCCCATCAAAATTCCAACCCAGTTCTTCATTGAGTTGTAAATATCAATGTGCAATTTCATCTGGAATAAAAAAAGACCTAGAATATCGAAATCCATTCTGAACAACAAGAAAACATCTGCGGGAATCACTATCCCTGACCTCAAGCTATATTACAAGGCAATTGTGCTGAAAACTGAATGGTACTAGTACAGAAATAGGCATGTAGATCAATGGAATAGAATAGAAGTTCCAGAAATGAGCCTTCAAGTATATGGTCACCTGATTTTTGACAAAGGAGCTGTAAACATTCAATTTAAAAAAGAACAGCCTATTCAACAAATTGTGTTGGTCCAACTGGCACTCAGCATGCAAAAGTATGAAAATAGACCCTTTCTTATCTCCTTGTACAAAGTTCAAGTGTAAGTGGATCAAAGATCTCCACATTAAACCACATACACTGAAAATATTAAATGAGAATGTAGGAAAAATCTTAGAACATATAGGCACAGGAGAAAATTTTCTGAGCAAAACAGCAATGGATAGTGCTCTAAGGTCAAAGATTAACAAATGGGACTTAATGAGATTACAAATTTCTGTAAGGCTAAGGACATTGTCAAAAAAACAGAGAGGCAGCCTTCAGATTGGGCAAAGGTCTTTGCCAACTCCACATCAGATAGAGGCCTACTCTCCAAAATATACAAAAATTCAAAATGCTAGACGCCAGAGAATCAAACAACCCTATCAAAAATGGGGTACAGAGCTAAACAAAACGTTCTCAATTGAGGAATAAGGAATGGCTGAGAAACATCTAAGGAAGTGCTTGACACTCTTAGGCATCAGGGATATACAAATTAAAACAACCCTGAGATTCCATCTTACACCAGTTAGATTGGCCAAGATCCAAACTCAGATGACAGCAGATGCTGGCGAGGTTGTGGAGAAAGAGGAACACTTCTCCACTTTTGGTGCGGTTGTAAACTGATACAACCACTCTGGAAATCTGTCTGGTTATTCCTCAGAAAATTGGACATAGTACTACCTGAAGATCCAGCTATTCCACTTCTGGGCATATACCCCAGAGACACTACAATATACCACAAAGGTACATCCACCACAATGTTCATAGCAGCTCTATTTATAATAGCCAGAAGCTGGTAAGAACACAGATGTCATTCAATAAATGAATGGATACAAAAATTGTGGTACATTTACACAATGGAGTACTACTCACCTATCAGAAGCAATGACTTAACCAAATTTTTAAGAAAATGGTTGCATCTATAGAATATCATACTGAGTGAGATAACCTAATCACAAAGGAACAGACATAATATGCAGTCACTGATTGTGGGATGCTAACCCCAGAGGCTTGTACTGCTCCAGAAAAAACTCACAGACTGTGTGAAGCTCAAGAAAAAAAAGAACACAAAACAAAACATACAAAAAAAGCATTATGCTCTATTCTTTCACACCAAGAAAATGTTGACTATTTCTGGGTTACATCCTATTTTACATGTACTTTTTGCTCATTGTAACTAGTAGAACCTTAATGCAGAGTATCAAACCTTAAATAAAGTTAAAAAATAAGATATTTTCTCAACTAATGATCAAGTGGGGAAGATCCAGTTTATTTTGGGTGGTGCCATCCCTGTACTGGTAGAACTTGGTTATATAAGACAGCAAACTCTGCAAGACAGGGTAATCAAGTCAGTAAGCAACATCTCTCCGTGTACTCTGCATCAGCTTCTGCTTCCTGGTCTACTTGAGTTCCAGTCCTGACTTCAGCAATGTAGACAGTATAAGCTGAATAAACCCTTCCTCACCCCCCAAAAAAATAAAATAAAAAAGTAAATAAAATCTCTCTTTTGCATCACTTTATTTTCATTACTATTTAACTCAATATACATGCCGGATCATCAAATCTTTATTTTCACAATTTACTGGAGAGTTCCAAAATGTCTTGTATTTCTGGTTTTATTTTAAAAACTACATTTTAATATTTTAAAAACATGGGAAAATAACAAGGAGTTCTGGTCTAGTTATTCTTAAAGAAAGTGTCCATTTCTACCATCTTCATAAAATCTAGTAACTGCTGTTGTTCTACCTCCAGGTTTAGTAGCAGGTATTGCAATGGTTGTTACTGAAAACCAATTGCTTTTATTATTTACTGAAGTTAACACAAAAATACCAATAACAAAAATAATATTTCATTTAATAGTTTTGTCTTTGATATGACTGACTATATATTTATAGTTAGACATCTACTTTCATATACTGAGAAATTTTAATGCTGATTTTTTTTTCCTTGTCATTGGAATTAGAACATGCACTTTAATTAAGAGTTTGGAATGCTTTCTAGAGAATAACTCACATCTTAAATTCAAAATTGTAAGAGCAAATTAAGAGGCACATATACACATGCTCATACACACCAAGAAAGAAGTGGGGGTTATCATTTCTATGTTACAATTCTTTTCTGCCTCACCGCAAATATAACTAATGCTTGGAAGAAAATTTAATATTATTGATTTTAGGAAACTTGCAGAGGTTTAATTCTTTTTGTGGCATTAGTTTTTTTTTTTTTTTTTTTTTCAGTAGTAGTATGGTAGCATGTCTTACTTTTCCACTTCTTAATACATATTATTAAAAAGGCACACAGAGATTGTAACACCTCAGTATATATCCCAAACTCTCCAACTATTGCTGATGCCAAAACCGGTCCCTGACCTGAGCCTGGTATAGCTGTCTCCTGAGAGGCTCTGACACAGTGTGACCAATACAGATGAAGATGCATGCAGCCAAACATTGGTCTGAGCAATGAAACCCTAATGGAGAAATTAGGGCAAGGACTGAAAGAGGTGAAGCAGTTTGCAAACCCATAGGATGAAAAAGAAAACAACCAACCAGATGTCCAGATCTCTCAGGGACTAACCCACCAACCAAGAGAACACAAGGGGTTAGGGGGAGGTGCATGGCTCTATCTGGATATTTAGCAGAGGATAGCCTTATTGAGCATCAATAGGAAGCAAGCTACTTGGTCCTGTGGAGGATTGATGACCTGAGTAAGAAAATTCTAGGGTGCTGAGGCAGGAGTGAGTAGGCAGGTGGGAGAGTACCCTCATAATATCAGGGTTAGGTAGGAGAGAATAAGGGTTTTTGGAGGCGAAACTGGGAAAGGTGATAATATTTCAATTGTAAATAAATAAGATAACCAATAAAAAAGGTACAGTGAGAATCGGAGTCTCAGAATTTTTATTTACCAAATGGCAACGATTTATTAGCCTCAAAATATGTGATAATAAGAAAGATAAATTTTCTATCATGATTGATGGATATATAAAGCTGGTTACTGCATTTGTGCTAATGAGAAACATGGTTATTTTTTTTTTCTGTAGATGGCCCTCAAGGGTATAACAGAGCTTTAAAATAAACCTTTCAACTGAATGCTATTCCTCATAGTTTTCATGCCTTGAAATAGTTTTGTCTTTATTTTAGAACTATAACATTGTTTTATATTAAATTATTAGAAACATAGTAGGTTCAAATTGATAGTTTGATGTACATACTTGATAGAAATTAAAATTTAGAATCTAAATTCCTTTAGAAAAACTTAATAAAAAATTGTATTTCAAATAATATTGACCATTTAGTTTCCCAAGTAATCATTCAAAGCACAATGATTGGTTTAAGTGCAGAAAGAATAGTCTGACAAATTGCTTCAATATGAGTAACAAGTGATCTTTTCACTAAATTACAAGATTTTTTTCAGTAAAGAAACAAATGCACATTATGATTTTATTGAATGTTTTCTACATTCATGTTTTAGAAGAAATGGAGAAATACTAATTTCATGCTGTTATGAAAACATATTATGGTAGCTAGCAATAAGACAGAAGAATAAATACTCATACTAATTTTGCAGACTACCATCCATGTGCCAACATGGTGGTTGGTAAAATACTGTAACTGTAATATAAGGGTATCTGATAACTTCTTCTGTATTGTATGACACATTAAACTTCATTTTACTCCAAGTGTCAGTCAGTAGACGAAGTTGGTTTAATTCTTAACAGAAAATCAACTTTCCTCACAAATTTATAATCCACTAGCTATCTTAGAGGGAGTGGATCCTTGGATATCAGTCCTGCATATCATTTAAATAAAAGCATTTCTAGCCAACAGCATTCAAAATTACCCAAATGTAAATCTATCATGGTAAGTGTATGCTGTCACTTAGGGAATACCAACCAATACACATTATTTATGAACAATATAGGCTAAGCCAGACTTCCATAGGAGAATAAAAATTTATGGAGGCCATCAGTAGGAATTAAAGAATTGATCCATATTTACATGTTCTCCAGTTTACTGTCTTGTGTCCTCTGGCTAGTATGACTAGGTAAAGGCACTAGATATACATTTGTTCTGACATTCCTGAACTCTCTGGCAGCTTAGGGGATCATTTACCAGCATTCATTCTTCTATACCCCACCCCTGCATCTACCCAGCCACCACACACACGGCCACACACACACACAAGGTGTAAAGAGTAAGGGGAAAATAAACTATATTATTTATTGTCAGCTCTTTTTTGCCTTTCTGTACTCAACCTTGTGCTTACAGCCATGATACTATTAATTTTAGTAATTAGCATGAAGTTTTCTCATAGATTCTTACTCCATTTGTTTATTTCTTCTTACATACTTCTTAATACAGTAACAGAAAAAAACTGAAATTAGATGCCAAGTAAAGTACAGAGAGCTAGTCAAACAGGACTTAAGACAGCACAGCAAATAATAAATACCTATGCTAACCTTTGGGTACTTTCAATGAAGATGCTGGTGCTGCATGAGGTAAATACACAATGGTAATAAGTAATCCCATCTGAGGCATGCATTTATTTGGGGTAAATGTTAAAATCGGAGGAAATATATAACTAAGTATCAGTTTCTGATATGATTTCCAAATGAGTGTATAATAATGTGATTCCTAATATCTAAGTATACACACACACACACACACACACACACACACACACATGAATATATATATAGATAGATAGACAGGTAGGTAGATTAATATACATTGTTTAGCTATGTTTGTGGTATAGTTTTTGCTGTTTTAATACTTTATTTTGTTCTTCAAAATAAGTTTAAAAATATGACTTAAGCAACTATGTTCATTTTTGTTTTCTCAGCAGAATTTTAAATAATTTATGACTTTTTATTATATTTGTTTTGAGAGTGAAATCTACTGCCCAATATAGCCTTTCTGTCATTCTTGTTTCTACAGTTTTTATCTTAATGTCACACATAAACAAAAGACTATAAATCCTGCAGTAACTTTGCAAACTCAGCAATATTTTGTTAGCCCTTATTTTTCTTTCTTTTTACTTTCATGTGAGGCTTTTACAATTTTTAAGACCTGAGGAGGGTTCAGAAATCATTGTGATAGCTGTGGGTTCAGATTGGGGGTAGACCTGAGCACAACATGGCAGCTTCAGAGGTAAAAAGTAACAGAGGCATTCTTCTGAAGAAAATGAGATTAGGTAAAGGATAGAAAGATGGGAGGAACCCAGGATAAGGAATGAGCTGGCAATCATATCAAAGGGAGTCAAGAGGATAATCTTTGCTAAACAGTATAAAACACCTAGGTTAAATTCTATTTCATGGGTGAAGAATTAAGCACAGGGCAGACTTGTATTTAGTACACATGTGTCTGTTAGGGAAATACTGTCTTAACATAAAATAATGCTTGAAGGTCAGTTTGCTTGCTTTTGTTTTCAAGCATTTCCAAGGAGACTAGGAGGATTGTTGAGAGGACTTTCCTATGAATATTTTAGAGTGTAAAAATCTTTTGATAAGATCATCAAATTTCTATAGGCCATTCCAGGAAGAAAATCAACAACCAAGATTTCTGGAATGCAAACATCATAAAAAGTAAGGGCTGAGACAGAGAAGCAGATTTTACTACATGCAGTGATGCATAAATAAGACAAGATAGTATAAGAATAAACCATTTTGATACAAAACGTATCTCTCAAGTCAAAAGATATAATATAGCTTGTTCTTAAAATGTGAGTGATCATGGCCTGTGAACATGGGCTCCAATTAACCCAACCATCATGCCCCAGCATAAAGAGTTCAGTTTTGTTTCATAGATACATAACTATCCAATAAGAAAGCAACCATTTTGTAAAGACATCAAGAAAATAAACTTTAACAAATTAAGATACATATGCTCTAGGCTTTTAATGGTATTTGTTGACTTCTGATCTGGTGAAAGTTAAACTTCTGCTAGATCAATGTGTTCCCAAATTATTTGCCTAAATAGTCGCAACATCAGGAAAAGCTAATATCCATCTTTAACAATGAATTATCACCCAATATTGATATCTGGCGTCCATGTGCACCTGTGTACACATATACACAGACAGAAAGGTGGAGGGAAAGGGGGAGAGAGTCAGAGAGAGTTTAAAGAGAACAAATACTATATGACATATATTGCTTATTTTAAACTATGTTGTCAAAATAAGTCCCATTGTTGGTGTCAGGAAATGAACTATCAGCATCCATTTGGATGCTGTAAGATAAATGGAGTAACAACATCTGTGTTGATTTGAATGAAAATGACTACCACAGGCCCATAGAAAATGGCACTGTTAGGTGCTGTGGCTGTGTTTGAGTAGGTTTGGCCTTATTGGAAAAAGTTTGTTGTGGTACCATGTTCTGCCTCTCTGCTAGGGATGTCTGAGCATCCAACTTTCTTTGCTACACAAGAAGGAGAGGGCAGGGCAAACTCAGGAAGAGTGTTCCTTGGTCCACATATCTCACTGGGACATATGCATACAAAGCAAAAAGAAAGTAAGAGAGTCTAAGTTAAGGAGGATCTATCAGATTAGGAGGGAGGACCTAGTATGGGAGAGTCACTAAGAATGAAAATGTCTTCTTCAGGAGTCTTGATTTCATCCTTTGTTGAGGTGAAAACTTTGGAAATGAGACAGGTAGGGGGTGGCTCCACTTTTGCTGTTCTCAAATTTCTGAGATGCCTGGAGTTTGATCTGACTTAGTTGGATCAGTTCTTATGCCTGTCTGATAGCACAGCACACTTGCAAACTTGCAATACAGTATATCACTGGGGATGAGGCTTTGAGATTTTAGAAGCTGTAGTCAGGCTCTCTCTCTCTCTCTCTCTCTCTCTCTCTCCCCCCCACCCAGTGCTGCCTGTCATTACAGATGTAGAACATGGAAGTAGAACACATGGCTCCCTATGGAGCACCATGGCTACTGTATGTTGCCATGTTTCCCAACAAGATGATAATTGATTAACCTCTGAACTGAAAGCCATCATCAAATCAATATCTTCCATTATAAAAGTTTTTGTGCCCATGGTGTCTTTTCATAGTATGACAAATCTTATTTGTATTTATGCAAGAGGTCAGATTATACTGTTTTTCTGGATGAATTAGACTTTGGAAATTTGAATTACAAAAGCAGGTGAATTCTTTACAGGTACATAATGCACCATAATAACAGGGGACTCTAAAATAGTGATACTGAGAGTATTGAACAGAAGATTTCAGAAGAGAATTTTAGCACATAACCTAAAGATCTTTCTCATAATATTTTGGTAAATAATGTGGCTGCTTTCTGCATTCATCCAAAAAAAAAAACCAAATCTGTCTGAGGCTAAATTGAAAAATGTGTAATTAACAGTTTTGGAAGAATACATTTCCAAAACCTAGCATTGATTTTGTATGGATATGGGTGATCAGTATTTTGAAGATTTATAATGAAACAGAGCAAGCTGAACAATGAAAAATACAAAATATCCAGTGAGAGGAGAAAAGAATGCAAGGAAATGTAAACAGATTTTAAAATTCAGATGATAAATGTAATAAAGTGGGGATCTCAGTGCAAGACACTACCCAGCCAATAGTTCAACTTGTGAAAAGAAATTAAAAAAAGTAAAAAAAAAAAAAAATCTAAAGAGAAGTTAAAAATCAGTCATTGGGGTCCACATCTTTTAATCACAGTACTCAGAACTTAGAGGCTGGCAGGTCTGTGAGTTTGAGGTCCGTCTCTTCTACATTGAGACCCAGGAGATCCCAGCATAGGCACTAAGGGGTCCATGAAAAACAAACAAGCTAGTAAGATGTACTAAATGTGTATGGCATGTTCCAGCCCCAGCAAGTAACAGAACTTAGCAGCCTCAGTCAAGTGGTCCTGAAGAAAAAGGATCGTATGCTCTACATCAGCCACTGAGTTCAGGCCTATGTTAGAAACATGCCTTCATGTAGGCATGGTGAAACCATTGTGTGAAGCTGTGATGGTAAAGCTTAGATTGCCTAAAAGATTCCAAGATGTGGAAATTTCATGTTTTGGCATGCATGCAGAGCAAAGCTGCAAGGAGGGAACGGAACAGATTCAAAAGAAGTGTGCTTCAGTCCACAAAAGTAAATGACTTGGAAATGCGAAAATCACCTTGACATAAGGATGCAGAGCAAATTTTCTGAAAATACAGAACAATGACTTTGTATATGTAAGGCAATATTAGCAAAATCATAATATGTCTGGGCTGAAAGCATAGGAATTGAAAGGAAAATTCAAATGTTAACTCCTAACAGCTGAGTTGACTTAGAGAAAAAACATGAGGAAGAAATATGGAAAAAGTCCTGGGGTTATACAGTTAGAGGAGGATAAAAAGTAGTAAAGGAGTATTTGGGATTTATGCAACAAAATGGAAAACATGAGTTTTTAATGTGTGGTAGATTGAGATGTAAGAAATAAGGGTTTAAGGGTTGCTAAAAGAAGCAGCAGACATTCTCTCTTTTGCAAACTATGCAAATATATTGCCACAGGAAGATCAGAGAACTCCAACCAGATTCAACAAAACAAAATCATTATTAATTATGCAATTAAATCCCAGGATAATCTTGATACAAAATCATACTTTCAAAGTAAAATGGTAAGGATCCAAGGCATAAGAATGGTAAAAAAATGTCCTATAATGATAGGGAAACTAGCATGTAGGAGGTGTGGATAGAGATTCATGTAAACCAGTTAAAATATAATAAAATATAAACACTCCACTCCTTATCTATCTGTCTATCTATCTATCTATCTATTTATAAAATGATGTGCCAGTAAATATATATTGAAATATAACCAAAACAATATATAGTAGCATAAAGTGATTCATTAATTTAGTATTTCTGAATGAAAACAAAGTTAATTGTTACAATGCAGTAACAGATGTTTATCAATGATAAGCCTATTCAGATTAAAATAAGCACAGAAACATAGGAACTTAACTACAATTTAGACAAAACAGGAAAAGAAAATATATATATATATATTATATTTGATGAAATCAGAATATATGTTCTTATGACACACTTGTAGAATGATATGTGTATATACCACATTTTATACCCAAAATAGGTTCTTAAAACACATTAGAAAACTAAAATTAACTCATATATCATTTTAGGCCCAAGTGTCATGAAACCAGATTAAGAGAATAAAAGAGTATGGGGATGGGGAAAAGGAGGAGGAGAAAGAAGAGGAGGGAAGGAAGAGGGGAATAAAAAGAGGAGAAGGGACAAGAATGAGGAGGGAAAAGAAGAAAGAGGAGAAGAGAAGGAGGAGGAGGAGAGGGAGAAAGAAGAGAAGAAGGAGGAGTGCAAAAAGAAGGGGAAGATGATAGAAAAAAAAATGAAAAAATGAATATAGGAAAATTGACATGTCCATAAACACTACATTTCTTATTCCTTAACCAACAATATGTCAAAAGCAATGTTGAGAAAAAAATATTAGAAACCTCATAACAAAACAACCCTGAGATTCCACCTCACACCAGTCAGATTGGCCAAGATCCAAAACTCAGATGACAGCAGATGCTGGTGAGGCTGCGGAGAAAGAGGAACACTTCTCCACTGTTGGTGGGGTTGTAAACTGATACAACCACTCTGGAAATCAGTCTGGCGATGCCTCAGAAAATTGGAGATAGTATTACCTGAAGATCCAGCTATTCCACTTCTGGGCATATACCCCAGAGACACTCCAATATACAACAAAGACACATGTACCACAATGTTCATAGCAGCTCTATTTATAATAGCCAGAAGCTGGAAAGAACCCAGATGTCCTTCAGTAGATGAATGGATACAAAAATTGTGGTACATTTACACTATGGACTACTACTCAGCCATCAGAAACAATGACTTAACCAAATTCTTAAGAAAATGGTTGCATCTAGAGAATATCATCCTGAGTTAGATAACCCAGTTACAAAAGAACAGACATAATATGCAGTCACTGATAGTGGGATGCTAACCCCAGAGGCTCCGACTGCCCCAGAAACAACTCACAGACTATGTGAAGTTCAAGAAAAAAAGAAAACAAAACAAAACAAAACAACAACAACAAAAAAGTCATGGTCAATCCTTACACACCAAGAAAACGTTTTATATGTACTTTTTGCTCATTGTAACTAGTAAGAACTTAATGCAGAGTATCAAACCTTAAAAAAAAAAAAAAAAAAAAAAAAAAAAAAAAAAAAAAAAAAAAAAAGCCATGCACTAACACAATTGTATTTGTATACATTTATGCAAAAATGTTTAAATTTTTTTCTTTTATCTTTGTTTTTTAAAATAAAGTTAAAAAAAAAGTTGACATCTCCCTTTTCAGGCAGCATAACATTCTAAAATTTTGTGTGGTTTAATTTTGGCCAAATTTAGAAAATTGGGAAAATATGTCATTCCTTATTTTTTGCTGTTTAATCTAAGTTTTTGTTTGTGTCAAATAAATACTGTTCCTATTTAAAAAAAATTCAGTAAGTTGCTTTATTAGAATAATAAGAGAACTTTCTGCCAATAAGTCATAGTAAATGAAAAAGTAAAAATGTGACTAAGGAAGAAACTGAATTGTTTGAATTTACATAATTACAATATAATATAGCTCAACCAATAATTTTTTTCTTTTATCTTTGTTTTTTAAAATAAAGTAAAAAAAAAAAGAAACCTCATAACACCATACACAAAAACAAGACAAAACTAAAAATCTAAGAATGTGTCACAAATGGATCTAGGAGACTTAATGGTGGTGTTTATTTCAAGTCAGGGGATGTTTTTGCATCCAGGGGCTAGAAAGTGAAAGAAAACAGCTGTCCTTAAGCTCATAAAAGAACAAAAATTTGCAGAGCAGAAATTAAACAGACTGCAGAACAGCAAAACAGTTCAACAGAACTAAGGAACAGGACCAACAAAGAACATAGTTTAAATAGTTTTGATTAGATAAACTAAAGAGAAAGTCTCAAAATCAAAGATTAAAGAAGATAGTACACTGCCCCCACAGTAAAACCAAGATGTTTATATGCTATTGTACGAATATTAAACAATAATGTATTAGATAATCTGTAAAAAGTAGGATTCTGAACATGTCAACACTAATATCTAAGGTATACACTGTATGTCTTGAGATAGAGCTGCTTTGGAGAGTGCTTGCCTTTTCTACCATAAAGTCCTGGTTCAATTTCATAGTAGCTCTTCTTAGTTGTCAAATGGACTACAAGCTGAGGTATCTAAATCCCCAAACAGAGTGTACACTCGTGATGGATTTCTACTTAATTTGAAGAGGAACAATATATTTATAACATGGATCTTTGATATAAGGAGACATAACTTTAATCTACATCTTTTTGTGATGGTTATATCACATTATCCTTTATTTTGGGGTACACATAACAATAGTATACCATGGTGGGAACATGCAGCAGGTCAAAACACTTATACATATCCTAGAAGAAATGAGAGATAATAGGCTAACAATTGTTTGTTAAACATATGTTTCTTGCAACTTAAGAACTTCACAGCCAACTGAACTTCTACAGGTCCAAAGAACCTGCCTAAAGATTTACACAAGAGCTCTAGTAGTTAATAAATGGATCTTTGATACATATTGATCCTGATCAAGGCTGTAACCATTGTTTGAAAGCTCAGAGCTTCCATAGCTGCTTGCATGATGTTTTTTCATTATGTTTGAGATGATAATATTATTGCATCATTATCCCCTTCCCTTTCTTATTCCCAAATGTCCCTTCTGCCCTCACCCAAACACATACTTCTTCTCCATCAAATATTTGTTTTTTTTTTTCTTACAACTTTATTTTTTTTTTAAAAAAGAGGGATACATATACAGATTTTTAAAGGCATTCTGGCATTACATTATATGAATATTTTTGTCATTACTTAATTCTTTTAGAGGTTTGGTAGCATGCATTGAAATCCCACTAGTTACCATAAACATGAAGCACATGTAGGACAGAACGTAACATGGAAACAGATTTCTTGTTGAGTGTGGAGAGCGGGTGTAGCAGCAGTCCAAAGATGGCATTTAGGACTCCAGCCTAGTCTTGTGACTAGCATCTGACTTCCTCCGGCCCCCTCCCCCAAGATTAGCCACTCCCACCATGGGAGCTGTGCAGGCACACTCATGACTTGAGATCAGGCCAGATGACATGGACCTATGAACTGCAGCCAAGCAACATGGACTGAGAAGGTGGAGTTGGGAGAGGATAAAAGGGACTGCGTTTGGGGGAGAAAGAGACAGAAAGAGAAACAGAAAGAGAGAGAAAAAGGGGACAGAAAAATTTTCATGGGCATGCTGTAAGGTTCCTGAATAAACTGCTTTGAGAAGAACACTGTGTCGTTGTTCCTTTTCTGCTGGTCGGAGACGGTAGCGACAGTTGAGTATAGATTAAGCATAATGATCTGTGAATAGAAAAAAAATGCCACAAGGCTATTTTCTTAGCTCTTGGATTATTAATGATTTAAGGTCCAGGTGTACCACAATCTGAGAGGGTGCTATACATTTATTTTTTTTTCCTAAGAAGGACTGAGGCTTTCATTTAATCTACATCTTTAATCCAGATCTAATCTGTACGATGGTGGAAGCCAAGGAGGAAGCTGCTTACCCTTTGCCTTATAGCTCTCTACTTGCTAACAAGTTCATTCCTGCACTGGCATTGGAGACTTCTGCAGGAATCCAGGATATACTGAAGAGCAACTGAGATATTCAACCTCCTTGGCTGAACAACTACTAGATTCTCAGACTTTCTATTCATAGCTGTCTAGTGTTTAATTAGCTGGGCCAGTCTAATAAATTCTATACCTACACTGAGAGATACATTCTATAATTTGAGTTACTCTAAAGAACACTGACTAGAACACTCCTAAATTGCATAAACCATGTAGGCTGATATACACTTATAATTCTATCATTCAGGAAGTAGACACATGAAAATGATTCAAATGTCATGTTTAGTTACCTAGGTTCATTCAGGCCCACCTGACATACATTTTGAGACAATACCACAAATATTAAAATCAATCAATCAATCCACAAATCCATTAGTCAACCATGAGCCAAGAATGGCAGTCAAATATAAGGACAAAATAACAAAGAAAAAATAAAAGAACAAAAAGTTTAAGACAATCTTTTTATTAGATGGTTTATATTTAAAGTGAATCAGATGATGTTGAAATCGTGGACTCTGAAGATCAAAGTTTAGCAGGGATACAATTATCTGGATTATTTTCAATATCACCACTCATTATCACAATCAAAGCAATGCATGTAAGTGGTAAAACACATTATAAAATAAACACAGGACATTATAAACTATTTACCTTCACAAAAAAGAAATTGTGTCAGTTTTATCCCAATTATTTCCTCAGCCAACTTGATCCCCTAGGAGCAAAACAGTCCCTACAGCCATGCAAACTCAAGCCTAACAGTGTGACTGTGACATTTTGCAGGACTATTTGCACAAATGCCTCAGGAAAACAGACATCTTGGTTGTATCATCTGAAAAATGAAATTGTCAAAGACATGAACCAAAGTTATCCTGTAGTCATATGATTTATTGCTTCTTTTGAAATCTATCTATTTTCTTGTAACAGTTGAAAACACTTCTATATTTTTTTCTTGCTTACGAGTGGCTATGCCATTGTTATATTCTCTTTCTCTGATATTGTGAGGTGACTTGTATTTGTTTATTATAAGATTCATACTCATATATGTATATAGGATCAGCATAAGCTGAAGCACAATGAGAAGACTTGCATAGCATGCAACTGACCCTGAGTTTTTTCCTCAACCATACATTAAACTAATATAGTAGTATATAGCCTTAACCCCAGCAATCAGAAGTAAGGTACATAAAGATTGGAAGTTCAAGTTTATCTTTGGATACATAGTGAATTCAAGAAGAGCCTAAGCTTCATGAATCCCTTTCTTAAAATATTTATAAAGCTAAAAGGAATAATACATCTTGAGAACCAAAGGATATATCATGAAAAACTATGTGTACCACTGTTTTTGGTTTAGAAACAGCTAAAATTCTTCAAGATTTAATACCAGAAAACTTGTTATTTTTTATCCTTATATAAGTTTTAAAGAGACACTTCAGTAACTAAAACGATATATTGTTTATATTATTAGTTAAAGCTAGATCTTCAGATGATTATCAATAATTTGACAGTGTTCCTTATATTGTATTGATGAAAAGAGACTGTATAGTAGAAGCATCATAACAGGCAGAGGAGATTGTTCAATGATCACATAAGAGTTTCTTTAACAGTAGACTTCTATGCTTTTCTTCCTTTTTGCTTGTAATTGTTACAGATTTTTCAAATTCTTTTTATCATACTGTGTCACAAGGTCTAAATAATAAAGGTTTAATAAATAAATTTCATAGAAGGAATGTACATTCCTACAGAGCCTTCCCTGGCTCCATAATTGTCTTGTGTCATCAACTAATCCTGGTGTCTTTGTACAAGTCATATCCAAAATAAGGTTTGAAACATATGAATTATAACCTTTGTGAAATTTTCAGCATTCAATATCATAAAATTTCCATCATGAACTGTTATCATATTTTAGTATCTTTTCAGTTTTCCATGTCCAAATCCTCTCTCCAGTCCATTGATGAAAACAATAATCCCCCAAACTTTATTATATACTTCATTCAACCTCCTCTCAGTATCCATCATCACGTGTGATGTGGAGTCCTTCTAAGAGACATATATTGATATGGAACACAGCATGCAAGAGAATTTCAGTGGTGGGGGAAAAGTGTTGTCTCACCAACTAAGACCTCCTGTTGCTATAAGAGATTTATCTATCTTGACTATGGCATGTAACTTGATTTCTTTTGCCATATCCTAGAACTTCTGAATGAAGTTTGATTTCATTTGTGTATCACTATATCATCATGTCTCCAATATTAAACAAATGTCTTCTTGTTTTATGTCCATTTACTTAATATTCATACTGCTGTGTTTTTTTTAGTTTTTGAATTTTTTTTCAAATATGCAGGAGACAGAAGCAAGTGGTTGTCTGAGTCTGAGAAAAGCCTGGTCCACAAAGCAAGTTCTAGAATATCAAGGGCTATGCATAAAAACTCTGTTTTGATAAACTGAAATAAAATAATGTTTTGTGCCCTTATGTAAACATTTTCACACATATAGTTGTGCCCTCAACTTGCTTTGCAGAGGTGTCTGTTAGATAGCGAAGCTCATGTTACATGATCTTATTATCTTCTCTTCTTTATTGTCCGTAATTCTTTTGATTCATGAAATTTTGGAAGCAAAAATTAATTACATAGTAAAATTTGTAATTCTTCACTTTGTCTGGCACTTGTAATGTTCTAAAAGATACAGCCTGAAAGGTCCCAAAAGGACCAATTATGGAATGCAAAGGGTTGTACAAGATTGCAAAGTCATGTGTCTCTGGTTCTGTGATGTTTTCATTTTAACAAAACCATTTACTTGATATGTCTCAGACCTTACATAAATAGGGAATTCTATTCACATTCTGCAAAAACATGGCCTACATGAGAAAATCTGCTGCCTGTACTTCATCATCAGGTAATAAGTCTTTCCCTAATGACTTTTATGACCCTTAGATTGAAGTCAAACTACAGTCATTGTTCTAGATCAATGGTTTTCAACCTTACTAATGCTGTGACCCTTAAATACAGTTCCTTATGTTGTGGTAGCCCTCAATCATAATATTATTTTTATTAATATTTCTTAACTGTAATTTTAATACTGTTATGAATAATCATGGAAATACTTTTGAAGATAAGGGGTTGCTAAAAGGGTTGTCACAATTCAGAAGTTAAGAACAACTTCTTTGGAAGCATCTAATATTACCAAGAATTTTGCAGCTATATTTTCTTATAACACATTTTAGATGTGTTGTGCTCTCTCAAACTATTACAGTACATCACCAATTGACACATTGTGAAAAATTGAAAGAAATATTATTTTATTTTTTTCCTTATTTCCTTTTTTCTTTTTATTGAAGAACTTTATTTTAAAAAAGATAAATGTACAAATTTTAAGCAAAGAAATTTTATTTTTAAAACCAAAATGTAATTTTACAAATGCTATAGACTTAATTTCTTTTAAACCTATGATTAGATGCTAAAAAGTTTACATAATGTCTGGACAGAGTTATAAACTGTGGATGGATACTCTGTAACATACTACAGCATCCAGGAAATTATTTTATGTTTTATGTTTTGGTGTGTGTGTGTGTGTGTGTGTGTGTGTGTGTGTGTGTGTGTGTGTGTGTGTGTTATTTATAGGGGTGTCTAAAAGAGTGTAGGATTGATGTGAGGAGAGAGGGAAATTACCAGGACTTAGGTACATGGTATAAAACTCACAAGGTTCAAATAAAAAGTTAATAAGAAAAGAATATATTATTTCACAGAAAAATGCATCCTAGCATTCATTTCACACTCATCACAGTCAGATTTATCAACCAGATATGACTTTGGCTTATCTGTATCTTTAATCACTTTATGCAAGATTCCATGTAAGAACAAAGATGAAGGTACTCTTTCTGTACCCATTGAAACACTTAAGTGACACAAGGAAACCTCTTATTATAAAAGAAAAAGAAAACTAATCCAATATAACCCTCTTTTTCATACATGATGGTGAGTCTATTTTTTTTGTTTGTTTGTGTGTGTGTGTGTTTTGTTTGCCTGTTTGTATTTTAATGTTTGAAACCTATTACCCTACATGACTATTTAAGTAGCTGTGTCTCTATTGAAGAAACTTGCCATATGGCAATCTTAAACAAACATGATGAATGTTAGTGTCCCTATACAGCCTACTGTTTCTTTAAAAAGGAAAAGATAAAGTCCCTGCCTCTCCTCCAGGTTTCCCAGCAACATGCATAAAAGCCTGCTTGTGCTGCTTGTGCTATGATCTAAATGGATGGGTAGAAGAACATTTGACCATGTGGAACTGAAATATTCATGAGCTACTCAGAGAACAATGAAACTAAGTATCTTCAGATGTCCTGGAGGAACTAGAGTCAAGGAAACACAAGAATAATGAGACACCATTCTATTTTAAACTCTTTTTTTTCTTCTACTTTTTTCCATTAGATGATAATTTAATCTTGCCATCGTATGAATAGGGTATGACAAGCTTACTAGTCTATGCTAAAAATTGACTAAAGCCTATGACATGGCTTAATGCCACACATTGAGTACTATGGGGACCTTGGAAACTTAATTTGAAATTGAAGAATTTAATAAAGTGCTTAAAGTTTTGGGCATAATTTTCTTTATATAGATACACATTGTAGACTATCTTGGGGGCATATCTATCCTTTTTTTTTTTTAGAATATGCATCATGAATTCTACTAAAACAAAAGGATGCTCATATATTTGGTAGTTTAATACAGATATTTGTTAAACATAATTTTTTAAAAATAATAACTATTATTCATGTAACGGTTTCTCTATTGAACCACAACTCTTTTCCCATGTTTAGTCATCCATATAGTTTAAAAAATTACCTATTGAAAACAACCATAAAGTGAAAATACTTGAAGGTGTTTTTGATTCTTGATAAGTTTTAATTAGATAATAATTCTCTGTTTAATGTAATTTTCAGTTCAATTTTGTCTACCTAAAACTTATGTTTTTATGTGCCCAGTGACATTTAGAACATATCAGCATATAAAAGTATTAATTCATCTCATAATTAAACAAATTTATGAGTCTTTGCTCTTTACAAAATATACTCCTAAATATTCCTTTGTCCTTGAAATCTTTTGTGCTGCTTTTCTGACTTCTATAGTTACTTCAGATCTATAAGCAATTTGTAGTCCCACAAAGGAACTCTTCACCTCTACTTTTCTATAGCAACTGGCTGTCTTTCACAAATCAGCTACAGTTGTCCCTGTCTATGGACCCCACTAACTGATGCATTCATCATCCCTTCTGTCTTTCAACAAACTAGTCTATGACCTTTGCAAGAGTCCAAAGTGTTCCCTTAAATATATAATATTAAACCCACTAAGTATATCATGATTCATATACCATTGATCACCTGACTTTTATCTCAGCATATCTGTACTCTGTTTTCTAACTCCATAAATTTAAACAGCTTAAAATGTGCCAAGGGATGATTTCCTACAACATTTCTCAAATTCTTTTTATGGCCTTTACTATTCTATCTTCTTATAGACATGTAAATAGCCAATTGCTGTAAAGAAAAAGATAGCATCTTCTTCCTTTAACAGAGAGGATTGTTTTTCTATTCATAAAGAAAAGGTCAAAATATATTAAAATTCTGGAAAATATTTGTAGGCATCCAACAGACTAGTGTGAGCATAGGGTCACTAGGTAGTGACCCAAACTTACTGTGTGATTAAATTCCATTAGTGCCTACTTCTGTAGTCATGCAAATACAGTGCCAGAAATGTGTTGGATCTGTGAAGGTACTGCTGTCTTTTTATGAGAGAATTAGTATTTCATCTCAGATCCAAGAGCCTCATGTCTACAGCTGTGAAGCTATCACAGTGTCCACAAACAATATGTCAGTGCATGTGCACATAGCAGCAAATCTAAGCCCTTCACAATCCTTTGCTATCATACTTCCAGGACTATTCCCATCACTATCCTTATTTTTTTTAAATTCTCAAATCCCCACTAGCATTTTCTGCAATTTCATCACATACATTGCACTCCTGATTGCACTTTGCACTGTGAGACAAGTTGCCAGTAGTGAAGCTGTATCTGCTTTATCTGAAAATTTGGGGATAATAAAATCCCTTCTCATTTTCTTCATCTACCATTTCCATACCATAATGCTCATGTGTAATACTCATACACTACTTAGGGATAAGTTTACCAGATTTTTTCTCCTCTGTTGGATCAGTTTTTACTATTTTGATATTTATTGGGACTTACAATGATATATATATATATATTAAAGAAAGAAATATATTTTCAAGTATTTTGTTGGTCTTAATTTGATTTTGGTCTTCTTTTATAACACTTAAATTATATAAACAAAATAAAAAACATAAAAGGCAGTTATTTATATTTTTTAGGGGAACAGATTTTCTGGTTCTTTCTTTTTTTTTTTTCTTTTGGATTATTGGATTGTTTTCTTTTTTCTCTTACAACTTTATTTAAAAAATGGGATACATGTACAGATTTTTAAAGGCATTTTGGCATTACATTATATAAATGTATTTTTGTCAGTACTTAATTCTTATAGGGGTTTGATAGTATGCATTGAAATCTTACTAGTTAGCATAAGCGTAAAGTACATGTAGAAAAGAACGTAACATGGAAACAGTCAGTTTTCCTGGTGTGTATAGATTAAACATAATGATCTTTCAATACCAAAAATTGCCACAAGGCTATATTCTTAGCTCTTGGATTTTTAATGATTTAAGGTGTTTTATACACTTCAGTGTGGAATGTAGGAGATCTATCATTGCCTTCATTTTGCTAATTATGTAAATGGCAGACACAATGTCAAAGGTAATACCTGCTTGAGTACAATAATATGACATATGTTTATATGTTAGTTGATATAAATTTGTTCATATGTATTGATGTATCAAAATTCTAAATGCAACATCTCATAGAAATCCAGATTTGAACCACATACCAGCCTACAATAGAATAAGAAATAAATAGAAGAAATATATGTTTGGTTTCTTTGTAGAATTATGGGAGATTTCTTCAAAGCTCTTTTCTACTAGTAATGTAATATGTTGTAAATAATCAGTACACAATCATCGTTGTTAATATTAATGTGCTTATCAAACATTTACACAATTTGACATTTCTACATAAATGCTCAGTCTAATACACATTGTAAATATTCATCTTTATATAAAGGCTAGAAAGGAACTTTTCCTAATACTGGGAATCTTCCTATGGCAATCCAAATTTATGTTATATACACATATAACTGTGCTTATTAATTTACTCTTTTCCTTTTAATAACCTTACATCAAATTTTAGAAAATGTCTCAATATCTATACCAGGACAGTCACCTAAATATTCAGATGTAGTTACCTATTTTAGTCATTTATTTTCTCCATTAAATTAAAACTCTACAGTGAAATTTGTTCCTGTGCCATAGTGGTATATTACTTACCAAATCACTGAGCACACACAGACAGGAAATCGGTTTACTTAGAATGATTTTATAAAAAAACTTTTGCTACTTAAGCATTTAATCATTCATATTTTAATCATTGCTGTTCTCTTTTATTATATTGGATATTTTATTTATTACACTTCAAATGTTACCCCCTTTCCCAGTTTCCACTCTGCAAAACCACTGTCCAATTACCTCTCTCCCTGCTGCTATGAGGGTGCTCCCACACCCACCCACTCCCAACTCACTACCCTTTCATTCCCCTACACTGGGGAATCAAGCCTTCATAGGACCAAAACCTCTTCTCCCATTGAAGTCCAACAATACCATCCTCTTATACATATACAGATGGAGCCATGGGTCTCTACATGTATGCTCTTTGGTTGGTGGTTTAGTCCCTGGGAGTGTTGAAGTGTCCTGTATGCTAATATTTTGTTCTTCCTATGGAGTTTCAAACACCTTCAACTCATTAAGTCGTTTTGCTAACTAGTTCATTAAGGACCACGTGCTCAGTCCAGTGGTTGGCTACAAGCATCCATCTCTGCACTTGTCAGACTCTAGCAGAGCTTGTCTAGAGACAGATATATCAGGCTCCTGTAAGCAAGCACTTTTGGCATCCCCAATAATGTATATGGGATGGATAACCTTATGTCCCAGTCTCTGAATGTCCTTTTCTTCAATCAGTGCTCCAAACTCCGTCCCTGAATTTCCTTTAGACAGAAGTAACTCTGGGTTATAAATTTAGAGATGAGTGGATGAATACATCTCTCAACCTGGAATCTTGCCTAGACTCTAGATATAGTCTCTAAAGGTTCTCCCTCCCCTGGATTGGGTATTTCAGCAAACCTCATCCACATTGTGTCCTAGGAGCCTCTTGATTTTTGGTATCTGGGACTTCTTGGTGCCTAGCACCAGTTCCTCATTTCCCATTGCTACAGACCTCTATTCAATTTCCTGACCCTCTGTATATTATCCACATCAACTCCTATACTTAACTCTCCCATTTTTCTTTTTCTTTTTTTTTAATTCAAAAGAGAACTTTATTTTTTTATTTTTTGAAAACGACTTTATTTTACAAAACAAAGATAAATGTACAGATTTTAAATATTTTTTGCTTAAAATTATACATATTTGTCAGTACTGTTTTTTCAGATATTAAAATAATTTTTACATAAAACTATGTGAATATATTTTTTAGTCAGAACTTGATTTTTACAAGGGCTTGACAGTATGCATTGAAAACCTAATAGTTACAATGAGCGTAAAGTACATGCAAAACAAAACGCAACATGGAAATACTCAAAGTTTTCTTGCTGTGTAAATATTTTTTGTTTTGTGTCCTTTATTTCTTGGACTTCATACAGTCTGTGAGTTGTTTCTGGGGGAGTGCAAGCCTCTGGGCTTAGCATCCCAATATCAGTGACTGCATACTATGTCTGTTCTTTTGTGACTGGGTTATCTCACTCAGGATAATATTCTCTAGATGCAGCCATTTTCTTAAGAATTTGGTTAAGTCATTGTTTCTGGTGGCTGAGTAGTATTCCATTGTGTAAATGTACCACAATTTTTGTATCCATTCATCTTCTGAAGGACATCTGGGTTCCTTCCAGCTTCTGGCTATTATAAATAGAGCTGCTATGAACATTGTGGAGCATAAATCTTTGTTGTGTATTAAAGTGTCTCTGGGGTATATGCCCAGGAGTAGAATAGTTGGGTCTTCAGGTAGTATTATGTCCAATTTTATGAGGTATCGCCAGAGTGATTTCCAGAGTGGTTGTATTAGTTTTCAACCCAACCAACAGTGGACATGGAAGAGAGAATCTCGGGGGCAGAAGACAACATTGTAAACATAGACAAAACAGCCAGAGAAGATGCAAAAAACAAAAAGCTCCTAACCCAAAATGTCCAGGAAATCCAGGACACAATGAGAAGACCGAACCTAAGGATAATAGGAATAGAAGAGGGAGAAGAGTATCAACTAAGAGGCACAGTAAATATCTTCAACAAAATCATAGAAGAAAACTTCCCTACACACAAGAATGAGATGACCACCAGCATAAAAGAAGCCTTCAGAACTCCAAATAGGTTGGACCAGAAAAGAAATACCTCCCGACACATAATAGTAAAAACATCAAGTGCCCAAAGCAAAGAAAGAATACTAAAAGCAGTAAGGGAATAAGGTCAAGTAACATATAAAGGCAGGCCAATCAGAATCACACCCGATTTCTCAACAGAGACTATGAAAGCTAGAAGAGCCTGGATAGACATCATGCACTCCTTAAGAGAGCACAAGTGCCAGCCCAAGCTGGTATAACCAGCAAAACTACAAATCACCATTGATGGAGAGATGAAGATATTTCAAGAAAAATCAAAATTTACACAATATCTGACCACAAACCCAGCACTACAACGAATTATAGGTGGAAACCCCAATAAAATGAGGGAAAATACAGCCTAGTAAAAACAAGAAAACTCCTAAACAAGAAAACTAAAAGAAGAAAATGACACAGACACAACTCAACCCACAAAAGCAATAATGGCAGGAAACAGAAACAACTATTCCTTGATATCTATTAACATAAATGGACTCAACTCCCCAATTAAGAGACATAGGTTATCAAACTGGATACATAAACAAATTCCAGCCTTTTCTGCATACAGGAAACTCATCTCAGAGACAGAGACAGACACTATCTCAGTGTAAAAGGGTGGGAAAAAAAACTTCCAAGAAAACAGCTCCAAGAAGCAAGCTGGAGTGGCTATTCTAATATAGAATAAAGTAAATTTCTAACCAAAACTAATCAAAAAAGATAAGGAAGGACACCTTTTACTCATTACTGGTGAAATCTGTCAGAAGAAACTCTCAATCCTTAACATATATGCTCCAAATAAAAAAGCACCCACATTCATAAAAGAAATCCTACTAAAGCTCAAGAAATACATTTCCCCCCACACAATAATAGTGGAAGACGTTGATACCACACTCTCACCAATAGACAGATCATGGGAACAGAAACTGAACAAGTACACTGAAACACTAGCAGAGACTTTGAACCAACTAGAATTAATACATATATACAGAACATATCATCCTAAAGTAAAAGAATACACGTTCTTCTCACCACCCAATGGCACCTTCTAGAAAATTGACAACATAATTGGACACAGAACGAGCCTCAATCAATATAAGAAGATTGAAATACTCCCATGCTTCCTCTCAGATCACCATGGTCTATGGCTGGTCTTTAACAACAACAAAGACAACAAAAAGTCCACATACACATGGAAACTAAACAACGCTCTGTTAAACAATAGCAGGATCAAAAAAGAAATAAAAAAAGGAATTAAGGATTTTCTCGAATTCAATGAAAACGAAAACACAACATACCCAAACCTATGGGATGCAATGAAAGCAGTACTGAGAGGAAAACTAATAGAAAAGAAACGGGAGAGAGCTTACATCAGCAACCTGAAGGCACAGCTAAAAGCCCTAGAACAAAAGGAAGCAGATATACCCAAAAAGAGTAGACGGCAAGAAATAATCAAAATTAGGGCAGAAATAGACCAAATAGAATCAAAAAGAACCATTGAAAAAATCAACAAAACAAAGAGTTGGTTCGTTGAGAAAATCAACAATATTGATAAACCCCTAGCCAGACTAACTAGAGGGCAAAGAGAGAGTATCCAAATTAACAAAATCAGAAAGGAAAGTGGGGACATAACAACTGAAACTGAGGAAATTCAAGAAATCATCAAATCCTACTACAAAAACTTATACTCCACAAAATTGGAAAATCTGGAGGAAATGAACGAATTCCTAGACAGATACAAGATCCCAAAGTTAAACCAAGACCAAGTAAACCATCTAAATAACCCCATAACACCTAAAGAAATAGAAGAAGTCATCAAAAGCCTCCCAACCAAAAAAAGCCCAGGTCCAGACAGGTTCAGTGCAGAATTTTATCAGAGTTTTATTGAGGATATAACACCAATATTCGCCAAACTATTCCAAAATTTAGAATCAGATGGAATACTACCTAACTCATTTTTTGAGGCTACAGTAACCCTCATACCTAAACCACACAAAGACCCTACAAGGAAAGAGAACTTCAGACCAATGTCACTTATGAACATTGATGCAAAAATACTCAATGAAATCCTTGCAAACTGAATCCAAAAACACATCAAAACCATCATTCATCATGACCAAATAGGCTTCATCCCTGGGATGCAGGGATGGTTTATTATAAGGAAATCCATCAACTTAATCCACCATATAAACAAACTCAAAGATCAAAATCACATGGTCATCTCAATAGATGCTGAGAAAGCAATTGACAACATCCAACACCCCTTCATGTTAAAAGTCCTGGAAAGAACAGCCATTCAAGGTTCATACCTAAACATAATAAAAGCAATATACAGCAAACCAACAGCCAACAACAAACTTAATGGCGAGAAACTTGAAGCAATCCCAATAAAATCAGGGACTCGACAAGGCTGCCCACTCTCCCCCTACCTATTCAACATAGTACTGGAAGTCTTGGCTGGAACAATTAGACAGCAAAAGGAGATCAAGGGGATACAAATCAGAAAGGAAGAGATAAAAACATCACTTTTTCCAATGACATGATAGTGTACTTAATGACCCCAAAAATTCCACCAGAGAACTCCTATAGCTGATAAACAAGTTCAGCAAAGTGGCTGGATACAAAATTAACTCAAACAGATCAGTAGCCTTCCTATACTCAAAGGACAAACATGTGGAGAAAGAAATTAGGGAAGAGGTACCATTCACAATCGTCACAAAATCTATGAAATACCTTGGTGTGACTCTAACTAAGCAAGTGAAGGAATTGTATGACAAGAACTTCAAACCTCTAAAGAAAGAAATTGAGGAGGATCTCAGAAAATGGAAAGATCTCCCATGCTCATGGATTGGAAAGAGCAACATCTTAAAAATGGCCATCCTACCAAAAGCAATCTAAAGATTCAATGCAATCCCCAACAATATTCCAACCCAGTTCTTCATGGAATAGGAAATATTAATATGCAATTACATATGGAATAACAAAAGACCTAGAATAGCTATCCCTGACCTCAAGCTATATTACAAGGCAATTATGCTGAAAACTGTATGGTACTGGTACAGTAATAGGCATGTGGATCAATGGAATAGAAAAGAAGATCCAGAAATGAGCCCTCATGTATATGGTCACCTGATTTTTGACAAAGGAGCAGTAAACATTAAATAAAAAAAGGACAGCCTATTCAACAAATGGTGTTGGTCCAACTGGCACTTAGCATGCAAAAGAATGAAAATAGACCCTTTCTTATCTCTTTGTACTAAGCTCAAGTGTAAGTGGATCAAAGATCTCCACATTAAACCAGATACACTGAAAGTATTAGATGAGAAAGTAGGGAAAACCTTAGAACACATAGGCACAGGAGAAAATTTCCTGAACAAAACACCAATGGCTGAAGCTCTAAGGTCAAAGATTAACAAATGGGACTTAATGAGATTGCAAAGTTTCTGTAAGGCTAAGGACATCGTCAAGAAAACAAAACGGCAACCAACAGAATGGGAAAAGATCTTTACCAACACCACATCATATAGAGGCCTAATATCCAAGGTATACAAGGAACTCAAAAAGCTAGACACCAGAGAATCAAATAACCCTATTAAAAATGGGGTACAGAGCTAAACAAAACGTTCTCAGTTGAGGAACACCGAATGGCCGTGAAACATCTGAGGAAGTGCTCGACATCCTTAGCAATCAGGGAAATTCAAATCAAAACAAACCTGAGATTTCACTTCACACAAGTCAGATTGGCCAAGATGCAAAAATCAGATGACAGCAGATGCTGGAGAGGCTGTGGAGAAAGAGGAACACTTCTCCACTGTTGGTGGGGTTGCAAATAATGCAACCACTCTTTAAATCAGTCTGGCGATACCTCAAAAAATTGGATATAGTACTACCTGAAGACCCAACTATTCCACTTCTGGTTATATACCCAGAGACACTTTAATACACAACAAAGATATATGCACCACAATGTTCATAGCAGCTCTATTTATAATAGCCAGAAGCTGGAAAGAACCCAGATGTCTTTCAGAAGATGAATGGATACAAAAATTGTGGTACATTTACACAATGGAATACTACTCAGCCACCAGAAACAATGACTTAACCAAATTCTTAAGAAAATGGCTGCATCTAGAGAATATCATCCTGAGTGAGATAACCCAGTCACAAAAGAACAGACATAATATGCAGTCACTGATATTGGGATGCTAACCCCAGTGGCTTGTACTCCCCCAGAAACAACTCGCAGACTGTATGAAGTCCAAGATAAAGTAAACAAAATGTATATATATATTTACAAAACAAGAAGACATTGACTATTTCTATACTGATTTTTGTTTTGCATGTACTTTAAGCTCATGGTAACTATTAGGTTTTCAATACATAATGTCAAGCCCTCGAAAAAATCAAGTACTGACTAAAAAATATTTTCACATAGTTTTATGTAAAAATTATTTTAATATCTGAAAAAACAGTACTGACAAATATGTATAATTTTAAGCACAAAATATTTAAAATATGTACATTTATCTTTGTTTTGTAAAATAAATTCGTTTAAAAAAATATAAGGAAATCCATCAACGTAATCCACCATATAAACAAACTCAAAGGTCAAAATCACATGGTCATCTCACTAGATGCAGAGAAATCATTTGACAAAATCCAATACCCCTTCATGTTACAAGTCCTGGAAAGAACAGGAATCCAAGGTTCATACCTAAACATAATAAAAGCAATATACATCAAACCAACAGCCAACATCAAACTTAATGGCGAGAAACTTGAAGCAATCCTACTAAAATCAGGTACTCAAGAAGGCTGCCCACTCTCCCCCTACCTATTCAACATAGTACTGGAAGTCTTGGCTGGAACAATTAGACAGCAAAAGGAGATCAAGGGGATACAAATCATAAAGGAAGAGATAAAAACATCACTTTTGCCAATGACATGATAGTGTACTTGAGTGACCCCAAAAATTCCACCAGAGAACTCCTACAGCTAATAAACAAGTTCCTCAAAGTGGCTGGATACAAAATTTACTCAAACAGATCAGTAGCCTTCCTATACTCAAAGGACAAACATGTGGAGAAAGAAATTAGGGAAAAGGTACCCTTCACAATTTTCACAAAAACTATGAAATACCTTGGTGTGATTCTAACTAAGCAAGTGAAGGACCTGTATGACAAGAACTTCAAACCTCTAAGGAAAGAAATTGAGGAGAATCTCAGAAAATGGAAAGATCTCCATACTCATGGATTGAAAAGATCAACATCTTAAAAATGGCCATCCTACCAAAAGCAATCTACAGGTTCAATGCAATCCCCATCAAAATTCCAACCCAGTTCTTCAAGGAATTGGAAAGATCAATGTGCAATTTCATATGGAATAACAAAAGACCTAGAATAGCAAAATCTATCCTCAACAACAAAATAACATCTGCGGGAATCACTATCCCTGACCTCAAGCTATATTACAAGACGATTGTGCTGAAAACTGCATGGTACTTGTACAGAAATAAGCATGTGGATCAATGGAATAGAATAGAAGATCCAGAAATGAGCCCTCATGTATATGGTCACCTGATTTTTGACAAAGGAGCAGTAAACATTCAATGGAAAAAGGACAGCCTATTCAACAAATGGTGCTGGTCCAACTGGCACTCAGCATGCAAAAGGATGAAAATAGACCCTTTCTTATCCCCTTGTACAAACCTCAAGTGTAAGTGGATCAAAGATCTCCACATTAAACCAGATACACTGAAACTTTTAGATGAGACAGTAGGGAAAACCTTTGAACACAAAGACACAGAAGAAAATTTCCTCAACAAATCACCAATGGCTCAAACTCTAAGGTCAAAGATTAACAAATGGGACTTAATGAGATTGCAAAGTTTCTGTAAGGCTAAGGACATTGTCAAGAAAACAAAATGGCAACCAACAGAATGGGAAAAGATCTTTACCAACACCACATCAGATAGAGGCCTAATATCAAAGTTGTACAAGGAACTCTAAAAGCTAGACACCAGAGAATCAAATAACCCTATTAGAAAATGGGGTACAGAGCTAAACAAAACGTTCTCAGTTGAGGAACACCGAATGGTGGAGAAACATCTGAGGAAGTGCTCTACATCCTTAGCCATCAGAGAAATGCAAATCAAAACAACCCTGAGATTCCACTTCACATATGTCAGATTGGCCAAGATCCAAAACTCAGATGACAGCAGATGCTGGAGAGGCTGTGGAGAAAGAGGAACACTTCTCCAGTGTTGGTGGGGTTGCAAACTAATGCAACCACTCTGGAAGTCTGTCTGGCGATACCTCAGAAAATTGGATATAGTAGTACCTGAAGTCCCAGCTATTCCACTTCTGGGCATATACCTCAGAGACACTTCAATACACAACAAAGATATATGCACCACAATGTTCATATCGGCTCAATTTATATTAGCCAGAAGCTGGAAGGAACCCAGATGTCCTTCAGAAGATGAATGGATACAAAAATTGTGGTACATATACACAATGGAATACTACTCAGCCACCAGAAACAATGACTTAACCAAATTCTTAAGAAAATGGCTGCATCTAGAGAATATCATCCTGAGTGAGATAACCCAGTTACAAAAGAACAGACATAATATGCAGTCACTGATAGTGGGATGCTAACCCCAGAGGCTTGCACTCCCCCAGAAACAACTCACAGACTGTATGAAATCCAAGAAATAAAGAAAACAAAAAAAAAAATATACATATATTTACAAAACAAGAAGACTTTGACTATTTCCATGTTCCATTTTATTTTGCATGTACTTTATGCTTATTTTAACTATTAGGTTTTCAATGCATACTGTCAAGCCCTTGAAAAAATCAAGTTCTGACGAAAAAAATATATTCACATGGTTTTATGTAAAAATTAAAAAAAAAAAGAAAAAGAAAGATGTTTATTTCTGGAAAAAAGAAAATATATAGCCTAGTGATATTCTTTCTTATATTAAAATATATGAATAAAACCATTAACATTAGCTATAAAAAAATAATATATGATTGGGAAATCAATCTGGTGGTTCCTCAGAGAACTAGACAAAGTATTGCCTGAGGACCCAGCAATACCTGGGCATATATCCAAAAGGTGCTTCAAAATATAACAAGGATGCATGCTCAACTATGTTCATAGCTGCCTTATTTATAATAGCCAGAATCTGGAAAGAACTCAAGTGTTCCTCAGCAGAGGAATCGATAAAGATATGTGGTACATTTACAGAAAGAAGTACTACTCAGCTATTAAAAACAATGACTAGATCACATTCTCAGGAAATAGAAATATAATCCTGAGTGAGGTAACCCAGTTACAAAAGATCACACATGGTATACACTCACTGATAAGTGGATATTAGTCAAAAAAAAAAAAAAAAAAAACCTCAGAATTCTCAGGATAAAACTTACAGACCATAGGAAGCTAAAGAAAAAAAAAAAAAGAATAAAGTGTGGATGCTTCAGTTTTTCTCAGAGGGGGTACCCAAAATACTCATAGAGGTAGAAGGTGGGAGGCACTTGGGAAGAAAGAGGAGGGGGTGTGAAAAACAGGAGAGTTCCAGAGTAGTTGTATTAGTTTGCAACATTTTTGCATCAATGTTCATAAGTGACATTGGTCTGAAGTTCTCTTTCCTTGTAGGGTCTTTGTGTGGTTTAGGTACGAGGGTTATTGTAGCCTCAAAAAATGAGTTGGGTAATATTCCATCTGATTCTAACTTTTGGAATAGTTTGGCGAATATTGGTGTTATATCCTCAATAAAAGTCTGATAAAATTCTGCACTGAACCCGTCTGAACCTGGGCTTTTTTTGGTTGGAAGGCTTTTGATGACTTCTTCTATTTCTTTAGGTGTTATAGGGTTATTTAGATGGTTTATTTGGTCTTGGTTTATCTTTGGGAACTTGTATCTGTCTAGGAATTCATCCATTTCCTCCAGATTTTCCAATTTTGTGGAGTATAAGTTTTTGTAGTAGGATCTGATGATTTCTTGAATTTCCTCAGTTTCAGTTGTTATGTCCCCACTTTCCTTTCTGATTTTGTTAATTTGGATACTCCCTCTTTGCCCTCTAGTTAGTCTGGCTAGAGGTTTATCAATCTTATTGATTTTCTCAAAGAACCAACTCTTGGTTTTGTTGATTTTTTTCAATGGTTCTTTTTGTTTCTATTTGGTCTATTTCTGCCCTAATTTTGATTATTTCTTGCCATCTACTCTTTTTGGGTATATCTGCTTCCTTTTGTTCTAGGGCTTTTAGCTGTGCTGTGAGGTTGCTGATGTGAGCTCTCTCCAGTTTCTTTTTGGAAGCACTTAGGGCTATGAGTTTTCCTATCAATACTGCTTTCATTGCATCCCATAGGTTTGGGTATGTTGTGTTTTCGTTTTCGTTGAATTCTAGAATCCTTAATTTCTTTCTTTATTTCTTCTTTGACCCTGCTATCCTTTAACAGAGCATTGTTTAGTTTCCATGTGTATGTGGGCTTTTTGTTGTCTTTGTTGTTGTTAAAGACCAGCCGTAACCCATGGTGATCTGAGAGGATGCATGGGAGTATTTCAATCTTCTTATATCGTTGGAGGCTCGTTCTGTGTCCAATTATGTGGTCAATTTTCGAGAAGGTGCCATGGGGTGGTGAGAAGAAGGTGTATTCTTTTACTTTGGGATAGTATGTTCTGTATATATCTATTAATTCTAGTTGGTTCAAAGTCTCTGCTAGTTTTGCAGTGTCCTTGTTCAGTTTCTGTTTCCCTGATCTGTCCATTGGTGAGAGTGGGGTATTAAAGTCTCCCACTATTATTGTGTGGGGTGAAATGTATTTTTTGAGCTTTAGTAGGGTTTCTTTTATGAATGTGGGTGCTTTTTTATTTGGAGCATATAAGTTAAGGATTGAGAGTTCCTCCTGACAATTTTCCCTGGTAATGAGTAAAAAGTGTCCTTCCTTATCTTATTTGATAACTTTTGGTTGGAAATTAACTTTATTCGATATTAGAATAGCCACTCCAGCTTGCTTCTTGGAGCTGTTTGCTTGGAAGTTTTTTTCCCACCCTTTTACTCTGAGATAGTGTCTGTCTTTGTCTCTGAGATGAGTTTCCTGTATGCAGCAAAAGGCTGGATTTTGTTTATGTATCCAGTCTGATAGTCTATGTCTCTTTATTGGGGAGTTGAGACCATTTATGTTAATAGATATCAAGGAATAGTTGTTTCTGTTTCCTGCCATAATTGCTTTTGTGGGTTGAGTTGTGTCTGTGTTTTTTTCTTCTTTTAGTTTTCTTGTTTAGGAGTTTTCTTGTTTTTACTAGGCTGTATTTTCCCTCATTTTATTGGGTTTTCCACCTATAATTTGTTGTAATGCTGGGTTTGTGGTCAGATATTGTGTGAATTTTGATTTTTCTTGAAATATCTTTGTCTCTCCATCGATGGTGATTGATAGTTTTGCTGGGTATAGCAGCTTGGGCTGGCACTTGTGCTCTCTTAAGGAGTGCATGATGTCTGTCCTGGCTCTTCTAGCTTTCATAATCTCTGTTGAGAAATCGGGTGTGAGTCTGATTGGTCTGCCTTTATATGTTACTTGACCTTTTTCCCTTACTGCTTTTAGTATTCTTTCTTTACTTTGGGCACTTGATGTTTTTACTATTATGTGTCGGGAGGTATTTCTTTTCTGGTCCAACCTATTTGGAGTTCTGAAGGCTTCTTTTATGCTCGTGGTCATCTCATTCTTGAGGGTAGGGAAGTTTTCTTCTATGATTTTGTTGAAGATATTTACTGTGCCTCTTAGTTGATACTCTTCTCTCTCTTCTATTCCTATTATCCTTAGGTTCGGTCTTCTCATTGTGTCTTGGATTTCCTGGACATTTTGGGTTAGGAGCTTTTTGTTTTTTGCATCTTCTCTGGCTGTTTTGTCTATGTTTGCAATGTTGTCTTCTGCCCCCGAGATTCTCTCTTCGATCTCTTGTAATCTATTGGAAATGCTTGCTTCTGTGACTCCTGATTTCTTTTTTTGGTGTTCTGACTCTAGGGTTATCTCTTTTAGTGTTTACTTTATTGTGTCAATCTCTGTTTTAATTTCCCTCTTCCATTCCTTTATTTCTTTGGTTCTGTTTTCCTCTCGTTCTTTGAGTTTTTTGAGTGTTTTTCTTGTTTCTTCTTTAAAAGCTTCTGAATCTTTTTGCTTTTCCTCCCTTTCTTGTTTAAGTAACTCTACCAGCGTCTTGAGGCATGATTTCAGGTCTGTGTCTTCTTTTTCTGGAGTGTTTGGAGTTCTGATGTTTGCTGTTATGGGAGAGCTGGGCTCTGGTGTTGCTAGATTGTCTTGGTTCCCTTGGGATATATTCTTTCTCTTTTCTCTTGCCATTTTGTTGTCAGTGATATGTTCTTACCTTTCTTTTGTATCTGGTCTGTGACCCTGGTTCTCCACTGGTTGAGGTGTCAGATGGGTCGAGCCCTGTTCTTTGCCTCAGAGTCGTTGGATGTGAGCAGAAGTTCCAACGTTCTGTTTCTGTTTGCTGGATCAGGCAAGGCAAGGCAGGGCAAGGCAGGGGGTGCACTTTCCTTGTGTACTCCACAGAGATCTTTCTGCTCCCCTGCGGTCTAGGTCTCCCACTCACCAGTTGCTCAGCCTCTATGAGCTGCCGTTCTGCGTGGCAGGTAGGCCAGGCTCCGCTCTGCATCTGGAAGTCGCCTCCGGGTGGGAACAGAAGTTCTAATTTTCTGTTCCCAATCGCTGGATCGGGCAGGGCGGGGCAAAGCAAGGTATGGTGTGCACTTTCCATGTGCACTCAGCAGAGATCTCTCTGCTCCCCTGCAGTCTTGGTCTCCCACTCACCAGTTGCTCAGCCTCTATGACCCGCCGTTCTGCCTGGCAGGTAGGCCAGGCTCCCCCAATCATATATTATTAATCTTAGTAGGTAATCCATTGCTGGTGTGTTCAAGAATTTTTTTCCTGTGCCTATGTGTTCAAGGCTCTTTCCCACATTTTCTTCTATTGGCTTTGGTATATCTGTTTATATGTGGAAGGGAATTGGTTTGAAGTTCTCTTTTTTGTTTAGTTTAGTGTGGTTAATGTATCAGCATAATTGTGGCTTCATAGAACAAATTAGGTACTTTTATTATATTTCTATTTTGTGTAAAAGTTTTAAGGGTGTTGGTATTAAGTATTCTTTGAAGATCTGACAAAATTTTGTACTAAAATTATCTAGTTCTAAGCTTTTTGTAGTAGGGATACATTTAAGGATGCTTTTATGTCCTCAGGAATTATGGAACTGTTTAGATGGTTTATGAAATTCTGATTTAAGTTTGATAAGTGGCATCTGTCTGGAATAGAATTCTATTAGGTATGAATTGAATAAAATAGAAATTCCCTATTTCATCTATATTTTTCCATTTTTTGGTGTGTATAGCTTTTATAGAAAAATCTTGATATTTTTTTTTAATTTCCATGGTTTCTGTTGTTATAACACCCTTTTCATTTCTGATTTTGTTAATTTAGATTTAGATACTTCCTTTGTGTGCTCTGGTTAGTCTGGCTAAGAATTTATCTATTTTTTTTTTTTTTTTTTTTTGATTTTCTCAAAGGACAAGTTTCTGCTTTTGTTGATTCTTTGTATAGCTCTTTTTGTTTCTACTTGGTTGATTTCAGCCCTGAGTTTGATTATTTGCTGCTTACTTCTCTTGGCAGTAATCACTTCTGTCTGTTCTAAAGCTTTCAGATGTTGTGTTAAACTTTAGTGTGTGCTCTCTCCAGTTTTCTTTTGGAGGCACTCAGAGCTGAATTTTCCTCTTAGTACCACTTTCATTGTGTCCCATAAGTTTGGGTATGCTGTGCCTTTATTTTCATTAAATTCTACAATTTCTGTTTTTATTTCTTTCTCGACCAAGTTATCTTTGAGTAGACAGTTGTTGAGCTTACATTTAGATGTGGGCTTTCATTTTTTAATATATATTTATTTCTTTTTTATTCATACATAGAAGAAAATTATAAAATATTCTGCTATGTGACTTTTGTGTTATTTTTTAATTGAACAACTTTATTTTAAAAAACAAAGATAAATGTACAGATTTAAGCATTTTTGTATAAAAGTATACAAATACATTTTTGTCAGTGCTTGGTGTTTTTAAAGGTTTGATAGTGTGCATTAAGATCTTACTAGTTACAATGAGCATACAGTACATGTAAAACAGGATGTAACCTGGAATTAGTCAAAGTTTTCTTGGTGTGTAAGGATTAAGCATAATGTTTTTTTTTAATTTTCCTTTTTTTTCTTTTCTTGAACTTCATACAGTCTGTGAGTTGTTTCTGGGGTGTTCAGAGCTTTCTGCGTTTAGTATCCAATTATCAGTGACTGCATATTTTGTCTGTTCTTTTGTGACTTGGTTATTTCACTCAGGATGATACTTTTGCTGTTGAAAACCAGCCTTTGTCTGTGGTCATCTGATAGGATGCATGGGGTTATTGGATTCTTTTTATATCTGTTGAAGCCTGTTTTATGACTGATTCTAGGGTCAATATTGGAGAAGGTACCATGAGGTGACTAGAAGGTATATTCATTTATTTTAGGATGAAATGTTTTATAGATATCTATTAAATCTATTCATTCATAACTTCTGTTAAGTTTACTGTGTCTCTGTTGAGTTTCTGTTTCAATGATTTGTCCATTGATAAAAATGGGGTGTAGAAATCTCCCAATATTATTGTGTGGCATTCAATGTGTACATTGAGTTTTAGTAAAGTTTCTTTTATGAATATGGATGTCCTTGCACTTGGAGCATAGATGTTAATAATTAAGAGTCCATCTTGATGGATTTTTTCTTTGATGAGTATTAGTTGAAGTAGGTGAAAGTATGTTCGTGTGCTATCTTCCTTTGTGCTTGTTGTAAAAAGATCATTTTTTCTTTTTTTTCTTCACTGTAGTTTTCCTCCTTGTGTTGGAGTTTTCTACCTATTATCCTTTCTAATGCTTGATTTGTGAAAAGATATTTTGCAAATTTGGTTTTGTCATGGAATATTGTGGTTTCTTTTCCTGGGTATAGTAGCCTATGCTGGCATTTGTGTTCCCTATGTTTCTGTATGACACCTTCCCAGTATATTCTGGGTTTTGGGATTGATGGAACAGGACTGCAGCTCTATGGACCAGCAGTAATAATAAAAATAGTCTACCTTATAATATAAGAGGTTGGAGGACCACTTAGAGTGTACTGGAAACCTGGGAGCTGAGAAACTCACAGAAGTAAAAGGGAGAGACCTTGGATGAAGTGCCCTAGAGTGGGGAGGGGGAACTGATTTAGTCCACCTTCAATGAAGAGATAGAACATAAAGGTAAAGCATGAGGCTGCCATTCTATTGTGCAAACCCTGACCCAGAATCTTTCCTGTGTGAAGGAACTGCATGTACTAAAATGGAGAAGAGCATATGAGAAAGAAAGTCTAGTGACAGGCCAAAATTGGTATCTTGCTCAAAGAGAATGTCAAGGTCCTGACACTGTTATTGTTGCTGTGGTTGCAGACAGGAGCCTAGCATGGCTACCTTCTGAGAGGTCCAACAAGCAGTTGGAAGAGTAGTATGAAAATACAAATACTCAACTAATGGACAGAAGTTACAGACCTCTGTGGTTGAACTGTAAAATATCTGGAAAACCTGAGAAGGAGGTGGCTTCATAGGAAGACCAGCAGTCTCAACTGTCCTAGACCTCTGAGATCTCTCAGCTCCTAAGTAACCAACCATTCACCATACACCAGCTGATATGAGACTCCAGACACATATGTACAGCAGAAGACTGCCATTGCTATCAGTGAGAGAAGATGGAGCTAACTTTTGTGATACTTGAGGATCTAAGGAGTGGAGAGCCTGGAGGGGTAGGAGTGTGTCGGTTGAAACATTTTCTTGAAGACAGGGTGGGGCAGAGAAGTGGAGGTATGAAATGGGAAGAGTCTAGGGACATATAAGGAGGGAGATAAAGTCTGGAGTGTAAAAAAACAAAAAGAAATAAAAAGAAAAGAAATTAAGAAAAAACAAAGTGTGTAGCTCATTATTAATGCTCAAATATATTTTCCAAAGTTCATAGATGGTCTCTTGTGTTGAAAAAAGATCCAACAACAGCTATTTTTACCAAAGTAGTAACTATTGCATTAGGACTGACCTTGTATAAACAGCTTCCTAAGAAATTCCATGGTGATGAAATTCTCAACTACTTTGCAGAACAATTATAAATATTTTAAATGTCTATGGTGAGGACTTGCATGATAGCTGAATGTGTAGGAACACTTCTTATACAAACAGCTAGACCTGTGTTTAGATACTGTTACCAGTTATAATACTAGGCATCGTCACTATGTAAACCAATAATTACATCCCCGAGAGGCAGACACTTAACTGTGGCTTATACTTGGTGAAAACATGCTAGCCTAATATTACTGAGTTTCAGGTTTAAGGATGTACTCTTGAGAAAAGCAGAGAGCAATGAAAATCCATGAACTTTCACTCAGAGATGAACATGTGCTGGCCATACACACATGCACACAAACACACACACACACACACACACACACACACACACACACACACACACAAACACACACACACACATTTTTAATGTCTGTTAGTCAATTTGTCAATTTTCCCAAATGTACTAAATAAACTAGGTATGCTAAAATTTATGACTCTTTTTTAATCAGAAAATTCACATTGGTTTATTTTTTGACTTTTTAAGCTTTTATTGGCTATATTTCTAGCACTACATTAAATTAGATTCAAATCCCTGATATTTTATTTCATCAACTTCATGGAATTATAATGCTTCTTCAGTAGTTAAGTGCTTAACAAGTTCCACCCCATCAAAAATCAATGCATAACTGCAATAAGCAGTTGCACACTTTACAAAGGAAAACAGGAAAACCCCCATGGAAAGTATATTGAGGAGCCATAAAATGAATTTATGTTTCAAAAATGGCTGGTGTTATGCCAGATTCTACAGTTCCGTCATGAATCACCTGTGTCATCTTCTGGAGTGGGTGTCCTATTCATGATTCTTCAAGTGTTTAGCAGTCACTTCAGCCAACAGTGTGCTGAAGAGCAAGTGCTGATGGTTACCTGAAAACTCAGATCCATGTTTCTTGGCAAAGCGCACTGGATTTACATCAAACTTACCTCTGAATGTGCATTAAAATCTCCCAATCCTAGATGTCAGATTCAAATCCATTTCTCTCTAAATTTCCTCTGACTAAAATAAAAAATACACTTTTCAAGTAAGTTTCTCATATTACTTAAACGAAACATATGGAAGTAACTAAAGCATATATATACATATATGTGTGTGTGTGTATATGTGTGTGTGTGTGTGTGTGTGTGTGTGTGTGTGTGTTTGTGAATTACATGAGTTCCTATGATATAAACATAAGTATCCTGAACTAAGACTGACTGGTTAAAGCTTAAACAAACAAACAAAAACTAAAACGAAATGAACCTAAACCCATGCTTTACTTTATATCAAAACCACTTTCTTCCATTTTATGGGTAATCACGATAAATCAAAAACATCAGCATATCCTTATCTATACTTTAAAATTTATATAAATAGAACAAATAAAGATTTTAAAAACAGTATTTTTGGATAAAGTACAAACACTAACTTATAAAGTTATGCAGAAGGACAGTTTGCAGAGGTGTAATTTGCACTGCTGAAAACACATAACCTGAAAAATATGTGTTAGAAAACCATTTTAAATACCTTTACACTGACTCAATATAATACAATTATATCACTTTATTCTGCAATGTATTATGCAAAGTTCTCCTTTATCTGGGTTTGTATGTGTGTGTGTTTGCATGTGTTTGTGTGTGTATGTGTGTCTGCATGCATGTGCATGCACACATATGTATTTCTGTAGGTATATGTGTATGGGTACATGCATGTCAAGGTTAAATTGCAACATTATGACTCATTCCACCTCAGTTACAAAACACCTTGTTTTCGTTTCTCACTAACCTAGGATTTTCCTGATTAGGATAAACTCTGGCCTGTAAGCCTTTAAAACTACTAACTGAGCAACCCTCATAGGCTAATAGCATCTTTTTACATTTATAATATATGCTAATACAGTACAGTTTAAGGTTTAAATATTATACATTCTATTATCTGTACCAAACTCCATTATCACTCAACACCAAAGCTGATTTTATGATATGTTTGTTAAGTTTCAGTATGTCAGTTTTATTAATGGATTAGCCTCCACTGTGCCAATGATGTATAATCAATATGTAGTGCTAAGTAATGTGCAGATCTACGCTAGTGTTAACAAAATAGGCCAGGTGAAATAAAGTTTCTTACAGAAAATTAATTTCCACAATATATGTTTCTCTACATGTACACAAATACATGTGGGAATACTGTGATGTCTGTCTTAACAGCAATTAATTTTATCTACCCATAATTTTTGATTGCCATAACATTTTCAGGTTCAGCTTTACAGTATTCCTTATACGATTCTTGCTTTTGATAAGACACAATCTGGGACCCTATAGATTGTTTTGACATGAAGAACAATGTAGCCTCTTAAGCTTCAGGGAAACGTGTTGTATCTGAAAAGAAAACAATTTTGTCAAAGGAATCATGACAGGTTTTAATTTTAAAATAATACAGAATAAGCAATGCAGTAAAGCAGAAGTCTAAATCCATTTTAAAGTCATAATTGTATCTAAGTAAAAGAGATCCAGCATATGATCCGACTGTAGAATTTGAATAATGATTCAGTGTTTCTCTGGGGTTTAAGCTTTATACAACCTTCAGGAATCAGTATCTTTTTCAGGACAGACACAACTAATCCTGTATGCCATCCCCAAGTAAATGCTGTCATTTATAAGAGTTGCTTTGGTCATGGTGTCTGTTTACATTAGTAGAAACCTCAACTAATGCAACATGCTGTGATCTGTTTATATTCCTGGGAGAACGGGATAAGAAAGTTTGGTGGGAGGAAAGAATCATTAGGAAAGAAGTGATGACTAGTAGTCTGCCATTGGAATGTACAGTGGGTAAATAGATTAATAAAAAAGAGTAAATTATATATATATATATTCATATGTTATACTAAATAGTATATTAAATAATTTTATAAATTATATACGTATGTAGTAAATGCATAAATATATTTAAAAATAAAATAAAAGCCTCATAAAGCTGAAAGAAAAATAAAAAGAATACTCAATCAGTGTTCTATCATACTCCCCAGCAACAGAAGTGGCAAACATAATTAATCAGCCAGAAATCTTGCCCAATATCATTCCAGTCACACTGCTAATCAGCTGAATTTCGCACCAATCCTATGCATTATCTTAGCTTTAAAACAAAAGCCATATATTCATTTATGACAGCACTGTTGGAGGCAATAAATTGCAAGGGAAAATGTGTGGGCCCAAGTCTTCCAATCCCAGCTCTGGCACTAAACTGGCTGTGTAAGTTTGTTTGTTAAAGTTGCATATACTCTTTCGTATTGTTTTGCTCTATGTTTAAGAAGGTTATAATATCTTACAACACTACTGCGGAGAAAAAAAAATAATGTGTCCAAGACCAAAAATAAAAAAAAACAAGTAAAAAAAAAATAGTGAGTATTCTTGGCCTATACTTGTTATACTAAAAATAAATGATATCAACATTTGAAGCATTATTTTATTTATCATTTATTTTCTATTTTATAAACTTATATATAGTAATTCATGCAATTGATTATGAACTATATTCATTATCTCAATTAATTAAATGTTTTTGTTATGAGATGAAGTATTTAGTATTTAAAGTATGTATATATATACATATATATGTATATATACTATGTTTCCATATACTTTTTATAAATATGAAAGTAAGAACTAAGCTAATAAGCATCTTAAAACCTCGTGATATTTGCACTTATATAAAAATACTACTCAGTGATTAAATGAATTCTATTGCTAATGTTTTACTTAGAGTATGTGCTACAATGTTATTAGCAGAAGTTGCTGGAATGTTATTAGAATACAGAGGAATATTCTTTCCACACCACTATGAAAAAAGAACTGATAGCATAATCTTATTGCGTTTAAAACTTCAATTAGTCGTCAAAAAGCACTAAATTCAGGTCCATGACCTTAATCTTTGATTTCATCAATTTAAATAGAGTATGCAATGTTCTTATAGTGTGTATATCTAATAAGATTAAAGTTACAGACAGTTAATATTTTGGTTACATAAAACACCTGAAAATTAGAATATTTAAACAGAAATATTTTGCTAATATGAGAAGTACATATACCAATAATTATAGCATTCTATATGTTTCTTATAGAATTCTGTCATTGTAAGTCATAAAGTATCTGTAGACTTAATTGTTTCCTGTACCTATGCTGTATCTATATGCATATGTGTTCATGTTGTATTCATATGTGTGTGGTTACATGTGTATTTGTGCTTACCTGTAATCACCTGAAGAAAATGTGAAATATTACAAATATAAGATGTTTTGTGACAACACACTATAATAAGAACAATTTAAGAGACTAGAATTTTGTTACACCTTGCAGCAGGAGTTAATACTCTACGTCAATATCACTTAATATTTACGAGTGTTATTCTACTATACAACATATTTGTTTAACATGCTCTTAAAAAAATATTGTGACATTCAAAGTTGCCTTGGGTATGACCCCACACATAATTAACGTTTTCAACCTAAGCTAATATATAGTCATAATATTTTTTAAATTATTTTATTGTATACTCTCTGTATTTACATTACAAATATTATCCCCTCCACCCCATTTCCCATCCATCCTTCCTCTCACCTTGTCTCCACTAAGTTGCACCCTCGCCCCCTCACCCTCTCCATCTAAGTGATTTTGCATTCCCCTATAATTTGGAAAATATGCCCTTACTAAACCGAAGGTCTCTTCATACATTGATGCCAGACACTGCTAGCCTCTGCTACATAAACAACTGGAGTCATGGGTCTCTCCTTATGTGATCAGTCTTAAGATTTTAAGATCCATAGGAGTAGTGGAGAGTTTGGTTGGTTGATATCATTGTTCTTTCTATGAGAATGCAAACACTTTCTCCTCCTTCAGTCCATTCTCTTGCACCTTCATTGGGGTCCCCATGTTCAGTCCAATGGTTAGCTGCAAGTATACTCAGCTCTATCTGTATAACTCTCGCAGAGCCTCTGAGAAAGCATCTATATCTGGTTCATGTCAGTAAGCACTTCTTGGCTTCAGCAATAGTGCTTGGGTTTATTGCATGCACATAGGGTGAATCCCAAAGTGAGGCAGTTCCTGGATCATCTTTTGTCCTATCCCTTCTCCTCTATTTTTCCCTTTATTTCCTCCCATGAGCTTTTTGTTCTTCCTTCTAAAAAACACTGGAGCATCCACTTTCTGGCCTTTCTTGACTTTGAGATTTGTAAGTTATGTAGATGATTTCATGTACATTCCTGGCATTTTGAGCTAATATCTGCTTATAAGTGAGTACATAACATGAATACTCTTTTGTGACTGGGTTACCTCACTTAGGATGATAGCTTTAAATTCTATTCATTTGCTTAGAAATTTAATGAACTCATTTTTAATACTCCATTATGTATATGCCCCATAATTTCTGTATCCATTCCTTTGTTGAAGGACATCTGGGTTCATTCCATCATCTGGCTATTATAAATAAGTCTGCTATTCACATGGCTGAGTATGTGTCCTTTTCAGAAAACTCCACCACAAGAAGGGAAATTTACCATAGGAGAATCAAGAAATGTATTTTCTTGCAAAAACACCAAATAAGAAAAGCACACAAACATAACTCTACCTCTAACTATGAAAATAGCAGGAAACAACAATCACTATTCCTTAAATTCAATTAACATCAATGGACTCAATTCTCCAATAAAAAGGCATAGACTATCATAATGAATATGTACACAGGATCCAGCATTATGCTGAAAACTGGAAACTCATCTCAGGAACAATGACAGCAACTACCTCATACTTAAAAGTTGGGAAAGAACTCTCCAAGGAAATGGTAGAAACAAGGAAAAAAAAGGAAAGAAACACAAAAGAGAAAAGAAACAACTAGAGTGGCCATCCTAATAACGAATAAAATAGATTTTCAACCAAAAGGTATCAAAAAAGATAAGGAAGGACACATTTACTCTTCAAGGGAAAAATCTATCAAGATAAAATCTCAATCCTGAACATCAATGCTCCAAATATGAGAGCACCCAGATTCATAAAAGAAACTCTACTTAAGCTAAGAACATATATTACCCCCCACACAATAATAGCTGAAGACTTCAACACCCCACCCTCACCAACAAACAGATCATGGATGCAGAAAATGAACAGAGACACAGTAAAACTAACTGAAGATATGAGCCAAAAGGATTTAGCAGACATCTATAGAATATTTCATCTTAAAACAAAAGAAAATAGCTTCTTCTGGGCACCTCATGGCACCTTCTCCAAAATTGACCGTACAGTCAGTCACAAAACAGGCATCAACAGATACAAGAAGATTGAAGGACTCCCATACATTCTGTCAGATAACCATGGACTAAGGCTGGTCTTCAATAACAACAGAAAACAACAAAACTCCACCCACTCATGGAAGCTAAACAATGCTCTATTCAATGAGAGCTTGATCAAAAAAAAAAAAAAAAAAAAAAAAAAAAAAAAAAAAAAAAAAAAAAAAAACTAAGAAAGAAATAAAAGACTTTTTAAAAATTAACAAAAATAAAGGCACAACATACACAAACTTATGGGATACAATAAAAGCACTGCTAAGAGGAAAACTCTTATCACTGAGCACCTCTAAAAAGAAACTGGAGCGAGTATACACTAACAACTTTATACCAAAACTAAAGGCTGTACAACAAATAAAAGCAGATAAACCCAAGAGGAGTAGACAGCAGAAAATAATCAAACTCAAACCTAAAATCAACCAAATAGAAACAAAAAGAATTATATAAAGAATCAATAAAACCATGAGCTGGTTCTTTAAGAATATCAACAAGATTGATGAACCTTTAGCCAGACTAACCAGAGGATACTTAGAGAGTAAACAAATTGACAAAATCTGAAATGAAAGGAGAGTTATAACAACAGAAACTGAGGAAATTTAGGAAATCAGAAGATCCTACTACAAAAGCTTATACTAAACCAAACTAGAAAATCTAGAGGAAATAGACAATTTTATAGACAAATACCAGGTACTAAAGTAAAATGAGGATCAGATAAACCATCTAAAGAGCCATATAAACCCTAGAGAAATACATGCAGTCATCAAAAATCTCCCCCCAAAAATAAATAAGCCCAGGGCATGATGGTTTTAGTGCAGAATTCTATTAGAACATCATAGAAAACCTAAAACCAATACTCTCCAAACTACTAGACAAAATAGAAACAGAGGGGTTATTGCCCAACATGTTCTTCAAAGTCACATTTGGGCTCATTCCTAAACCACATGAAGACCCTATATAATGAAGGAGAACTTTAGTCCAATTTCCCTCATGACCATTGATGCAAAAATACTCAATAAAATGCTAGGAAACAAAATCCAAGGACACAACAAAACAATTATTCACCATGATCAAGTGGGCATCATCCCAGTGATGGTTCAATATATGGAAATCCATCATTGTCATAAACTATATAAACAAACTCAATGAAAAAACTCACATGATTATCTATATAGGTGCTGAGAAAGCATTTGGCAATATTCAACACCTCTTCAATTTAAAAGTTTTAGATCATACTTATACATCATAAAAGCAATATACAGCATACCAGTAGTCAACATAAAACTAAATGCTAAGAAACTTGAAGCAATTCCACTAAAATCAGGGACTAGACAAGGCTATTCACTCTCTCACTACATATTCAATATAGTACTGGAAGTACGAGCCTCAACAGTAAGACAACCAAAGAGGTTAAAGAGATACAAATTGAATAGGAGGAAGTCAAAATATTACTATTTGCAGATGATATTATAATTAAGTGAACCCAAAAATTCCACCAGTGAATTTTACAGCTGATAAACACCTTCAGCAAAGGGGCTGGATTAAAAATTAACTCAAACAAGTCAGTAGGTTTCCTCTACTCAAAGGACTAACAAGCTGATAAAGAAATTAGAGAATTGACACACTTTACAATAGTAACAAGGAATATAAAATAGATTGGTATGACTCTAAGCAAGTAGTGAAGGATTTGTACAAAAGAACTTCAAATCTCTGAAGAAGGAAATTTCAAAAGACCTCAGAAGATGAAAAGATCTGCCATGCTCATGGATTGGAAGGATCAGCATAATAATAATGGCCATCTTTCCTAAGGGCATCTAAATATTCACTGCAATCCCCATCAAGTTTCCAATCTAATTCTTCTTATAGACTTAGAAAAAAACAATTTACAAATTCATTTGGAATAATAAAAAACAGCACAGCAAAACCCATTCTTAACAATAAAAAAACTTATGGGGGATCAACATTCTTGACCTTAAGCTGGATTACAAATAAACTGTGAAAAAATCTGGAGGGTATTGGTACAGAGACAGGCCGGTAGATATGAACCCACACACCTATGTTCACTTGATCTTTGACAAAGGAGCTAAAAACTTTTCAATGGAAAAAGGACAGCCTCTTCAAAAAATGGTGCTGGTTCAACTGGCAGTCAACATTCAGAAGAATGCAAATCAATCTCTTATCTCCTTGTTCAAAGCTCATGTCCAGGTGGATCAAAGACCTCCACATAAAAGCAAGTACACTGAAACTAATGGACCAGAAAGTGAGTAAGAGCTTATATGATGAGTATCCTACAATAATTATAGCATATTTCTACTAATCAGGAACTTTCTAGCCATTACAAATTTGACAAACTGTAGCAGTCTAAAAAATATGAGATGCTAGAAAAGAGGTGCTTAAGAAGTTCCAAAATTATATAAACCAAAATGTCTGGAAGTGATTCAACATTGCTTTTAGTTTAGTTTGCATAGATTTCAGGGATGCTGAGGTCAGGGGCCACAGATTTTCACATTCATCAGAATACAGGTTAGGGTGTTCAAAAACACTGCAAAGCCATCCAAGCTTCAATGTACATACAGAGATCCTCTTCTTTGTAGCAAAAGGAGGATGCATCTTTATAACTACTTACTCCCAACTCTCACTGTAGGAATCTGTACCAAGTCAGAGAGATCTAGGAATTCCAGAAGTTTGGACTCCAACCCCTGTGATGTGGATGGAATGGTTTGGGATACAAGCATCAGCAATTCACTTCTTTAACATGGGTGAAGTTATTGATTTAATCCACTCACAAACCCTAAAGGTTTTCAAGTCAGTTATCACTGACTCAAATAGTTCAAATAAAGCTTAGTTCTAGATTTTATTAGCTTAATAATCAAAAACCAAGTCATATTATCATTTATCTTAGTGGATATTTCTACTGATCTTCCCTAAAAATCATTTGTTGCATAGTAATGTTACTGATAAAGAAATGCTATATACAGAAATTATACCACAAGTAATTAAGACAGCCAGTAAGATGAAAGATGGCACCTTTTGATATATGGAAATTCCTCTTGCCATTCATGAACTTCATTGATAAAATGGGTGTTTTATATCATTTATTTCATGTCTTCTCTATAAGAATGCAGTGAGTTATTTAACATGTGAGAAGTAGTCACAGTGTAGATTTACATCTAATACGTTCTCAGTATATCAATTCTGCTCTTAAAAGACAGAGGAAAAACTGGGAAAGGAGATAAGATTTAAATGTAAATAAGTATAATAACCAATAAAAAAGAATTTCTCCAACCTGTGATTGAAAGGTTTTATTTGAGTTATTTGATTATAGTGTTAAATTTTGATGTCTTAATTTTGTGTTTCATAAAATTCTGTTTGATTTGTAATCATAAATTTTTCATTAAAATGTTAAATAAGTTTAAAAGAAGAGGGGCAGACAACAGAAATACTATGAATTTGTGTCTATTGGTTTCAATTAGTTAAAATTCCAGGGTACAGAAATCTCTTTTTCACAATGAAAAAACATCCTAGTAGGAAATTGGTTCCCTGAAGCTGTTTGACTATGTGCTCTAAGCAGGTATGTTAGTGCTGAGGTTCTTAGGAACATCATGAATCATTATTTCTCAGTTTGAGATAAAATAGACCTGTCAAAATCAGCTAAAATGTTTACTTTTTCTTCTCAAATTTTTAACTTTTCTTCAAGCAGTAAGCTCCTTGGAAACACAAAATTTTTTCTTAAGTCTACTCAAGCTAAATTTTATGATTGAATGTACAAGGAAACTAGAGGCAGAGGTGGAAAGAGGGTATGACAAAAACAGGCTAAAATCAACAATGAAACAGAAAAATAGATAACATTTCTGAGACTACTTTCTTTGCAAAGCATATCAGAATTTCTTAGTGTATAATTGCTTTTCTTAAAACTCTAAGTGTGAAACAGATACTGTAATATTGATAAAAATATACCCTTACAAATCAGCTATTCAAATAGCCTCAAATTATTACTCATCTCAGAAATTTTCATAGAATTTTATTATTCTCATCCAAACTAGTTCATAGGAAATAATAAGAGACAGCCATTTGAATGAAATTGTCAAAAAAATAAAAAGGAAGAAATCACAAAACAAGAGGTAACTGAGATCAAATTCATCTTCCAGCTAGATTTAGGTAGTTCAGAAAATTCACGTTTGACCCATTTCACTAGCATCTTTCAATATTTTGTAATCACCATCTTCTCACCTTGAAATGATCACCAAAAATATAGGAACAAAATATTCACTGCCCATGCCCCTAAATAATCACAATCATCATAAGCTTATAGCTAAAAAGAAGACATTTTTTATGCAAAATCTTCCCAGATCATTATTTTTTCTCTAATTTACCATTGCTATATCTTCTGTTAAATCCCCTTAGATAATGAAGCATTTACATCCACTGCCTATGAATCCATCGTTTCGCAGGATGGTGCTGAATGCTTTGGGCTATTTGGTTAAGACTACATTGGATCTGTAATTGCTTTTGGATTGGATAATACTTGAAGAACTACCAAAGACTTTCTCTCTCATTTATGATGATCAAAAGCCTTAGAGATGTCATTGAATTCCTGCAGCTCATTTTAAAAACGTCAAGTTTTGGAAAATAGTCCAATATGATTACTTCCCTAAAAAAAAAAACCGCTCAAAATTTATAATTGCCTTATCAAATCTCTTAAGGTTTGCTGTATCAAGGAAGATGATGGAAACACTTGAGAATGGAGTCTCTAAGCAAAATAAAACTGTATTAGTAATACAGAAAATAAGTATTCTAATTTTTAAATGAGCTCAAATTTATAATCATCTGTCTAGACTAGGACAATAGAAACAACCCAAATTAGATAAAAATAAAGAGGTACCACCTCTGACACAATAGTATTAAAATTTAATAAAGAAGCTGGTGAAATATCTCAATGTGTAAAAATCTTTAATTAAGCTACTTTATTATAGTTGAAGGAATTTATCCTACACACACACACACACACACACACACACACACACATATATTTGTAAATTATTGTTCAGTGAAAAATGATGGCCAGTGTTCAGGGAAAATCATGGAAAATTGACTGAAATATTATAAAATGTAGAAGGTCATGATATCTGCTGACCTCCTGTATGTGATAGGTGCTTCAACCTATGAAATATTAACAATATAGCCACTTAAACAAGACCTGCACAAGGACAATACCAGTTCATATACCAGTGTGGAGGAGTAAATCTCATGAGAACACCCCCCCAATAGATGAAAGACTATAGGAGATTAATGACTGCTGAGAGATTTTGTTCTCTCCAGAGATAAGCCCTGTATTTGGTTATTCCAAGTGGTAATCCCTATATAGATGTACACATGAGCAACTTAACTCAGCAGATTGTGTTTATGCAAAATATAAATGAATAAAAAAATGGATAAAACATTTAGTAAGATGACCATTGTGAATACTGTCATATCAAATCGATAAACATATCAACGTTACTAAAGACAAAAGACTAAAGAGATACCAACTTTAAAAGAAAAATTCACTACTCAATGTCATAATCGTATGAGAATTACCAAAGCTAGTCTTTACTAAATTCATTCTTTGGTATATTAGTGACCTCACAAGCCTTGTGTGAATAAAAAGATGGAACTATAGAATATCAGTGCTATTTTGCTATCCAAAAGAACATTTGCACTTCCCCCCCTTAAAGATTTGGATTAACTTTCTCCTCAGTAGGAAACATAGGCATAATGAACAAAGCTTTCTACCTGGAACAAGCTTTAGCAATACCTTGGCAACCTAGCAATCTTCTCCCATATGGTTCATTTACATGAAAAGCATTTTGGCAAAATGATTCTAAATATCTAAGCCTCAAAGATGATGAGTAGACAAACAGGCTGGCCCCCAAGTTGATGAATGCCAGTATAGACAATATAATTGCTGATTCATTTCTTTAAACACACACTTCTGTCAAATTCTTCCCACTGCCTATGAAACTCTCTTTTTTTCACCCTTTTGGTTTATCATTTTGAATATTTTGTCAAATTCATTTCCTTAAGTAAAATGATTAGTTTATTATTTTTAGCATATTTCTTTGGTTCAGCTATCATGAAAATTAATTTTGTGTGCTGTTTTGGGATGTTATCTAAAATAATCATGTTTTTCTATTTTTACTCAGCAACTTACAAATATTTTATTGTGATAAAACATAGACCAGAAAGAAAAAGACAGAAAATCAGTAGAGACAGTCAAGCAATATTGGCAAATGTATATATTGTAATAAAGTTATCTCAATTGTGATTTGTTATTTATGACTTGCAAATCCATCCTGGATTTCATATGATACAGTAGTTTAATTGTCACTGCATTGTGAACCTCTAAATAGTTTTATTTGTGTGTTTAAGGCAAGTGATGAATTGCTTGGCTCCTTTAATTATATTTGCAAAGTTGCACTTTTTAAATCTTATAATTCCCAAACTAGTTTATCAGAGAGCAACTCTAAAGCATTAGTGCTGACAATGCTTTTGTTTCCTAACATATAAAAATAATCTCTCAAAATATCGACCTTGATATGAATATCACATTCATTGCTACCTTTGTTGAATATCTAAATACCCAAAAACCAAATCATATCATTTCATCTGTTCAACATAATGTGAATGCATATTCTGGCAACATAAATTTCTCTACTATAACTTCTCAATCAAGTTTTTCATTAGAATATAAAACACTAAAAGTCCAATTTTAGTACTTCACTTGAGCTCAAAGAACCATGCAGTCCTGGATATATGGAATATTCTACATTACTAAGGATGACTTTGAAGTTCATATTCATAAGCTTACACCTTCTTAGTGCTGGCAGATTTAGAAATCTCCCACCAGAACCAATTTTTCTAGTGATATAGATCAAACCCAGGTCCACAGACAAGCTGCGTATGTACTACATGGGCTGAATTTCATCTGTAAACCAAGAAACAGTGTGAAAAATAAACATCTGATTATACATTTTAAAGAAAATAGAGGCTTAAGACAGACAATATGCTTCACAATTCCTCTCAATCTGGACTCTCTGGACTCCTCTAAAATGATATATATCTATTTTGTGGATCTTTCTTCCACCCTGGGCTTCTGTCCTAAATTAGCAAGGAAAGCATAAATACTACAGGAACAGAATTTAGACAACAAATAGAAGATGACCTCAACAGAGTAAAAAAAGCTAAACATCATGAACATGTTTGAAAATATGCATATATGAGGGAATATATATATATATATATATATATATATATATATATATATATATATATATATACTTAATGATGTAAATCAAGAAAATGATACATGTAACACATAAACACAAACATAGGGCTAATCACACAAGTGTAAATCTGTGCTATATGCTACAATGTACAAGGAAACCATTAAGCATGAGAAGAAAACCAGATGAAAGGCAACAAGCTCACTACTGTCTGCTGCAGTGGTCTGACACCACTAGAGTACAAGTTGTGTATTACGTCCCTCACAACTGAGAGAAAATATTGTAAGGAGATAGACAATGCTTTCATTTGAGAAAATAGAAAAGACTATTATATCTAAATCATTATTTTGGAGTTTCATGGGAACACATGGTATTGTAGGTCAAAAAAGAGCTTACTGTAGGGCAATGGTTTGCCATTCCTGAGCTGTGCACTGTTTCTCTCTGGATCAGCATTATCTGTCCTCTGATATACCCAACAAGCAGATGAAAAAATCAAATGCAATTATCTATACCCAACCAATGGACTGAAGCTGGTGACCCATGGTGTTGAATTAGAGAAAGCTAGATGAGGCTAAGGAAGAGGGTGACCCTGTAGAAGGGTCAGGAATCTCAGTTAACCTGGAATACTGAGATCTCTCAGACACTGGACCACCAACAAGACTGCATACACCAGCTGATATTAGCCCTCCAGCACATATACAGCAGAGGACTGCCGGCTCTGGGTTCAGTTAGAGTAGATGCACCTAACCCTCAAGAGACTAGAGGCTCCAGGGTAAAGAGTGCTCTGACAGGGTATGGGTGGGGGCTGTGAGGACATTCTTGTAAAGACTGGAGGCAGGGAGGTATGGGATTTGGAATCGTCAGAAAGTTGATTGGGAAGGGGGAAAATCTGCTCTGAAGACTTGACCACTTGGGACAAGACTGAATTTTCTTTCCAAATGCATTATTTTTCTGCAAGTCAATTCTTTGGGCTTAGTAGAGGATGAGATTTCAGAAAGTCATCTCTTAAAATTTAAAATACTCTAAAGAGGCATGGTTATAAAACATGTGGAGATATTAGTGAAGAAATCAGAGGGGATAGTTTATATCCATCACAACACTAACAGCTATTTTCTTGAAACGTTGGGCATGAATAATTGGCAGGAAGACAAAAGATAATACATTTCTTGTTGTAGAGGTAAATTAACCCATTCATTAGAAGTGTATATTTATAATCAAATTAATTCACAGAGGCAGTGCTTTAAATTCAATGTATTATATTGGGAATTTTATTTGAACTTAAATATTTTGGTAAAACACAAATCATAGTTCATAAGAGGGTACTAGTTTCTTATGTGCATGCAATCACACGTTTGTAAAATTGCCCATAAAAGTCAGAACTTAGACCCTGGAACATCCTCAATCTCAGTCCTTGTCTGTGAAGAAAGAATCTCAGAATCTTACTGAAACCTACATCTAGGCTGGCCTGCTTGAAGAACAAGAGACCCTTTGGCATATGCCCCACATCACTAAGATTCCAAATGCATACAAGCATACAAGGATTTTTTTTTCTTGGCTTAGAAATCAAACTCCAGTCATCAAGCTTGCATGGCAAGCATTTCTCTAAGGAAACTATCACCTCAGTGCTACTAGCCCTTCTCATATGATGTATGGATGCTCTGACATTGTAATTTTATTTTATTTTTTCTGTCTGAAATTCAGATACACAGGTGTGACTGGATAGTCTACAGAGGAGAGGAAATTGTAACCTTGTTGTGCTTCCTGATTTCCCATTCAGTAAATTGCTGACTGTGTTAACATGGTGTCCAGAACAGTACCAACTATTAGTGTCTTATTTTCAAGAGAACTCAACTGTCTGTAATTGTCTTTACAGTCAATTTTATCCTTCCTCCTTAGGAATTTATACGTTCTTCCTGTTTCCCAGCAAAAATATTTGATTTAAAATATAAAATATGTTATATTGTTCCATTTTTATTACAGTAGATAATACATCTTGAGTGTATTCCCCATACCCGCACACAAGAATCAATTCTTGTCTGTCCTTTTCCCATTGGCCCATTTAAATCTCCTACACAGTTCTGTGTTTACTTTGTGTTATGCATGGGTGCATGTATGTATACATACACACATGATTTTATATCTCTATAAAAAAAGAATCAAAGATCCTCAAATAAGATAAATTTGTCTTACTGGATTCTAATTTTGATTCTTTATGCGAATGTGTTGTTTTGGGGATTATAAGCTTTTTTTCTGTGTTTTCTAATTTATCTAACACTTTTATTAAAAACAAAAGAATAATTATGAGAAGGAGCTCTTAGGAAAAATATGTTTTTGTTCAAAATGCTTCTCAAGGTCTCACTACTTAGAGAGGAAAGTTCGTGAATGACTGATTAAGGTAAAGCAGAGACTCTGGAGAACATATTGTATTTCTAAAAGATTAGAAAATGTGTGCTGAATTATTGTCATGCTAATTATCCAGTGCTAGATTTATCTTGGTATTATAAGTAATAATAAAAGTCTTGAACAGGTAGAATAATTATTCTTAACTGTTATTATTAATGAGTTAATTTTAGAAAATGATTCATACCAAGAAGAAATTATAATGATTGAAATTTAAAACCTTCGTGCTAGGACTTTCTGACCCTTTTTAACTAATTGTGTTAATTTTTCATTTAAAAATTTTCCTGGGTTACTTTATTTTTGACAATTAATTTTTAAGCTACTTCTTTAGTGTAAAATTAACAATCATGTCTGCCTGTTCTAAGGCTTTGTGGCAATGATTTTTTTTTATAATTAGATTCACTGACCAAGACACCTGCAGTGTGTTCTCTTGTGTACAGTGCAGACATATACACCACACTCCATGCAACAACTGTGAACTTCCTTTCATAGACTGATTCTGAACTTATCACTATGGCTCACTTAGGAAGGCTGTCTGACTTTCAGTTCAACACGAATTACTATGATTTTTTTGCCCTCCAAACTATCAATGCTTATAGTAGGACCCATGCACCAGCAAAGAAGTATGGCTGACTCAAAGATTCTATTAAGAATAGTTAACAATGAATTATATTATCTTCTTTGAAAAGTCATTTGTTAACATTTCTTTAAAATGCACTAAGTTCTGGGAATGTTTTTCCTGAACTGCTAGGAAGGTCACAAGCTGTAATAAGTGCTTTTCTACATGACAAAAGGTGTGCTTTCTGCCTCTGTCAGAAGACACTCAAGTTTCTTTGTGCCTTTCACATCTATCAGAATTTATAGCCTACAGAGATATTTTATTATATTGGAATATAACAGACAAATTCAAAATACTTACAAAAACATTTTATAACTTTAAATATTAATCTGTTATTTTAGTAAGACTTTCCCACATTTAATATAACATACAACATGAACAGACTTAGGAATTGTCAGGGGTACACCCCCTGCCTCCTCATTCTTCCTTCTGCTGGTCTTTTTTTTTTTTCTTTCTTTTCTGGTAACTGTTAACCTAATTCTATTAGTTTTTTAGGACTTTTTTTTCTTAGCATAAATATGTACGAATATATTTTTCACAGTACTTGATTTTTTTAAAGGTTTGATAATATGCATTGAAATTTTACTATTTACAAAGATTATAAATTATATGTAAAACAAAGCATAGCATGAAAATAGTCAAAGTTTTTGGTATGTAAAGATTAAAAATAATGATTTTTTTAACTACCAAAATTGCCACAAGGCTATTTTCTTAGCTCTTGATTTATTAATGATTTAAGGTCTAGGTGTACCCCACTCTGAGAGGGTGCTTTTTTTTTTTTTTTTTTTTTTTTTTTGAGCTTCATTTAGTTTGTGAGTTGTTTTCTTGGGTATTCAGAGCTTTATGAGGCTAGTATCCAGTTATCAGTGGCTGCATATTGTGTTTGTTCTTTTATGACTTGATTACCTCACTCAGGATGATATTCTCAAGATACATTGATTTTCCTAGGAATTTAGTAGAGTCATTGTTTCTAATAGCTGACTAGTACTCCACTGTGTAAATATACCACAATTTCTGTAACCATTCATCTACTGAAGAACATCTGGGTTCTTTCCAGCTTCCGGCTATTATAAATAAGACTGGTATGAACATGGTGGAGCATGTGTCTTTACTGTATGTTGGGGCATCTTTGGGGTATAGGCCCAGAAGTGGAATAACTGGATACTTAGGTAGTACTATGTCCAATTTTCTGAAGAACCACCAGACTGATTTCTAGCTTAAAACCTCACCAGCAGTGGAGAAGTGTTCCTCTTTCTCCACATCCTCACCAGCACATGCGGCCATCTGAGTTTTTTATCTTAGCCATTCTGACTGGTGTGAGGTGAAATCTCGGGGTTGTTTTGATTTTCATTGCCCTGATGACTAGGGATGTTGAGCACTTCCTTTGATGCTTCTCAGCCATTTGATATTCTTCAACTGAGAATTGTTAGTTTAGCTTTGTTCCCCATTTTTAATAGGATTGTTTGAGTCTCTGGAGTCTATCTTCTTGAGTTGTTTGTATATATTGGATATTAGAACTCTATCGCATGTGGGATTGGTAAAGATCTTTTCCTAATCTGTTGGTTGTCATTTTATATCCTTGTTTTTTAAGATTTCAATGTTATAGTCTTCTCTATAGTTTGTTCTTGAAGTGTGGCATGGAGTGTGTGTGTGTGTGTGTGTGTGTGTGTGTGTGTGTGTGTGTTTGTTTGTTTGTATGTGTATCTGTGTGGGTCTGCATGTGTATTTGTGTGGTGTATATACATCCATGCATATATGTGCAAGCATGCAGACACATAAAAATGAAGGGCAGGCATGAGTATCCTCCTCAATTACTCTACACATTAGTGTTTGATTTTTAAAATTTTATCTCCTGTGTGATGATGCTTTCTCTGCATGTATTCTTCATAGTTCCTATAAGTCTAGTGTCTCTTGAGGCCAGAAGAGGACTTCAGCTTCAAAGGAGTGGAAACTACAGATTTTGTGAGCTACAGTGTGGTTTTTGGGAATGAAACCAGTATCTTCTGGAAGAGCATCCAGTGTTCCTAACCATTGAGACAGCTCTCCAGATATTTCACCTTATTTTTTGAGCAACTTCTCACTAACCTCAATCTCCCAGATTTAGTTAGACTCTCAGGCCATCAACTTCTAGGAGTGCTCTCTGGTTCCCTAATGCTGCCTGGCTTTTAAATAAGAAGAAGGGGTTGAACTCACATTCTACAGCTTGCACTGTACATAAATACTTTGATGACCTAGCCATCTCCTGAGCCTCTTAATGTGATGCTAAGACCAAAGAATAGTGTTGCAATGAAAACTGAAATATGCATAAAACTATTAGTCTTCTCTACAAAATAACACACTTTCTTTCCTTTTGATTTTAGGAAAAGCACATAATAGTATTTCGTATAAACACAAAATCATGGGAAAGGTTACAATGAACGTTATTGAATGAAAAAGTTGAGCATCTGAGCAACTATATAATTAATTTATCTTTTAAACACAGTTTCTTGCATTTTATTATCTCACATACTATCCTATGAAGAGTAATATGTTTAACATAATAGTCATATGATGATGGCAGGAGAGGTAACATTACTCTTGAATTGTTTTCTGTTACTGTTCACCTAAAAACTGTTTATTTGTTACCAATTAACCTTCATCAAATTCTGACTCCCCAATCTATAATATCAGTAAAGTAGAATGCTTTTCATAATTAATTTATCTAGAAAACATGTTTAGTATGACAAAGCCAGCTCATGCAAATCTCAGCTCATTTTGAGGGATAGCTTACCATTCTAGAATTTGCTTATGTTGCAGTTTTGCTTTGATTTCAGGCTGGTACCTATGCAGATACCACATTGAGAAAAACTCACAGTGTTATAGGTATCTATAGTCAATTTCAACAAGTTTTACATTTTCTTTATAAATATAAATGGTTTACTATGTCCCTGCAAGATGAATCAGAGGACAAGTTTCTTGTCACCAAGCTTGAGATTCTGAGATAGAACCTTGGGTACCACATTATGGAAGAAGATAACTGACATCTGCAACAACTTGTTCTCTGATAATCCTATATAAAAAAATGTCCTGAACACACACATACACACACACACACACACACACACACACACACACACACACACACACTAGTAAATAAGAAAATGAGAAAGAGAATGTGAGAGAGAGAGAGAGAAAAAGAGAGAGGGAGGGAGGGAGTGAGGGAGGGAGGGGAAAAGAGAAAGAAAGAAGTAGGGAAGAAAGGAAGGAAAGAAAGAAGGAAAGAAGAATGAAAAGAAGAAAGAAAGGAATGAAGGAAGGAAGGAAGGAAAGAAGGAAGTAATGGAGGGGAGAGAGAAATGATAGAAATAATATAAGTAATGTAAAAGACTTATACATAAATAATATATTACCCAAAATATGTTTGTTGTATCACTGAATCTTGTTATACTACACACTGTGAGCATAACAGTTCTCTGTGTTTCATATTGATTTACATCTACCTTAACGGAATCAAATTATGTGCAGTACAATGTATTTACAAATCTCTAGAAGTTGAATGCTGTTTTTTTCTTCGTTTCATTTTTCTTGTTGCAATGTTGGGGATTGAGTGCCAACTTTATGTATAGTAAGTGAGTCACTCTACATGGTCAGATGTTTGTAAAAATATATTAAGGGCAGTAGTTTGGTGACAGAATTGCTGTGTTCATCTAGAAGTGTCCTCATTATTAGGTCACATGAGGCCAATTTATGTATACTGGCTTTGGATAATGAAGTGCCTTTTCTCAGCTTATTCATTTCTCCCTCTGGAATGCCTGAATCTGTTCTTTGGGCACAGGCTGCACTTTTAAAGAAAGAGGAGTAGCACATAGCCTTCTGAGGCCTAAATTTGAGGTCACTATCCCATACTCTTAGCATTCTTCTGACAAGAACAGCCCAGACTCGAGGATAGAGAAACAGTGTTTACTCTTAGTACAAAAACTGTAAGTGAACAAGACAGAGAATGTAGAAAGAGGAATAATAGAGAACGAGAAAGTATAATACATATTATTTTAAACTCCAGTATAGAGATCTCTAAAACTTAACAAGAAATGTAAATTTAAATGAGAGCTTCATTGATAAATTTAAATTTTGACTATGATTCATAAGGAAGGTTTTACATAACCTAATGCTAGGACTCATGGCCAACATAACTCTTAAGGTCTCACCTTGAGGACCACCCCTAAGTGTGGGGCCATGACCTGTGAAAGGTATCCCGATTCCTGGTCAAGATAAGTACAATCCCTGGGGACCCTAAGAGATGGCAGGTTGCTTCTTGGTCTCCTAGAAGATCAGGCTCCTCTCACATAGGTAGAGCAACCCTCTACACACACACAATCTCATGTCAAGAGGTTTGAGTTCTGTAGATCATGCCCCAAGTCCCTTCTTAACATGTGAGGATGTGACATAGGCTCAAGACAGACCAGTCATACCCCAATCCCTCCTGGCCAGGTGACCACATGTCACATAGAAGCAGGATTACACCCCCAAATATAAAGATGAGGTATTCCCAAGCTCCCAGGCTAACCCAATAGGAAGTAGCTGCTGCAAGATCCTGAACTATCACAAAAGTATATATAAGAAGCCTATCTAAAAGGATGAAATGTTTGCAGAAATTACTCTGTAGACTGTGAGCTTCTGTCATAAGATCTGTAATACTTTTTTTTTTTTTGGTTTGGGAATAGGAGATATGCTCTCCTGAAATCACCACCAGAAGATCCCCTGTACCCGTTGCCAGCTAGTCAGCCTCCTGCTCACTCATCCTGGCCTGACATCATGTGGCAGTGGCAGAAATAGAGGTAGGGCAGCATGAGCAGCTGAGGCAAAAGAACCCATCCCTCATCTCTATCAGGTTCCTCCCCACTTCTCTGGAACATGTGCACCTTGACAGATGAGACATCTCCATGTGAAGCCTCCGGAGCACAGGCCTACAGCTAAGTAATTTATTTTCTGTAAAAAAAAAAAAAAAAAAAAAAAAAAAAGAGTAGTGTTATACTTTCCATTTGTTGGCTCTTAGGTTAGCTATATTTTCTACAAAGGCGTGGAAGTAGTGTGGGTAACAAAGAGAATAGGGAATTTTATTACCATTAAACATCAAAAATTGAAACTTAACCCAGGTATCATTGGTAGACATTCAATAGAAAATTCTTGGAGCTACATAATTTTTGTATGGTTATTACAGAGAACTCATCCATTTCTCGGATGACTCAGAAAATCATGTACTTAACTTTTCTTCTTAAAATTCACCCAAGAAAAGAGATTTTTTTTTTTTTTTAGAATTAACAGTCTAAACAAATTAGACTGTTTTTAAACTAGGGCTGGTCTACCAACATATTCCCATCTAGCACAGAGTTGGGACCAATGGTCTCTAGAAAAATGTGAAAAATAGTTATGGGGGTAAAGATGTCTGATAATGATTTGTCCCTTCAGTTGACAGAGGATAAAATAATAGCAGAGCCCAACTACTTGGTAGAAGATAAATAGCAAGTTCTCCATAGGGTTCTTGTCTTATTTTACTTCTAACACAAAAAGGTAAGAACATTAACATGCCTGCCTCTTTGAAAATGTTTTCTGACATATTTCTCTCATGTTTCAAATGGCTTCTTAAGAACTATAGAAAGTAGTAATCTTACATAGCTTATAATGATGAAAATATTTGCTTCATTGTGAAACTTTCTTCTTTATAGAAAAAAGGCAGCGGCAACATATTTTACAAAAAAAACAGAAGTCCTGAGTGTTATGTTAGTGTTGAATAAACTCAACTTTGGGAAATATTTTCCATGCATGTTAAAAATTCTTAATGGACTTTTCAAAATTTGTTTTCTGATTTTTTTAATTGTTTTTGGAATTTGTCTTGTTTTTGAGACAGTAGAACTCTCCACATAGTTCTGGCACTCTGAACTCTATGAAGACCTGGCTGATCTCAAACTCACAAGAATTCACCAGTTTCTGTCTTCTGATCTTGTAATTAAAGGCCTATAACACTGTGCTTAGTTATATTAATTTTTTATTTTGGTGTTTTGAAGGTCATGCTACTAATTTTAACTTCTGCTTCTGTTTTTCCCCCTAAGAAATTGTATACTTATTACAATATTCAGATATATCATTTAAAATGCTTTATATCTTCAATATTGTGCTTCTAATACCTAATTGCTAAATTAATTCTTTGTAATGTGTATATTGATTTAACATGACATTTGTGACTACTGTTTCCCTACGGAGAATATGGAATACTAAACTCAGAAAATGAAGATTGAAACAGGAGTTAAAGAACACAAATTATATGTATACTTTTTTCTTATTTAGAGAGAGTAACATATGAAACTGTAACACAGGCTTATGTACTGACCACAGAAATCACTCTGACAGATGTCTTTGCTTTCTATCAGTATGGTCATGATGGACCAAACAAGGTAATTTCACACCCTGCTTTGACTAATGAGGACCACACACAGAATGTTGATTAGAACTTCAAATCATCCCCTTTTAGTACAACAAAGGACTCGCTAACAACAATAACCTATACAAAATAGTAACAGTTATAATAACCTATTAAGACAAATTACATTCACCCTTATCACAATGAACAAGTATATACACACTTTTCTCCTGGTTCCTGGAGTAAGTAAGGTTAGTTGATTCTGTACCTTCTTATTTCCTAGAACCATTTAGGGAGTGAAGGCTAGGGCAACACCTGACCAAGACCAATATCAACTTCAAAGCAACCACTTTAAACCACAGCAAACATTCACCACCTACCAAATGAGCATAAACCACTTCCCCCATGTGTTGATGAGACAGGATAGAACCCTGTTAACATCAACCCCAGTCAAAATAAACCACTCATCTGGTACCCTTTGCAAGCCTTAGGCTTCAAAGAACTCCAGCAAGCAGAAAAGAAAGATGGTATATGAACCCTAGACAAACTCTCCTTCAGAACCATGTTACCAACCTAAACAGAGCCCAAGATTGGAGGGATATTTGCTGTTTTTCCCACTAAGCCTGATGTTCTTGGAATGGGAAGACTTACTTACATGTCAGGCAAACTCATGACTGCGGTGACACCCCCTTGGGTTTAAATGAACTCTTTGGCCAAGATTTTCCTACCAGAGCACAGCAGGCAACTCAGCTGGCAGGGTATTATGACCAGGTCCTACCTGTGCTACCCAAGCTTTGGACAAGCTCCCCCTACCCTCAGGGTCAGGGGACCCTAACTCCTCCCCACTGTCTCTCCATCAAAAACCCTGAGAACCCCTATCTGATTTTATTCTCAGAACTAAAATGAGCCCATAAAGAAAAAAGTTCAAACCCACAGCCAGAGACCTCCTTCTTAAAACAGCTGTATGGAAAAGCATGGCTTCTGAATGCAGACTAGCTTGTCAGGGTCTCACACAATAGGTGGATTATGGCAACCTGACATATAGGCACCATATCACACCAGATTACATCTGTTACCCAGGCATTTTAATCAGCAGTAAAAACAGGAGACCATAAAAGCCCTGCTCCAATATAAATCACCCCTAATTCTACAGGCCACTGTTACATTTAATACACTCTACCTTGATTGGCTCTCCAATAAAGATTTCTGAGTCCCATAGTGGCCCCTACCAAGGGAGATGATTAGAGCCCTCACACACCTTGCAGAAGAACAGACAGTGCTACAACACAACCGTCCCTCCAAAAGACCATGTAATACACATGTAATACACAGGTGTTCATTATAAAAAGAGAGCACATGGGGGATGGAGATTATTACAAGGCATATATTCATTATAATGAGAAACCTGGAAGCTTATCCCATTATTCTTTCCTCCCTGCAAAATGATTTTAATTTCAGGCCTACCCTGTAAAGTCAGGGTATGGTTTTCCTCATTCATCTTCTGCCATAACAATAAACACCTTGAACCCATGGACCATTTCCTCTCATTGGGACCTGCCACTGGGTGACTAGAAAGCCTCTGTGTTTTCCTAGTTGTACTGCCATTAAGTGCATGCCTACAGGCAATGGCAGTGGGAACACCCAGATTCCCCCCCCCCCCCACTTCCCCTCTGCCCAGGCAGGACACCTCCTGCAGGCCCCCACTTATTTCTTGGCTCTTCTGCAGAGCAGTGCCCTGTTGAAGAGTTTGAGAACCTGACAGCTTCAGGCTTTGTTGCAGGTCTGAGGACCTCCATCCAGCTCTGTTTGCCCAGCTCCATGCCTCAGACCTTGCTTCCCCACCCCTAGAATGATCCTGCAGCTTTCCACAGCCCAACACCCACTGGGTGGCAGTGTGGGGTAAACACAGTCAAACTTTCCTCCTCCTGTCCCCCAAGAGGCCTTGCCCTATGGCAGAGCCAACACAGTACCCCCACCACCATTAACCCAATAACTGCTTCTTACTCTGTCTGGCCCTTACAGTTATCAAAACTCTATTCTTTCTTTGAGCTTTTCTTCAAATTTGGCCTTTCATCTCTTTCCAATCTACATTCTAGATTTACCAGCCAAGAAAAAATAAAAAAAATAAAAAAGAACGAAGAAAAAGCTAACCAATCTGCTAGAGCTTGTTCTCTCTACCAGAAACACCTAAGACAACCCCAAAATTTTCATGCCCCTTTATTTAAATGTTTATTTTCTCCCTAGCGTTCATGATTTATGTCCAAAAAAAATTCTATTTGTTTAAACTTTCTTTAAGGTTTAAAAGTCATCTAATATACTCCCACAGGCCAAACCAACTACACTGATAGCCATTATTAAATCATTAGCAGTCAGTTTCCATTCATGGACAAGCTGTTACTGCCTATCTCAGATATATAAATAACTTGGTATTTCCTTTCCCAGCCATCCAAAGTTGTCTTACAGAATGTTTTCCAGGACAAAATTCCTAACACCCTTGCTTTTCTAGGATTATAACAACAGACCATGATATGCTCCCAAGCAAACCATCACAGGCTTAACACAGGCCACCCACCATATGCAGACACCCCCTGCTGAGACTCTGCTCCTCTGTTGTGATCACCCTACAGCTTTATCTACAGTTCTGATCAAACGTGCCTGGGACAGCAAAGCTGCCTTCCTCCAGATACCCCATCTGACTGAAGATTCCTAGACATACACTGAGATCCACAGATGAATGTTGAAACCCACAGACTTGGGACTTTCAAGCTACAGATTAACTTTCTTGCCAAAGCCAAAGAGCTACTGAAATTGGGAAAGTTATATGGTAACAAGGAAAACATGATGTCTAGCCAGATTAATCAAATGCTATTGAAAACCAATGTTAATACCCTGAAAGTGTATAACCCATGGAACAATTGCTTAATTTAATAATCCTTTGTCTTCTCACCCCACCCTCATTCCTCATCACCCCTCTGGCTTTGTCATGCTACCCCTCTGGCCTGTTTAGTGTTTTCTTTTCATACTTCAATCCCACCTAAAATTTTCATTACAAATGACACCTCTTTAAAAAAAAAGAGTAAAAGAAAGAGTTATGGGACATTTGGCGGTGAAGAATAGCCTGATTCTCAGTTGAAATAAGTGAAACCCCAAGATGCTAAGAGACTGTACAAAGCTTCATAGTCTCCTGGAAGATCAGGCCCTCGTCTTGACCTAGGTCAAGCTCCAAATCTCTCCTCCACAGGTAAGGTTGTGACCTCAAGTCAAGTAGGGTCAAGACAGAAGCAGGATCACACCCCAAATATGTAGATGAGGTATTCCCAAACTCTTAGACCAGAACAATAGGAAGCTTCTGTTGTCAGACTCTGAACCTGTATATATAATACCAATCCAAAATTAATGTTGTGCAGGAACTACTCCATCATTTGAGAGCTTCTGTTAAAAAAGCTGTAAGCACCACCACTTGGAAATAGGTCTTTCACAAAGCTCCTCTGTACACTGCACCAAAGCTTCTCCCTGTCTCTCTCAGCCTGGACAGCATCTCACAGCATCAGCTGAAACAGAGACAGGAGCAGCACCAATAACAAAGGTTGTAGAAGCAGTCCCTTCTCCCTTCTAGAGTTCCCCCCACCCTTGACTGAACCTACACACCTAGCTGTACCAGATATCCCTGGGTGGAGCCCCTTGGCACCCACTTCCACAGCCCTCCTGGTGAAAGATACCAAAAAAATTGTCATGGGGTGATGTCAAGACTGACCATCACCAATGTCAGAATTACTCATTACCAGTCTCTCCTCTGGGGATAAGCTTTCAGGTCCCACATACCCTGAGCCCAGATACTCTCCTGCTTGACCGAGACCTTAGTGGGTTTCTCCAGGACAGCTCCAATATTTTGGCTCACATCCACGGGACCAGGCTATATTTCCAGGATACCCCCTTGATGAATGCAGAGGTAACATGCTTCACCAATGACAACAGCCTCATTTAAGATGGACAGCGGTATGCTAGTGCAGGGGTAGTCTCAACACTAGGATTATGTGGGCAGAGCAACTCCCAGCAGGAACTTCAGCCCTGAATTGAGAAAATATTTATTTTCTGGGTAATATTTACCCAGACAACCAACATGCCTTTGCCACTGCTTATGGCCATGGGACGATTTATAGGGAAAGAGGCATTCTGATATCAGAAGGAAAGGCTATGAAAAATGAAGAAAAAAAGAGAAATATTTCCCTACTGAGGGCTTTGTGCGGTCCTAAAAAGCTGGCTATCATCTACTTCTTGGGACAAAATAAAGGATCCAATCTCAGAGGTCAATGGAAGGCAAATGATGCAGCCTAATGGATGACCTTAGAAATCAGGGCCATCATGGTCTTGTTTGACATAGATTCTGGAGACCCCATACTCCTTGACCAGCCTAATAATATTAGAGATATGATCTGGGCCAGTAATCTGCCCATTTTTCAGTGTAATAAGGAATGGTAGAGGATAGCAGACTACAAGCTAACTATACTAGAGAAAATGGGACTAAACATACTGAAGAAGATCCATTATTCTTTCCACATGAGTGCCCAAACAATGCAGGATTTAGTCAGCCAGTTTCCCATTGAAATTAGAGATGCCAATTCAAATATAGCTAAAATTGTTAAAAACTGTAAGGCCTATCAATTGACCAATGCTGTTTCCAGTGAAAAGAACCCTGGTACTTGATACCAGAAAACCAAGCCAGGGGAAAATTCAGATATAGTTATTTACTGGTATTCTTAGACACCTTTTATAGATGGACTGAGGCTTTTCCAACAACTAACCATGAAACTTATTAGACAGCATCAAGGATACTACTAAAAAATTCTTCCAGGATATGATTTTCCTAGGCTTACCGGGTCAGACATTTGACCTCCATTTGTGTGCCAGGTAAAGTGGCACACAATAATAAGCTATTATTCTGGGGATTTATTAGATACTTCATTGTGCTTATAGACACCAGAGTTTAGAGCAGGGAGAGATGATAAACAGAATCCTAAATGAGTCATTAACTAAATTGACCTTAGAGATTGACAGTGACTGAGTGACTCTTCATCCCTTTGCCCTGTATAAAGTATGCAACTCCCCAAACCAGATTGGACTCACCCCTTTTGAAATTATGTTTGCTTCAATTCCATACCTTATCCCCAACATACTGGCTGACATTATTGCAGAAGCAGACAATCACCAGTTATTGGTGGTCTTGAGGGGGTCCAATGGGTACACAACCATAATTTGCCTAAACTTCATGCTCTCTGCGAAATAGGCCCACCTCCATAATCCCATGGATTTCAGTTCAGAGAGTAGGTTATATTCAAGAGATATCACCAACTCGTCACTAGAAACTGCCTAGAACATCCCATATGCCATCCTTCTGACCATGCCTACTGCCCTGAAGTTTGAGAAAATTGCCAGAGTAGATTCACCATACTCATTCTAGACCCATTTGCAACTGAGGCAGGATAGGTCCATCAGAGACCAAAAAACAACAATAACAACAACAAAAAAAAAATAAGTGGATCAAGCACTCTTACAACCTTCTGAAGCTCATGTTACAATGATTCTGGTAAGCCTCCTCAATTCATATATGGCAGAACCCAACTCCCATTAGTCCCTTAATCTTTTGTGGACCCTCATCAATAATGTCATAGGCAAGATTTCCAACTCCACTTCCCAGGCTATGCCCCTAGGTATCTGGTCCCAGATCTCTATGTCAGCCACTGTGATTTGGTGTATAAAAAGTAGGGACACCCCACCCCCATAGAGTAATGTCACAAGAATACCTTATAACACATGTTTGGTGCCATGTGCCCTCATCCCCATGAGTAAGATTAATACATGGAGCTGTGAGGATAAATATAATCCTCTTATTATTAGATGCACAGATAATAGCAGGAAAGTACAATGGACTTCTGAAAATTGTTGCTGACTGAGAATTTGTGTTACTGGTAAAGATCCAAGAGTCTTATTTACAATGTGACTTTAGGTTTAGACACTCCCAATTGCTATTGGCCTCAACATTCTGCTAGCTAAACCCCTACTCACATCACCTATTTTACCAGGATGCCAGTCCTACTCCAGGGCCCATGCCCATCTTTCACTAATAAAGACCCAACCCTAGCCATTGGGACAAGACAAAGACTGAGTAATAATAGCCCCTGCCTTCTCTGAAATATGATAGTCCAATCTTTTTAGGTAACCAATGCCCCTAGAGCTGACTAAACTGGGTCATGATGGCTGGGGGATGAGATAAGACCATTCTACTTTAAAGACATAGCTCTAATTGAAAACTTTACTAAAACTGAGAACCCAAATGAGTGCAGATAGTAACAAGGTGAGGCTAGGTGGACTTTACAAGCCATAGAAGGTCAGGACACCTTTATAGGGATAGTCCTTGGGATCTATAGCCATCTTTGTAACCTGACCTACAAGACAAATTCAGGTAATGATAAATACTTATTACCACCCACCAATGCCATGTGTGTGCATGGACATGCTTAAACCATGTGTCCAAGAGGCTATACTGCATCAGAACAAAGAATTTTATATAATTATCCAGTTGTTACCTAGAATCATCTATTACACAGACAAACAAATCCTAGAATTTCTAGGTAGAACCTCTGGTTTAGTCCCCAAAAGAGCCAAGCTAGAAATAATTTTAGCTGTGACTCTAGAGGTTCTCTTAGTATTAGACATGGCCAGCACAGGAACCAGGTAGTTTCCTTGGTGGAAAACAAACATTAGGACGGTCTAAGAAAGGCTGTTGACACTGATAGGGAGAGATGCTCTATCAAAGGAGTCTTTCTCTTCCAGGATTCTCTGGACTTCCTTGCAGAGACAGTACTCTAAAATGGGAGCAGACTGAATCTCCTGTTAATGCAACAGGGAGAGCTGGGTGCTGCCCTCAAAAATATCAAATAAAATAAAAATGCTGTTTTTAAGTTGACATTTCTGGCATGGCCAAAGTGTCCATGGCCAAAGTTAGAAAAGGTCAGGCCTTTCCTAGGGGTCCCCAATGGAGGAGTTAGATAAATGAATGAAGGAGCTGAAAGGGGTTGCAACCCCACAGTAAGAACAATAATATCAATCAACCAGACACCCTAGTACAAAGTACACAGGAGGTTCCCATGGTTTCAGCAACATATGTAGCAGAGGATGGCCTTATCAGGCATCACTGAGAGGACAGGTCTTTAGCCCTGTGAAGTTTCAATAAGCCAATGTAGGGGAACGCCAGGGCTGGGAGATTGGAGGGTGTAGGTAGGTGGGGAACACTCTCTTAGAGGCATGGGGAGGGGGTATATGATAGGGGGATTCCAGAGGGGAAATCAGGAAAGAAAATAAGATTTGAAATGTAAGTAAATAGTAAATATCCAATAAAAAAGACAAAAACATATTAGCTCTATATCACTATAGCCATTAAGTTTTAAACTTCTATTTATTCTCTTTGTTTTTGTGCATTAATTATGCAAATTGAGTGATATATATTTTCATATATATTGCACAACTTTTCTAATTACCCTCAATTTTTTACTTTATTTATTAGCTTTTATACCTTTAACTATTATCAATTATCAGTACCCAATTGCTGTAATGTTTTTTCTACATCCTTGATTAGTTTTCCCAAGAAATTCAAAGCAACATATTTGTTTTTAAAACAAATTTTCATTAATAATTTGAAGAAACACACACACACACACACATACATATGTGAACACAATACTCAAGAGTATTTATTTATTCTCTGTATCAGGGCTGGAATTAAATTCAAAACAAATCTAAACAGTGTGAAACATAAAACAAAAGAAGAAAAAGACAGGCCAAGAAAAATAAAATGAAAAGCCTGGTCAAATCATGGCTCTCTATAGCTGACCGCCTGATATATATCCTGCTGACCCCTCTGCTCATTTTACTTCTGCTACTTACCTATGGCCCCTATATTCTAAACAAATTAGTTCAGTTCATAAGAAAAGAATTTTAGACTATTCAACTTACCTGGATAAAAAGTCATTACCAGTCTCTGTAATGAAGCCTCTGAGTGTCAGGAAGTCCCATTACCAGAGAAAGAGGGGGATGAGAGACTAAATATATTGAGTTTAGACTTTACCGTAGAGAACCAGATCTAAGTTTGAACTCAAGTAAAGGAGGAAAGCAGAAGTTTATGGTGTGACTCAAAGCACCAGCCCGTTATGTTAAAGGCCACCATAGCCCCCAATTCCAATGCCTGTTAAGATAGAAACATTTTCCCTTGCTTTCTATTTTCTATAAAACCTTGTCTCGAGGAGAGGTCAGGGCTTTTTCTGAACCAAAACCATTCTGTGTGTTGGTTGTGAGTCAAGTACAACCTTGAGATTATAAATAAAGACCCTCTTCTGAATGTTTCAGATCACATCCTCATTGGAAGTTAGGGTTCATGAACCCTTCCTGGTACACAACCACCATTATGGATTTTTTCTTATTCTGGAACTACATATTTGCTGTTATTGTAAGATACAGATTGGATTCTTTGATGAGTTTTTACTATCATTTTAAAGAATCTTCTAACCTCTATTCTATTGCTTATAACTTAGAATTCGGCCTTTCATTCCTCTAATTATCTAAGTTTGTTTTATTCTGACTTTTTAAAAAAATACTTAAAATTGTAATCATTACTGAACATATAATTTACTGGTATGCTGATAAGTGAAATAAAATCATATGGGGTTTAGATACCTTCTTGTATAATTTTTCCTCATTTATAACATAAAAAAGATTTTTCTTTTGAATCTCTCTAATTTTCTCTTTTACCAGGAGACTATATTTTTCTTTCCTTCTCCTTTCTTTAGAGTCTTTTTCTTGGTCTCTCAGTATTTTCCATTATTTTGAAGACTCTTCACTAGTTTTTTCTTTTCTTTTATCTCTTTGGATAATTTTTCTTTGAAACAATTTCAATGTGTATTTCCATTTTTCTTTTACTGCTTTATAGATTTAATACTCTTTTCTGTACTTATTTTTCTCTAAACTTGTTCATCTGGATATTTCCTTTTCATATTATTTAACTCTCCCTATAAGTACTCCATTCTGTTAATTTTAAACTAGGTATTTGTATCTCTTACTGTTTTCAAAGATCCTCACAGGCTGCCTTTAGGGTTTTTTTTTTTTTTTTTTTTTTTTTTTTTTTTTTTTTTTTTTTTTTTTTTTTTTTTTGAGCTGGAGTTGCTATTTGCCCTTCTGTGAAGAGCTGATACTCACACCCACAGGCACCCACTGGGAGTTGTGCCCATTTGCTACAGATCTGTGTTATTGCTGGGCCCATGCTTGTCCAAATTTTATATCGGCATGCCACATGCTAAGCTGTTAGGCTAGAGGACTGTGTGAGGGACTCTCAAGCATCTATCTGCAGACACCAAATTTCAGCCAGCCCAGCTGTTCTGGAGGGCCCAGGGCTATGCCCAATAGATGCCCTCCCACCTCCCAAAAATTCTGTTTTAAGCTGCTGATTTCTCTTGCTCCCTCTCTCTTCCCTTCTCCTCCTCTCCCACTCTCCCTCCCCTCATCTCTCTATCAAGTTGCTCCCCCCTCTTTTTATTTTTAAATTTTCACTTTATATCTAACTCACTACTCTCCACATTCTTCCTCCTCTCCCCTCTTCTCTCGGTGGGTAGGGTCCCCCCTGGTTAAACCCCCAACACACACACACACACACACACATACACACACACAAACACACACACACACACATACACACACACAAACACACACACACACACACACACACACACACACAAACACACACTCACTGGCACTTCCCATCCCTGAGAGGGTAGGTGCTTCCTTTTCAACTGAGGCTAGACAGGGCAGCCCCACCAGTAGAACATCCCAGGTACATGCAGCCTCCCACATGGCTAGGAAACTGAGTCATGCTCTGGAAAGTACTGTTTGTTCTTTCCCACCCTGGGCTTTATCAGGCTTTTAGTTTGATTTTACAAGCCCTTATGTTGGACAGGAGATGTAAATAGAGTATTTTCCCTGTGTGATGAGTTTTGCGGGAGAGGAGTAAGTAACCTCCTTTTGCTGATTTACTACAAGGCATTTCTATACTGTCCTTAACCCTCTCTAGCTCCTACAGAACGGAAAGGAGGACATGGTATCTTTACTAAGAAGATACAAGGCTCAGCTAGGCAGGTTCTGGTCTATTGATTGTAACACTCTAAGGCTGCTGACTTTGCACTCAGAATCTCCATTTACTTGAAGTTTAAGTCTTGCCCACTTACTCTGCTCCATGTGTGTCCTTATGCAGAATCATTTGGTGATTCTTTATAGTCCTGCTGTATCTTCTGTCTCATAGCTACCTCTTCTCTCCCTTCTCTACTTCCTCTCTATCTCGTACTCCTGGCTGAGATGGAAGTCCTCCCTTCCTACTTCTTCTGCATAGCATCCTATTGACCAATCAGAAGATGATAAAGAAGACTGTTAGCAAAACACTAAGACAAGTAATGCCTTGAACAGAACAATACAAAGTTCTACTTGTACTGCACTCTTTGCTGGTATAAAAATCAGCATTTATATAATACAGAGACATCACACTATTCACAAAGAGATTATCCTATCACTGTATGGTTACATATCTATCTATCTATCTATCTATCCATCTATCCATCTATCTATCTTAGTTACACCATCAAGTCCCAGTCCCAGTTCTAAACACACCGGCATACTTGTCTTCCTGATTAAACTCAATTAACAACAAAACAATATGGTATCATGAATGTAGGAAGGAAACATACAAGGAGGAACAGTAGGCAATGCAGAAAATAGAAAAGGATAGAAGTGAGAGTGATCTGAACACAATATATATTTGCAAATAGTTAAAGGACAATTTTAATTAATATAAAGATTATTGCTTTAAAATTTAGTAAAAATTTAAGTAAAAGATGACTTATAATCTCTCATGCATTATATTATTCTATTATGTGTTTATTATATTTTATACTTAATAATTAAATATTGGAGAAGTGTTTCTGAATAAATATGACAATTAGACATCAATGTCATATTCAAATTTGCAAGTACCTTGTGATATAAGAAAAAAAACACAGACCAAGAAAAAAATGTGTCATGTATCAATTTTCTGGATAGTTCAAGTAAGCAATGGTTATTTTGATTAATGATGAGAACAATTTTGGGAAATGCACAGACTTCCATTCTCCCAGTGACATACTGCATGTGAGGCTAGCAATACCTCTCAGTGATAGACAGACTTGAAAATGCACTGTTTTTTCCCTTGGTATGAAATTGTTGTTGAGAATACTGAACAAGCAGCATTTTATACTGAGATCTCTGTTCTTTCTGAATCATGTTCTCTAGTTGACAAGCGTGGTGGCATTGGTTCAAGTCCTTTCTAAAATCACTGTGGCAAAACCTCTAATGCAGTACTAAGGGACACACTGACTTCTTTCTTATGATGTAAACTTGACTAGGTGACAGGCTATTTCAGGATAGATTAAAAAAAATGAGGTAGCTGACTTGAAAATGTGTTAATTATTTCTAAAGGTGTCATTTTTATGTTTGTTGTTTATTTTCACACAATTAGTTACCATGCTTCATGTTTTGGTGGAATCAATGTTAATTTTACTTGAAACTGTTCTAGTGCCATAAATTATGACACGGGAAATTACTAAAGTAGGGTATACTCACCATTCTTGAAAAAGTTTAATTGACATTAAAACAGAAATCACATCCAAATTCACAATTACAAATTAAACAAGTTGGCTGATCACATGAGGTCATACTTTAACAATAATCCAAAATCATAGTAATACTAAAAAGAAGAAGGAGGGATGAATAAGGATTTGGGAATAGAGTAAGGATAATGCCAGAGATCATACAGGGCTTGATAAGCCTACTATGCCACCCAGAGATCAGTGCTCCAAAGACATATATACACAATAGGAAACGTTTGGAATTAAGCTGTAATATAATTAATGTCTGTAGAAAATTTTCTACTATCAAGTCTTGCTTTAAGAAAGCAAAGAGAATATAAGAAAAATCTGAGATTTGATATTGTGTGGATATTTTTTCATCTTTATGTTTTCTGAAATCGAAAGCAACATGAAATTTACCACCACGATGTTTTTCATTCTGAGGGCAAGAGGGTGGTCTTCACAATGTACAGTCAGATTTAGAGCTTTGTCCATGTTAATGTAAAACGTTGGTTTGCATTGGGCAGTTATACTAGATCTTTAAAAGTCTGTCTTTATCCATCTTTATGATTCTTAGAATCTTATAATGGGGCATTCTAAGTACATCGTTTTGTGATTGGCTAATTCAAACACAATTGCTTGTGTTTAATCCAGTGGTAACAGTAGTCAATTATAAAGCCAATTTACATTTTATTTTTTATAACTCAATTTGCTTTATTATTTAAATGAGTTCCAAGGTTTTAACTAAATGCTCCTGAAGTAACTTTAAATTTTTATCTAAAATACTATTGCAGAAAAGATAATAATAAATATTTGTAAAGTCTCTATCAATATTTACAGAATACCTGAAAATGATATACACAAACAGTGTAATAGCATAGATATTTTTATGAACATGTTTATTTATATGTTTAATTCACTGATAAAGAGGGAAGAAAAGCAGTTTGACACAACAATTTCATATATCCATACAAAGTTGGTCCTATACAACTTTTGTTTTAAAAGAAAAACCTGAAGTTACATGATGTCTCTAAGAGTCCTAATCTGGAATTGGGCTGGACTATTTTTGTAAAATGCAAAGAAATCTCATTTGAAGATTTGAACACTTACCAAGATTAATTTTCATTTCTATTGGTCACATTTTGGAGATTTCTTATATTGGCTTAATTTTTAAGATATATAAATGTTTTTTATAATGTTTAGATCTTAAAATACTACAGTTAAACTGATTGTTTCAACTGTCACACAAACATTGGTTAGTTCTTTCAGAACCAAATAGAACTCCAGATACAAAAAAAATTAAAAAGATCAAAAGCTAGTAAATGTGTACAGAAAATGAAATTTTTATCAGCAGTACTCTTTGTTGGAACTTATAAAATGTGAACTGTATATCATTTAGCTTCATTAATTGCACTTATAAAAAAACATTTGATCATGACCCTCAGTAATATGGCCAAGCTTTTGATTCCATCAGCCAATGGAGAAAATTATTCTTTACATTATAATTACAAACGTCCCACTAAAACAAGCCTAAATAGGCACCTAACCACTAAACCAATGTTAAATGATATAAAGTAAAGCCTCTACACTGAATGTTTATTAATTTTTATTTTTAATTATAGTCGAATTGGATAATTTCCAGCCCCTTTTGTCCTATCAATCCTTCCTATATAAGAATTGTTAAATGCCATTTCCAAACAAAAATATGATTATAACTTAAAATTTTCAGAATGTTATCATTTGGTATGATTTGGAAAGTATATTTTCTTCAATATTTTTTAAAAATTAGGCTATAATTATTTGATATACAGAAATCATTATATTAATAATTATGTAATATAACCTTTTAATATATGGTGTCATCTGATGTTTTCTGGAAGTCGTCTTGTGAGAAGGCATGTGGTGTTTTGCTGAAAATAGACACTTGACAAGGTGTGCAATATTTTAGAAGAATATAAAATAAAGCCACAAAACAGTGAGCAGAGGCTCTTGTATTGCTATGCCATGTAACAGTTCACTCATCTTTGCTAGTCTTTGCTTTGTACAGAGAAAGGAGCCAAGGAATTTCTCAAAAAATTCCTACTGATTATGGGCACTTCTGCTGACTCATGGTAGTTCAGCAGATTCTTGCTGTTTCTGCTGGACTGTACCACTCATACTGATTTGTGTTTGGTGTTTACTGTTGAACTGGGCCGCTGGTATGCTGACATCAATGAGTGGAATTACCTTAAAGAAATATTTCTAAACTGGACCAGAAGACCATTTTTCTAATAACATTCTTTTTCCAGTACTTCTGTGGAGTGGATGGACAGGAGGTTAAAGTGGTTAAGAACCACTAAAAAGTAGGTTTTGAAAAATCGAAGCCTGCAAATTTGTCCCAATGTGCTTTATTTATACTTATAGTTTCTTCTTGAATTATTAATTAATAGATTTCAAGCACATTGTAACATTTATTTTATTCAACTCCATTGAATTTAAGACTGGGTACATTATTATATATCAATAGTTGCTAGAATACAATTTTTTTCTAAAAATAAATCAGAGCGACATTCAATCTACTTTTGAAATAGAAGAGAAAACCAAGAGTAAATATATTCTGTTTCATGTACCTTCTGACTAATCATTGAAATCAACAAAATACAAAAATGTAAAGCTCTTAGTCATAATCCACCTTGATCTTGTTTTTTTAGTGTGCCTGTTTCTCAGGAACATTGACTTACAAATTTAAGCAAAACCCTTTCTTGGATGAGGGAAGCTGCTCACCTGTTTCTAGAAAGCACTAAAACTTAATGTTATTATATTACTAAGGTACATTCATGACTAACAGGTTTAGTGATATCACCTGTTCCAGTCATGTCTATTTAGGCCAACCAATCAGGAAAAGGCTCCTACTACTGTAATACACTGGTCATAATCTTCATTTATGACTGGCTGCTCACATTTTCTGTTTTCCAATGTTTTAGTTCTCAATATGAATAGCTAATCATGCTATGGATTCATTTCTTTTTCTGCTTTGTCTTATGCTAGTTTCAACGAAATGAACCCCATTTCTTGAGGAGTTTCTAAGATCCTTTCAAACACATATAATCTTAGCTGCTTGCTCCTTCTTACAAGAAGCTGACACTTGTAACAGAAACGTGATTGGCAGCATACTGCAGGATTCTCACATATGCTGTCAGTAAGCACAGCGAATTTTCATCACTTTCATGTTGCTTCGATTGTCAACAGCATTTCCATGTAACTGCACACCAAAATCTCAGGCAATAGAAGCAAAAATTAACAGGAATGTCTACTTTATTACACTGTGAAAAGATTGTCCAAGGTCCAGGAGAACATCTTTCAGTGTGTATTTGATAAGGAGATGACTAGACATTGTTACAAAGAAGCACCACAGGAGGTTAGGAAGAAGAGAGTAGAAGAGAAAGTAGGGTCAGGGGAAAAGAAAAAGAGAGAGGTACTGTAAAATAGAAAGTGTGAGTGCTCGCACACACACACACACACACACACACACATACACACACAGGTAAATAAAATGTGGACCAAAGATTAGAGTACTTGCCAGGTGTGCATGATACCCTAGTTTGATATCGTTATTATGAAAAGGGTAAAATAAAAATAAAATAAAAAATAGCCAAAATACATAACAAAAAAAAACCTTTCACTAAGTATTAAAATTATACAAAACCAAATTTAAAAAAATCATTTCATACCATTAAGATAGTATAAGTCTACAATATTTGTATGAATATAAATGTTTAAGAATATTTATATGTGCTCGACATCATTAGCTATTAGGGAAATGCAAATCAAAACAACACTGAGATTCCACCTCACACCAGTCAGAATGGCTAAGATCAAAAATTCAGATGACAGCAGATGCTGGCGAGGATGTGGAGAAAGAGGAACACTTCTCCATTGTTGGTGGGGTTGTAAAGTGGTAAAACTACTCCGGAAATCAGTCTGGCGATTCCTCAGAAAATTGGACATAGTACTACCTGAAGACCCAGTTATTCAAGTTCTGGGCATTTACCCCAGAGATACTCCAACATACAACAAAGGCACATGCACCACAATGTTAATAGCAGCCCTATTTATAATGTCCAGAAGCTGGAAAGAACCCAGATGTCCTTCAGTAAATGAATGGATACAAAAATTGTGGTATATTTACACATCAGAGTACTACTCAGGTATCAGAAAAAATGACTTCATGAAATTCTTAAGAAAATGGATGCATCTAGAGAATATAATGCTGAGTGAGATAACCCAGTCACAAATGAACAGACATAATATGCAGGCACTGATAATTGGATACTAACCCCAGAAAGCTCTGAACACCCCAGAAACAACTCACAGGCTATATGAAGTTCAAGAAAAAACAAAGGCCAAAAAAAAAAAAAAAAAAAAAAAAAAAAAAAAAAAAAAAAAAACAAACAAAAAACAAAAAACAAAAAAAGAAAAAAAATCAAAAACCATTATGCTTAATCTTTACACACCAAGAAAACTTTGACTTTTTCCAGGTTACATCTTGTTTTACGTGTAATTTATACTCATTGAAACTAGTAAGATTTTAACGCATACTATGAAACGTTTAAAAAAATCAAGAACTGACAAAAATGTATTCGTATACTTTTATTCAAAAATGCTTAAAATTTGTACATTTAGCATTGTTTTTTAAATAATATTGTTCAATTAAAAAAATGAGGTTAACTAAGAGATGAATACATGTTAGAGACAATGAATAAAATAATTGGAAGGAAGGAAAAAGATGAGAAGTAGGATTCCTAAAGGCTGTCCTGAAAATTGGCATGTGAGACATGTGAATGTTCAACATGCCTCACTGTCTTTCCCAGTTTTCTGTCCCTTTATGTTCTATGCAGTCCTCATCTTTAGTTCTCAATTACTTCTTATATCTCAGAAACCATCTTCAATAAAAGATTTACTTTTAAAACTTGAAGAGATATAATCAATTATCTGTACAATGCATACATTTGATGTAAGTAAATAGAAAAAGGATAAAAGTTTTTAAAGCTCATTAAGACTGGAAAAGAGACAAAAAGAAAGATTATTTAAAAGCATTTACATAATGCCTCAGATATAATATGACCCGGTGAAAGACAAAATTGAATATTACAATCACAATCTGCACTATGCTTTCTTTCTAAGGAAAGAAATTAAAATGTCATAAAAACATGAACATAAATTTCTTTACCTTTTATGTAAGGCAACTGATCTATGGTGCTAATGGTGTGGTTCAGTATATGCCTGAAACAGTATATATGATATTAAATAGCAAATTATACACCAAATTATTGAGCATAGTAAATCCCTTACCCAAATGACAGTGTTGGTAAGTGGGAAAATTAATAGGTGCCATCTTGCAGGTAAAATATCTGTCAGGAGATCCTAAATTTATCATATTTCAGAAGGATATAGGAACAAAGTTGTACAATCACTCCAGTTATACTGACATAAATTTTGCTGGCTGCATGATCTTCCTTGGAAATAGACTGATGTTTGCTCAAAGGAAACTATTATCATTGTTACAACTCTGCTATTGTTCTTACCTGGTAAAACTATAATGGGGAACAAAATCAACATCTCAGAGAACATTGACTCATTTTACAGGTGTTTACATCCTAGCATAGGCATAAATGGTATGTCTTGGGGGCATATTTTAATTTTTCTGGCTTGATTTCATTTGTTATGTAGCCCAGTCTATCTTCCAACTCATTATATCCTGCCATAGGCTCCAAATTCTAGTATCACAAGTAATCAAAAACTTGTCCAAATAATACAGAATGTTTTTACAAACATAGTTATTAATATTTTTAGTTTTCTTGCATCTGAAAGTTTAAAAGTTTGCATAATACATACACAGGCTAATATCTACTATTTAATATTTTTAAATTTTTCCCACATTGCATAGACAAATATTATACAAATCTGTAAATTCAAAGAGATGCTTTTCTTGTTTTGAAAAAAATTCTGAGATGCTTAACTAACTCAGAACCCATTATGTAGACCTGATTAATTTGAATAACCAAGGTTTCTCATTAGTCATTTTGCATTCAATATTATTTTGAAATAAATCAAAGGACAGCACAGATAAACTGATAAGAAGACAGGAGAGCATCTGCTCTGTAGTAAATAGAGGAGATTATCACTAATATTGCAAAAGTTAATATTGCATAAAGTCTTCTCTACAGGTGCTAATTCTACTACTTGAATGAAATTAATAAGACTCTATAAAACAGCAGGAGACCCTCAGATTACAGAAGTAATCAGCAAGAAAATTTATTGTGGTTTCACTAAGCATAAAATGTTTGTGTAATATATGCAAAAGTGGCACTTTATTCTCTGCAGTGAACAATGCTCAATACTTAGAAAAGAAAAATATTTAATAGTTTGACACCTCTTGAGGCATAGTTTTGAAAAGTTGTTCAAGTGTGATTAATTTGCCTGAACACAATATGACAAGCAAGCAATGCTGACTCACTCTTAATCACTGAAGGGCCTGTCTCATTAGTGGGAAAATTAGTGGGAGATTAGTGGGAGATAATGGGACATTGGTGGGTGAGACAGAACAAGGATGTATTTACATTAGAATAGAGTATGGAGTCTAGAGAAACATGGGGCAAGGCAATAAATAACACCAAAAAACAAACGTTATGATATTAGATGAAACTGAAAAGGAGCTATAGCTGAAATCAATCTTATTTGTAATAAAATACTTCTAACAGAAACTAAAGCAATAACTAGATTATAGACTATGAACTGCTATAAATTTCACTAAATGTTTGTTATACTATTAGATCTTATTAATTTCATTGTATGAATCATTTTATATGTCATAAATACAACTTTAGGTCATTTATATATTATTTTATGTTATATATAAATATATATCATATATATGTATGTTCATGATATGTGTATACACACACACACACACACACACACACACTGAAATAAGTGTCATTTCTCTATATTTTATAGATTGGAGACAATTTTTTCTATACATATATTTATTTGAGGAGTAAGTCCTTAAAATTCATAGAACATATATATTTGGTAAAAGCTCATGTAGATATAATGACATACATGTTAATCATACTATACGTAAAAGTTTTTACCAAAAACAATTGTGTCTAAGTAATTTATTTATCACAGCATTATCCCAAAATAAGTTGTGGTCACTGAAACATTTTGGGGAGGATGTTTTGTTTTATTTATTTTTTCTTTATTTTTTTGAGATTATAATTTTTCTTTTGTTTTTTAAACAAGGTTTTACTATGTAGCTTTGGCTGTTCTAGAATTTACATCTTGTATGTTATACAGGCTCCAAACTCATTGAGATTCACCTGCCTTAGTCTCTAGAGTGTTGAAAATAATGGCATATCCCACCACAACAGGTTTGGGATTAAAATTTGATTACAACATTTCCCCCTTTCTTTCTTTCTTTCTTTCTTTCTTTCTTTCTTTCTTTCTTTCTTTCTTCCTTTCTTTCTTTTCTTTTCTTTTTTTTTTTTTTTTTTTGTTTGTTTTTTTCAAAGAAGAGTTCCAATGTATAATGATGATTTGTGGGGGACAAAAAACAGAAAGGCTGGTTCTTGGAGCAGAACGTTCACACTAGACCAGGGCTTTAGGCATAGGGCTGTGGGCCATCTTCCAACGTTGGGAAAGTCTTTGAGTTCTTCACACATCAGAGTGTCTGATCATACTTTGATCAAGAACAATATCAGTGTCAGAAAACACCACTGCTGCTCAGCAGGACCGAAATGCAATCACAGGCCAGCAGGTTGCAGCACAAAATCAGAGTCCAAAAGGATCTTCTTTTCCAGTGCCCCTAGTTGATGGCCATCAGCCTTTTGTCTCCACGCCCCTGTCCTCCAACCCTGGTCCTCTAGAACCTGAGTGCTAACAGGTAACAATCCTAGACAGTACTGTAGCTCACAAACTAGCCCACCCTTCCAAGAATCTTCCCTCACATTGAAAGAGGGTAGGCTTGTGACACCAGCAGCCTGGGGCAATGCTGAAAGGTCAGCGTTTTCTCTGAGCCTCAGAGTGTCGCTTTCTGACACCAAGGGTCAGGGACTTGCCCTGTGGCATCTGCTGCAGGTCCCTAGGGCTTTGCAGGCAACAGAAGGAATCTTCCATCCAAGCTGCAAGCCCAAGTAACCCTAGCTCTGTCACCAGATACAGCAAGGCCAGGACAGCATATGATGCCAAGGAACCAGGTGTGCACTTGATGACCTCAAGGCCTACATGACTGACACTTGTTAACGTGTCCCCAAATGCTGACCTCATCTGAGCTCACTGTTGGCGATGCTGGGCTCCTGACTCCTCCCCCACTTCTCAGTCTTGGAGGAAGATGAACACCTTCATCCCTAGGTCACCTGGCCAGGAATGAGCAACATCCTGTGCCCAGATTGTGCACTTCTATGAGCTGGCAGGGGCATGGGATCCTTGCAGAGTCCATGTGTCGTGTTCCCATTGGCTGAGGGAGCTGAGAGATCACCAGGAGCCGGATGGAGTAGCCACCAAACACTGCCAGTAGCTGCCGGGCCATCTCCTCAGGCTCCGCCTCTGGAACAAACTGATAGAGTTCAGTCTGTGTGAGTGGTCTCATCTGAGGAGCAGGGGTGCTGGGCAGGAGGGGAGCATATTCTAAGTCCTCAGGGCTCACTCCAGTCTCCATGATAACACATAGCTGGTATAATCTGCTTCTCAGCAAGGACTCTTGGCTCCTCTTCATTTCCTGAACATGATCTGATAAAAACTGCACGCAGTTCTCCAGGTCAAAGTAGACAAACCAGAGCTGGATTACACTCTGGCATCCCTCCACTGTGTCTGTCAGCCCCAGCAGCACGCGGTGTCTCAGAAGGGCTCCGTTGGCGGCCACCAGCCTCGGGTCTGTGTTAGTGTTAGCCTTCCTCTGCTGCTTCTCAAAGACCAGCATAAGGGTCAGGGTGAGGCTGACGGCGGCCAGCGTCGCAAGCAACATGCCTGTCCACTGGTTGCCCAGAGCAAACATTTGGCTGGTGGAGTAGATGTTGGCCCACACCAACAGATAGAACACCACAGCAAAGGCCAGCCTCATGGGCCTGGAGTTGTAGATGGTGTACCTCCTCACTTGGGGTTCCAAGGGAGCACTCTCAGCCAAGTTCCTGTATTGCTTAGCAGGGACCGGAATGTCCCAGGCCTGCAGCTGCTCTTCTGCAGCTTCCAAGTTAAAAGAGATGGGTGCACAGGTATTGTCGATCCAGAGGACGATAAGGACCTGGCCATTGTGTAGCCCTTGCCCCCAGCCAGAAGGGTTTCCCTGAGGTAGGGTGTTGCAGCCCAGGTTAGAGGTGGGCAGGGGACCAGCTGTCCCCCCAGGATATGTAGGGGGCTCACAAGCCATGGCAGACAGACAGCTGCTCTAGCTTCTACTTCCTGTGTCTAGGGGTGGCAGTTCATGCTGGGGCAGTTTCTCACCTCCACTTGCCTTCAAGGAGGAACTGAGCCTTCTGGCCTCTTCATTGTATATGTCCAGGCTTCAACAGGAGCAGCTGCACAAGGGTGGGCTGCCCTCTGGGCCTGGTCTGGCTTCCTTCCAGCTAATCAACGAAATCACCTTTGAGTGGATCAGAAGAAACCATGTTACCTTAGCTCACCTGCTCCTTACACAGCCAAGAGGGACAAAATCCACAAAACACTGGTGTGTCGAAAAGGGCCGGGAGGAGCTGACACGTGCTGGTATTGCTCAAGCCCAGGGCTGCACAGAAGGATCCACTGGTTGCAAAATCCCACAAAAGCAACTTTGTGTTTGGGGCAGAAATCACAGCACCCACATCAGTGCCCTCAGCTGCCCACAGAGACCTAATCAGCAGACTCTAGTCACACACCCGAGGTAGTGTGTGTTGGCTACAAGTAACCTGCTCAGCTCAACCACTTCCCACCTGGGTGGCCCTGAGCAAGGTACTAGACTTCCCTCTGTGTCCATTTCCTGGAGAGGGGACAAGGACAGACGCTTAGGATAGCCCTATGGTTGGTTCCACGTTCACAGGATCCGCACTTGGAAAAAGGTTGATTACTGAGAGAAGGCAGCTGTCCTCAACCTATGCCCCAAACATTCCCTGAGAACTTTCTAGGGCCAGAGCCCGGGCTGTAAAACCAGGAGCACAACATGAAGCCTTTGCTCAGCCCTTCCGGGATCACCAAAAACACACTCAGAGAAAACGGCCAGAGAGTGAGGAGGAAACCAGACAGCAAATGGGAGCAACTTCAGTAGAGGACAAAGTCCCTGGGCTGCCTAGAGGTTCCTAGGCTTCACCAAGGGAGAGACTGAAAGGAGCCATGAAGAACTGAATGGACTCGAACCAGAGGTCAGGATGGGTCCAGGGCTTCCCCACCCCCACGACCCAGCACCTAGGCAACAGGGCCATGAGGGTGCAGGCAGGACCCCGAGGGCAAATGCTAACCATTGATCATACACACACACACACACACACACACACACACACACACACACACACACACACACACACACACCAGCTCTGCTCCAGTCTTCAGCACACATGTCAGGGAGCCCCACACAGTGGTAAGCAAAGCACTGAAGTAGCAAGAGCCTGCTGAGACTCCTGACAGTCCCCTTGGGAGTCCGTGTTGCTACCAGATTTTCCAGTCGCAGGCTGTGCACACTCAAGCCCCCAGAGGTCCCATCTCTGCATAGTGCCTGCCAGCCTCACCAACTGAGCGCCTAACATATCCTAAAAGGAAAGGGGAGGAAAAAAGAAAACCAAAACCAAAACCAAAACAAAAAAAAAAAAAAAAAAAAAAAAAACGGCTTTCCTTCTTCTAACTCGGCTTCGTTAATTACACTGCAAGTCCAACACACTGGAGAAGCAGCAGTCCTCAAAAAGTTTAGGGCAGGGAAACCTGGCTAGACAAGGAGTCTAAACGCCCCAATTTCAAGGATGAGAACATTAAGCGCCGGAAGAGAAAGTTGACTATCCAAGGTCAGGGAGCAATACCCTGAGGGAGCCAAAGCAGAAAGCCGGCCCAGGCGCAGCCCGGCGTCTCCCACCATACCTGGACTCGGCCCTGGGCAGCTGGCTCCCAGGTCTCTGCCCTCTGGCCTTGAGGTTCCTTCATCCCAGAAATCACCCGCTCTGCCCTGCATATTCCACACCTGACGTGTGGGGCCGGAAGAGGTCACCCGAGCCTTAGCGGAGGGACCCGCACACAGGCCCCGCGGCCCCAACCCCTGAGCGTGGGTGCACAGGGGCTCTTTTCCTCTTTCAAATGTCCCCAAATCAAATCTTTATTCATGTTTTTCTTCAAATTCATTGCCTCCATTTTTAAACTACTTGCCATTTATGCAAATGTGAATATATATACATATATTTAAATATAACATGTTCATTCCATACAATGTGAGCTGTACATAATTTTTCAGGGCTGCCTGACTTTTAATAAATAATGATTCAAGGATTCTAAACTAGAGTACTGTACATGATGCAAATGGTATTTCTAAAGTACAACTCCATGAAAAAGTACAAAAAGTCCACCATAGATGGTTTCCTGGGAATTGTACATTCTCATGTTCAAGTTAAACTTAAAATTTAAGTTTCAAATGTTTTAAAATGTTTTCTCTTCCTTCTTTTTTTTTTTTTTTTTTTTTTTTTTTTTTTTTTTTTTTTTTTTTTGTAGGAGTCATTGGCTCCAATAGGAGGCTTATTTCTTTTGTCTACCATCAGAATAATTTTCGGTAATATAAAACATGCACCCTAGAAGAAAACACAAGAAGTTCAAACTTTACCTATTTTAAGACTGAATTTTTTTGATCCAGGCATGCAGGTCTGGTGAGACTGCACCACTAGTAGCCGGGGCACAGAGAGGTCTGGGCCAAGCACTTGGAAAGCACATGCCCCTACCCCCATAGTTTCAGGGGTGCAGGAACTCTGCTGTAGGGACTAGGTATCTACCTGGAGGGGCTGTGTGTGCTGACCAAATGCTCAGGCCATATGCAACCAGGAACAGCGGAGATCCAAGGATGCATTCTTGTAAGACTGCACTGTAAGTAGCAAGGCCGCAGAGAGGTCTGGGCCAAGCTCACTGAAAGTACACCCCATTGATTGAGACCAGCAGGAACTCTGCCCTAGGGCCTCAGTTTCCACACCGAGGTCCCGTGCATGCAGACCAAATGTTCAGGTCATCTGTCACTGGGAACAGCAGAGATCCAGGAACACAGTTCTGGTGAGACTGCATTGCAAGTAGCCAAGGCGCAGAGAGGTCTGGGTCGAGTGTGCTGAAAGCTTGGCCCCAAAACCTGATGGTTCAGGGAAGCAGAAACTCTGCCCTAGTAGCCAGGTTTCCACCTGGAGGGTCTGTGCATATGGACTGAACACTCAGGCCATCTGCTACCAGGAACAGCAGAGATCCAGGGACACATGCAAGGTAAACTGGAGAGACGGGAATCAATAACTGAAAACAAGACCAAGTATAATCACAGACAGCAAGATGGCAAGAGGAAAGTGAAAGTATGTACCCGAGGGAAAGCAAGACAACATGGCAACACGAGAACCCAGCTCTCCCATCACACCAAAGAGCTGAATGTCAAACACTCCAGAAAAAGAAGACTCAGACGTGAAATCAATACCTCAAGATGATGATAGAGAGCCTTAAACAAGAATGGGAGGAAAAGCATAAAGAAATAGAAGCTTTTAAAGAGTAAACAAGAAAAACACTCAAAGAAATAAAAGAACTAGAGGAAAAAAGAACCAAAGAGATGAAGGAATTGAAGAAGGAATTTAAAATGGAAATGGAAACAATAAAGAAAAGGCTAAAGAGACAAACCTGGAGGTAGAAAACCTAAAGAAGAAATCAGGAGTCACTGATGCAAGCATCTCCAACAGACTACAAGAGATGGAAGAGAGAATCTCAGGGGCTGAAGACAACAGTGGAAACAAAGACAAAACAGTCAGAGAAGATTACAAAACACAAAAAGCTCATAACACAAAATGTCCAGAAGATCCAAGACACAATGAGAAGAACAAAACTAAGGATAATAGGAATAGAAGAGGGCAAAGAATATCAACTAAGTGGCACAGTAAATAGCTTCAACAAAATCATAGAAGAAACCATCTCTTCTCTTAAAAATGAGATGACAATGAGCATAAAAGAAGCCTACAGAACTCCAAATAGAGTGGACCAGAAAAGAAAGTCTTCTTGACACATAATAGTCAAAATCCCCAGTGCCCAAAGCAAAGAAAGAATACTAAAAACATTAAGGGAAAATGGTCTTGTAATTTATAAATGCATACCAGTCAGAATCACACCTGACTTCTCAACAAAGACAATGAAAGAAAGATCCTGGACAGATATCATGCAGACCCTAAGAGAACACAAGTGTCAGCACAAGTTGCAATACCCAGCAAAACTCTCAATCACCATAGATGGAAAAACCAAGATATTCCAAGACTAAACTAAATTACACAATATAAGACAACAAACCTAGCACTATAACGAATTATAGGTGGAAAACTCAATACAAAGAGGGAAACTACATTCTAGTATAAACAAGAAAATACCTAAGCAAGAAAACCAAAAGAAGAAAGACACAAAGTCACAATTATACCTCTAAAAGCAAAAGTAGCAGAAAACTTAAACAACTATTCCTTAATATCTGTTAACATAAATGGACTCAATTCCCCAATAAAAAGACATAGGCTATCAGTCTGTATACATAAACAGAATCCAGCATTTGGCTGCAGACAGGAAACTCATCTCAGACACAAAGACGAACTATCTCAGAGTAAAAGTTTGGAAAAAAAAAAAAAAAAACAAACTTCCAAACATACTGCCACGAGAAGCAAGCTGGTGTGGCCATTCTAGTATCGAATAAAGTAGATTTTCAACCAAAAGTTAACAAGAAAGGTAAGGAAGGACACTTTTTACTCAGTAAGAGGAAATTTTTTTCAGGAGAAACTCTCAATCCTTAACATATATGCTACAAATACCATAGCACCCATATTCGTAAAAGAAACCCTACTAAAGCACAAAACAAATACATTGCACCCCACACAATAATAGTGGGAGACTCTACACCCCACTCTCATCAATGGACAGATCATAGAAACAGAAACTGAACAAGGACACAGTGAAACTAGCAGAGGTTATGAACCAATTGGAATTAATAGACATTTACAGAACATTTCATCGTAAAACAAAAGAATACAACTTCTTCTCAAGATCTCAAGGCACCTTCTTCAACATTGACCATATAATCGGTCACAAAACAAGCCAGAATAGATATAAGAAGATTGAAATACTCCCATGTATCCTATAAGATCACCATGGTCTAAGGCTGGTATTTAATAACAACAAAGACAACAAAAGCCCATATACACATGGAAACTAAACAATGCGCTATTAAATGATAGCATGGACAAACAAGAAATAAAGAAAGAAATTAAGGATTTTTTATAATTTAATGAAAATGAAAACACAACATAATCAAACCTATGAAATTCAATGAAAGCAGTGCTGAGAGGAAAACTCATAGCTCTGAGAGCTTCCAAAAAGAAACTGGAGTGAGAATACATTAGATTGACAGCACAGTTGAAAGCTCTAGAATAAAAACAGGTACATCCAAGAGAAGTAGACAGCAGGAAATAATCAAACCCAGAGCAGAAATTGAACAAATAGAAACAAAAATAATCATTCAAAGAATCAACAAATTCAAGATCTAGTTCTTTGAGAAAATTAACAAGGATAATAAACCCTTAACCAGACTAACTTGAGGGCAAAGAGAGAGTATACAAATTAACAAAATCAGAAACAAAAGTGGAGACATCAAAACTGAAACCTAGGAAATTCAAGAAATCATCATATCCTACTACAAAAGCCTATACTCAACAAAGCTGGAAAATCTGGAGGAAATGGATGAATACCTAGACAGATACCAGATACTAAAGTTAAACCAGGACCAGGTAATCCATCTAAATAATCCCATAACACCTAAAGAAATAAAAGCAGTCATGAAAAGCCTCCCAACCAAAAAAAGTCCAGGTCCAAAGGGGGGCAGTTTAGAATTCTATCAGACATTTAATGATGACCTAACACCAATACCCTCAAAACTATTCCACAAGATAAAATCAGATGAAACATTACGTAACTCATTTTTTGAGGCAACAATAACCCTCATTCCTAAACTACACAAAGACCCTACAAGGAAAGAGAACTTCAGACCAAACTCACTTATGAATATTGATGCAAAAATACCCAACAAAATCCTTGCAAACCAAATCCAAGAACACATCACAATGATCACTCACCATAATCAAGTAGGCTTCATCTCTGGGATCCAGGGATGTTTTAATATATGGAAATCTATCAACATAATATACCATATAAACAAATTCAAAGAAAAAAACACATGATCCTCTTAATAGAAGAGGTGAAAGCATTTGACAAAATTCAACACCCCTTCATGTTAAAAGTCTTGGAAAGAACAGGAATCCCAGGCCCATACTTAAACATAATAAAAGCAATATACAGCAAACCAACAACCAACATCAAATTTAATGGTTGGAAACTTGAAGCAATCCCATTAAAATCAGGGACTGGACAAGGCCGCCCACTCTCCACCTACCTATTCAACATAGTACTGGAAGTCTTGGCTGGAGCAATTAGACAGCAAAAGGAGATCAAGGGGATACAAATCGGAAAGGAAGAGATAAAAACATCACTCTTTGCCGATGACATGATAGTGTACTTGAGTGACCCCAAAAATTCCACCAGAGAACTCCTACAGCTGATAAACAAGTTCAGCAAAGTGGCTGGATACAGAATTAACTCAAACAAATCAGTAGCCTTCCTATATTCAAAGGACAAATATGTGGAGAAAGAAATTAGGGAAAACATACCCTTCACAATAGTAACAAAAACTATGAAATACCTTGGTGTGACTCTAACTAAGCAATTGAAGGACCTGTATGACAAGAACTTTAAATCTCTAAAGAAAATGGAAAGATCTCCATGCTCATGGATTGGAAGTATTAACATTTTAAAAATTGCTCTCTTACAAAAAATCTACAGATTCAATGCAATTAACATCAAAATTTCAACCCAATTCTTCATAAAGTTGGAAAGAGCAATCTGCAATTTATCTGGAATAACAAAAGACCTAGAATAATAAAATCCATCCTCAACAACAAGAAAACATCTGCTGGAATCACCATCCCTGTCCTAAGGCTATATTACAAGGCAGTTTTGTTAAAAATTGCATGGTACTGGTACAGAGATAGGCAAGGTTGATCAATGGAATAGAATAGAAGATCCAGAAATGAGCCCTCACATATATGGTCACCTGATTTTTGACAAAGGAGCTGTAAACATTCTATGAAAAAGGACAGCCTATTCAACAAATGGTGTTGGTCCGCCTGGCACTCAGCATGCAAAAGAATGAAAATAGACCCTTTCTTATCTCCTTCTAGAAAGCTTAAGTGCAAGTGGATCAAAGATCTCCAGGTACACTGAAAACATTAGAAGAGAAAGTAGGGAAAACCTTAGAACACATAGGCACAGAAGAAAATTTCCTGAACAGAACACCAGTGGCTCTCTCTCTAATGTCAAATATCGACAAATGGGACTTAATGAGATTGCAAAGTTTCTGTAAGGCTAAGGACACTATCAATATAAAAAATGGCAGCCAACAAATTGGGAAAAGATATTTACCAACCCCACATCTAATAGAGGCCTTATATCCAAGGTATACAAAGAACTCAAGAAGTTAGACACCAGAGAATCAAACAACCCTATTAAAAAATGGGATACAGAGCTAAACATAAAGTTCACAATAGAGGAATATTGAATGACAGAGAAGCATCTAAGGAAGTGCTTGACATTCTTAGCCATCAGGGAAATGCAACTCAAAGCCACCCTGAAATGGAAATCTTACACCAGTCAGAATGGCTAAGATCAAAAATTCAGATTGGAGCAGATGCTGGCGAGGATGCGGAGAAAGAGGAACACTTCTCTGGACCCCAACAGCCTTGAATGCACTGATACAGGGGAAATGTTTCTGAACAGAACACACATAGTGTATCCACTATGACCAACAATAGGAGGGACCTTGTAGAACTGAAAAGGTACTTTAAGACAAAGGACACTGTCATTCAGTCAAAGCAGAAGCCTAAAGAATGGGAAATAGATTGTTTTTTGCCAACTGCACATCTGATAGAAGCCTAATATCAAAAATATAGAAAGAACACAAGGAACTAGATAGTACAAAACCTAATAGTCCAATTAAAATGGGATACAGATTCTCAATAGTGGTACATCAAATGTCTAAGAAACAAAACAAATGTTCAACATGCTTAGCAATCAGGGAAATACGAATCAAAACTACTTTGAGATTCTATCTTATATCTGTCAGGCCGGCTCAGATCAATAACAGGAGTGATATCTCTCATACTGGCAAGGATACAGAGTAAGGGGGACTGAAAGCTCTTCCCTTACTGTGGGAATGAAAACTTGAACAGCCAATGTGAAAACTACCAGGGTGGTTCATCAGAAATATGGGAATGGATCTTCCTCAGGATCTAGCTGTACCACTCTGGGATATATGTCCAAGGGATGCTTTTTCCTACCGCAAGGGCACTTGTACATCCATGTTCACTGCTGCTCTGTTCACAGTAAACAGAAATTGGAAATAATTCAGGTATCCCTTAACAGACAAAAGGAGAAGGAATATGCAGGACTGATGGACCAGCCTGACTCCAGTTGGGGGATGGAATCCATTTTGCTGTAAGGTTAAAACAAGTTCATTTCTGTTGGTTGCAAACTTCAAACCGACCACACTGTAACCTGTATGTGGAATTTGACATGGTCACTACAGAGTTTGACTCATACCATGAATATACACTAATATACACTTATACACTGATAAGTTTTTCTGCACAATATTTTTTTTAAAAGTTCAGCTTAATTGTATGTAACCAAAGTTCCTCTGGTCATCTCCTGACCTTTGAAAATTCCCTAGCCTTGCAGTTGTTTGGACTATATAAACTACCCTTTCCTGTATCTGATGCTATGTTTTCAAACCCTGGTTCAGGGAGATAGCCCTGTCGTACAGGAAATAGAGCTTGCTTAACCTGACCCCCCCCACACACACACACCAAAAAAAAAAAAAAAAAAAAAAAAAAAAAAAACAAAAAAAAAAAAACAAAAACAAAAAAAAAAAAAAAACACTTCTCCACTGTTCTGAAAATCAATCTGGCTGTTTCTCCGAAAATTGGACATAGTACTGCCTGACAACCCAGTTATTCTACTTCTGGGCATTTACCCCAGAGAAGCTCCAACATAAAACAAAGACACATGCACCACAGTGTTCATAGCAACCCTATTTATAATGGCCAGAAGCTAGAAAGAACCCAGATGTCCTTCAGTAGATGAATGGATACAAAAATTGTGGTATATTTACACAATGAAGTACTACTCAGCTATCAGAAACAATGACCTTTGGAAATTCTTAAGAAAATGGATGCATCTAGAGAATATCATCCTGAGTGAGGAAACCCAGTCACAAAAGAACAGACATATTATGAAGTCACTGATAATAGGATAATAACCCCAGAAAGCTCTGAACACCCCAGAAACTTCTTACATACTATATGAAGTTCAAGAAAAACAAAGTAAAAAAATGAACAATCATTATGCTTAATCTTTACACACCAAGAAAACTTTGACTAATTCCAGGATACATCTTGTTTTCATGTACTTTATGCTCATTGCAACTAGTAAGATTTTAATGCATACTATCAAACCCTTAAAAAAATCAAGTACTGACAAAATGTATTCGTATACTTTTATGCAATAATGCATTTAAAATCTGTACTTTTATCTTTGTTTTTAAAAATAAAGGTGTTTAATTAAAAAAAGACTGAAAAATTTCATTTTATTATTTTATTAGAATATATATATATATATATATATATATATATATATATATATATATATATATATGCTTTTTTGACAAGTATTAAGAGTACAATAGTAAAGCCAAATGAAGATGAACCAAGAACCACATAAATTAATGTCAGTCTTCATGAGGCAGATCAAGGAGAAGCAGTATCAAAGGCCATCTTCATCAGCAGACTACCTTCAGGGTCAACCTAGAGCATGTGAGGTCACAACTCAGAATCGGGATAGAGTAGGTTTGGGTTTGAGAGGGAAAACAAAGAAGAGATACAAACACAATAGTATGTCATCTGTCAGACACCAGACACTTTTTGAAATGCACTTATTCATGACTCAGACCCACTCTGTGAGGAGACAGGGAAATAGGAAAGTTAATTTTCCCTTCTCAAGAATGACAAAAAATTTCACAAGCAGTTGTTTTGTGGTATCATTTTTTTGGTTTGGAATTTTATCTCTTGTTTTCTGGCTCATACCCTGGATGCTTATTTTTACAGTTGGTTCCCATTTACACACTGCCTAAGAGTCTGAGCAAAGAGGCCCTTAGATGGTTTGTGAAACTGCTCTTTTCTATTGCTTGGTGTGAAAACTTCGAGTTTCCTTCCTGTGTACAGTCCTTTGATTTTTGTCTCTTGATTTCTTCCCAAATTCACCAACCGTGATATGCAAAAGTCACATCCTGTCAGATACAGTTTAGAAACAAAACAGGCAAGAAAATAAATAAAAATGGGGCCAGGAAAAATGGCACAGTACTCAGAAGCACTGGTTAATCTTGCAGAGAACATGGATGCTGTTGCCAGAAACTGCACAATACCTCACGAACTTCAAAAATTGCAATCCTCAGCAATGTGATGAGCTCCTCTGGATTTACACAAAACATGCAAACCCATAATAGCAAATACTTAATTTAAATTAGATATTTTAATTGTAAAGTAGGTATTTTACAAAATAGAATATACCTGAATAAAAAATTGTAACAATGAAGTATAAAAAAATTATGATAGGCAAAGTTGTAACCCTTCTGGATTTAAATTTATTCTGTTTCTTTTCAAAAAATTATTATTAAGATGATAAACACCCCTTAAGACTCATCAAAATATAGAGAATATATCCTTCTTGAATAGTCTTTCATCTTCATAACATGCCCTATCAATGAAGTGTAGAAAAAAAATGGCAGTTTACTTCAAATATTCAAAGCTTAGAAATATCTGTTTTCAATTGTTTTGAAAACTTTAATATCTAATTTTATATAAATTTGACTTATTATTTTTCCTTTTTAACATTTTTGTATATTTTATTTATTTACATTTCAAATGTTATCTATCCCTTTTCCTGACTTTACTTTCAGTAACCCTCTATGCTATCTCCCCCTGCTCCTATGAGGGTGCTTTCCCACCCCCCACCCATGCCTGCCTATCTGCCCTTACATTTCCCTTCACTGGGGTTTCGAACTTTCAAACAACCAAGGGCCTCACCTCCCAGTGATGTCCAACATGGCTATCTTCTGCTACATATGTAGTTGTAGCCATGGGTCCCTCCATATGTACTCTTTGGTTGGAGGTTTAGTTCCTGGGAACTCTGGGGTGTATGGTTGGTTGATATTGTTGTTTTTCCTATGGGAGGACAACTCTTTCATCTCCTTTAGCCCTTTTTCTAACTCCTTCATTAGGTTCCTGTGCACAGTACAATAGTTGTCTATGAGCATCCACCTCTGTATTTGTCAGACTCTGGCAAAGCCTCTCAGGAAACAGCTATATCAGGCTTTTTGTCAGCATTCATTTCTTGGCATCCACAAAAGTGTCTTGGTTTCTTGTCTGTGTATAGGATGGGTTCCCAGGTGGGGCAGTCCCTGGATGGCCTTGCCTTCAACCTTCTCTCCATACTTTGTGTTGGTGTTTCCTCCTGTGAGTCTTTTGCTCCCCCTTTTAAGAACTAAAGCATCAATACTTTGGTTTTCCTTCTTCTTGAACTTCATATGGTCTGTGAATTGTGTCTTGGGTATTTTGAGGTTTTTGGCTAATATCCACTTCATTAGTCATAAATATACATTTTAAGTATTTTAAATGTAAACTTTAAATATTTAAATGCTTTTATTTTGGTGTTCTTTGGTGGTAGGCATTGGTTACAATTATATACTTCTGTTTTCTCTTTGTTTTGTTTTAGATAAGTGACAAAAAGCATCAAAAAATTGATGAGAATTTGCAGTAGTTCTGAATCATAGCTAAACTAATCTTGGCTCTAGAAATGAAAGTTATAAAGAAACTGCAACTCTAACCATCCTGTTAAAATAAATTTTTACAGCAGAGACACAGCCAACATTTTTACATGATTTGGATGAGCATCTTCCTACCTTTTGCATATTATTTTGGGGTGGCTCAATCAAACATAGATGATAACCGAGGTTTCAAAAATCCACAATTTTACTAGAATTAAATCTGAAATTAATCATATACATTTGTTTACATATGCTATGCTTTTAGTACATATCTCTACTGTTTGGACAGTAATTTAGACAGTGACTATATCCAGTCTATAACTGTAATAGTTTATTTAAGACTAATAGTTACCTTTTCAAATGAAAATGCTATAATAAACAAATCACCTGCGAAATGCATGGATATCAAGTTGCAAAATCTCCTGAGTGTATTGACGCCAAGTAGAGTACATGAATAACACTTATAAATATGCTCATTGCAGATTTTTGTTGTGTTATTCTAGTTAAAAACACATTTCTACATCAGAAAAAGAATTAAAACAAAATTAGACAAGGGTTCAATATCATTAGAACTACTGCACAGATTTAATTGCTACTCAGTGCCTTTGTTAATTAAGGAAATTTGAATTTTCTTTATACTTTCCTTAATAATTACTGTGAGCCATAAGGGACAGAATGGCCTTCCTAATCTTTGAAGTGCACCGTTCTATGTGCTGAAATAGAGAGGGAAATACTGACACTATCCATGACACAAGTATTTGTATTTAAAGGCCATCCAGAATATTCATAAACACAGTCTACATTGTTTAAAATCTGAGAAGTCATTTTTAGTGCAATGGTAAAGATCATTTCTCTCTTACAATTCAGGATGTAAATTAACTACAGATGAAAGATAAAGGAAAATAGTTATAAAATTAAAGCAAAAATTATGAAGAGGAGGCAGTGAAACTTTGAGTATGACCATGCAATCGTAGATGAACAAGAAAACCAGGTCACATGAAAGAGCAGGTCTGATATTTGAGCCTGACACTTGAAGATGGACATTTAGTATAATCTCAGACAAAGATGTAATATAATGTGACTTAACTTTTAAAATATATTCAAGTGTGTGCGTTATTGATGACATTATAAAGGAGAAGTGTAACAATAGCATGTTACAGAAGAGAAAACTATACTTGAGAACAATAATACTATTATTAGTTATATTATATTGACATGAGGTAGAGGCATCATGTTACCAGATTAAGGAAACAAGACTCAATGGTATATAAGATACAGAATGTAGGTAAAAGGTGAAATCTAACCACAGACAGAATTTGCCTAAAGAACCAGAAGTTATTAAAACAGTTTACAGAATAATCAGAGAAATATGAAGACCCCAGCTATATTTGACTAAATCTGAGAAAATGAACACTGATACATAGCCAGGAAACACGAAGAAGTACACGGAGATATGTCACGATCAAGGGTGGAGAATGTGAGCACACAGGAAGTCTAGAATGCAAAGGCAAAAATTTTGGGTTTTGACAGAGTATAGCATGTTTTTTTTTTTTCAGACAACCAATAACTGGAAATGCTTTATTTTCTTTAAAATTTTAAACCTGATATGTTTTTGACTAATCACAGAAGAAATAGTTATTGAAATAGAATTTAGATTTGCGACCACAAATATGTACGTTTTAATAATATTCTTTAAAGAAGTAAGTTGTGCATCTTTTAAAGTCACTATTATAAAAGTTTGCAGTCAGGTGGAAAGAGCATCTTTAAAAATGTTTCAGTAAATTATGTACTATTCAACTAGAGATCACTGCAGTTTGAGAGTGGATAAACCATGGAATAATCTCTTCTAGTTGGGCTTCCATCCAGAGTCTGTAGGCAAATTCTTGAGTGGGAGTAAATCACAAGATGTAAGATGAAGAATATGAAGGCATCCTTTTACTTACATGAGCATGTAGATTGTTTACTCCTTCCTTACCCAGTAAAGTCTGTAATGTGTTTGCATAGATTATGAAAGCAAACATAAGAAATTCCCTTCTTATGTTAGCATGCAGTATTTTAACAACATATAGAGGACTGGGAAAATTTCTCTACAAATAAGATAAGCAAACTCAAATTATGGGCTTTTAGCGATTGCTAAAAATTTATTTCTATTGTGTTTATGAAGGGTGCAAAGCATTCAAATTTAGTACTTTATACAGGGCACTGTCAGCCACACTAATCTGGGAATAATTTAGTCTATGACTTTAGAATTAGAACAAAATATATAAAAAGGTAAAAAGAAGAGGACTATGTAGATAAATATCATTCAGCCACATTATAAATTGAATATTGAAACAACTGTATTTATTTACTATTGCTGATACAACAAATTCTAGAAGTGTAGTAGCGGGTTCTATCCTGTTCTGAAAGTTTCACATTTGCATCATCAGAAGAATTTGCATTTCTTGGGTCTTTTTTTTGTTTTTATTTTTGTTTTTGTTTTGTCTAATTCTTTGCTTGCTTGCTTTTTTGACTTCTCTAAGTTGTCTGAATTCCTTCCAGAGGATAAAGGTTCAGAATCTTTGCAAGAACCAATCCCTTTGTTGGGAGCATAAAGCTTTTTATTACATCTCATAATAAAAACTCTCCACTCTCTAGATGCTCTTGATATAAATACTGTATAAGGTATAAATGTCACAGAAATAAAATTATCTAGAGGCATTATATAATTAAAATTGCTTCAAAAATCCATTTCAATTATTAAATGTTCTTGTTAATAATCTAATCAAATTGTCATTCAAAATGATTTCAGAAAATTTTAATGTATTTGAAAACAACTGTCAGTTCACAACATCAAGCAATTCTGAAAAAATCATGTGTGTTAGAGACTAATTATACAAATGTTGATACACATCCAAAGTATATTTTCAGAAAAGAAATATTTTCATAATTTTTTCTTTTAGTGTCATAGCAGCTGAGTCAGTAACCTAAAATATATGTAATCATGAAACTTTGAAGAAAGCAATCTTTGAGAATATATATGTGTGTGATGCTAATTTACAAATCATAAAAATACTGATTTCCGATGCCTATAAACGTTTCTTTAAAGTAAAATTATCAAATGTACATGTTGTGAGAGACATTTTTACATGAATTATTTTAAGCCATATGGTATAAATCTACCTCATGCTAGCTATTACAAATTACCAAGCAGTTTAACACCTAGAGGTGCTAACAGCATCCTTTAAATTGTGCTGTGACTAATTCATAAGGTAAAAATTTAAAACCATCTGAAAACAATATAAATATATATGAATCATCATGGATCTCGTGATGGTCTTAAAGTTTTCCTAAAGGTGTCTTCTCAGTACTACATGTATGTATAATATAAAAGCAAACTGATTCATAGTGATATTGTCTTGGCCAGTGTGAGAGAACACGCAAACACAACACATTGGGTAGCTTCCAAAGAACCAGGAAAGTCTGGACTCCTCAGAACACCAAGAAAATCTAGTTCTGCAGGGACTTCCTTTAGATTATAATCAGCCAAATGATGACTGAGTTCTCATAAGACTAAGAAAATATGTTGGTTAACTATGGGCATTCTATAAGCTCACTAATTGCATTCATAAGAGTCCATTCTTGGGACCTCATTTTCTTCACTGGGCTCTAATTCTAAGTGTATCAAACAGAAAGAACTTGAAAGGAAATATTGGACAGACACAAACATGAATTTTGTAACATTTGTTTTAAATATGATTCTTCAGATACTATGAGAGGTCAGATTTCAATGGCTTCAGCTGGACTAAATCTAGTTCCTGGTAGATTACAACTGGGTTCAGTAAAGGGTCAAATTTTGATTTATGCTAAACAGGCAACTGAAGCAGTCTACAACAACCAGCTCTGGGGGACACATTTTAGATAAGGTACTGACCCCAGAGAACACCAGATCAACATATTCAAAAGCAGGCATTTAGCATAGATACAAAATTTTCTACACCATAGAATAACATCTCCATGTTTCATAAGAGAGCATTGGTCTTCTGTTTTCTTGAGACTGATATTCCAAATGTCAGGAAGGAATACATGAAGTACTTAATCAAGGCTGAAAATGAGCAAACCATCCCATTTCAAACCAGTCACTCTTCTACACTGGGGCTCTGTGAATATCTGAAAAATAATTTTAGAAATGAGTATAGTGAAAGGAAGAATGTACAGGACTCTGAGGAATTTTGGATAGTTGGAAAATACACATAGCTAAAGGTTGAAGAAAAAAAAATGGCTTTTAGAATAGACAAGGCTTTCCCAGGCTTAAAGAACTCACAGGTCATTTTACAGAACAGTTTGAGAGTCAGAGTTTGTTGTTTTATGTTAGGTGGAGACAGGAAGGTACACCATGCATATCAGTCCTTCCATAGGGGATGTACTGCAATCTGCTTAATTAGATGAATTAAGAGCTGCACAAGGAAGGGCAGTCACTGGCAGAGTTGTCATGAGAGCAGAGATGCAAGCTTCCTGGATTTCACATGCAGCCTTTCGTTCTAGAACAAAAACTGGTTTTGAGACTCACACACTCTCCAGACAATAACTGAATGACCAATTCCAAAATAAATAAAAAGCAAAACAAAACAAAACAAAAATCAAAAAACAAAAGCCTCCTAGACACTTGAAGACAAGGCTTTGCCTCAGTAAAGCTTGCCTTATGTTGGCTGGAAATATATGCCTTGCACATGTGCCCTTTTCAGTTCATTCCCTTTTTATTTGTATTTCTCGTGCGCAATGTTTTACAGATAGTAAGAAAATCAAAGGCAAATCACTAGTGACAATCATGTTATAAGCATCACTCTCTGAGGATGAAGCTAAGGATTTTGCTGTATCACTCAACACCTCCGTAAAAATCACCCACTGGTGGATCAAAAATGAATAAATCAATCAAATGATAAAGAAATGAGCATCCCTCTGTTTTTATCTATGTGTATTTTATGCAAGTGTAGGAGAAAATGTATTAGCATTGAGCATGCTTATTTTTATGCTCTATGGATTTTGTAAATGTTCATCAATTACCTAAAGAAATTTACAATTCACTGAAAAAGAAAGCTTCTGTCACTTCAGATTACAATAAACACAATTATAAAGGAATTATGTAATGAAATGTTTTGTATTCTGAATGTCAGTGAATTTTAAATGCATAATTGCAAACAGTGAGTTTTTAATACCACCATATCTAACAGCAGCTACAAACAAGTTTTGCTTTGTGCTAGTCTGTTAATCCACACAATAATTGAGTCCATTAAAGTGATGTCTTAGACTGAAAGTCAGACCTTCTAATTCCTGTTTCTGTCAATGTGTTCATGTACATTTTAGCAGGTAGTCATTTTTATAATTATGATGCCTTAACCTGCTGCTGTTTTCCTGACTGGATGTTTTTTCAATATATCATAGTATCTAAGCTGAAAGAAAAATCATTTTCTTTCTGAAAAAAATCTACCAATAATGTAGCTTTTAGGGAACTAAATCAGCTTGTTCCAGTGTCTTCCATGTGAACATACTTTACATAATTAATTCTACATCAAAGTTTACCAATGGTTATAACTAAGCTAAGGATGTATATTAGATATATGCTAACACTAGACATTTAGTAATCAGAGATGAAACTTCTTGAACATAATTTGAAATGTATCTAATTCACTCAAAAACTATTATTTCATAAAACTTCATTTTCATACAGAAAGTGTATACAATAATCAAAAATGCTAAATGACATTCAGATAAAAAAAAATCTAGTGCAAAGTACCTGGGCTGATTTAGAAGGAGCAGGAATTTTCCAGTTAAAACATGCATTTCTGGGTTTCACTTCATACAGCTACTTACCTTGTAAGACCTCCCCACAAGGACGGAGGCACTCCAGGACAGGCTGTGATGTTCAGGCCTGCATCTGGAAAACCCTACAGTGGTAATTTTTATTTTTGCATTTCATTTTGGAAAAAAAGTACTGTACTGCCACCTTCTGACAAGCTTGCTCTTTCTCAAGAAGTATTTTAGTCCTGATTGGTGCTTGCATTGCTTACATGATTTTAATATACTCAATCCTTTCAAGCAATAAAAATTTAAAATATTTCAAAGTTTTCCTTGGACTGCTCTATGTGCTATCTAAAAACTAAGTTAAATAACATGATTTTGGTTTGAAAATAAATTAATCCTGAACTTAGCACCCATTAAAATCTAAGGATTATTGATAGTGGACATCCCCCTCAGTAACCCAGCCAGTATGTGTTACTCAAAGGAACTGCAATCAGTTTTGAAAAATAAATCATCCATCTCTGACATGTCACAGTATTATTTGTTTGTTCCCTTTCTTCAAAATCCCTTTAATCAACCATCATATAATGTTTGTTATTTGTTTCATTGAGTCTCTGTGCAAAGAAGTAGATCAAATGTGGTTGACAGTATCTCTTATGTTTTCACAAAATTAACATTGCTTCTTTATCTTTTATTGTTAGGGAGAATGTGGTTCATGTGTTTAGCAAAGGTTTATTAGATATCTCTTGTTAATCTTACCTGAAAGTTAAAAAACAAAAGGGGAAATACAAATAGAAAACAGGATGAAATTATAGCTGGCCCACTGGATATTTTTTAAAGAGGTTTGAAAAATTCTCTCTCAAACTCCGTTCAGATTATAAAACATGAAAGCTAATACAAAGCTTTCAATTCCACTTGCCTATTATTCAAGAACATGAAGGTACAAAAGATGCTAACCATGAAGCCATCAAACACAGCCTGGGAGTATATAGTAGATCAGCCCAGGACACTGTTCTTGACTCAATAATAAGACTGAACTTGCAATTTTAGATTCACATGTTCTTCAGGGATCTCATTTTGACCTAAGAGGATTTTTTTTTAATTTTTAGTTACAATTTCCTCAAGTAAACTAATAGATTTTTTTGTAATGATACTACCCCTCAAGCAAAAATTTGCAAATGCTAATGGATTTAAAAATTATAAAAAAATAAATCTCTGGAGTGAAAAGACATTAAAATAGAACAGGGGTCATTTAAAAATAGAAGGTTTGTAATGATCAGCATAGAAAGATCTTGTCTATAAATCTCCAGAGCAAAAATTATGTTTTTTATAATATTATTTTAATATATTTGCTTTGTTTCTAAATGTGTTTTAGGTAGGTGCTTATTAAAATGCAAGTTAACTGGTATTAGAAAGTTCTTGCTTCAGTATAAATAGATAATAAATGATAGATTGATGAAAGATAAATGGATCAATAAATTGATCGATATAGATGATAGGTAATAGATAGACATAAATAGAGAAAGCCACAGAAAAAAAGAAAAACAATCAAAGGCAGAATGATTTCTGGGTGTATAAAGAAAGGAAGGTACAGGAAAATATTTACATACTAAAATAACCTTGTAAGATTTTTTTTGAGTAAAAGACTAATTTACATGAATATTAATTAAAGGATCTTAGCTACTTGAATGTTTAATAAATATACAATGGTGATTACAAATGAATAATTTATCACAATTTTTAAAAAAATCAAATTTGTGTTTACAACCAAAATCACTATGTAGTTGGATGAGAAAAAAAATAATAGTGCAAAATCTCCTGTAATTTCAAGAGATGAGCAAGTAGTCCTAGTTAGATAAATTCTTCCTTAAACAATTTAGGTTCATTTAACACTTTCTAACCATCTGCTAATATTTTATGACGTTCTGACTTATGAGGTAGTGTCCTGGAGTCTTCTTTTTTTTTTTTTTTTTTTTTTTTTTTTTTTTTTTTTTTACTCTCTATCAACACCTATTTGATAGAAAGCTACCAAGCTATATTTTCCTGTGGATCTTCTCTAGCTATAAAGTCAATGTTTGCTTTCTAAAATAGTCAAGTAAGTGGCAGGGGTTACTTGCAATTTGAACCTATACCCAAAGCAGACCTAGGGTGTTGGCTCTGCACCCACTCTAAAATACTCAGAGAGATTCCCAGGTGCTCCAAAACATTCATGATCACAGGTACTCTGACATGCCCTGGAAGATAGGATCACAGAGGGAGCTTCAAGGAGATTAGTCACATCCAGGATCACTAAATCTCTGACACACTCAAGATCACAGATGAGTCCACAACATCTTTTCCATCACCAAGCATAACTGGAACCCCCACATGAACCAACAAAACATAAATCTCCACCCAGCCAGAAGCAAAGGTTTCCTCTAGCTTGTACATGTCCAGAGCAAACTCAGGGCTTTGGCTCCTCACCCACTTCTGCAACACTCAGTGAAAGCTTGACTCCCAGGAGCTCTGACACATCTAGGATCTCCAAATCACAGGATCCAAGAATCACAGGACAGCTGGGCTCTGGGAAGTTCTGATACAACCAGAATCACAGGAAGTAAAGGCTCCAGTCAGAGACAGCAAGGGCACTTAATCCTAGAGATAACGAGATGGCTAGAGGCAAGTTCAAGAACATAAGCAAAAGTGAACAATGCCACTTAACAACATGAGAACCCAGTTCTCAAACCACACTAAGCCCTGGATACCATAAAACACCGGAAAATCAAGATTTGTACTTAAATCCCATCTCATGAATATAATAGAGGAATTAAAGAAGGACATAAATAACTCACTTAAATAAATACAGGCAAAACCAGGTAAACAATAGAATCCATTAAAGAGAAAATAAATAAATCTCTTAAAGAAAACTAGGAAAACATAAACATGTAAAGAAAATGGAAAAAAAATCCAGGATCTAAAAATGTAAATAAAAACATTAAAGAAAATACAAAGGGAGACACATCCTGGAGGTTAAAATCCTGGAAAGAGATCAGAGGTCAGAAATGTAAGTATCACTAACAGAATACAAGAGATAGAAGAGAGAAGATAAGGTACAGAAAATACCATAGAAAACATTGACACAACAGTCAAAAAATAAAAATAAAAAAGCAAAAAGCTAACACAAAACACTCAAGAACTTTAGGACATAATGAAAAGACTGAACCTAAGAATAATAGGTATAGAAAAGAGTAAAGATTCCCAACTCAAAGGGCCAGCTAACATCTTCACTGAAATTATAGAAGAAGCCATCTCTAACCTAAAGAAAGAGATTCCCATAAACACAAAAGAAGTCTACAGAACACCAAACAGATGGGGCCAGAAAATAAATTTCTCCAGTCACATAATAATTAAAACGCCAAATGCACAGAACAAAGTAAGAATATTGAAAGTAGTAAGGAAAAAGTGTCAAGTAACACAGAAAGGGAGATCCATCAGAACTACATCAGATGTCTTAACAGATACTATAAAAGCCAGAAGATCATGGGCAGATGTGATACAGACCCTAAGAGAACAAAAATGGCAGCCAAGGCTATTATAGGTATCAAAAGTCTCTATTACCATTAAGGGATAAGACATGATATTCCGTGACAAAACCACAATTAAACAATAACTTTTCACACATCCAGTTCTACAGAAGTTAATAGAAGAAAAACTCCAACACAAGGAGGGAATACTACAGTAAGAAAAATAGACAAACAAAAAAAAAGGTTCTTTTAAGAACCCCAAAAGAAGTTACCCACACAAACATAATTCTACTTCTAACAACAAAAATAACAAGTAGCAACAATAACTGGTTGTTAATGTCTCTCAACATCAGTCAACTAAATTCAATACAATAAAAAAGACATAGACTAGCAGGCTGGGTTCAAAAACAGGACCCAGCATTTTGGTGTATACAGAAAACACATCCTAATGACAAAGACACACATTACCTCAAAGTGAAAGTATGGAAAAAAAATTTCCAGGAAAATGGTCTCAAGAAACAACCTGGAGTAGTATATATTCTAGTATATATTAAAATAGACTTTCAACCAAAGGTTATCGAAAACGATGGGGAAGGACACTAAATACTCATCAAAGGAAAAATATACCAAGAGAAACTCTCAATTTTGAAGATCTATGACATAAATACAAGGGCACATATATATACAAAATTACTGAAAGTCAAAGCATATATTGAACCTTACACAATAATTGCAGGAGATTTTAGCATCCTATTCTCAGCAATGGATACATCTGGAAATATAAAGTAAATGGAGAATTTATGAACTAATTAAATGAACTTAACAGATACCTACATAAGTTTTAGTACAGCATTCTATTAGACCTTCAAATTAGACCTAATACCTAATAACATTTCTCAAAGTATTTTATAAAATAGAAACAGAAGGGACACACTACTTAAGCCACACAAAAGCCCAACAAAGGGACCACTTTAGCCAAAATACCCAACATCAGGGAGATAGAACCTGCAGAGATTACATCCAGTTGTTAGGCATGATGCCCAGTTGAGGGATCGGGATACTTACATACCTCAAAAATATTAATCCAGAACTAATTCTGTCGAAAGGAAATCAGGAAGAAAGAATATAGAAGAAACTAAAGGAAAGGCCATTCAGAGACTGCCCCAACTAAGGATCCATACCATCTGCAAACACCAAATCCAAACACTATTGCTGATGCCAAGAAGTACTTACTGACAAGTTTAGATATCTCCTGAGAGGTTCTGCCAGAGTCGGACCAATACAGATACAAATGTGCATAGCCAATCATTATAGCACGGGGACCATGATAGAGAAGACTATAGTAGCTGAGGGGTTTGCAACCTCATAGGAAGAACAACAATATCAGCCAACAAGACCCCCAGTGTTCCCAGGGACTAGGTCAACAACCAAAGAGTACATAGGGGGTACTCATGGCTCCAGTAAGATATGTAGCAGAAGATTTGCTTATCACTCTGTGGGGACCCTCTCGGTCCTGTTGAGGCTTAATGGCCCAGGATAGGGGAACAGGAACGCTAGGCTGCTGAAGCAGGAATGGGTGAGTGGGTGGGGGAGCACTTTCTTAGATGCAGGGAGGAAGAAGGAGGGGATAAAGGGCTTGTGGAAGGGAAGCTGGAGAGGAGGATCACATTTGAAATGTAAATAAATAAAATAACAAATAAAAATAGTCAAGCAATTCCTTCAATTTTGTATTTTAATAGAGCAATTTTTTTATTTAATTTTTGGGTTACTACTAATATCACCACCACCCCCAAAAATTGTATTGGATATTCTCTGCATTTACATTTCAGATGTTATCCCTTTCCCCAAATCCCATCCCCATTCCCCCTCTCATTGCCTCAATGAAGGTACTTCCAACAACCTACTCTCACCTCAGTACTTTGACATTCCCCTACATTGGGAAACCGAGTCTTCACTGGACCAAAGGCCTCTCCTCCTATTGATGCCAAAATTACTATTCTCTGCTGCATATGTGCCTCGGGCTGTGGGTTTTTCCTTGGGAAATCATTGGTTGGTGTTTAAGTCTCTGGGAGCTGTGGTGGGTTTGGTTAGTTGAAAATTTTGTTCTTCCCATGAGGTTGCAGACCCTTTCTGCTCCTTCAATCCTTTCTCTAGATTCCTTCATTGGGATCCTTGTGTTCAGTCTGATGATTAGCTGCAAGCATCCTCCTCTGTATCAGTATGGCTCTGGCAAAGCCTCTGAGGAGGCATCCATATCATGAGATTGCAATTTAATTACCACATCCCTTAGTAGTTACTGTATTCATTTATGTACATATATTAACATATATACACATATTCCTATATAAGTTGTGTCAAGTCCACACAGTGTTTCTTTTATGTATGAGCATTTTCAGGTTTGACCATTGTCACTAGGCAGCTAGTTTGTGTGCTCTTCCCTGAAGATGTGCACTACTCCTGTTCCAAGCTTGCTTGTCTTTATGGGACAGTTACATGTGGATAGCCATGTTAATCATTACTTAAACACTCAGTATTCTTCCTTTGACTATGAAGTAATGAAATTCAAGGGCATTTTAAGCAAATAGGACTATTATTTTAATTGTATATTTAAATAAATCTTCAGTCTTTACAAAGCACACACCTTTAACATTGCTGTTTATTGTCACCCCTTTGAAAAGTCTGATTATCTTATTAGGAAGCACAATTGAATCCTACATACCGATCTATAAAGACTGAAGTTTCCCCTCAAAATTTGTTACTTGTTTCATTTCTTCAAACCTCATTGGACCTGACATAAAGCATGTGAATTTTAAATGCTATATTAAGTCTATGCAAGAAATTTTTATTTAAATTATTTAGTACTTGATTTTTTGAGACAATAATAGTAGGTATTTCTCCTTCCAGGCCATTAGTCATTTCTACTTGAAAGACAAGCTGTACCAGACACATGTTGCCAGTTTACTTATTGTGATATTTGGATACATTACTGACAGGGCACCATGGAGTTTATGCATTCAACAATCAGAGAGAAAAAAAGAATGTGATTTGCTCAAATGGTTGTGTGACTATTGCTTGCTATGTTTACAAATATATAATTTAGTATGAATAACTGGGCTGGTATAAAATTTTAATGAAATGGTTCAAAGAAGAATATTTTTTGATGCTTAATCTAGGCCACTGACAAAGAGTGAAAGGAAAGCAACTCTGAAGTGTTATCAAGTTTCCTTCACTGCTTTTGGTCTAACTGGACTGTGTTGTGTGAGGATAAATTGTGTACCTTTCAGCTCTGTGTCTGCATTTTGTTTCACTGTGAATTAAATTGCAAGAGTCTCACCTTGTAGCATAGTATTAAAACTTTTTGGCTTTAGGTTCTAACGGGGTTTCAGATGCTTATTAAAATGCAAATTCCTTAGGCTTGAGAGGTTCTTGCCTCAAGAGACTATTTAACCATTTAAGAATAAAGAAGACACTGTGTCCTCTAGCCAAGAACAAGTTCATGGTATAGGGTAATGAGAAAGTCAGGAAGGGAATAGTGGACCCAGAAATTCCAGCAGTCCCATCTGTGGTCTGATAAGTTGTATTCTTATATAAATGTGCATTTATGATTGATCTTATTGAATTTTATATGGTATAGGGAGGTTCAGTGGGGTTTTGTTTGCTTTGTTTGATTGGCCCCTTGATCTATCTGTCACCATCCCTCTTGCTAGGCAGATTATTTCTCCTACTACAAAGACCTCTAAGCTGAAGCTGAGCATTGTGGACCTCTTCTGTATGGGCAATGTCAAACCACTGAGCTTTGACTTATGGCCCTTTTGAGTGACAGGCTTTTTTTCTTTCCTGTATAAGATGTGTTACTCAGCTCTCTATCATTGTGAGAATGGCCAAGACCATCACTGTTGGCTCTCTGACACTGAAAGCATACTGGACACCATCAGTGTACATACAAATAGGGTTTATTTTTATTTCCCGTAGGATTTCAGTGCATCATGCAATAGGTCCTCTCACTTAGACTTGTGATTCTATGATGCATCTCACACACAGAAGAATAAACTCCTTACCTCATTGAATCTGTGAACCAAAAACCTAATATCTTTTTTCTATTTTGCTTTTAAATATCCTTTATGAATTTTATTGGATATTTTATTTATTTATATTTCAAATTTTATCCTTTTCTCCAGTTTTCCCTCTGCAAACCCCTATCCCATCTTCCCTCCTTCTGTTTCTATGGTTCTTCCAGATCCACATAGGCATCACCACCCTGGAATTCCCGACACTGGGGCACTGAGCCTTCACAGAATTAATGTACTTCCCCTACATCATACTCTTCTGGAGCCATGGGTCCCTGCATGTGTACTCTTTGGTTGGTGATTCAGTCCTTGGGAGCTCTGGGAGGTTTGGTTGGTTTATAATGTTGTTCTACCCATGAGGATGCAAACCCCTTCAACTCCTTCAGCCTTTCCCCTAACACTTCTATTGGGGTCCCTTTGCTCAGTCCAATGGTTGGCTGCAAGCATCTGCATATGTATGGGTGAGGCTATGGCAGAACCTCTCAGGAGGCATCCATATTAGGCTTCTGACAATCAATGGGATAATTGCATAAGGGATGGAAATCTTGGTGGGGAAGTCTCTAGCCTTTTCTCCAGTTGCTTTTCCAAACATTGTCCCTATATTTTCTTAAGACAGGAGCAATTCTTAGTTAAAATTTGGACATGGGTGGGTAGTCCTATCCCTCAATCTGGGGCCAAGCCAAACCTCTGATCTCTACAAGTTATCTTGCCCCATTTTGGGGTATTTCAGTTATTTGGTTCCCTGGGGTCTAGCTTCTTAACTGCTTTGCGTATGTTGGATATAATCCCTCTATCTAATGTAGAGTTGGTAAACATATTTTCTCAATCTGTTGGTTGCCATTTTGTCCCGATGACAATGTTTTTTGGCTCACAGATACTTTTCAATTTTATGAGATTCCATTTGTCTATAGTTGATCTTAGAGCCTGGGCCATTGGTATTGTATTCAGGAAAATTTACCCTGTGCCGATGTGTTCCAAGCTCCTTCACACTTTCTCTTCTATTAGATTCAGTGAATCTAGTTTTATGTGGAAGTACATAATCCACTTGAAATTGGATTATAGAGTTGTACAAGGAGATATGAAGGAATCAATTTTTCATTTTTCTATATGCTGACCACCAGTTAAACCACCATTGGTTGAAAATGGTGTCTTTTTTCCACTGGAAGGTTTTAGCTTATTTGTCAAAGATCAAGTGAATATAGGTATGTGGGTTCATTTCCAGGTCTTCAATTCTGTTCCATAGATCTACCTGCCTGTCTCTATTCCACTACCATGCAGTTTTTATCACAATTCCTCTATAGTAGAGCTTGAGGTCAGAGATGGTGATTCCCCCAGTTTTGTTTTGTTTTTATTGTTGATACTAATTTTTGCTATCTTGGGTTTATGATTATTCTAAATGAATTTGAAAATTTCTCTTTCTAACTCTATAAAGAATCAAGTTAGAATTTTGATGGGTATTACATTGAATCTAAAGATTGCTACAGGCAAGATGGTCACATTCTTATATTAATCCTACCAATCCTTGAACATGGGGGATCTTTCCATCTTTCGAGGTCATCTTCAATATCTTTCCATAGAGACTTGAATTTCTTGTCACACAAATTTTTACTTGCTTTGTTAGAGTCAAAACAAGATATGTTTTATAATTTGTGATTATTGTGAAGATTGTCATTTCCTTAATTTCTTTCTCAGCATGATTATGTTTGAGTAGAGAAAAGCTATTGACTTGTTTGAGGTAACTATTTTTTAATCCAGCCACTTTACTGAAGTTGTTTATCAGCTGTAGGAGCTCTCTAGTATATTATTTGGGGTCACTGAAGTGTACTATCATATAATCTACAAATAGTGATGTTTTCACTTCTTCCTTTCCAATTTGTATCCCTTTGACCTCCTTTTGTTGTCTAATTGTAATTGCTAGGACTTTTGAGTACTATATTGAACAGATAGGGAGGGGATGGACAGCCTTGTCTTGTCCTTGATATCAAAGTTAAATTAGAATCAGATAAACTATCAAAACACTCCCATAACCCCAATGAATTTGAAGCAGTCATCAAAAGTCTCCCAACCACAAAAAGTGTGGGAACATATGGACTTAATGCACAATTCTGTTAGACCTACAAAAAATACCAATATTCTTCAAACAATTCCATAAATAGAAACAGAATAAACTGTGACTAATTTGTTCAATGAAGCCACAGTTATGCTGACACCTAAACCAAACGAATTCCCAACAAAGAAAGAGAAATTCATTTTTATCTCACCCATCCTGACTGGTGTGAGTTGGAATTACATGGTTGTTTTTTAAAAAAAAATTATCCGTTTTATTCAGATAGTATAGATTTGTTGAGTATAGGACTTTGTATAGATTCATATAGGATCTGATGATTTTTGAAATTCCTCAGTTTCTATTGTTATGTGTCCCTTTTCTATTCTGATTTTGTTAATTTGAATGTTGCCTCCTTGTCCTGTGGTTAGTCTGGCTAAGTATTTATCTATCTTGTTGATTTTTTTTTTTCAAAGAACAAACTTCTAGTTTTGTTGATTCTTTTTATGATTCTTTTTGTTTCTACTTGGTTGATTTTGGCCCTGAGTTTAATTATTTTATGCCCTCTACTCCTCTTGTGTGTATTTCCTTCATTTTGTTCTAGAGGTTTCTAATATGCTGTTAACCTGACACTGTCTGCTCTTTTTAGTTTCTCTTTAGAGGTACTCAGAGCTATGATCTTTCCTCTTAGTACCACTTTCATTGTGCCACACAAGTTTGGATATGTTGTATCTTCATTTATATTATCTTCTTAAAAGTCTTTAATAATTTCTTTATTTTATTCCTCTCAACAAGCTGGTGTTGGGTGGTGCCTGTTCTGCACCCAAAGGTCGCCAATAAAGGTATTTTAATCCAGCAACAAGGATGCTATATCAAGAGATTTTATTCAAAGACCTCCAATGTCTATGTGATCTAGCTGCGAGGCAAACATGACCTGAATTACATTATGATCAGGATGAAGTACATATATGCCCCTAGTACACATCTTTAATCTCAAGCAATGAAGATAGGTTAGTTTGATTGAAAGGGATGTCTAATTAGAGGCAGTTCAGTATCTTCTGTTCAGTCAGTTGTATTAGTGCAGTGAAGTAAGTCACTGAGTTAGGAGTCAGTGCAGTAAATATGGTGCAGTGAAATTGAGTTTGTTCATGTGGTAATAGATATTAGTACAAATCAGCAGAGGCAGGTGAAGATAGATATTAGGAAGGATCCAGAATACAAGAACAAATTGCCAGAGTTAGTTTGAGGCTAAGCACAGCAATTCAGTTAGAACCTGAGAGAAGCCAGATTAAATCAATTAGCTTGAAGAGAAGTTTGAGACAGAAGAGCTGAGATGGACCAGCCATAAATAATTCAGAAAGCACTAGAATACTTGAGCTTATTCAGCAGTAAGCCTTTGAGATGACAGTTGATTCAGGCAAATAAAAGGTATTTTTACAATAGGTGTACTAGTTAATCTTATGTCAACTTAAGGTACAAACTAGTATTATCTGAAATAAGGAAGATTCAATTGATAAAATACCTTTATAAGGTCTAGCTGTAAGTGCTTGTTGGGGGAGAGCACAGCCATAATGTGACGAAGCCAGCCTAGTCAGACAACATGCTTTCCAGGGAGGGATTGACGATCAAAAAGAAAAAGGCAATTAGAAAATACTGTAGCATGACCCCAGCCCTTTCTGAGGCTGAAGCAGGTTTATTATTTCCCAGTCTGATTTTATACCATTTTAATTACATGAAAATAGTAAGGTCAGTTCTAAATTAAGGAACAAAGAAGGCAATATAAACAAATAGTCAAGGAACAAACAAGGAAATAAACACTGTTTCTAGGAACTTATCAGGGTGACCAAAATATCTGAGCCAACTGCTCTGTCCTAGCCCAAAGTCAAAGTCAAATTCTTGCCTGAAACCTACATTTTTGTTCTCGCCCAAAATCAGAGTCCTGTCTCAGCTTCCTTCTCTGCCCAGCCTAGTGTCAAATTCCTGTCATGATTTTAGCATCTGTCCCCAAAAGCTCTCTACAACTATGGTCCTGGGTTCCATAAGAAAATAGAATAAACAAGCTATAAAACACAAATCAAAAAAGCAACAACCATCAATTACCTCTGCATCAGCTCCTATCTCTAGGTTTTTATCTTACATGAGCTCCTGACTCCACTGCTATTGATAATATACTGTTTTATGGAATGGTGAATAAAATAAACCCTTTCCTCCTCAACTTTCTATTTGGTCATAGTGTTTTAACATAACAATAAAATACTAACAAAATTGCTAAGCAAATATTTTCTTTTAGTGGAGAAATTTTCTACAGATCTTTCAGTTAACCAGTGTTTTTAACTACTTAATATTTTCAGGCTAAAATAGAATAACTGTTATTCACATGAAAACCTGAACTAATATTATAACACAATATACTGTACAGAAACTCAGGAGATAAATTTGTAAGTGGAGTTCTGTACACTTTATTTAAAATTGAAAATTAAATGTAGATGAAATGCTTATTCACTTTAACTGTGGTATATATTTTATTTTAGTGTCTAATAACAGAAATATCTTGTATTTGGTGGTGTTTCTAATGTAAAATAAGGTATCAGTCTGAAAACTACATAAAATTATCATTGTAAACACATTTAGACTTATCCAATTATATTAGATCAGCTTTCCCCCTTAACGTATGATTTGAAAAAGGGATTTCTTTAAAAACTACAGCCTCCACTTAATAAATAATGTTTGGATTTCAGGTTAATAAGTATATTACACATTATTATCACTAGATTAAACATTGTTGAACAAAGTGTCATTTGTGCAGTTTAGGAAAAATTGTATTTACATATTGTCAGTCACTGAGGTAAAGACGAACCAAAGAACAGAACTAATGGCAACTATAAGCTACAGAAGAATCTTGGTAAACTGCAGAATGGCAGAAGCCTTGTGATTATGGTTTAAAAAGTAATATATAACTTACAGTATTAATTTTAAAAATGAATTTTAATCAGCAGAATAAATCCTCAAAATGTAGATTCTTCATGTTTAATTGAAGTTCTATAAAATATACTTTTATTCACAATTGGCAACTATATTTCTCAGTACTTTAGCAAACGTTAAGTATATTTTTTGTTTGTCTATACAAGTATGTCAAAGTTCCTGTGTAAACCTCAAAAGATACTCTTCAGTGGTTACTTTTTTTCTTCAACCACATTAGTTCCAGTTGTCAAGCTTAGGTTCCCTGTTAAAAACATTTTTAGCCACTGAGCCATCCCATGGGCCCCAATTTAACACTTCAAGAAACCAAATAAAATATGTATCACTACTGTTCTTTATTTATACACAAAAGTGATACATACACACAAAATCCAAGCAAAGTAAAAACCCTAGAAGGCGTTCTATTACATATGATTATGACTCACACTCTAGTTAGGAAGCAGGCCATTCTGTAAACCTGTGGTGTATTAATAACTCTAGTAAACCTGTGGTGTATTAATGACTCTAGTAAACCTGTGGTGTATTAATGACTCTAGTAAAACTGTGGAGGTGATAGTAACTCTGAATATCATTTCTATCCACTATGTTGCAAATTTGTTTTTGTAGCTTTAAATTTTAGAAGCCTTCTTTGCTAAAGTTTTAGTGAGTTCAAAAGGTTATCAGAGATATTAATTATGTAGAATTGAACAACATGAGGGAACTTGTTATGCAATGACTGGTAAGTGAAACAATAGAGCATCATATTATGAATATCATGAGATTGTAGAACTCTGAAAAGCTAATTGCACAAGTTACATTATACATTGCTCTAATCATGCTTTTAGGTGAAGAAAAAAAAATTGGAACATCTTAGTTGTCTCATTCCAAAAACTATATAACTATATTTTCTACAACCGGACTTATTAAGTGGTAGAAGGTGATGAAGAAAGTTGAAACTGTAGAGGAGTAACTTTCAGAAAGTATCTTCTGACATTGCATGTCTGAATATCTGAGAAATATTAATAGTGGCTATCACAAGATCTATTGTTGATTCAGATATAAAAAATGTCCTCTGTGATAGTGTTGCTTGGAAAATTGCAGTTTAAAAATATATGGTGGATGTAGAACAGTGAAGAGATTTAAGTAGAGCCATTTAGAGATCAGTCAATCCCATAAAGAACATGCAGTTCCCTAGCCTTCTTTGCATTTATATGGAATATAGATATAAAAATGATAGCTGAAAGACAAGTCATACATGAGTTCACTAGTTAGGAGTGTTTTATAGGTGACAGATAATCTAAATATGTTTTTTTTAAAATTTTTCATAGACATTTAGAAACTAGACATTATGATTGATATTTCTGGTTGATGGCCCATTTTAGGATGATCTAGCCAGGTGACTCCATGACAGATCCCAGTTCAGAAGACTTGGTTTGGGTTTCTGTTTCTCAAAACTGAACAAACCCTGCTCCTGGGGAAGAAAAAAAATCAAAACACAACTTGTACGCAGCAATTAGGAGCTGCACCACTAAATGGCCTAAGGCAAGAAGACTGAGACAAAACTGGTTCTGGAAAGTTCCCAGGACCACAGCAATGGTTTGGAAAGTCCGCAGTGCTCTATCCAATCACAGTGTGATCCATACCACTAGATACAGGGCAAACCAATCAAGATAAAAGTTGCCTACCCCTCCCTAGAATTCCCTTAATCTGCTTCAAATTGAACCTGAGAGCTTTCCTCAAGCTTACCATTTTGATGAATTATAGACCACTGTATGGTGCTTCTACAAAATGAACTTGTTTTTGCATACTATTTGAGTAAAGAATGTCATTTTTCAGCCATTTATGGACCCTTACAACATTACGTTTTCTGAATGAATAAGTCCATTATGTTATAGGGCTATTTCTCTGTCTTGTGTTTACCACTGTAAACCAAAGCTTACATTACATAGCTATTTTGCTATTGTATAAATGAGTAAGAAATTGTCTATGAGGGAGATAATATTGCTAGTATAAATGTGAAAATAGCAAAGGGAATTTAAAAACTGAATACTCCTGAATTGAAAAAAAGAAAGCACTGTGTATAGTAATGACATATTAGTGAGTACAAACTGTCAGGAGCTAGACTCACTCAAAGCATTCTCAGAGATCCTGATGAAAGGATCAAGTCATTATTAGTTCTGTATTCTTATCCAGGAGAGACCTTGACAAGGCCAGTCTATGTCTGGATCTAGTACCTCAAATTAATCAAGGTTTCAGTATCTGGGAACCCCATTTAGGCATGTGGTTATCTTGAGAGCTTACTCTGGAATGTGGGACCTGTTTCTGGCCTGAAGATAGCATTAACGAGGTAAGTATATCTTTGATATTGTGGATTCTATTTGTCTACACTGTCTTTTAGGAGACTGGTCTGGCGATGCTTGTACTTAAAAGATAATATCACATATACCAGATTTCATTATGTAAACCTTGTCCTCAAGTTATCCCTCACTGGTTATTAAAGATGCCTTCTGCTTGGACTGAGAAGAGAATGGGTAGAACAAATATTCTCAGGCATGTGTCCTTGAACAGAAACCAGGAAGAAGAGAAGGGAGAAGAAAGGAAGAAGTCATCATCAGGTAGGTGGGTCATGAGCCCATTGTCATGAGGGAAGACCTGTTGGAATAGGAACAGCCCAGGATAAACACAACAAGTGATATCTTGAGGTCATTGGCAGAACATATGCAAAAAAGTATAGAGGAATAATATCTGCCCAGCTCTAGTGCTTTATGGCTTATTTAAAACATAAGGTCTTTTACCTGGTAACTATATGGTTTAGTTGGGCTAAAAAATATGTACCAAACAGCATTATTTTATTACTCTGCTTTCATTGCCCACTTGAAAATAGGATAGAGGATGCTTTACATTTTAATAAACTTGCTTAGCATAAGATATCACCCTATGTAATATCTCCTGGTCTTAGTTATTCTTTTTCCTCTAATCCCAGGTCCTTTCATTTGTTATATTGCTTTTTGGGGCAATAATACCTGCAGATATGGATTATTAAACGAGTATATTTTGCAATGTGTAACCTACAGAAGATCCACCATGGATACGATGAGAATCTAAAGGTCAGTCCCTAGAAGACAGTTGGCATTCCTGGTGCAGAATCCAGTCTCTAATGTGTCATTCACAGAACTGACTGAAAACAGGAGCTGGATTTATTGTGGTCAGGCTTCCAGCTGTGTTTTTATGGCTAATCACAATTTGTATTTAAAATATAAATGTTGGTTACAGTTTCAATTTCCTTATCAAACATTTTTCTCTGCCATTTTAAAGACCAAAAACTGAAGGGAATAAGTTGATTAACAATCTGCGTAAGATTTGATGAGAAATGAAATTTTATTTCAGTCCTAGTAAGGATATCCCACAATCAAAAATAAAAGTGCTTATTTTGAAGAAAAATAAAGAAAATGTTGAATGGTTTTGCTGTATATTGAATATATATATATATATATATATATATATATATATATATATATGTATATATATATATATATATGTATATATATATATAGATGAATGAATGAATAAAAGAATAAAGAAAGAAAGAACGAAAGAAAGAAAGAAAGAAAGAAAGAAAGGTGATGCAGAAAAGAAGCATATGAAAGGAAAAGAACATTCCTCATACTACTTTTATTCCTTAATTTCTTTTAGTTTGGGAAAATATTGTCTAAAAGAAAATTCAAAAGAAAGTTATTTGAAATTTCAAAATAAATTGTGGACATGGGTCTTACATTAAAACAGTATCTTTTTGTTCTCCATCAGAGTCTCACTGAGATTTAATAGCAGGCTTTTCTACCCATACCCCACTTCACCAAATGATGACTCTAAGATTTTTCATATGTGAATAAATGGCTAGGTAAATAGCTGTGGCTAATTTTCACTAGATAATAAATAAATTATCACATTCAAATATGTCTAAGTCATGACACATGGTTATATATACCTTCTTCAGGTTCATTAGGCCATTTTCCTCAGAATTCTCTGCACATGACTCTATCCTGGAATTGAAATTAGAATCTTCTCTCTGTACAAGAACTTTCAGCTCCCTATTTCTTGCCTAAGCTAATACGCATTTATTGACAGGTGACACATCCCAATTCACAAGAGAATTTCCCTTTTAGTACAATAATAAAAATATGTTTTTTACAATAATACAATATTGTAAATAATACATTAGTAACAATTATGAAAACTATCAGGTAAGATTTGTACTCACAGTGTTCAATCCATATGTATTTGGCAACCTTCTACGCTCTACCCTATTTTGGTGATTTCAGAGTTTTGTATGTAAGTGAATTTATTTCATGACTTGCATTACTAACCTAAAAACGTCACCTTGGACGTTACAACATTTTCCTAACTTAAGCTTAATTTTAAGAAAATAGCAACCCAAATTTCAATTAGAGACATGAGAAGCAATAAATATGCAGAAAGTTTGGACAAGCATCTTCCAAATCTATAAAAATGACAAAGCTAGTTTCCTTGAGAGACCCCAAAAATTCTTTCTGTGAATGGAACATTCATTCCCACCCTTCTGGCCAAGAATATCTTACAAACATTTTTCAGTGAAGCAGAAATTATGAAAAAGTGTTTCCCTTGTCTTGTCAAAGCTCTGTAGTCAACTAACCTGTTTCCTGTTTGTCCAGTTTAGACAGCATCCTGTCAGCAACTGAAGTAAAGACAGTTTCTCACCTGATGACTACCTTGCTATATTTGAAGCAAACTCCATAAGGATATTCTTTGATACTTAAAATTTTCTTTGTAGTAGAATTCAACAGTCTACCATTCATTCCTTTTATTCATGTATCATTTATAAATAACTATTTTCAGCCCTTACCCATCTTTCTCCTATTAGCATAAGAGAAAAAAGTGATAAAAGAAATAAAGAGAAAGAAATCCCTGATACTAATTTAGTTTTCTTTCTGATTAAAACCATTAACAACTTACAACTAACCCCCTTCAGTAATGATCATCCCCCAAAGAATGATCAAAAATTATTCACCCCTCCTTTTTGGAATTGGGCCTCACTCTCCTAAAATTGCTTCCTGATGCTTCCGTGTGTCATTTTCCTTTTAGGGCATCCTAAAAGTGGAAAATTTTGTTAGTCTTAAGAAAGGTAGATGAATCATTTGTTGCCCAGTCATTGTATGCTGAGAAAGTTCAGGGTGTAACTGAAGTCCTAACTAGAGCAGGCTGTGATGCTGAATGACCTAGCTAGCCACTGTTAAATTGTCCAGGATACAGATTTTTGAGGAAAAAGCATTAAGTCTGAGATAGGATGAGCTGAACTAATTGTCTTGTCTTTTTAAGTGTTTGGTTCTTTTGCTCTGAAAACATATAAACATTTCTGCATTTACATAAGTAAGGAATGTGAAGCATACACAATTCAGTTAAAGATGATTCTTTGATATCTCTTCAAGTAGGTATGGCATCTATCCATTTTAAAAAATAAATTAGTTTGAATTACACACCCAAACTGTTATATAAATTTCTATCTATGCCATTTGAATGAATGGCATGATAAATTTTGAGAATCTTCTAGACAACAGGATTTATTGCATGTGCACAGTTGAACATCTGTCTGGAGACATTTTCATGACTCACCTAATTATAGAACATTGTCATGTAGAGGGATTAGTATGTACTTTACCCATTGTGTTCTTTTTAACTTATTTTTTTACAGTTTCCACCCAAGATCTCCAGGGTTTTTAAACTGTCAATTCTGACTTTCATCAATTTGGAAGAAATACATAGCTTCCCTAGGCCCCATATGGAAGCAAACACAAAACTTATTCCCCCAGCACAATGCATTTTCGTCGCTTCATTTTGGAGATATTCTTAATATAAATTTGGAACATTCTTAATATAAACAGGCATAATTTGTTCACCAGTGTTTTTTTTTTTGTTTTATACTTCAATGTCTTTTAGAAGCTATGTTGTCTGCCTCATTAACATTAAAAAATTATAGTCAATAATGCATTATCTAATCTATCTTTGGGAGAATCTATATTTCCCTTCTGTTCTATGAGCATTTTCTTTAAAGGATGATTAGATTTCTCCATAGTTGTTTTACCTGTAGATATAGCTGTAAACATATTTCATACCATGAGGTCAAAGAAATCATTGTCTATTAATAGATACATGTGTTTAAGCATTATCAGCTTCAAGATATCAGAGCATTGCCACAATTGCCGCCATCTCTAATAAATGTGCAATCTCAGAATCAGCCTTTCCTGAGTTTAAAGCAGATGTCCACTAGAATTCTGAATATACATTAATAATATGGATTATTAACATTTGCATATATCTCAATTCTTCAAACTGTACAAAATAAAACAATCTATTGTATGACAGTGTTGTAAGGTAGCATTAAACATAGTTTGTTTTCTTAATTCAATCCATTATATTTCTATGGATTGCCATTCTCATTCCTTACATTTTTGTTGATTTTTCAACCTGGAATTACCGTATTTTTTTCTGTAATGTAGGTTCCAGAATAGATTATTTTGAAGACTCTTTACTCAGATTTTAAAAATTTTCTAACCTCTATTCTGTGGCCTCCAATCTAGTATTCCATCTTTCAGTCTTTATTTTTTTTTATTTTCTACTTTATTCTGATCTCTTTTAAAGAAGATATATAAAATTGTAATCATGTTGACCACATAATTAACTGTATGCTGTTATAGAAAAAAATCATATGGTATCCTGATGCATGGTATCAATGTGTTTTCCACTTTTAACACTGAAAATACTTTTCTGTTTATCTCTAACTCTATCCTTAAGTATATTACCAAGTTAGTTGACTTTTCAGCATTCCTCTATATTTTCACATGTTAGTAGCTAGTGTTTTGTTTTTTGTTTTTTGTTTTTTTTTTTTTTTTTTTTTTTGCCACTTAGGCTTTTCCATTGTGGACTGAAATTGGACCCTTAGCTCTCTCTAGGCAGAACATTGGTGTACTTGGGAGAACTGTAACTGATATGAGAGACTTTAGGTCATCATTTGCTTGTTATCCTTTGCTGGCTTTGTTGGAAGGCAGTAGTTTCTCTTAAAGGACCTGTGAAATACACTCTCGTTTGGTTCTGATATCTATATAGGAACATGTTACGGTTCTCAGGGTACTTGTTTGAGTCTTCTTTCCACCAAGGACATTTCAGGCTCTAAACCTGATTCTTTCTAATATTGAAATCAACGCCTGAGAGGGGACACAATTTTTATCCTTAGGCCTTTTTCTAATTAACAACTGAGATTTCTTATATAAGAATAAATGTTGAGGTCAATAGACTTGAATTATTGTCAGTAGCTCATAATTAATTATCACACTTGAACTAAGTTAATTCATACAATTTGACTAGTTACTTCTTTTTCAGTGTAATGTGACCAACTTCTTTAGAGTTCAGGGTGAGTTCCTTGCACCTGACTATCTAGAAATCCTCTCTCTGTACCAGAATTTCTACCTAACTACTAGAAAATTATGCAATAGATTGGGTAGGAACATAAGCTAATAGCCCAACAGGATTTTATTAACAGCGAATGGTTTCATACACTGTATAAGATATTCTCTTTACACAAGGTAAACAAACTATATTTAAGTTCAGGATTCTTGTCCAGCAGTAGGTGGCCAATACAAAACAAAAGCAATAATATGGTTGAATGTTTTCTGTTTGATTATTTGTTTGTTTTATATGAATGCTTTGTCTGCTGAAACTTACTATATCAAACCTTGAATAATCTAATAGTTATGATGCATAAGAAAATGACCTTAAATCTTATGAAGATGAAAAAGTCCTTTAAGTTTGAAATAAATAAATTCCTTACATATAAAAAGTTTATAGAACACCAAATAGATCTGACTAGGGAAAAAAACCTCATGCCACATAATAATCATAACACCAAAGCTACAGAACAAAGAAATAATATCAAAAAGCTGCAAGGGATAAAGGCCAGCTAACATAAAAGCAGATATATCAGTCAACAGAGACTCTAAAGGCCAGAAGAGCCTGGGAAGATGTCAGCCCTGAGTAGTTAACCAAGCAAAACTTTCAATTACCATTGATATGGAAAATATAATATTCCATGTTAAAACCAAATGTGAACATATCTATGCACAAATCTAGTACTATAGAAGATACTAGAAAGAAAACTCTAACCCAGGAAGTTAACTATACCCAAGATAATATAAGAAATATTAATTCCACAAAGCTAAAAGAAGCACAAAAATAATAATTAACAGAAATTAACAACCATGGGTTATCAATATCTCTTAACATAAATAAATTAAATTCCCTAATAAATCATATGAAAGTTAACAAAATAGATGTAAAAACAAGACCCATCATTCTCCTATATTCAAGAAACATACCTCATTATCAAAGATAGTTATTACCTCAAAGCTTTCTCCATGCAAAGGGACCCAAGAAGCAAGTTAGATTAGCCATTCTAATATTGAATAAAATTGACTTTCATCCATGCTAATCAAAGAGATAGGGAATCACACTCATCAAAGGAAAAACTCAACAAGATGTATCAATTCTGAATAGTCACACACACACACACACACACACACATGCTCTAAATACAAAGGCACTAACATTCAAAAACAAAACATTTCAAGAGCTTAAATTACACATCCAAATCCATACATTAATGGTGGAAGACTTCCTTACCTCACTCTCACCTGCAGTTAGATCATTCAGATGGACACAACAGAGAGAAATAATGAAACTGACAGACATCTAAGTTGGCAATACAGTTGGTCTCCAATTAGTTAGACACCATATTAGCAATATAGACTGTCTTGGTCAGGGTTTCTTTTCCTGTACAAACATCATGACCAAGAAGCAAGTTGGGGAGAAAAGAGTTTATTCAGGCTATACTTCCACATTGCTGTTCATCACCAAAAGAAGTCAGGATTGGAACCCAAGCAGCTCAGGAAGGAGGAGCTGATGGACCACAGTTTAGAGGGCAAAAAGGAGAAACACCCTGCTTCAGATCAGATGGACTGGTGGCTGCAGGCTCATCCTCAGGGGCTGATAGCATGATAGCTGTGTGTCAGTACCCCATGTCAAAGGAGGTGCAAGACGGGATCAAGACACAAATCACCTGTCTACTCCAACTCTGGGTTCTGTGTAAGTGTTGATCAGCCTGACTGGTGAGGAAACCTGGAACCAACGACTGCTAGACATTTCAAGATCTCCTAGAGGTAAACAAATGGGTGGCTCATTTTCACAGTATCTAACCCCTATAACCTGTTGAACCCCATCCAGTACCTGGTATACAGTACTGGACTTGAAGAAAACGAATTAATAGACTCATCTAGAGGCAGACAAACTTGTAATGACTGCTGAGGTCAAATTCTTTTGTGACAGATTTAAGAAAATAACTCTGTGCCATGCCAGAAAGCAAATGTATGTAGAAGGCCAGGAAAGAGAGAAGATAGAACTGAAGTTCATTGAAAAGTAGATTTTACTGAGATTAAGCCAGAAAGATACAGACATTCATTTGTTGCTCAGGTAAGTCAAATACAAGCTCATTTCTTGGGGACCCATTAGAAATTACATTGTGTATATAGATCCCAGAATTCAGCAAAGATAGAGAAAAAAACATGTGTATTCATTAAATGCTAAAAATGCCTTTGATAAAACTCAACATTAGAAATAAGGGATGCAGTATACATACCTAAACACAATGAAGGCAATAAACAGTAAGCCAACAGCCAACATCAAATTAAATGGAGAAAAACTCAAAATAACTCCATTAAAATCCAGGACAAGGCAATGGTGTTCACTCCATCCATAGCTAATCAGTATAGTACTTGAAGTTCTATATGAGCAAATAGACAGCTAAAGGATATTAAGAAGATACAATTTGGGAAGAAAGAAGCTAAGGTATTGCTATTTGAAGATGTTATGCTTGTGACCTAAAAATGATGATATACATAAGTGACCACAAAATTATACTAGACAACTCATACCACAGATAAACACATTTTTTAAAAAAAAGTGGCTGGATACAAGATTGACTAACAAAATAGAAAAGAAAGAAAAATTAGTAGTCATCCTATATAAAAACCATAAATAGACTGAGAGAGAAATGAGGGAAACAGCAACCTTTTCAGTAGTCATGAATAATATAAAGTACATTGGTATAACTGTAATATAGAAAGTGAAAAATCTGTATCACAACATTTGCAAATATTTGAAGAAAGAATTCTAAGCAGATATCACCAAATGGAAAGGTCTCCCACACTCATAGATCAGTAGGAATTGTATAGTAAAAATGACCATGATACCAAAACCAATCTATATAGTAAATGCACTCACTATCCAAATTCCAACACAATACTTATAGGCCCTAAGAGAATAATACTCAACCTTACATGAACAAATGAGGATATTCGAAGAAATCCTTTATAATAAAAGAATGTCTGGAGGTGTTACCATTCCTAATCTCAAGCTGAACTACAGAGCAATAATTAAAAACAATCCGAATAGTACTTTCATAAAATGGACAGGTTGATTAACAGAATTGAATCAAAGAAACAGAATTAAATCCATACACCTATGGACATTTGATTTTTGACAAATCAACCAGAACTATACAATTGATAATATAATCACTTGCAACAAATAATACTAGTATTACTGTAGCCAATATTATGTATACTCCATATAGAAGAAAGAAAATAGATTCATGTCTATCACACTACATAAAACTCAAGCCCAAGATAATCAAAGACCTCAATGACAACAACAAAAACCCACCAAAACAAACAAAAACCAGATACACTACATCTGAAATAAGATAAAGTGAAAATATCTGTGGAGAAAATGAAACAGAAGATAACTTCCTGAACAGAACGCCAATAGCACAGGAATTAATATCAGCAATAAAAAAATAAAATAATGGGACCTCAAGAAATGAAAAACCTCTAAGATAAAAGACACTATCAATAAGACAAAATGGTAACCTACAATTTGTTCAAAGATTTTCACATATGACACAATGTTAATATCTAAACTATATTAAAAAAATCATGAAACATGCAAGATATTAACAATCTAAATAACCCAGTGCTGAAAATGAGGTAAGACCTAAACACAGAATTCTCAAGAGGAATTACCAATGCTTGAGCAGCACTTAAAGAAATATTCAACACCAGAGTCATCAGGGAAATGTAAATCAAAAGAGCTGTGTGATTTTATCTTATGCCCTTAAGAATAGGTAAGATAGAATCTCAAGTGACAGCTCATTTTGGTAGAATATGTAGTAGTAAAAATACTCCTTAATTGATGGTGGGATTGAAAACTTTTGCAACCCCTTTGGTATATACTCAATTGTAAGTAGGTATTAGTCATTAGATACTTTGGAAATCAACTTCTCATAAATTTGTGAATAGATCTACCTCAAGACCCAGCTATGCCACTAATGGGCATATGTTCAAAAGGAGGTCAAACATGCCACAAAAAAACTTGCTCAACTATGTTCATAACAGCTTTATTCATAATAGCTAGAAACTGGAAATAACATAGATGTCCTTTAATTGAAGAATGGATAAAGAAAATGTGATTCATTTACACAATGGAATACTACTCCACTATTTAAAATAATAGCATTATGAAATTTGCCAGCAAATAATCCATCCGAGTGAAGTACCCCAAATCTAGATATACAAACATGAAATGTACTCACTTAGAAATGGCTATTAGTCATGAAATAAAGAATAATAAACCAAAAAAAAAAAAAAAAAAGCTCAATAACCAGAAGTACACAATGGGGAAAACTTGTAGAGAAAATATGTTTGACATCAGGGATGGATAGAAGAAGGAGACTGAGTGAGGGAAGGAGTGTGGAAGGAAATAGTAGGGATGAGGTGGGGGGAGCACAGAGGGAGAGAGGGCTGGAAGAGAAAACTTGACTGTTGGAGGCATCTTTAAAACAAGCTAGAAACATGGATGTGGACATTCAGGAATCTATGAATTTGACCCTAAGAGAGACCACTAAGAATGAGTGGCATGGAGCCCCATCTGCAATCTTCTGTAACCAGGCAAGACTTTCAATGAAGGGATTGAAAAACCAACCTAACCACAAAATGTTAGACCCCACGAATTGCCCCACTGACAGAATGTGCTGGAGTGGTGGATGGAGCAGAATTTGAAGGAGGAACTAGTTAATGACTGGCCAAGCTTAAGATCTATGTGATGAGAGGGATTCAGCCCCTAACATTGTTAATGATATGTTGCTATACATGCAGATAGGAGCCTAGCATAAACATCACTAGAGAGGCTTTACTCAGCAACTGTTGGAAGCCAATGTAGAAGCCTCCACAGTCAAAGACTATGTGGATCTCAGGGAATCTTATGGAAGGAAGATGGGGAGGAAGAATTGAGGGAGTCATAGACATCAAGATATCAAAATAAAACCTACAGTTAACTAACCTGGCTCCACAGAGGTGCACATAGACTGAACTGACAACCAGAGAACATGGATTGGATGTACCTAAGACCTCTGCACATATGTACCACTTGTCCAACTCAATCTTCATGTGGGACTCCTAAAGGGGAAGCAGAGTCAGTCTCTGAATATACTGTCTACCTCTAGATCATTTCCTCTTAACTGGGCTCCCTTTCCTAGCCTCAATGGAAGAAGATGTGCTTAATCTTGCTGTGGCTTCATATATCAGGCCTGTTTTGATGTTCATGGGAGGCATCTTCTTTCCTGGGGAGAAGTAGTTAAGGGGTTGATAGGGGCTGGGGGTGAGAAGGAGGGATTTGGAGGAAAAGATGGAGGGGAAGCTGCAATCAAGATGCAAAGTGGATAAATAACTTAGTTAATAATAAAAAAAATATATTGGTAATAAAACAATCAATTTTAAATTTAATGAAGCCATTTTTGACATTGCACTTGACATTCTGTGGGTTTGTACATGAAGAGAGTGACACATAGCCACAGTATTAACACTAAGGAAGGATTTCTGCAACTTGAGAGCAACTTGTTTAACAAGACCCATTTTAAGTCAGCCAAGGCTATATAATACAGGTGTGTCTCAGGGAAATAAAATGTAATAGAAAAAAACGTATGTACATAAATTCATTTTTGATGCTTTAAATATTCACATAGAGAAAAATAGTCTTATGATATATTTCTCTATTTATGTGTACTCGTGAAAACATATAGGCTTGCCTTAGAATTCAGTATTCTCCCTGTTCCATTTAGAAATGATCTAAGCAATTTTAAGTTATTAAAACTGTTATGCTAATTCATTTCATTTTTCCTTTTACTTTTCTGAATGCATGTATGTGAGTGAGTCTGTGTGTATGTTCCTGTCAGTCTGTCTCTGTGATTTGTGCATGTGTGTATGGCTGCAGGCCACTCATTCCACCCTCTTTGCTTATAACATGCTCTCTTTCAGAACCTGTCAAGCTCCCCTGTGTTTGCCACTCCGCTCTGGACTTTCAGCCACGACCATTTCATTTTAGTTCCCTGATTTCTGAAAATATAAACTCAAGTTTTCATGCTTTTACATCAAGTATTCTTAAACGTTGAGCCATCTTCTATATCCAGGCTTATTCTTTCATAAAGGAAGGTCAAGCCTGAAAAAATAGTTCCGTGGCTGAGTATTTGCCTAGCATGTACATGGCTGGAAGTTTAATATCTCATAATGTTAGAACAGAGCCAAGTACAGATGAAAGGAACCATTTGAGATGCATTCTTATATAATGGGTGAATCACTGCACACATTTTTTCAAAAAGAACACTTTTGGTGAAATTAAAAATAGGAAGAAAAGTGTTTCAGTTACGGCAACTTCAAATTAACCAGCTAATCATTCTTCCTGTGAAAAATGACAAAATGTCCTCAGTTACTGCATTCAGAGCATGGAACACATGAGAAAATTTCCAAAGGAGTGGCCATTGCTCCCAAGTCTCCTCTGTTTGAGGAGCTATTGTATCAGATGCAAACACAGGAGCCTCTTCTGAGGTTCACATTATGCCTAGGCTAAAGAGGTAGGGCTCTGACAGCTTTTGGGTTTTTATTGATAGGGAAATCTATTCTGTTTGCAGATTCACATTAGTTGTAGCTCTGTGGGGGCAAATATTAAAAAAAAAAAAAAAAAAAAAAAAAAAACTATTAAAAGTCCTGTGATCCAGGCTTGTTTCTTTACTTTGCAGTAAGACGGATAAGGAGACCTATGGAAGAGTAGATTTTGCCTCGACTGAGCTCCTGTGAAGAACAACTGGCTGTCTTGACATGACCCAAAGTGAGAAATTTTAGGCATAGACTACAAAGTATGTATTTACTCTTAGTAGTGATTTAATTTTCTGTGATTCAGAAACATTTTTGCATATGAAGAGTAATATGAATACAGAAGTTAAAATATTTCCAATGTATTAGAGTTTCACCAAAAGGAATTCATATTTAGCATACAGCTATGACACCAGTAAAGGGTTCTTTATTCATATCCTGGGGTGGGCTAATGGCACTATGTAAAAATTGATCAGGAAAGTTAAAATTTCTCAGAAAACCACTTGTTATCCCATGCTTCCCAGGATTGTCCTCTCCAGAAAATGTTTAGAGATCCCAGGAATGAGGAAATATAACATTCAATTCAATATGTATATCATTTGGAAGCATCTTCCTTTCAGAGATAACTTGGCTAGGAATTGAACTATTTCATTGTTTAAGAAGGCATCTTTAAAGGTATCTAAAAGAGATTGTAATGACGTAATTTCTGACTCAATTTGAATCCCTGGTCATCAGAATTTGTTTCAAATATTACTATCCTTTATCATCAATTTTATCTTAAGATCATTGTCATCAAGGCCAAGGTGTCTTCTAAGCATTAGAGAAATAGTATAATATAGGTAGTTCAACAGTAAAAAGAATGAACTGACTTACAGGACTGGAGGGTTATATATGAAGGGAACTATAGCAGACAGAGGAAAGCAGGTGTCTTTACAAATCTGTGATCTCAAGAAAGATATTCCTGTACAGCAGGGATGAGTGGCTGCTAAATTTTTGATGAAGAGGTACCAGAGTACACTTAGGAGGACTGTGTTCAATAGTACATGGGAGCAACTATGGTTTATAATAATTTGTTACCTAATAAGCAAAGTTAGAAAGAGAGAGTTCCATGTCATTCATAAAGACATGAAAACATATGACTAGTTAATACTTCTAATTCAATATGTTGCACATATGAATGGTTTATGTATGCTAAACTAAATAAGTGTATATGATCTATGTATTAATTTTTTAAAAAACACACAAGGATGACTCAGTTATCCTTTTTCATTCTTTCTCATAAAAAAAGAAAATGCAAGTATGTTCTCAAATATAATGTGTTTGTGCAATTCATTTATGTGTAGGTGTGACTGCCTCTGAAAAAATTTTCCATTTCTTTATATTTTAGCATGCACTTCAAGTGACAGGCAGATAAATGGTGCAACGAAGCTTAAATTGCAAGAAAATAAATTAAGTCTGAGTTCTTTCTGTGTAGACTAGAATTGTTTTGAAAGCTGTCAGTTTAACAAGCTTGAACATGGACCTAAGTAATTCCTTACACTTTTAACATTTATTACATTTTAATGCACTACAGCACCAATAATTTTTAAAGACTTTAAAATAGCTGGCTTTTTAAATATGTTGTTATTAATGGTATAAAATTATTTTACATTTTTTTCTTTTTTTTTCTTGTTAACTCTATTCCTATCAGTTCTAAGTTGTGATAAATTTTTAAACACATGACCTGATATTTTAAGAATGTGGAATATTCTTTCAAACACTTTACTGTTAAGAAGAAGAATATGGAGAAGAAATTTACAACAACGTTAGAAGACAATTCCGTATCAATATGCTGTCACTACTAAGAACTTTTTTAATTTTGTATTGATTTTATGCTCAGTATTGTCTGATACATTGGCCTCAAAAAATAAATAAATCATAATTGATTTATGAAGTGAAGACTTACAGAAAGCCAATCGTTGGATACACATAAAAAGTTCTTTTGAATATTTTAGTAAACTCTTGCTGAAGCTCTTGGATGTACAATATAATGTATATTCAAATCAATCAGTAGCTTACACTGAATGACATATTTTAAAAGCTTCTTTTATGGAAACAACAGAATAAATTTAAATGCAAGCAGATAAATATTTGGCATTCAAAATCAATCTAAATATATATAATGATTTCAAAATACAAATATTTGTTTCAACTACAACAATATAGGCAGATAAATTTAAAAGTTTTACAACATAAAGACTTTTCTCTTATTGTCAAGAATTGTTTTTTAAGAATAATTTCATTGATTTTATTTCTGTGTGGTGTGCCAGATGTGTTTGCTTTGGAGAAAGAGTGGATGGGGGACTATGAAGAGAAGAAAGATTAGAAAATGCATTCTGAATGTAAATATATATACAAATATATATTCCTAATATTAAAAAATAGTTGTTACACTATTGCTTAGATATTTCCAATACTTGATGTTGTTAATTTTTCATTATGTGAAATTATGTTTGTGATTTAATTGATACGATTTCAGTGTTCATAGCAGGTTTTAATAGTAAAAGGTGCTTGAAATTAAAAAAAAAATTGGCTCAAATACTGAAGTATGTGTGAACAGCCATTTCAAATGAGGTTAGAACTTTCAGTAAAGGTAAGATTTCTAATAGTAATTGATTTGCTTCAGGTAATTGTTGACAAGTCTTCCTGTCAGGTCTATTTTGAGTGATCAAATTCATTTAAGGGAGAATGTAGTGTTTGAAATGCTTTCTTCAATTTGATACAGCTTGAGTAGTTGCAAAGCTGTTCAGAAAGCTCGTTAGAAGTGAATTTTGTGGGCTACCTTTCTTGTTGGAAAGAGAATCAAAGCAGAATTACCAACAGGAAGTAATCTGTCTTTGAGTCAATGCAAAGTTATGTGCAATTTATTTTGTAGATCTCAATTCAGGTGAAAGTAGTAGGGAAGAATAAAAAGACCAGCCACAGTATTTGTGATAAAAGTTAAAGGACACATTGAACATTAGATTCTGTATTAAACTTTCCTACAATAAATAAGAAGATGTCGTATTTTATAAAAAGAGGAGGTAGAGCAAGAAAAAAAGCAGAGAATGTATTTATAGGAATGCCAAAATTTATTGCAGTTAAAGATGCTGGGAGCTCCAGTAAATGCTTCAGGAGAATCTCAGAATGGCCCAGAACAAAGAGACACAAACCCAGGAAATTAGGTTTACTCCTTTTTTCCTGAGTCTGGAGATGATAATTGTGTTCAGTAAATTGGGAAAAACTATATTATCCAAACTTAATGATCTTTACATTGAGTAAGATGAGTCACGAACTTATACCTGTTATCCCCCTCCTCCAAATGCACACATTCCCATCTGCCCACCATCTGCTTAAACCCACTTCCAAAAAAAGTCATTTAAATGATTCTGATAAGAATAGTGTAGAGTTTTCCTAAATATCCGATCCAGGGAAGAAGCCTCATCTGAACTCACAATGAAGACAGCAGTTTAAATTCTCAAACTTCTTATTTGGGCAACAAAGGAAATTCAATGCTTTAAGAGCTACGGTATGTAAAGAAAATCTGATAGGTTTATATTGCTTGTTTATTATTTTAATTTCACATATCTATACAGTGTTTCCATAATTTCCTTTGGCTTTTCTCCTTCCAATCCTTCTTGTTCCTTGCACTCCCCACTTTCTCTCATATGTAATACTTTTCTTTTCAAAATTGTGATTATTACACATAGTTATATGTACAAATAAAATATAAATGAAGATTGCTGAGTCCATTTAATCTCACATATGTGAATGTGTATTTATAATTGACTACTTGCTGTTGAATAAAGAACTGGGAAGCCTATTGTTGGAGACTGATTTTCTATCTCAGAAGTCATTGATTCCTTGCACATCTTCATTGAGGAATGGAGCACTGTATAATTCTGCCCCTCTATTTGCCGACTAATGTCATCATACAGGTCTTTTTAGGCTGCCATACAGTTGCAAATCCATGGGTGGAGTTTGATTATCATATGAAAATGTACAATCTCATAGGTGATTTTCTGTTGTAACGATTGGACTGCCTGTGTAATTGCTTGGGTTTGGGCTTCTGGATGTACTCTGTTCTTTGATTTTTAAGTACTTTCTGCTTTTTTCTTCACTTGTTGAAAAAAGAAACTTTGTTGATGAGGGCGGGGTGAAGTTACACTGGTCTGTGGGCATTAAAAAATTACTGATTTTACCTAGAAAAGCAGGTGTACTAGCTGCTGTTCTTCAATTCTCCCACCATTCCTCTAAGACTGGTTCTGCAGTATCATACCCAACTCTTGAGTACAGCACTTTAAGCATCCACTTCTGCCTTATCTCTAGTGCATCAAACACCCCCTCTTTATTTTCTTCACCATTCATTGCTTTATATCAGTCCTCAACTCCAGCAGGCACCACCTAGTAATCCGCATACCAATACAACTAGAAAATAAGGTAGGTTAACAGCAAACCTTCATGCTTTTGCATCTTCTCCAAATCAACCCCCCCCCCCCAGTCTCCAGTCTCATCCCTAGCTTGGCAGCAGACCACCTGCTGAAACCTTTACCCTCCCTCCAGTCACCATATCTAGTAGACCACATAGATCTTCCTCTCTTACCTCCCTCTACCACTATTGCTTAATTCTAGCCCTTAACTCCTACAGGTATTCTCTGGAACTCACAGGCTATCTTTGCCTGGGAGTATGCTAGAAGTTCATAGACCTTCACCTCTCCTTCCATTTCATCCATTCCAGTTCTGCAGCTCTCAATCTCAGTTCTACAGTGGAGTACCTGCAGCATGCCACACCAACTCATCTGTGGTGGACCCCGCAGATATTCCCCTCTAAAACTCCCTTTCCCAACTTGTTCTGTTGTTCCACCACAGGGACACCTTCTAGCACTCCCTGGAAATCCACAGTCCATCCTAGGCAGTAGATAAGGTAGACTAATAGCATATTCTCACTTCTCCCTCTGCTCATGCATGGTAGATCCCCAATCTAATCTCCAACTTTGCAGCAGATCATGTACTACAGCCTCACTCCCCACTCTCACCGCTCTCTAATAGATTACACAGACCTTACTTTGCTAAATGCCCACCACATTAACTCTCTGTCCAAGCCTCAAACTCCAGCAAACATTCCCTAGGAACCCATGAGCACTCTGACCATGGATTTAAGTAGGAAAACTGCAGAACTTTACATCTTTTTTATTCCTACACAATTGATTTCTCAGACTCTCCTCACTCAATTCTCTTCACTCTCATTCCCAGAGAACTAACAAAGCACATTCTACTGGGACACACTACTTTGATCTCTCTTGGTAGCTTCCCTTATTCTTCACCATTGCCATGCCTCATCTTACTATGCACAGAAGTACATTTTACCTGGAACTGCCAGAGCCTACATCTATCAAGACACCATGAGATTTTCTAACAGACCAACACACAGTTACTATAATCTCTATTTGAAGATTGAGGTGGCTACTTTTTGTAGACAGGCAAGATTACCAGTGGAATGATAAAGACACCAACCCACTGACAAAAGCTGTGACTCAAAATTTGTCTGGCTGACAAGAAGTGTAGGAAAAAACAAGGAGGAGAGACTGAGAGATTGGTCAATTAATGACTGGCCAATGAGATCTATCCCATAGGCAAGAAACAATCTCTGACATTATTAATCATACTAACAATTTGTTATGCTTTGACACAGGACCCTAACATAACTATTCTCTAAGAGAATTTAGCCAATATCTGACCAAAACAAATGTAGAAATTCAGTCAAACTCTATACAAAGCTTAGGAATTTTTGTGGAAAAGTTGAGGTAGGACTGAGAAATACAGAAGGGATAAGGACTTTACAAGAAGACCAACAAAGTCAAATAACATGGACCCTTTTGGATTTCCAGAGACTGAACCAGAAATCAAAAACATAGAATTTCTGGACCTAGGCCCACCCTTTATCTTAATTTCCCACATGCACATATGCAGCTTGATATTTTTGTGAGTCTCTGAACAACTAGATTTGGGGCTTACCCTAAGTCTGCTATCTGCCTGTAGATTCTGTTCCCCTCAGTCACTTGAGGTTCCAGACTGGGTTGCTACCTGGGCCCGGGGGAGGGGTTCTAAAAAAAAAAACACTCAAGGTGGAGGAATGATTTTCACATGTGTCTTGCTTTACTTTTCTGCCCAGCTTCTGTATAAATACAGTTTTTGAGATGGTTTGGGGTCTGACAACCAGTACTTCCTATTGGCTTGACCTGAGGGCTTGGGAGCAGCCCTGCTTCTGCCTAGAGCTTACATGTAGTCACTTCTATGTGCAACAAAGTGACATGGGGTGTGACAGATCTGGCTGGGGTCCACGTCATATCCTCCTGGGGAGGTGGGACTTGGGATGAGATCAATGAATTGAGCGGCCATGCACTGCTTATGCCAACGTGAAGGTCCCTGATTCTCCAGAGTTTGGGAAGCTTTCTTCTGTCTCCTTTCCTAATCTCAGAGCCTGGACTGGTCTCAACCAATAATCAGGGTTTTTAATAAAGCCAACATACCTCACAGGGGAAAGGGGATAATTTTGAAATGTAAATACAAAGAATATCCAATGAGGGGGAGAAGAACACAAATGCTAACATAGATTACTATACTAAGCAAAACTCCTTCTATTACCAAACCTTGAGAACATAAGACATTCTGTGATAATACCAAATTTAAGCAATATCTTCTATAATTACAGCTCTACAAAAGGTTCTAGTAGATAAAATACAACTTAAAGATGTTAGTGTTATACAAGAAAATAGAGGGAATAATTGATCCTAGACCAACAAAGTCAAAAAGGAAATAATTCACAAGTGTGCACACATACACATACCACCACCACCACAAAACAATAACCACAACAACAAAATATAAAATAAAAGGAATCAGGTCATTGATACCTCTCAAAGTTGATGGTCTCAATCCTAATTGCACAATAAAGCTAAAAGCTACACTAAATTGTGAAAATAGCATTCATTCCTTTTCTATATCCAAGAAACATACATTAACATAAAGGATAAATATCACCTCAGTTTAAATGGCTTGAAAAAATACATTCTAATCAAATGTACATAAGAAACAGCTGTTAACTTCCTTATTTACCAAGGTAAGAATAGACTCCAAACTAAAACAAGTCAGAAAAGTTGGAAAAGGATCCTATATACTCACAATAGAAAATCTCCACCAGGAGAGTATTTTAGTTCTTACCCTCTATATGTTAAGCATAAGGGTACCCAAATTTGTAAAAAAAAAAAAAAAAAAAAAAAAAAAAAGTACTACTATGTCTTAAATAATATTCTGCAACTCTTTCTAACATACATATTATGTAAACAAAAACTAAACAGCTACTATAAGGCAAATAATCAGAGCTATCAGACATTATAAATTGAGAAACTCTAACATTTATCTGGAACTCAAAGGAATGTACCTTCTTTCTTGCAATTTATGAAACTCTGTCCCAAATTAACCACACATCATACACAAGGCAAGTTTCAACAGATACAAGAAAATCGAAAGAAATCTTGAATCACATTAGACTACCATGGAATAAAAGTGTATTGCAACAATAGCAGAAACAACAAAAATCTTACAAACTCATGGAAAAATGAATGAATATCTACTAAAGAGAAAAATAAGTCAAAATAGATATTAAGAAAGATATTGAGAAAACATCCAGGAGCTGAATAAAAATAAATATACTTAATACTCAAACTTATAGAGCACAAGGAAGTACATAACACTAAGCAGCTACAATTAGACAGACAGAGAGAGAGAGAGAGAGAGAGAGAGAGAGAGACAGAGACAGAGACAGAGACAGAGACAGACAGAGAGGGATCTCATACTAGCAACTTAATGGCACACCTGAAAGTCCAAAAACTAAATGGAGAAATCATACCCAAAAGAACTACAAACAAAACTATAATACAAACAAGAAAGTATACAAATAATCAAAGAAACATCTACAGCTTTCTGCAAAGTAGCTGAATACAAAAATCACTCAAAAAATCCAGTAGTTCTCCTATATACAAAGGGCAAATGCACTGATGAAGAAACAAAGAAAACACGGCCTTTTGTAATAGCTTCAAATAATATTAAATATCTTTAGATATTTTTAAATAAGTGAAAGACTTATAGGATTAAACTTCAAATCAATGAAGAGAACAACTGAAGATTTAAGAAAATGGAAAGATCTTCCATTCTCATAGATCTGTAGGATTAAAATAGTAAAAATAGTCTGCATAAATGAAAAAGTAATCTACAAAGTTAATTCAATCGTCATCAAAATTTTAATGCAATTTTTGACTGACCTTGAGAGGGCAATTTTAAGTTTCATATGAAAACCCACAAAGCCTAGAATAGCTAAAGCAACACTAAACACTGAAAGTACTACTGAAATTGTCACATTCTTTGATTTCAAGCTGTACTACCAAGCTCTAGTAATAAGAAAGAACATGGTGTTTATGCAAAAACAGACATGTTGTTCAGAGGAATGGAATTGAAGACTGAGACATAAATCCACATACATAGGGATATCTGATTTTTGATTAAAAACTCTGAAATATACACTGGAAAATAAGTATTTTTAACAAATGTTGGTAAGACAGGATGTCTGCAGGTAAAATAATACAATTAAAACTATATCACTCAGTTCCTAATGTATCAAACTCCTTCACAAAAAGCCAGATGGGAAATCTGATACAAAAGAAAGCATCAAATATCCTTGAACTCATAGGCATAGGAAAAGAGTTTATGAACACAATACCATCAAAAAAGGCATTAATACTAGCAAATAACAATGGGATCTCATGAAACTGATAAGGGGAATACCATTATTCTGACAATGTGTTAGTGCACAGAATAGAGAAAAATTTAACCATGTAAAAATCCAAAAGAGTACTAACATCCAAAATACATAAAGAACTCAAAAAGTAAATATCAAGAAAACAACTCAGTTTAATATGGTTTACAATATATAAACAGAGAATTCTCAATAGAGCAAGTTCAAATGGACAAGAAACACTTAAAGAAATGTTCAACATCCTTTGCCATGAAGAAAATGCAAATCGAAATTACTTTGGGCTTTAATCTTGAACCTGACAGAACCACTAAAATCAACAAAGCAAGTGACAGCTTATGCTGGTGAGAAACACTCATTCATTGCTAGTGGGAGTTCAAACTCATACAGGAAATAGTGCCCAACACCACAGAAAGATGGAAATTGATGTACATCAAAATCGAGCTCTACTATGCTTTGGCATTAACCAAAGGATGTTTCATATATCAGAGGCACTTGCTCAACCATACTCATTACTGCTCTATTCATAATATCCAGTAATTAGAAAGAAAAGAATAGATTAATATTGGTATATTTATGCAATAGATTATTACTCTGCCATTTAAAAAAATGACATTGTGAAATTTACAAATGAATCAACCTAGGAAAAAATATCACATGGTGTGAGATAACTGATACCGAGAAAGATAAAGATGATGTATATTCGCTTATATTCCAGTATTATGTGAGGCAAATGATAATCTAGCTATAATCAATAGAACTAGAGAGTTTAGATCTAGAGAATGGGACTGGGTGAAATTGATGATCATTTTAGGATCAGGAAATAAAGCCAAAGTAAGGAGTAAAAGAATTCTTGAAAGGGACACTGAAGTAGGCAGAGAGAAAAAAGAGCAGGTATCAGAGAGAATACTGTGAATGACAGTTAAGATTGTGGGACACTGGGTGGTAATAAGGAAACCTATTGCAGTAAAAATTTCCAAATATATGGATATATGGAGGTGATCTGAATGAAATTACCAAATAATAGGAAAGACACAGTCCCAGTTGACCATATCTTGTCACAAACTAGTACCTGGATTAGGATACACCTATTTAAATTGTGTGTTGCAAGTCATAGGTTACTCTCCATAAATTTATATAAAGACCACACTGCTGAAGAAACACTTGTACTGATAAGTACTGGCACATTTGTTAAAGGAAGATACAAGTCATGCTATCAAAAGAGAGATTTAAACAATGGACCAACTACAGCCTTTCTTGTACAAGGGTATAAACCTTTCAAATTAACTTAGTGCTTTTATAAAGCTTTTGACTGTTTTTTGTTGTCTTATTGTTCTGGCCAGGAATTCCAGTACTATGTTGAATAGGTAGGGAGAGACTGGGCAGCTTTATCTAGTCACTGATTTTAGTGCGATTGATTCAAGTTTCTCTCCATTTAGTTTGGTGTAGGTTATTGGTTTGCTGTATATTGCTTTTACTATGTTTAGGCATGGAAATGGAGTAAATAAAAATCTTATCTGAAAATGCAATTGGCTGAGATTCAGGCTGAACCTAGTTTCTGCCAGATTTTGCCAACTTCATGCTCATGCTGGGCCATCACTTCCTTGTACTGTTCTGTCTAAAACATTACCAAAAGTCATCTCCTCCCTGTTAGTACTTCACTGTTAATTCTTCAGTGCCCACATGGAGTTATTTATTTGAAAGAGCCTTGCAGGTGAGGGTTCAGTCACTTGTATAAGATGGCATATCATTTGCGTATAAACTATGAATATCCTTTTCTGAAATTTAACACATTTCTAAATTGTTTACAATATCTAATACAATGTAAATAGGCACTGAAAAACATTATATAGTAGATGAAGAAACAATGGAAAAACTCATATGTTTAATATTGATACATAGTTTTCTAAATAATCTTTGTTTATAATTTGACAAATCCCTGGTTATAAAACTTAAATACAGACAGATGAGTACTTACCACTTAGACATATCTCTCTTAGTTCTGTGTCTGGAGAATTTAACTAAAATATCTGTAGTAATCCTTAGGAATAATGAAATAATATCAGGTCCTGATGTAAACAACCAGACCTATTCTAACACTGTTCCCTGCAATGGTAAGCGGAATGTGCAACATTTGTGGCATGAGGACAGAGTTAAATATGGTGGAAGCAAGGTACTAGACTTGTAGACTTTCAATGGATCTCTAGTTTTTCTATTAACTTGAGAGACTAATGATAATTCAAGAATACAGAATAACTTTGTTAATGTTCTAATAAGAAAGAAAGAAAATGGTGACCTCAATATATCAATTTGAAATTTCAGACATAGTAAAAAATGTAGATGCCCTCTTCTCAGATATTCTGAAGATAGTTTGAATAGTAAGCCCAGGGCTAGTATTAGAATAGAAAAATCTTTATGAAGGATGAATACAATCTCATTAAGTCTCATGAATCTTATACTAGGATACTCTGATAAATGGCCTTAAGACAGTCAGACTTTGCAACTTTCTTTACACTAGCTGGTGTTTGGCCCACATTTCCTTTCTAGATGATATTTGCATACCCCTCAGAAAGAGTCAACATTAATTGCTTCAAAGAACATGGTTCTTGAAAATATCCAAAGAAGAATGAATCACCAAAAAAAGCTCTAATAATCATTATTAAGGCAGATCTTATTAGAATAAACTGCAAAGAAAACAAAGAAGCAATTGTTGACATGGACTAACAATCACATGAGTTAGTCTGTTACATTTTTAAATTGATACCAAAATCATAGGTACATGATTGATACAACCATGGATGCAATTATGGTTTATGAGGTTGAAACATAATGTTCTGTGTTTGCAAAATGTTTACAGGAAATTTTTACAGTTCACTGCAAGAGTTAAGAAAGTGATTGTTGGTCATTTAGTATTCCTCAGCTGAGAATTCTTTGTTTAGCTCTATATCTCATTTTCTAATAGGATTGTTTGATTCTCTGGAATATAACTTCTTGAAGGATCTAAAGAAATGCTCAACATCTCCAGTCATCAGGGAAATGCAAATCAAAACAACCCTGACATTCCAATTTGCACCAATCAGAATGGCTAAGGTCAAAAACTCAGATGACTGCACATGCTGGTGAGGATGTAGAGAAGAGGAACGTCCTCCACTGTTGGTGGGGTTGTAAGCTGGTACACCACTCTTGAAATCAGTCTACCAGTTCCTCAGATAACTGGACAGAGTACTATCAGAAGATCCAGCATTTCCATTCCTGGATATATACCCCAAAGTTGCTCCAACATATAATAAAAGCATGTGCTACACCATGTTTATAGCAGTCTTATTTACAATAACAAGAAGCTGAAAAGAGCCAAGATATCTTTCAACAGAGGAATTAATTCAGAAATTGTGGTACACTTACACAATGGAGTACTACCCAGCTATTAGAAACAATGACTTTATGAAATGCTTAGGCAAATGGATAGAATTAGAGACTATATTTCTGAGTGAGGTAACCCAGTCCAAAAAGAACACACATAACATACAGTCACTGATAATTGGATACTAACTATAGAAAGCTCTGAACACCCAAGAAGCAACTCTCAGATCATATGAACCTCAAAAAGAAGGAAGACCAAAATGTGGAAGCCTCACTCCTTCTTAGAAAGAAAAAAAAGAAAAAATTGTTTATTCATCATATATATTATTATAACAAATTTTGTGAGCTATAATACCTTATACAATAAATAAATGAATAAAAAGATAGTGACTATCATATTAGTGAGCCCCAATACTCAATATCCTTTCTTTCTTGATAACTGAAACCTTTGGAAGACCTAGAATAAAACCTATCATTTTCAAAGAAAGAATTTTCTGTATTGATAATACTGACTTAATAACCATAATACTCAGTCAGCCCTGAATCACACTAATGGTCCCACAAGCATTTTTATAACAGTTAAATTTCCCTATGAAAATTCAGCAATATTTTGCTTACACTGTTTTTGTCACACCAATGTCTCTAGATTTACTGACTCCTTAATTTACTGACAATGGCATTTATGAATTATCCCCTTGAAGAAGAAGTACATTTCAGACATGAGAAGAGTTAGTGAGTACATCACCATGGACTTATTGGAACTACTATTGCAGTGTCACTGGAGAATATTTTACATTAAGGGTATTAAACTTTTAAAGTTTAGATAAAGCCTTGGCTTAGAGACAATCCTGTTTCTGAAATAGCTTTTACCCCTCAAAGTGTAATATAAACTTTGAATTAAGCACCATAGTTCTATGTAAACAGTAGGTGGGCCATATGAATATGGGCATTGCATAAGACAACAACAGCTAGATCCAATCATTTTTTGTCTCATACAGAATAATCCATTATATTGAACATGAAGATTCCAGCTGTAAAATGATCTTTGTTCACATAGAATGCATGTTTACATGAGACAATATTCAAAAAATCTACAAAAGACTAAAGTTATATCTGCTAAATAATATTGTGTTCACAACTTGAAAAGAATGTAATGGCAAAAAGTCTCTCAAATTGTTTGGGGTGGTTGGTACAGATCTTGAAAAATTGGCATGGTGCTACACAATAAAAAAGGGGGGGCTGTTAAAAATTCATGAGCCTCTCCCAGTACTGTGTTCATTGTCAGTTCTGTATGAAGTCACAGCAAGGTTCACCTAGGAATGACAGGCTATTCAAGAAGGAAGATCTGGGTCCTGGCAAATGGCAAGGCACAGACTGACACCAGATATTGACAAAAGACTACTTGACTGTGGTGTAGAAAAAAGAGAGGATAAAGCTAAGTTCTGTTAAGCATTATTTAGGGACGCATCCTACTAACTAACCCTTTGTATTTATATACATGACCTTCAGAGAGTTATATCTTGAATGGTTTATTGCCAATAACCTACAAAGTAACAAGTTTTGCTCAGCCTGAGCAGTGCACAGAATTCTGTTTCAGATTATAGAGGGTTAAGTACAGATTACAATCAATTCCTTGTGTCTTTCTCACTTTGCCCCCTTTAACTTCCCACTCTATATTTAATAAGCATCTTCTCAACTTCTTTTGCCATGTGTATCATCTGAGGAGTCATAGTTTTGTTTTTTCTAATTTAAGTATGATTTTTGAAAACTAGTTTAATAAGCTTAACTGCATGAATCTGAAGATGTGATATCTGTGGTTCCTTTTAGCTAACAAATAGCTAAATATTAGCTAAGAGTTAGCTGAGATCACTCTTTACCTGAGGATTAAACTACTTTGGTCATTTATTGCTCTTTTGTTATGTGATAGTTACAAGAAGGACCTGAAATCATTTTCTCTTCCTAGTATTATGCTTGTAGAAAATTGCTACAACTGTTTTTATAATTTGATTGTCATGCCTTTGACCAAGGAGGGCACTGGGTAGTTTTGCTGCGGTAGATAGATACTTGATAGCACTTGTACTTAGTCATTTTCATTTTTTTTTCTTTTTGGACTCCCTAATAAGTTACATTCTCTCCTCTAAATAAAGCATGTCTGTGTTGTAAACATAGTACCAGCAAGCCCAGTCATAAGCCTGGATAGACGATCAGGCAAATAATTATATCCATTTTGCAGCAACAAGATCGAATCTAACCTGAGAACAAAGCATCATTCTTCCAACTGATCCCAGACCAACAGAATAATCCTGAAAATCATGATCTAATAAAAGACCTATTTTTAGAATGATTCATTGTAGTAGGGCTGTGCATGTGTGTGTTTGAGTGTGTGTGTGTGTGTGTGTGTGTGTGTGTGTGTGTGTGTGTGTTTGAGACATCAATATCTTCATTATAAAACATTGGATCACTTTTCTACTACTATGTTGCCTTGTTCATCCTTGAGTTGAGCATATATGCTTAGTCTCATTGTTCCTTGTTACATCATGTTTAGTCGATAACCCTGAGAGAACTGTTCCTATCCACTTATTTATTGATTGGCTTATTGTTTGGTAGATTGATTGACTATTAAAGGAAAACAGGAGAAACGGCTCTGAAAAAAAGGAGATGTTTTGTTCAGGAAATTTTCTCCTGTGCCTATGTGTTCTAAGGTTTTCCCTACTTTCTCATCTAATAGTTCCAGTGTATCTGGTTTAATGTGGAGATCTTTAATCCACTTACACTTGAGCTTTGTACAAGGAGATAAGAACGGGTCTATTTTCATTCTTTTGCATGTTGAGTGCCAGTTGGACCAGCACCATTTGTTGAATAGGCTGTCCTTTTTCCATTGAATGTTTACTGCTCCTTTGTCAAAAATCAGGTGACCATATACATGAGGGCTCATTTCTGGATCTTCTATTCTATTCCATTGATCCACTTGCCTATTTCTGTACCAGTACCATGCAGTTTTCAGCACAATTGCCTTGTAATATAGCTTGAGGTCAGGGATAGTGATTCCCGCAGATGTTTTTTTGTTGTTGAGGATGGATTTTGCTATTCTAGGTCTTTTGTTATTCCATATGAAATTGCACATTGATCTTTCCAATTCCATGAAGAACTGGGTTGGAATTTTGATGGGGATTGCATTGAATCGGTAGATTGCTTTTGGTAGGATGGCCATTTTTAAGATGTTGATCTTTCCAATCCATGAGCATGGGAGATCTTTCCATTTTCTGAGATCCTCCTCAATTTCTTTCTTTAGAGGTTTGAAGTTCTTGTCATACAGGTCCTTCACTTCCTTAGTTAGAGTCACACCAAGATATTTCATAGTTCTTGTAACGATTGTGAAGGGTACCTTTTCCCTAATTTCTTTCTCCACATGTTTGTCCTTTGAGTATAGGAAGGCTACTGATTTGTTTGAGTTAATTTTGTATCCGGCCACTTTGCTGAACTTGTTTATCAGCTGTACGAGTTCTCTGGTGGAATTTTTGGGGTCACTCAAGTACACTATCATGTCATTGGCAAAGAGTGATGTTTTTATCTCTTCCTTTCCGATTTGTATCCCCTTGATCTCCTTTTGCTGTCTAATTGCTCCAGCCAGGACTTCCAGTACTATGTTGAATAGGTAGGGAGAGAGTGGGCAGCCTTGTCAAGTCCCTGATTTTAGTGGGATTGCTTCAAGTTTCTCGCCATTAAGTTTGATGTTGGCTGTTGGTTTGCTGTATATTGCTTTTATTATGTTTAAATATGGGCTTTGGATTCCTGTTCTTTCCAGGACTTTTAACATGAAGGGGTGTTGGATTTTGTCGAATGCTTTCTCAGCATCTAGTGAGATGACCATGTGATTTTGGTCTTTAAGTTTGTTTATATGGTGGATTACATTGATGGATTTCCTTATGTTAAACCATCCCTGCATCCCAGGGATGAAGCCTACTTGGTCATGATGAATGATGGTTTTGATGTGTTCTTGGATTCGGTTTGCAAGGATTTTGTTGAGTATTTTTGCATCAATGTTCATAAGTGAGATTGGTCTGAAGTTCTCTTTCCTTGTAGGGTCTTTGTGTGGCTTAGGTACGAGGGTTATTGTAGCCTCAAAAAATGAGTTGGGTAATATTCCATCTGATTCTATCTTTTGGAATAGCTTGGCGAATATTGGTGTTATATCCCCAATAAATGTCTGATAAAATTCTGCACTGAACCTGTCTGGACCTGGGCTTTTTTTGGTTGGGAGGCTTTTGATGACTTCTTCTATTTCTTTAGGTGTTATAGGGTTATTTAGATGGTTTACTTGGTCCTGGTTCAACTTTGGGACCTTGTATCTGTCTAGGAATTCGTCCATTTCCTCCAGATTTTCCAATTTTGTGGAGTATAAGTTTTTGTAGTAGGATCTGATGATTTCTTGAATTTCCTTAGTTTCAGTTGTTATGTCACCACTTTCCTTTCTGATTTTGTTAATTTGGATACTCTCTCTTTGCCCTTTAGTTAGTCTGGCTAGGGGTTTATCAATCTTGTTGATTTTCTCAAAAAACCAACTCTTTGTTTTGTTGATTTTTTCAATGGTTTTTTTTGTTTCTATTTGGTCTATTTCTGCCCTAATTTTGATTATTTCTTGCTGTCTACTCTTTTTGGGTATATCTGCTTCCTTTTGTTCTAGTGCTTTTAGCTGTGCTGTCAGGTTGCTGATGTTAGCTCTCTCCAGTTTCTTCTTGGAAGCACTTAGGGCAATGAGTTTTCCTCTCAATACTGCTTTCATTGTATCCCATAGGTTTGGGTATGTTGTGTTTTCGTTTTCGTTGAATTCTAGAAAATCCTTAATTTCTTTCTTTATTTCTTCTTTGACCCTGCTATCCTTTAACAGAGTGTTGTTTAGTTTCCATGTGTATGTGGGCATTTTGTTGTCTTTGTTGTTGTTAAAGACCAGCCGTAGACCATGGTGATCTGAGAGGATGCATGGGAGTATTTCAATCTTCTTATATCGATGAAGGCTCGTTCTGTGTCCAATTATGTGGTCAATTTTCCAGAAGGTGCCATGGGGTGGTGAGAAGAAACACCAATGGCTCAAGCTCTAAGGTCAAAGATTAACAAATGGGACTTAATGAGATTGCAAAGTTTCTGTAAGGCTAAAGACATCGTCAAGAAAACAAAACGACAACCAACAGAATGGGAAAAGATCTTTACCAACACCACATCAGATAGAGGCCTAATATCCAAGGTGTACAAGGAACTCAAAAAGCTAGACACCAGAGAATCAAATAACCCTATTAAAAAATGGGGTACAGAGCTAAACAAATCTTTTTCAGTTGAGGAACACCGAATGGCCGAGAAACATCTGAGGAAGTGCTGGACATCCTTAGCCATCAGGGAAATGCAAATCAAAACAACCCTAAGATTCCACCTCACACCAGTCAGATTGGCCAAGATCCAAAACTCAGATGACAGCAGATGCTGGCGAGGCTGCGGAGAAATGGGAACACTTCTTCACTGTTGGTGGGGTTGCAAGCTAATACAACCACTCTGGAAATCTGTCTGGCGCTACCTCAGAAAATTGGATATAGTACTACCTGAAGACCCAGCTATTCTACTTCTGGGCATATACCCCAGAGACACTTTAATACACAACAAAGATATATGCACCACAATGTTCATAGCGGCTCTATTTATAATAGCCAGAAGCTGGAAGGAACCCAGATGTCCTTCAGAAGACGAATGGATACAAAAATTGTGGTACATATACACAATGGAATACTACTCAGCCACCAGAAACAATGACTTAACCAAATTCTTAAGAAAATGGCTGCATCTAGAGAAGATCATCCTGAGTGAGATAACCCAGTCACAAAAGAACAGACATTATATGCAGTCACTGATAGTGGGATGCTAACCCCAGAGGCTTGCACTCCCCCAGAAACAACTCACAGACTGTATGAAGTCCAAGAAATAAAGAAAACAAAAACTATACATATATTCACAATACAAGAGGACTTTGACTATTTCCATGTTGCATTTTGTTTTGCATGTACTTTACGCTTATTGCAACTAGTACGTTTTCAATGCATACTGTCAAGCCCTTGAAAAAAATCAAGTACTGACTAAAAAACATATTCACATGGTTTTATGTAAAATTTATTTTAATGTCTGAAAAAACAGTACTGACAAAAATGTATAATTTTAAGCAAAAAATGTTTAAAATCTTAAAAAAAAAAAAAAGAGGAGATGTGAGAATGGTCCTGGGAGAAGTGGAAAAAAGGACAAATTTAAGTTGCTATATAATATATGAGAGAAAAAATTTAAAAAGTTTAACACACACAAAAAACATGGGGTTAATTATTTAGAAGTAAAAAGGAAAAATCATATGGAATAAAGCATAAAGAAAACCATATAGATTTTCTAGGCTGAAAATCAATATGTTTACCTACATCATCCACCTTTAATGAACTTTATCTACGAGTGGAGTATAAAACAGAAATGTGTGCCTTAATAGAACTGTACATTGAATTAATTAATAATTTTAGAGATTTAAAATCTATTGTGATAGGACACCGCTCTTTCTCTTTTACTCCCAAGTGTTCTTCGCTAAGTCAGGACACACACACACACACACACACACACACACACACACACAAAATACAGGCTATGTAGAATATTTTCTGTCATTTACAAGATACTCAAAGTCATGTGTTTGTTCTGCTGTTCTTGTCATTTGTTGCTTGACAGCAGAGTCTCAGAGCTCAAAAGAGGGCAAAAGAGCACCCACTGAGGACCGATCATCCTTGCAAAGTGAGTGTTTCAGTCATGTCAGTGAGTTAAACACCACTGGGAGCTCTCTTCTGTTATGACAGGAACTCATCACTATGTTTGAGAAAATAGAAACAACACATTGGGTGAACATTTTTAACATAACCTCATCTGTGGGTGGAGAGAGCAGTTTATCAAAGTATTTACAATGAAAATCTTCAACATAAGAGATTTGATATCTAAATTTTAAAGAATCTTTATTACTCAAAATGTAAGGTATTTTTTTATTACAAGTTTTGTTGGAAAGTTTTTCTTTTTAATAACATATAGGGAAAATGAATCTACGTGAGTTGCTCTACTTGCTTTGATTTTAAATTCTAAGCCAATGTACATCATAGCTTGAACATATATTTTAACTATAATTTATGAGAACTATATGCTTAGTTTTATTGACAATATCCACATTTTATATAAAAATTTTTAAAATGATCAGATTAGAATATCTTTGGTAAGTTGAATACTTCAAATTGTGATATTGTGATGTATGGGAATACTGCACTTGAATTATTAAAATTAGCACTATATAAAAAGGAACTATAACATTTATGTATAATACAATATATGTAATTGAGATTCAAAACAGTTTTCTGGAAAATTATTATAATTATACTAAACATATTTTAATAAATTATCCTCTTACATTTTATGTATATATATATATATATATATATATATATATATGTCTTAAAAGTATATAAAATATTCTATGCTAGAAAAATGTTCTTATCCCTAATACAAAGGCTAAAATTTGAAGTTTTCAATGATGATAAAAATTCTGATTTCTTTAAATACTATGCTATCAATGAATTAAAAGCAGCTTTTAAACCTGTAATATTTTTATACAATAAAGTAGCATGAGTTAATATAAGAACCTTTTTAGTTTTCCATTGCTGTGAGTATACTTAAGAAATAAAAATATAGATGTACTTGTCACCATCTTCTCAGAATGTTTAACTGCATTTATGGATGTATAATTTTAAATAAATAGAAAGCTTTCACTTTTTAATGGAATTAAATCTTTTTTTATTTTCTTCCTTGGCAGACATAAGAATTTTATTATGGACGATATCCATGAACCTATGGGTAAAAGTGTTGTGGTTTAGCTGTCAAGTGTTCCCCAAAGGTTCATATACTTAAGGCTTGCTCCCTGAAGTCAATGGAGTTTAGAAGTGAGGATGTAATTGCATTGTGACCACTCTGTCTTCACAAATGGGTTGATCAGTTGATAGATTCAGTGTCCTGGTGTCATTTGGAGTTGATGGAAGCTGACAGAGGTGGTGTGTTCTTAGAGGAAATAGGTCACTCAGTGTGAGCCCTAGAGGGTAAGTCCTCTTTCAAGGCCATCCTTTCACCCTGTGGGATGTTCTTACTGTCATCATATTCCTCTTCACCTCAGACAAAAAGCAAATGAAACAACCATGAAGACAACCCAAAACTGAAATAACATTCTCTCGGTCTGTCCTCTGTCTTTCTGTCTTTGTACATGTGTCTGCCTGTCTGTCTCTCCTTCCCATCCTTTCTGCTTTTCACTTACTTTATTCTCTGTCAGACATTTATCATAATAATGAAGTCCTGACTAACACAAGAAGCCTACAGGAAACTAAAGGATGTAAGAGTGTTTGCTATTCCCATCATTTTAACTTTACATACACTTCAGTTAGAACCGATTATTGAATATTAATGCATATACTCACCTGACTTTAAGTTGAGTGGATAATCCTTGTAACATATGGTTTCTATTCTAATTAGTTGAAAGGAAGTTTTAAAATAAAAGTGGTTGATATGCAAAAGCAGACATTCTAATCCATGGCCTTAGTATCAGTTGCTTTCTGAGAGTGATCAACCCTTGACAATTAGCAGCTTTGGCATCCATGTGTTAGGTAAACCAAGGTAGGAAGCTGTTGGGTGTCACTGTTTAGAGCTGCTGACAGGTGGCTTCAAAGGCCTGCAGACGCTAGTGCCTATGTCAGCCAGCAGTCAGAGAAGTTGCTCAGCCGACTTTCTTCTGAGGGGCAAGCTCAGTTTACTGGGACTGCAACTCTCTGGAGCCAGCAGAAAAACTATAAACTCTTTTAATACTTTGAAGCCAGCAAGTAAGAGGAAAAAAAAGAAAGAAAATACACACACAGACACTGAGTAGATGAAACAAAATGCAGAGTCCAACAACTCACACACAAGTACATATATACATAGTACATACATACATACTTTAATATAGATATCAAAGAGATATATACACATAAAATGGTTAAATCAAATATTCAGCAAGCAGGCTAACATACAGACATTTATACATACAATTGGTGGATGGTAACAGTTCCATCACACACCCAGACAAGCTTTATACATATAGATATATGCACATAGTAGATGAATAGAATGACCCATGTTCTAACTCTCACTCACATAAATCTTACACATATACAAAATACATGTAGTTCGTGGATGGAAGAAAGAATGTTTGACCCCAGACACACACTTTATTTTTTTGTTCCATAGCTTATATGTCCCAACAAAATCTTTCATGCAGTATAAAATTAAAATGTGATTACATTTTAATTTTCTTCTAGTGAATGAATATGAAATATAATGTGTTCCCCAATACCTTTACAAGAAATAACATTATATAAACTAGGTAAAGAAACAAATTATGCACACAATTTCATACATACTCATAACTAAACAATTTCTTATAGATAAAGAAAGAATAAATAAGCAAGGTAGTTTTCTCAAACAGTTTCTCTTACTGGGAGGCAGAAATTTATGGCTATAAAGTAATAATTATTTTATTATTTAGCTTTAAAAGTAATTTTATTAGAATTTTAAAAGAATCATATATAATTTATATAATAATTTATTATATAATAATATAATATATATGTTTTATATAATTTTATATATAATATAAAAGTTTTATATAATAATTATTCATATAGATTTTAAATCCTCAGAATTCACATCTACTCATCAGCAGTTCTTAGTACTTCATATCCGGAAGCTGAGGGCAAAAGGGGTGTGAGAAATCTATCATCCCCATTCTATCCTCAGTGAGAGTCATGGGAGCTAGTACTGCTTTGTTGTTCCCTGACTATAAAGGGTCCCTAGCATAATTAATAAGTTTGCCTTTCCAAACTCTAAAGTGTTTCCTAAGATTTTTTTACATCAGAGCCAGAAGTAAAAAGCACCTCAAACTAGATTCACTACAAATTTTATTTTTCTAAATATTTTCTAAGGCTGGTGGGGGTAATTGCTGAGATTCTATCTCTAACTTCTTTCCTGTAGTGGTAGTGGAATCACTAATCTACCCAAGCAGTGGTGTTTGAAAAAATGAAGCATTATTATTGTGAGTCACAGAAATAATTTCCATTGAGGGACTGGAATCTCCTGTATAGTCTTCATGTAATTCTTAGATTAGGAGGAATGTGATGGCAGCAAGAAGAGCAGAACTCCACAACAGAATGAAGTCCTCAGGACATGTGGTCCCCAGGGTCATGCAATGCTGAGACTACCCCTTGTGGCTATGGTAAGCCATGGGCCATATTCCATGTGTTGTAAAGCTATTTGTTGTTCCTTGTCCAAGGCTCTTAGAAAACCTACACTAAGGTTTAATTCCTAACTTCCACAGGTATGACATCACCTTTCTTGTACTATAGTATCTCTTTCCCTACTTATTTCTTTCTTTCATATAAATAATATATGACAGAGAAAGACCTAATAGATAGATAGAGACACCATAGATAGATAGATAGATAGATAGATAGATAGATAGACAGATAGAAAGATAGATAGATAGATATAAATATGATATGCATACCATATATATATATATGTATATGTACATATATATATGGAGAGAGAAATAGAAGACATGGGCCTAGAATGTATATGCATTTCTTATGTTTTTTGCTGTTGTGACAATATAACTGACAAAATGAACTTAAGAAAGGGAATGTTTATTTTTGGTCATTGTTTGAAAGGGCATAGCTATCAATAGTAGGGAAGACATGTCACAGTTTATGCTTGTAGTAACATCCTGATGGATCTATTCACACATACGCTGATTTCAATGTTTGGTTCTTTGTTTTTTTTTTTTTTTTTTTTTTTGTTTTTTTTTTGTTTTTTTTTTTTGTTTTTGTTTTTTTTTTTTTTTGTTCTTGTTCTTGTTGTTTTTCTGTCCAGAACCCATCTCATGGAATGGTTCTACTCATATATAGGGTAGTCTTTACGTACTGAATTAAACCTTTCATGAAACACCACCACAGATCTGGTCAAATAGGAAATTTCAAATATTGTCAGGTTGATAATGAGAATAGCCATAATTATATAATTATACATTTACATTTATAAGTCTTATAAATAAATGTTACATATATACACATCAGACACTCACACATAATCACACATTATTTCTCAAAATATACTTACTATATATAAATTGATTACCTTTTGCACTTCCCTCTAGCTGTAGATATTCTAAAGTTTAAAGGAATTGATAAGGAAAGCTATAAATTCTTGATATTCTGAGAATATTTCTACTTATCATCATTTTCTATCCCACCTCCCTAGTCCTTTTAGAATATCAGTAAAATGGTATCACCATCTGAGGTCTTGAAATCACCTTCAGAGTCTCCTGTCTATTTACATTAGATAGTCATTCATGCCCGTTGCAGGCTAAGCTTTTCTTTAGGACAGGGGAGTTTAACCAATAGATGCGGCGGGAAATAAGAGTGCCAAGAAAGCTAGTGTGGGTGCCATTCAGCAAATCTAGCAGTAATATAAACCCACATTTCATGTGATCAATTTTATATCAGCTATTATATTAGATGGTATTGCGGTCTATGAAACTAATGTCCTAAAAGGCTACAGCAAGTATTAAACATATACTTGGGAGTTTGATAAACAACTTGAACCAGAAAAAAAATTGCAATACTAGAAAATATCTGTGGCAACAACATTAAGTCAGTTTAGTGCTCACTAACTGGATGGCCTACTTATTTTCAAGAAGGGTGTAAGCTGGAATGTAATTTTCCATGAATGTTTTATGATTCTACATGGTTCAAGTCGTTCTTTAATCAAGAGAAATATTTGAATAGCAAAAGCCAGAGAAACTAAAGGTTTAAAGGTATACCTTATATAAACAATAACTATTTATTATATTTTAATAGGTAAAAATAGGGATTTTCTTTTATTTGATTACATTAGTCAATCGTACTCATCAGATGAAAAATAAAAGAGGCAGATTCATAAGTATCTATATAATTTCTCAGAATCACAGTTTTGGATAGAATATTATATAAATCAACTCAATGTGCAGAAGATGTACTTTTCATTTATTTCCATGTGAGAACTGAGTATGGAACATGACATTCTGGGATAAGAAATGAGCTATTTCTCTATTTAGAAGAATTCCTCAACCTTACCACTTGTTCTATTTCTCTCTCTCTCTCTCTCTCTCTCTCTCTCTCTCTCTCTCTCTCTCTCTCTCTCTCTCTGTCTCTCTCTCTCTCTCTCTCTCTCTCTCTCTCTCTCTCTCTCCCTCCTTTTTCTTTCCCTTTCTGTTGGATAATTTATTTACTTACATTTCAAATATTATTCCATTTTCTGGTTTACTTTCAAGAATCCCCCTATCCATTCCCCCTCCTTTTGCCTCTAATAGAGTACTACCTCACCCACACACACTCCCATATCCCCACCCTGGCATTTCCCTACACTGGTCTATTGAGCATTCATAGGGCAAAGGACCTCACCTATCCTTGAGTCATGATAAGGCCACCCTCTGCTACATATGTTGCTGAAACTATGGAAACCTCCATGTGTACTCTTTGGTAGGTGGTTTACTCTCTGGGAGCTCTGGAGAGTCTGGTAGATTGATATTGTTGTTTTTCATGTGGGGTTGCAAATCCCTTCAGCTCCTTCAGTAATTTTCTTAACTCCTCCATTGGAGATCCAATTCTCAGTCCCATGGTTGGTTGAGAGCATCCAACTCTGTATTGTTCAGGATCTCACAGGAGAAAGTTATATCAGGGACCTGTCAGCATACAGGTCTTCGCATCCACATTATTGTCAAAATTAGGTGACAGTATATAGGAAGGATCCAACAGTCTCTGGATGGCCCTTCCTTCAGTCTGTGCTCCAAATTTTGTCTTTGTATTCCCTCCTGTGGGTTTTTGTTTCCCCTCTTAAGAAAAACTAATGCATCCCCTCTTTGGTCTTCAAATTGCTAAAGCTTCATGTGGTTTGTGACTTGTATCTTGGGGAACTCAAGCTCTTGGGCTTATATCTATTTATCAGTTAGTTATCAGTGAGTGCATAACATGAATGTTCTTTTGTGATTTGTTTACCTCACTGAGGATAAGAGCTTCTAGTTCCATCCATTTGCCTAGGAATTTTATAAAGTCAATGTTTTTAATAGCTGAGTGTCTCCATTGTATAAATGTACCACAATTTCTGTATCTATAGTTCTGTTGAAGGACATCTGGATTTGTTTCAGCTTCTGGCTTTTAAAAACAAGGCTTCTATGAACCCAATAGAGCACGTGTCTCTGTAACATGTTGGAGCATCTTTTGGGTACATGCCCTGGAGTAGTATAGCTAGCTGGTTTCTCAGGTGGTACTATGTCTAATTTTCTGAGGAACTGCCACACTGATATCCAAAGTGTTTGTATAAGCTTTCAGTTACACCAAAAATGAAGGAGTTTGCCTATTTCCCAACATCCTTGCCAGCATCTGATGTCACCTGAGTTTTTGATCTTACCCATATTGACTGGTTTGAGTTGGAATCTTAGTGTTGTTTTGAATTTCATTTTCCTGAAGACTAAAGATGTTGAACATTTCTCTAGATGCTTCTGAGTCATTCTATATTCTTCAATCAAGAATTGTCTATCTCAGTCCCCCAATTTCTAATATAGTTATTTGTGTCTCTTCGTTTTAACTTCTTGAGTTCTTTGTATATATTGGATATTAGCACTTTATCAGAGTAGGAACTGTAAATATCTTTTCCCAATCTGATGGTTGCCATTTTCTCCTATTGACAGTGTCTTTTGCCTTACAGAAACTTTGCAATTTAAGAGGTTCCATTTGTTGATCTTGATTTTAAAGCACAAGCCATTGATGTTCTATTCAGAAAAATTCCCCCCTGCCTATGTGTTTTAAGCTCATCCCCGCTTTTTTATCTAATAATTTCAGTGTAACTGATTTTATGTGGAAGTCCTTGATCTATTTGGATTTAAGCTTTGTACAAGAAGATAAGAATGGATCAATTTGCATTCTTCTACATTCTCACCTCCCATTGAAGCAGCACCATTTGTTGAAAATACTGTCTGTTTACCACTGGATGGTTTTTACTCCTTTGTCAATGATCAAGTGACCATATATGGGTAGGGTCTTAAATTATATTCCATTAATTTACCTGCCTCTCTCTGTACAAATACTATACATTTTATTCATGATTGATCTGTAATACAGATTGAAGTTGGGGATCTTGATTCCCCTAGAAGTTCTTTTATTGTTTGATATAGTTTTTGCTATCGTTGGTTTCTTGTTATTCTAAATGAATTTGCAATACTCTCTTTCCAACTCTGTGAAGAATTCAGTTTAAATTTTTTTTACAACTTTATATTTTAAAAAATGAGATACATGTACAGATTCTTAAATGTATTTTGGCATAAAACTATATGAATATATTTTCATCAGTACTTGATTTTTTTTAAGTTTGATAGTATGCATTGAAATCTTACTAGTAACAATGAGAATAAAATACATGTAAAACAAAATGTAACATGAAAATAGTCAAAGTTTTCTTGGTGTATAAAGATTAAACAATGATTTTTTAAATATCAAAAATTGTCACAAGGCTATCTTCTTAGCTCATGAGTCATTAATGATTTAAGGTCTAGGTGTACCACACTCTGAGACGGTGCTATACACATATTGTTTTTTACTTTATTTTTCAAAGAAGGACTGAGGCTTCCACTTGTTGGCCTTTCTTTCTTTCTTTCTTTCTTTTTTTTTTGAGCTTCATATGATCTGAACTCATAGAACATATGAAGTTCAGTTACAATTTTAGTGGTGATTGTATTGAATCTATTCAATGCTTTTGCAAGATGGCCATTTTTTTTACTATATTAATCCTGCCAATCCATGAACACTGGTGATCTTCCTAAAACAAACAAATATATACCTTAGTCATAGCACATCATGGCACCTCCTCCAAAATTGGCCATATAATCACTCACAAAACATGCCTCAACAGATACAGGAAGATTGACATAATGCCATGCTTCTTATTAGATCACCAAGGACTAAGGCTGGTCTTCAGTAAAACCAAAAACAACAGGAAAGCTACATAATATGGAACATGAACAAAATTCTACTCTGTGATTATTTGGTCAAGGAAGAAATAATAAAAGACATTAAAGACTTTTTAAAATTTAATGAAAATGAAGGCACAATATACCCAAACTTGTGGGACACAATGAAAGCAGTACTAAGAGAAAAATGCATAACCCTGAGTGTGCCCAAGATTAACTGGAGAAAGCATACACCAGGCACTTGAAAGAAAACAAGAAATCTCTAGAATAAAATGGATCACTTTCACCAAAGAGTAGTGAAAGGCAGTAAATAATCAAACTCAGGGCCAAAATTAACCAATTAGAAACAAAAAGAATTATACAAAGAATCAACAAAACCAGGAGCTGGTTCTTTGAAAAACCAATAAGAGAGATAAATCTCTAGCCAGACTAACTAGAGGGTACAGGACCACTATACAAATTAACCAAAGCAGAAATAAAAAGGGAGACATAAGAACAGAATCAGAGGAAATTCAAAAAAATATCAGATTTATTATACCTAAACCACACCCACACAAAGACCCTATAAAAAAAGAGAACTTCAGACCACCCTCCCTTATGAACATCAATGGAAAAATACTCAATGAAATTCTTTCAAACCTAATCTAAGAACACATCAAAATAATCACCCATCATGATCCAGTAGGCCTCTTCCAGGGATACAGGATGGTTCATCCATCAACATACTCCACTATATAAAAAAACTGAAAAAATATGAATGCACATGATCCCATCTTAAGCAGGACTCTTGGAGTGAGCCCACAGGACCTATAAAGAGATAAACCAGATATTTTTTTAAGATTCACTGCAATATTATCATCTCATTAGATGCTGGGAAAGCATTTGATCTAATTCAATACCTCTTCATGTTAAAAGTCTTGGAAAAATCAGGATTTAAGGGCTCATACTTAAACATAATAAAAGCAATATGCAGCAAACCAGTAGCCAAAATCAAACTAAATGCTAAGAAACTTTAAGCCCTACCACTAAAATCAGGAACGAGACAAGGCTTACCACTCTCTCCCTATCTATTCAATATAGTACTTGAAGTCTTAGCCAGAACAATTAGAAAACAAAAAGAGGTCAAAAGGATACAAATTGGAAAGGAAGAAATCAAAATATCACTATTTGAAAATGATATGATAGTATACTTAAGTAATCCTAAAAATTCTACCAGGAGACTCTTAGACTTGATAAACAATTTCAGCAAAATGGCTGGATATAAAATTAACTCAACCTAGTCAGTATCTTCCCTCTTCTTAAAGGACAAACAGGCTAAGAAAGAAATTAGAGAAATGACACCCTTCAAGATAGTCCTGACTCTAACAAAGAAAGAGAAAGCTCTATATGACAAGAACTTCAAGTCTCTGAAGAAAGAATTTGAAGAATGTCTCACTCTCAAGTAAGCTCTCTCATCCTTCTTTCAATTTCTCCTTTCCTCTATTCATAAAATAAATAATTTTGCTTAATTATATGCATATATATAGGTATGTGTACATATATGTATGCATGTATACTTTTACATATACACATCATACACATTGCATACACCCATGTATTTTTAGTATTTTTCAAAAGAAATTTTTGTACAAATTCACTGCAAAGTGAAAGCAGAAAAATTACTTTTCAAGCAAATGATTACATCTATAGTATCTAAAGATTTAGCTAACTTTTTTTGTATATAGTCAACTCATTTGTACTTAATAGTTTTAATTTTAAAAATGTAAAATTCTGAAACCCAACAATTATGTTATAGTAGAAAACTATATATAAAACCAGGAGTCCTCAATTGAGAAACATAAATGTCATGTTTGTTGCATGCTTTAAGTGTCTTTCTCTTGAAATTTTGCCTCTCGTGTTTCATATCAAATGATGGTTTTTGTTCTAAAGAGTTACTCCATTGACTCACAACAACCAGAACCTGTCTGAATAACCTTAAGAGCTATGAAGTCAGGGAAATCTGCAAAGTCCCATTACTCATTTTAAGCTTTGCTTGGGATCTGAATGTCAGAATCATTGAGGGGCCCTTCTACTCTGAGAGCCCATTGATGTGTGAGTCTTTTTTAATGTTTCAGACTTTTAATTTCCTCATTGCAAAATGATCAAACTAATGACTAACTGTAAGAGATTTTGAAGAATAAATCTGATAATATAAAGCATAGTATACATTTCCTTCCTTTCTGTTTTCTTTTTTCTAGTATAAACTTTGTTTCACTCCAATTCATATAAGTATTGAGTTTGTGATGCTACAAACAATACTTCATAAAATAAATTTAGAAGTCAACAGAATTTGTTTACTGCTTTTATTCTGTGCTGAGGTGACATGTTTACTTGCCATGTGTGACAGAGCACATCAGGTGGCAGAGTTAAGCCTTTGGCAAACAATGGTTTAAAGTCATTGTCATTTTGAACCAAAAGAATAAATACTTTGCTTTGCTGATTAAAGTGTGACTCATACATCTCTTAGAGACAAAATTGTAGTTTGTTATCAGCTGTAAAAGATCTTTGATGGAATTTTTGGGATTGCTTAAGTGCAAATGGCTGGATATGAAATTAACTCAAACGAATTAGTAGCCTTCCTCTGCTCAAAGGAAAAACAGGCTAGGCTGAGAAAGAACTTAGGTAAATTTAGGGAAATGACACTCTTCACAATAGTTACAAAGAACGAAGAATATAAAATACCATAAAATACAATAGTGTGACCCTAACCAAGCAAGTTAAATATGTGCATGACAGGAACTTCAAGTCTCTGAATAAGAAAATTGGATAAGATCTCTGAAGATGAAAAAATTTCCCATGCTCATGGGTTAGAAGGATCAACATAGTAAAAATTGCAATCTTGCCAAAAGCAATCAATGCAATCTCTATTAAGATTTCAACTCAATTCTTCATAGAGTTAGAAAAAGCCATTTGCAAATTCATTTGGAATAACAAAAATCCCAGTACAACAAAAACTATTCTAAAAAAAAAAATCCTTCCAGTGAAATCACTCTCCCTGACTTCAAGCTATATTACAGATTAATTGTGATAAAAACTTCATAGTATTGGCACAGAGGCAGTCAGGTAGATAAATGGAATAGAACTGAAGACCCAGAAATGAACCCACACACCTATGGAATTAAAATACCCACCAATATTAACATATGGAAAGACCCATGTCTCCATTTGCATAGGTAGCAAAAAAAAAAAAAAAAAAAAAAAAAAAAAAAAAAGCCTTGTCCAGCATCAATGGGAGGATAAGCCTTTGGTCCAGTGAAGACTCATTGTAGGGAATGCCAAGGACCTGAGGTGGGAGAGAGTATTTGGAAGAGAAAGCATCTTAGTGGAGGCAAGAGGAGGGGGAGGGAAGATTGAAATTGGGGGAGAGTGAATACCATTTGAAATGTAAACACAGAGTATATCCAATAAATAAAAGAAACAAAACTGTAGACAGTCCAGTTAATGAAGTCAGTGTTGTTTGTATTTCTAAATGTAAATGAACACTCAGAAGTATAGTATCTGTGTACTGATCTGAAAAAAATGATTTAGGGGCTGACAACTATAAATATCATTATATTAAAACATATAAATAAAAATAAATTTCTAGAAAGTAAGAAATGGCATAGACACAACTGAAAATGCAAAAACAGTGTGAAATCTTTTACATATTTAAACAATTATCTTTAAAATCTTTCAAATAGTTCAATCATCTTTAAAATGAATATAAAGTATTAATCAAAGCCTACACATTCTTAATGAGGTTATTCAGATGTAGGCTTAAATTTTTTGCCATCTATATTTTTTTAACATCTTTATTTTACAAAACAAAGATAAATGTACAGATTTAAAGCATTTTTTTGCATAAAATTATACAATACATTTTTGTCAGTACTTTTTTCAGATTTTAAAATAATTTTTACATAAATCTATATGAATAGTCAGTACTTGATTTTTTTAAAGTTTTGACAGTATGCCTCGAAAACCCAATAGTGACAATGAGCACAAAGTACATGCAAAACAAAATGTAACATGAAAATAGTCAAAGTTTTCTTGTTGTGTAAAGATTTTTTGTTTTGTTTTGTTTTATTTATTTCTTGGACTTCTTACAGTCTGTGAGTTGTTTCTGGGGCAGTGCGAGCCTCTGGGGGTTAGCATCCCACTATCAGTGACTGCATATTATGTCTGTTCTTTTGTGACTGGGTTATCTCACTCAGAATGATATTCTCTAGATGCAGCCATTTTCTTAAGAATTTGGTCAAGTCATTGTTTCTGATGGCTGAGTAGTATTCCATTGTGTAAATGTACCACAATTTTTGTATCCATTCATCTTCTGAAGGGCATCTGGGTTCTTTCCAGCTTCTGGCTATTATAAATAGAGCTGCTATGAACATTGTGGTGCATATATCTTTGTTGTATGTTGGAGCATCTAAGGGGTATATGCCCAGAAGTGGAATAGCTGGGTCTTTAGGTAGTACTATGTCCAATTTTCTGAGGAATCACCAGACTGACTTCCAGAGTGGCTCTTTACCCTTCTTTCTAGCCTACCTATCAGCTTTAGGGGAAAGACAAATATTCATAAAAAACAGGAGATTTGGATCTGTTTAGAATTCTTTGAGGCCATTTCAGTATCTTTCATCAGGATAGCAGTGTACCAGTATAAAAGAAGAATCAGTAAGTAGATCAATCATTCCTAAAATAAAAAATTGCCAGGCCTTACCCAGTTCTGCAAGAGACTACAGAATGTAGCAGGAAGCAGCTGGAACACTTTTGGTTTCCACAAACAAACAAAACCAAGACTAGTGAAGCAGTGCAACGTGAATCAATACAATTGCATTGTTCATTGTCTGTATGGATATATTTTTTCCAAGCATCACTGTCCTTTCAAGTATCTGCCTCAGCAACACATCCTCTCATAAGTCAGCTTTCACTAGGACATCGCCTGACACAATTGAGTCTCTAACAAAACCAGAAACTTTCACTTAATCTTAGTTAGATATACTAAGAACGTAAAGAAGCAGAGAGATAGTATCAATTGTGGATTCATTTCTTTTTGACAAAAAAAATTGATTTTATTTAGCTGACAAAAAGGGTAGATGGAATTACAGTCATTTCATTTAGTGGTTGAGAGATTATTGGGATTCGTACAATTTTTATGATATTCAAAGGAAAGATAAATGTAAACCTACTGATTAGGCAGAGAAATTGTAATGAAACATTTGTTCCTGATAAATGTATTTTATTCAGTGTAATGTGTTTTTACTAAATAAAATTTTCCCGGGGGTGGGGAGTGACAATAACCTACTTTGAAAAGAAATCCTGTAGGATTTTATTTAGAATTGGTGATTAGTGTGGCTTTAAGCCACTTGTTCCCTCTAAATTTTATTGAAGTGACTTTTTAATAATCTTACATAACCCCCAAAATTTGCTTCTTTTTTTTTTGTCTGATCAAACAAGGGAAGATGTATAAATATCTACCAAAATCAGATTTTTACATTGCTGTCAACTCGTATCTTCCACAAACCATTCCTTGACAATGAACATAGCTCTCTTAGGGTCATTTATAAATCTATTTAGTAGTCAGTGAGAACCATTTCCAGGTTATTTTCCCAAAGCCATAAATATGCAAATCATTAATATTTGTTTCTTAATCAATGCAAAATTATGTAAAAACGGTTGAAAGAAAAAAATGCTTTAATTTTAAAAAAGCAATCTGACCTTATCACATGGAAGGCATATTATAGGAAAAAAATAAAAAGATGCATAACTAGTGAAGTTTATTACAAACCTCATCTAGGAATTCAATAATGTTTTAGAATGTCACCTATTCTTATTCTAAACATTCACAGGAAAGGGAAGTTTCTTGCAAAATTAATGTCTCTACTCATCATGATTACAGGCCTACATTTGTCCTTGCAATGTCTCTTCCATTTGCAAGCTGTAAAGAACAAACGTTCAGATTATTCAACAAGCATCATCACTGGAAGTTTAATACTGAAGTTCCTTTATTGCTTCCTCTGTAGAATCATCCTACCATGTTACTCAGCCAATTAAACATAGAGAGTGTTGACACTCTATTTGGTGGACAGAAAAATATCAAATGAACAAAACTAAACAGATTCATTAACATATTAAAGGCTTTGGGTAGTTAGTGAGTTTTGGAGAATATCTGAAAAATCAGTCAGCACTTGGATGTACTACTGTCATTCTTTCCACAGAACACATACTGTATATCCATTAGGTGTCAAGTACTTTTCTTTTAATGATTACTTTTTAATGGTTTTGTGTGTGAATGCATTACTTACATTTATATGTACACTGTGTGTAGGTGCCTGTGACAGTGTGAATAGGATGTCAGATCTCTTAGAACTAGAGTCCCAGATGCTTGGATACTGAGCACTGAACCTCAGTCCTCCAAAGGAGCAGTGAATGTTCCCCAGCAAGGAATCTTCTTTCCAATCTGCATATGGCAATTTTTAAACTTTAACTGAATTAAGTGTGGGAGCTTCTGCTGCCAAGCAATCTATTGTTTGAAGGCCCCAAACACTGATCAGTATTATCTAAAACCTGGTTTTGCAGTACTTGAATACTTGTATTCCTCTGATTAGTAACCATTTATTGAATGAGGAGGTAAATAGAGAACTAGGAAAAGAATAAAAACGTGACAAAATTAAGAAGCAAGAGGGAGCATGGCTTCTTCTCTATGGTTCTATGCAATACTTATCCTATTTTCATGCTGGCAAGAAGGAATTGAATGGCCACCACTTTCCTTTGTCTTTACTCTCTTGACCATGGTGACTATATGTATCTTCTTTTAACTGTTTAATACCTCATAATTAATTGTGAATATTGCTCATATTTGAGTACAATCCACGTATGAATTCATCTTCCAGAAATATGCAATGCTGATACAAGAATTTGTTGCTAACCCTATAGGTCCCACATTAGATTTCACTGATTTCGGTTGACTACTGAGAGGTAAAGTCCACTACTGAAGTCTGGTTTTCTGCTTGGACTACAGTGAAAGAATTTAACCTTCTGTCATGTCCTTCCTGTACAATGAGTGACATCATACCTACAATTTAATAAATCTCCTTACTGCTAGCATTTCTATAGCCAAAAATGTATTATTAATGCAAGTTAATAGCATTCCATTTGTAGTTATTAAAATAAATCTCGGAATTCCTGACTATTAAACTGTCAAATATTGGGGTTATATCATGATTCTCGAATAACTGCATGGACAGTCAATGACTACACATTGAAGTATTCTTGGTCTTGTCGTGATGTATGTTATTTGGCTCAGACTTAGTAATCAAATAGATAGATAGATAGATAGATAGATAGATAGATAGATAGATAGATAAATATAGATATACAGAAGATATACAGATATACAGATATGGATATAGATAGATGGATATATATAGCTATATAGATACATATATAGATAGATATAATATATGTACATGTGTGTGTGCACTTAGGCAGCAGAGGATAGATTTTTGTTTAAGATGTGTGACATTAATTATACATGTAATTATGTATTATGACAAAGGTCTAGGGTATTAATATCTTTGGATGTGGCAACTTTTATTTTTGTTTTCACTAATTGTTGAGATTTTGTAAACCCCACCCCTCAGTTACCTAGAAACAGTTAGGTATACCCCGCCCCTAAGTTACCTAGAAACAGGAGGTATACACCACCCCTCAGTTACCTGACACTATGAAAGGAGCTGCTTGCCCTCTCCTCTCTTTTGCCCTCTTGCTCTCTTGACTTCTTATTCTCCCACCCTTTCCTCTCCTCTTCCACTCCCCCCCACACTTCTCTTCATGTGTTCATGGATAGACTCTACTCCTCTACTTCTCTATTTCGCTCTTTCTCTTTCTCTCTCTGTCTCTGTCTGCCTGTCTCTGTCTCTGTCTCTCTGCCTCTCTCTCTCTCTCTCTCTCTCTCTCTCTCTCTCTCTCTCTCTCTCTCTCTCTCTCTTTTTCTCTCTCTGCCTATATTACTCTCTTAACTCTTCCATGATCTGAATAAACTCTATTCTGTACTATATCACCATGTGGCTGGTCCCTCGGGGGTAAAAGGATTTTCAACATGGGCCCCTCAGAGGCATCTCTTTTGTCCTCAGGTCTCACTGTACCTCCACGGGCCATATAACCCCCCTACACACACTCTTCATCCTTTTCCTGGACATCATCTTTTACCAACACTAATACTCTTTATCGACTTCATCTTAGATAAATTACTTGTAACTACAGTAGTCTTTCAAATACAAGATACTGACCATTAGAGAGAATTAATTTTGCATACATTATGCAATAAAAATATTAATTCCAACATATAACAACTCTATTACATTCATCAGTGCTAGTCCAGCTTGGCCATTTAAAGTAGAGTATAAGATAATTTGATCCCTGAAACAAAGTCAGCAGAATATAGGTCTCCACCTCAGTTGATGGTTACTCTGCTTATTAGGTTTGTTTGTATAATAATGTGAATATTTTCCTGTTCCTCCTTTGAGAAATGTGCTCTCTGCCAACGTTAATGACTCCATGATAATCAGAAACAGCACAAGTCTGGGAATTGAGGGTATGTCTATGTCTCAACAAAATTGTAGATTGCTGTAACCTTCAGGGCATCCCTTAAGGCCATGGGAAAGAACGCTAAAACCATAAGTTTGAAAATATATAACTTCTCAACTATGAAAGTTGTAAGAATGGAACAGGAATTGGATAAGGAATTTCACAGTGCTGAATGAAGAGATGCAGCTACTCCTTGACTCAGCTTGTTAGAAAGACACTAAGGAAGGAGATAAATAGATGTCAGGAGGGGTAATCACAGAGCAAGAGCCCATCCAACTTGTTGTTGCTGTTCTTGTTGTTCTCTTGTCCTTGTTCTCATTGTTCTTGTTGTTGTTTATGCTTAAAAGGTCAAGCAAATTCCTGAGTTCAAGGTCAGCCTGTGAAGAGGGTGTTTAGTTCCAGGCCAAGGAGTGGTAGAAATGGTAATTTCAGGGTGAGTACCACCCAGCTATTTTATTGTCTCTTTCTAATAATCCAGGGGCTTGGGTCATAGGATGTAGATCCATGAGATAATCAAAAAAGAACCTAAGGAAATGAAACTGATGTAAAATTTCAAAAATTGGGCTTTGAATCTGCAATAAATGAGCTATCTGAGGAATATTTAGAATTTCAAAAGATCTGTCTGGAGCATAGAACTATCTGGATATCTTCAGAGAGAGCAGTCTGGAAACTTGTCTTCAGCAGAACATAAGCCATCAGCTGTAGCTCACAATTTGACACATTGTTATTACAACTGCTCCAACATACCCATTTTCTAAGAACTCCTCTCCAAGCTGTGGCTGGTTTTCCACACACCTGGTCTATCCAACTAACTCAACACACATAAAATAACCTAACTCTTAAATATCTATCTATCTATCTATCTATCTATCTATCTATCTATCTATCTATCTATCTCTCTATCTATATACATATATGTGTGTGTGTTTATATATGTGAGTATGTTCACTCATGTGTTCACATACTTGTGTTTTATGTGTGTATAACAATTATCATTAAGTATTTTTTCTTTATTGGTCTCTACCTCATTTTTGAGAAAAGGTCTCCCATAGAACTTAGAAGTCAATAAAGAGGATGGTGTGGGTTCCAGGGATTTACTATTCTCTTCCTCTGCAGGGAGGAGTTACAGATATGTACCACACTGCCTAGCTTTTACAGAGATGCTAGGTTTCAAATACCTGTCCTCCTTTTTGTACAACAGGCATTTTATTCACCAATTCATCTGCCATGTTCCTTAAGAGCAATTCTTATGGTAGTCCTTGTTAACCAATTTTTCATGGCCACCATGAAACATTAGAAGGGTGGCATTGATTGTATAAGAAAATATTTGTTGTTACAAACAGTTAAATAATATAAATAAATTTGATATAATTATTGATATTTTATTCTTTTTACTTCTCCATGTTCAGATATGATGAGATATACCAATATTAAATAACCTAATAAGATACAGAACATAGGAGAATGTTATCCCATATAAAAAAATTCTTTGTGTGTTAGAGAAGAGCTATCTAATGGACTTTTCTGTGATTATGGTCTAAATGGTAGCTTACCCAGCTACCTATATCTATTATACATTTGAATTTCATTTAGTAGAAATACAAAAGTGAATGGTTAGTTGAACATAATTTTTATTGATTTTAATTCTATTAGCCACCCATAGGCTCTGGTTTGCAGCTAATGCACTGAAGACTGTTCTGTTAAATACAAGAAGAAAGTTATATGGTCAATTTTCCTCATCCTGAAGCTATTAGACTCTGACATCCCATACAATTCTTTACCTAAGTTTCAGTGATATAAAAAAGTTGAAGAAGCTGTGGAAACTAATGATGACATTTGCCTAAGTATGTCTTTACTACTCAGTTTGATAGTAAAGTAACTAATATAAAACTATGATCAGATATAGGTATCTCTTTAGTTGAGAAGTTGGCACCACTATTTTAATTCTGACATGTTCATTCCTGTGCATAAAGAACAAAAATATAGATGTATTTCTTGTTTAGGACCTAGTATTAATTTAGTTTTTCTATTTTAAGTATTTATCTCTGATAAGGCTTTCTAAGAAATAAATTTTTGTTGTTGGTAGATTTCATTGGCAGAGGTGAGCTGTAAGCTCTAAACAGCCAAGTCTTCTCTGTATCTACCTGACTATAGAGTTCAACATTTATTACCATCTTCCAATGTTTCTTTATTCTACATGGAACAATTCCACCCTCTAACAGATGCATGCTCAGTGTATCCCAGTTTATTACCCACTTATAAGAATGAATCATGGTAATGTTACCCCTCCTCTCCTTCTAAGTAACAAGATATGACTTTAGGCTATAATATCATCATACATGGGATCTGACAATCTTCATATAATTTAATGGAGCAATAATGCCATTCTGGAAATGTAGAACCCATAAGGGAGAAGTCTGTCTTGCATTAGTGTTATATACAATATACATGCACAAGCATTTCTAATACAGTCAGTCATCTTAAATATGTATGGCTTGATTTTGGTACCCTTATTCATGTTTCAAAACTTATTCACTTGCATGAGATTTTCTCTTCCTCTGAAAAGAATTACAATGACTGATATGTCCTCTGAGAAAATAAGGAGCTATGCTACACACATAGACAGCTCTTCTTTGGTTCATAACTTAAGATTTTCTGTGGACACATTTTTCCTGAGAATATGAAATACATCTTTGCACTCCATCCAATCTTTTGTTAACTCTCTGACTTTTCTCTCAATTATTCTATACCAAATGTGTTAATGATCATGATGGACATCATCGATGATCATCCTTGAGAATTTATGGTGAAATTCAAGCCATACACCTTGCACTGTTAATATAAAGATCTTATTTAACCTAAGCTACTAGGCTTAAATATCGTCTATTGAAATGCCTGTGATCTAATTGGTATAGGAAGAAGGGAAAGCAAAGGATTTCAAGAGGGTATTGTTCACAGAGCAATAAAGGAACATGAATGACAATGGAAATAATCTTTTCATCATTTTTCCTTTCATGCTTTCATCATTGCTACATTGTTAAAAGAGAAGAAATTGGCTATAGAAACCCATATGAAAGTCTTGTATCTCTGGTTTTAAGATAATGACACATAATACTTTGGTATTTTGAAACTTCTATCAAGGAAATTTTTGAGATTAGGTGCCAAGGCAGCATATTATTTGAAAATAAGATTGATGAGTATGTTTAATATGTTAAATTGTGAAGAGAATGATGTAATATTAAACATCATCAAACAATTCTTCACCATAAACATTTGAACTATCATGTGTTTTGTAGTTGTGCATGAGCATCTTAAAATTTTGTGTAATTATATTGCTAAAAATTAGAATTATATAGTCTGCTCTTCTGACTCCTCACAGTCAAATACTGAAATCTGTTGAAATAATAGCAATCATGTAAAACACCAAATGTCATACTGAAAACTACTGTTACATTTAAAATTTTATGTAGAAATGAGATATATACTACAAATTATCTTGGGTTTTTTTTTTTTTAATTGGCTATTCTCTGTATTTACATTTCAGTTGTTATCCCCTCTCCCCTCAATCCCATGCAAATAATTTTGAGTCATGAAACTGGGATAATATCTCTAGCTTGGCATCATTGAAAATTTGTTAATGATTCTATATCTCAATTTAAAATTCATGACTTCAGAGAATGACTTGATTCACAGGTATTTCTAAGGACTATCACCACTTACTTCTCAATTACAAGCTTATCCTATTTTTAATGCATATTATGTTTATAAATGAGAAATTAGTGATTTGTAGTTTTTATTTGCCCTGTTTTTTGTCCAATGAAGACATGCCAGCACTTGTGTTTCTCATCAAATTTGGAATCTTTAGCTGAGTTTAAGTCAATTCTATAATGATAGACATAAAACATTTGGAACTCATGTATTATCACCCACAGATTAATTATTATCAATAATGAACTACTAATTTATCATTGCATATAGCAAATTGTATATAATAAATTGAGGTTGCTAGAATATATAAAGTCAGTTGTGCTACATAAGAAATTAGATGCCAAAGAATCAAACAATCCTATTAAAAATGGGGTGCATAGCTAAACAAAAAGTTTTCAATTGAGGAATATCAAATGACTGAGAAGCATCTAAGGAAGTGCTCAACATCCTTATTCATCAGGGAAATGCAAATCAAAACAACACTGAGATTCCACCTCACACCAGTCAGAATGGCTAAGAAAAATACCTCAGATGATAGTAGATGCTGGCAAGCATGTGGAGAAAGAGGAACACTTCTCGACTGTTGGTGGGGTTGTAAACTGGTACAAGCACTCTGAAAATCAGTCTGGTGGTTCCTCAGAAAATTGGACAGAGTACTACCTGAAGACCCAGTTATTCCACTTCTGGGCATATATCCCAGAGATGCTCCAACATACAATAAGGGCACATGCACTCAATGTTAATAGCAGCCCTATTTATATTAGCCAGAAGCCAGAAAGAACCCAGATGTCCTTCAGTAGATGAATGGATACAAAAAGTGTGGTATATTTACACAATGGAGTAATTTTTACTACTCAGCTATTAGAAACAATGACTTTAAGAGATTCCTAGGAAAATGGATGCATCTAGAGAATATCATCCTGATTGAGGTAACCCAGTCACAAAAGAACTAACATAAAATGTAGTCATTGATAATTGGATACTAACCCCAGAAAGCTCTGAACACCCTAGAAACAACTCATAGGATACACGAGCCACAAGAAAAACAATGGCCAGAAAAATGAAAGCCTCAGTCCTTCTTAGGAAAAATGTAAATGTATTGCACCTGCTCACAGTGTGGTACACCTGGATCTTAGACCATTAATAACCCAAGAGCTAAGAATATAGCATTATGGCAGTTTTTGCTATTCAGATATCATTATACTTAATCTATAGTCACCAAGAAAACTGTTTCCATGTTATGTTCTATTCTACATGTACTTTATGCTTATGGTAACTAAGCATGCTATCAAACCTCTGAAAGAATTAAGTACTGACAAAAATATTCATATAGTGTTATGCCAAAATTCCTTTAAAATTGTAAACAAATAAAAAATAAAAAAATGAACAGTGAAAACATAAAATGCTTTGAATGAGTTAGGAAACTTTATTACTTTATAATTTTCCAAATAAAATAAAGTTATATCATGCTACAAATTACAATGGCATGCATATATCATGGTGCGATAATACATTCTCACTAGAAACACTCCCATATGTACATAATTCATATGGATTAAAATTTTTAATTTAAATACTATCCTTGGTTATATTAGTAGTTTTGTTTAATATCTCAAAAAATAATGGCTGTGTTTTCTCTGTTACTGTAAACTCTAAACAGTTTTCAGGTTGCTGAAATTGGAAAAACATAATCAAATTAAGCTTTATTCAGAAGTTAAGAAAATCTTATTCCTTCTACTCTCATAGCCCTCATTGCCATATATCTGCCTGGCTGCTCTTTCCCCTTACATTAACGTATGCTATTTCTTCCCTGACTTCTTGATGAGGGGACAGAGCTACATCCTTCCCTAAATCTTATTCAACAACCATTAATCATGTTTAACATCTCCTTATCTTTCTTTTATTTTTAAATAATTATTTTAAGCTATTTAACATGACTATTTAATAATGACATCCCCCAAGAATGAAAACTGTTAAGCAGATGATATAAGCTGAGGTGCTGAGTGCTATCCCAGACTCCTGAGAAGTGCTCTCTGACTCATGGGCTTGATGTTTGTGGGAGATTAGGAAACAAAGTCCACAAAATTAAAATTAAAGATAAAATGTATCTTCCTGGATAAGAAAACAATTTCTAATAGGTATATTTGTATCCTTCTATTGCATTCTTGAATATTTTTCAGTTAACTCCTGAAGTTATGCAAACCTCAAGAAAGAAAGGAGCATGTAAACAAATGTGTTTCAAATGCTCAACTGTGTCAAGACATTAGTTGTTCAGCAAATGTTTGCAAAAGAAGTGAGTATCTTTCAAATAACAGCAAGTGATAGAAATGAATAATATATTTTTTCCAGCTCTTAGATGGCTAAAATTAAATGTAGTTTTAAAAAGCCCAAGAATGACAGCTGATTGGATGAATGAGACAATATGTGTAAACTACTTATAAATGTTGAAATAGAGATTATGGCAGTCTTTCAAAATAGAAATCAAAACAATGAATTATTAAATATACAGGCTAAAAGAGATGAGAATGAAATATGCTGAAGACATGAGGGAAGTTTATTATTTTCTTTTAAAAAATTTTTCTCTTATTGAATATTTTATTTACATTACATATGTTATCACCTTTCTCAGTATCCCCTCCAGACATCCCCCCATTGCATCATCCCTCCCCCTTCTTCTATGAGGGTGCTCCCCCACACCCCTCCAACTCCCTCCTGCCTCCCCACTCAGATATTCCCCATATGCTGGGGCAATTGCCTATCTTCCCACTGATGCCTGAGTCACTGAGTACATATGCAGCTGAAGCCATGTGTCCTTCCATGTGTATTCTTTGGATGTTGGTTTAGTCCCTGAGGGCTCTGGAGGAGGGATGGGTCTGGTTGGTTCATACTGTTGTTCTTATGGGGATGCAAAACCCTTCAGCTCCTTCAGTCCTTTCTCTAACTCCTCCGTTGGGATCTCAGGTCTCAATGCAATGGTTAGTTGTTAGCATTTGCCTCTGTATTTGTCAGGCTCTGACAGAGCCGCTCATGAGGCAGTTATATCAGACTCCTATCAGCATGCACTTCTTGGCATCTGCAATATTATCTGGGTTTGGAAGCTTATATGGGATCGGTATTATTTTCAGGTAAAGCTGTATCCTTGAACAACTCATCACAAATAACCTGATCTTTTTAAGCATACTAGTGAACTTGAAATCCATCTGCCCAAGCCTTATCTTTTAATATTTCTATATAGACCACAGAATACTGGTCAAATTAAACAAAGAAAAATAAATTATTATTTTTAATCATTTTGATAATTAGGTAACATATTTTTAATGATTTTTTTTAGTTGTTTGTTAATTTAGAATTCCTTACTCATACAACATGTGAAAATACACAATCAATAAATAAACCAACCCTCAAGATTGGAATATGTATAGCTGAGAATTTAAAACATGTGTGAATACTTTTAGAGGACTTATTATCCAGAATAAGTCATTCATATTGTTTTTTTTTTTTTTTTTTTTTTGAACAGGACGTGTGGCTGAGTTTAAAAGCCAGTATCATTAGCTCCCATAATACATGTCTAAAACACAACAACTATTACATTTGGATCTTCCTGAAGTTTGCCATCTCTGTTGTTCTAAGAACTTCTAGTACCTGTTCCTCTTTTAGCTACTTATAAACTTAGACTGTGGACTGTAGTGATATCATTTTTATTTTAGGAGGTACAAATTTTTTAGATAAGTGTCAGATGCTACACTTTTGAATCAAGTATTGAAAGAAGACTTAAAATTTGTTTATAAATCCAAAATGTAACCATTTTATAAAATAAAAACAAATTAATATTATTAATGACTATTTGAGATCAGCTCAAAATTTTTTTCTCATGAGTGTTTTCAATTTTTAATATACTGAAATATACCAATATTGTATTAAATCTAAATACTGAAAAGTAAATAATCAAATAATTTTTGTAGAAATTATATAAAATGTTATTTGATTTTTTTATAATTAAAATGCCAACTCTACAATTCAGTGCATATCACTTTTTTAAACTGGAATTCAGCATATTTTTATATTGGATATATTTTATTAACATTTCAAATGTTATCTCTTTTCCCTGTTTCTGCTACATACCACCATCCACTCACTCTCCCCTACTTCTATGAGGGTGTTCATGCATCCACCCACTCCCTCCCTTCTCCCCACCCTGAAATTTCCCTACACAGGGGCATAGAGCCTTGGCAGGACCAAGGGCTTCTCCTCTCATTGATGCCCAACAATGCCATTCTCTGCTACATATGCAGCTGGAGTCATGGGTCTGTCCATGTGTACTCTTGAGATAGTGGTTTAGTCCCTGGAAGCTCTGGTTGGTTGGTATTGTTGTTCTTATGGAGTTGCAAACCCCTTAAACTCCTTCAATTCTTTCTTTAACTCCTCCATTAAGGACCTTGTTCTTAGTTCAATACTTGGCTTTGAGCATCCACCTCTATATTTGTTATGTTCTAGAAGAGCCTCTCAGGAGACAGCAATATCAGGTTCCTGTCAGCATGCATTTCTTGGCATCAGCAATATTGTCTGGGATTGGTGGCTGCAAATAGGCTGGATCCCCAGGTGGGGCAGGCTGGGAATGGCCTTTTCTTCTGTCTCTGCTCCAAACTTTGTCTCCATATTCCCTCCTGAGAATATTTTTGTTCCCCATTCTAAGAAGAACTGAAGCATCCACATTTTGTTCTTTCTTCTCATTGAGCTGCATGTGATCATTGAAGTATATCTTGAATATTTCATGTTTTGGAGCTAATATCCACTTATGAGTGAGTTCATACAGTGAATGTTTTTGTTTTTGTTTTTTGGGGTTTTTTTGTTTTGTTTTGTTTTGTTTTGTTTTGTTTTTGTGTTTTGAGATTGGGTTACCTCACTCAGTATGATATTTTCTGGATCCTTCCATTTGTCTAAAAATTTCATGTAGTCATTGTTTTTAATAGCTGAGAAGTACTCCATGGTGCAAATGCACCACATTTTCTGTATCCATTCCTCATCTTAAAATTTAAAAGATGTTGCTTTTAGTTTTGGACAGCTGATTGTAAGGCTTCAGAGATATTATCAAAGCTTTACTTTTAATCTTTTACCATAAAACTTCTGGTAAACAAAGCAAAGTATAGGGAGATATCGAGTATTTGGTGTATTAACAATTGACATGTGTTGATAATCACATAGAGGAAAGTCCACAAAAGTCACAGTATGCTCACATCTTCACTTGAAATTCACAATTACTCTGTGAATATTTCCTTTAAAAATCATACAAGCATACTTTCATTTCTTCTGAAATCATAAAATGTAAATATGTTTTACATTTTATTTCTCAAATAACTTTAAAGATATCAATATTGTATATTTATTGCAACAAGGAGAGAAACATCTGACCATAGGTAGCTACATAAAATCACTAAATATTTTTCTAAATGAGAACTGATGAAATCAAAGGCATAATTCTATAGAGGGAGATTCATTAATATGTATAGGGGAAAAATAAACAAAACTCACAAGTCTCAGATAATTCCTAAAACTTACAAAATTTACAAGGTCTTCCCTAAAATAACACAAGCATAAAAACAGCTGGGCAAAAATCTCTCAATGTCAGACCACACAAACTGTGTAGGAGACTTCAGGGACAAATCCTTCATGGGCTATAACTGATGCCAAAGTAGACTTTTCAGACTTTGAGTAATCTAGGCTGCTATATGTAATTTCTCACCTCTTTTTTGTAAATAAGCCCAATACATTCATTAACTCACCAAATGGAACTTTAGTGGAACATGATTTGATCTGTTTTTAGTGTGCTATTTGTGGTAACTAAATATTTGTCCATGACATTTGTACAACATTTAATCTTCTATTATGTGCAGCTAATACACTATAGATGTTCCGATGAAATATAAATTCCATAAGATACCTATTGAGTAAAATATATTACCTGCAAAGCCTAAGAAAGTGGTTATTGGTTTAGTACATCATTCCCCAATTGGTTCAGGGGAGCAGAAACCCTGCCTTAGGGTCTCTTTCCACCCAGCAGGACCGTGCGTGCAGAACAGGCGTTCAGGCCATCTGCCACCAGAAACAGCAGAGATCCAGGGACACAGGCCTTGTGAGACTGGGCTGTGAGTATTCAGGGAGCAGAGAAGTCTGTGATGAGTGCTCAATATAAATTTTTAAGATGGGCATTTATAAGCCAATACAAATAGAAAAATTATGTAAAAAGGAGAATGTTCCAAATCCAGAGAAAGAATCAAGGCTTCAAGTGAGAGATGGGGTTCTTATCCCACAGTCAAAACTCTGACCCATGATTGTTCCTGTCTGAAAGAACTTCAGGGATGGAAATAGAGAAGAGCCTGAGGCCCAAACAACAATCCAACAACAGGGCCAAAAGTAGGATTCAGCTCAAGGTGAGGCCCCAAGGCCTGACACTATTACAGAGGCTATGAAGTGGTCAGAAAACGCTTATCACAACTCCCCCGGCAAAAGACTGCAACACACAGCTAAAAGATTCAGATGCAGATATTTGCACGCAACCAATGACCAGAAGCTGCTGACACCTGTGGTTGAATTTAGGAAAAAGCTGGAGAAAGCTGAGGAAGAGGGCAATCCTTTGAGAGGACCTGCAGTCTATAATTAACCTGAACCCCTAAGATCTCCCAGACACCTGATCACCAACAAGGCAACATACACCAGCTGATATGAGGCCCCCAGTACATATACAGCACCAGACTGCCAGGTTATGGTTCAGTCAGAGAAGATGCATCTAACCCTCAAGATGCTGGAGGTTCCAAGGTGTTTAGAGGTCTAGCGGCTTGGAGGAGACATCCTTGTGGAAATGGAATAGTTGGAGGGTATACCAGGAGGGAAATAAAATTTGAAGTGTAAAAGAAAAAAAAGTAGTAGTAGTAGTAGTAGTAGTAGTAGTAGTAGTATTAATGATAATAATAATGACCAGTATTACAGGAGCCTAGAGGTCAGGACATTGTCTATTCATGTTGCTTTGTCTCTGTTCTTATTTTCTAATTAAATAGTAAAAATCACAAAAAAATAAAACACAAAAGTTTCCATCTAGGACTTTATATAGATACAAAGACATTCCAGAGGTGGTTTCTATCAATCAAACATCTGCAGATGAGAAACTTGTTGGTCATTTGAGTGTTGACTTCCAACATAAGTTTCAAGTCCCCAGGATCTATATGTTAATGACCCCTGAGAGAGCCAGACACCAGCCACGCATGCCCTCAAAGCAAGTGCAAGCTATTTTATACTATTCTATCAAAAAGAACACATGGTTGCATGGTGAGTTCAAAGCTTTCCTGAGAACCGTAAGATATACAAATAAATAAATAAATGTTTCATTTAGAAACAATAACTCTTTCAGTCTTCTACTTCTTCATACAAAAAAGCAGAAACTTAATAATTTTTATTTACTGATAATTTTACATGCCTGTCTGTAAACTAAAATAATTTATAAAAACAATGAAGACCAGCTCATCATAATTCTTCTCACCTGAGTTTGTGAATCCTGTGATATGATGTTTATATATCTATGAAGTTTCTAAAAGTTGAATGTTAATTTTATATGCTCATCTTTTGCCTCAAATCATTCTCTATTTAGGGTAAAATAATAAATAAAGTTGTCATGTGAATCCTGGCGGACAATTATTAAATATTTATCCATTTAAAAATGTATGAACTACCAATGCTCACACTTGAATATTACTAAACTCTTTGCTGGTAGTATGCATTCTTATGTGAAGAAAACACAGTGTACGATTCAAGAAACCTCTCCTAATCTACCCTTCTTACTTTGTCTTCTTTTAATTTTGTAAATCCCATTTTAACTGAAATATTTTAGAAAAGACAGTCTTGGATCTCAGAAGTCTCAAGAAATATTTTCTTTCATGTGCAAGTTGGCTAATTTTCTGATAGGAGAACTTTGAAGACTATGGGTAATAGTACAGAAGATGATGTAAAGAAATTTTTGTATATATGTATTATATATAAATATAATATATATTACCCTAAACAGAAAAACATATGTACATATCTCATATGTAGACTTTAAATATGATATATTTTTCTCATACTTTATAAGCAAGTAGTTTCACTAAATAGATTTTCCTATTTTTCTTGGTGTATTTTAAAAATTAGTCACATACCCAAGTTCAGTAAACTATTTTAAAATATTTTATTCCATATTGTTTATTCAATGAGAGAAAGACTAATATTTATTTATTTATTGTTTGAAAGGTTACAAAACTCTCCTCTTCATGATACTGGCACAATGTAACATGATTAAATAGGTTGCTGCTTCATGTTATGCTTAACTCTTTTCTTAACAGCCCATGTCAAAACTGATAAGTTAATGCATTCCATACTGTTTTTTTGCCTAGAAAACAACTGAAAAGAATAAATCTGACAGGAACTGTTTTACAACTGTGTGAAAATTATAAATGGTTTCAGAAAAGAATGCCATTAAAATTGCCTTTACTTCATATTCTGCACACATTTATTTATTTTGGAAGGATTTTGTACTTACACAAAATTCTCTACAATGCATCACCTTCACCACAATGCAGTCCACATTGTAAAGAATGAAATTTATTAAAATTGCAAAAACTAAAAGCCATGTTTAAAAGGTAATTTAAATACATACAGCAACTAAATATTAATGACCAAACATTGTTATATGTTAGAAAACCCAAATACACTCTGTTTGCTTAGCATAACATAGGGTATAGAATAAACTCTATATCATATTTTAAAAAACTAGAAGAAATTTTCTTTGAGAAAGCTATTATTCAGCTCTGGTCTGCAATTCCACTTGTACCTGTGGGAGATCAGTATACCTGCCTCCACTCCCACACACTCAATGAATGGCCTGTCTGCCTGTCCCCAAGAAGGACTGCTCTAAGTGATTTACACCCCACTATCCATCTATCTGGGACCCAGCAGAATACAGCAGACCTGGAATCTGTCCCTCCCTTTCAAAGCCCCTTGTCTCTTTCAGTCTGCACTTGTACTTGGGGCAGATTGTGAGTCAACGTAACATCCTTTCATCCCAGCTCTGACTGTCTTCCCGGAGACCTGCTCTAACTCATAACACACAGTTCTACCTAGAGAGCATAGACTATAGACACAGGTATTACCAACATAAGACAAGAGATGGAAGAGAGAATCTTAGGTATGGAGATACCTTACAAGATATTGATTCATCTGTCAAAGAAAGTACCAAGTGTAAAATGTTCCTAAACCAAAACATCCAGCAAATTTTGGACACTCAAATATGGACACCAAAGACAACCCAAAACAGTGAATAAAAGGAATAGTAGAGATGAAAATTCTCAGTACAGTGCTAAAAAATAGCTTCAAAAAACCTCATAGAAGAAAACTTTCTTAACCTAAAGAAGGAAAGATTGTAAACAAACAAGAAGCCTACAGGAAACAAATAGATTGACTCATAAAAGAAAATTTTCCTTCAAATAATATTTAAAACACTAAATGTACATAACAAAGAAAGAATATTAAATGTGAAAGAGAAAAGGACTAAGTATTACGTAAAAGCTGACCCCATATAATAACACCCGACTTCTCAAGAAAAACTCAAAAAGCCAGAAGATTCTGGATAGATACCATGCAGTCACTAAGAGACCACAGATGTCAATCCAGACTAATATACACAGCAAAACTGTTAATCACCATAGATGGACAAACCAATATATTCCATGACAAAACCAAATTTAACCAATACCTTTCTACATTAATCTAGCCCTATGGAGGATACTAGAAGGAAAATTCCAACACAAGGAGGGTATCTCCAGCCAGGAAAAGACAAGAAATTAATCACTCATTGTAGTAGTAGTAGTTGTAGTAGAAAAAGAAGAAGAAGAAGAAGAAGAAGAAGAAGAAGAAGAAGAAGAAGAAGAAGAAGAAGAAGAAGAAGAAGAAGAAGAAGAAGCAGAAGAAGAAAACACATCCATCATCTGCTACATGCAAGAAACATACCTCAGCCAGAAAAATAGACATTGCAAAGAGTCCCGAGAAACAAGTTGTAGTTTCAATCCCACTCCAAGCACTAAGTGGGAGTATTCAACACACCACTTTCTCACCAATAGTCAGGTGATTAAAACAGAAATAAAAGACATAATTAAATAAACTAAAAAGAATTATAAACCAAATTCATTAAATATATATCTGTAATTATATATAAATGCAGAACTTCTACCATAAAACTAAAGATTATACCTTCTTCTCAGCATCTATTGGAATTTTCTCCAAAACTGACCATATAATTGGACACAAAATAAGCCTCAATAGATAAAAAGAGAACTTCAGACCAAATTTGCTTATAAATATTAATACAAATATTCTCAATAAAATTCATGACAATTGGATCTAATAACACATCAAAATGATCATCTATCATGACCAAGTCGGCTTCTTCACACCCATGCCAGAATACATCAGTATTCAGAAATCCATCAAGTAATCCACTTTATAAAACAAACTCAAAAAAAATGATCATACCATTGATGATGAAAAAGCCATTGAAAAAATCTAATGCCCCTTCATGTTTCAAATCTTGGAGAAATCAGAAATTCATTGCACATATCTAAACATAATAAAAGGAATATAGAGCAAACCAACAGGGAACATCCAATTAAATGGAAAGAAACCTGAAGCAATCCCTCTAAAATCAGTTACTAGGCAAGGCTGCACACTCTTTTCTTATCTATTCAATAGAGTGCTTGAAGTTCTAGATAAAACAGTAAAACAACAAAAGTAGATGAATGTTATGCAAATTAGTAAGGAAAAAAATCAAGGAATCTGTATTAATAAATAACAAGATACTATACATAAAAGATCCACAAAATTCATTGAAAGAACTACATCTGATAAACAACTTTAGCACGTAGCTGGATATAAAGTCATCTCAAAGAAATCAGTAGCCCACCTTTATACAAATGATACATAAAATTAGGGAATCAATTCCTTTCATAATACCCACAGATAGTATAAAATATCTTTGGGTAACTCAAACCAAGCAAGTATAATATCTATATAATAAGAACTTTTTAGTCCCCAAAGAAAGAAATTGAAGAAGACCACAGAAGGTGAAAAGATCTCTCTTGCTCATGAATTTATAGGATTAGCATGTTGAAAATAGCCATCTTCTCATAATCAATCTACAGATTCATTGCAGTTCCAATCACAATTAAATCACATGTTTTTACAGACTTGCAAAGGCAAGTCTCAACTTTATATAGAAAAAGAAAAGATCCAGAAGAGCCATAAATTCTGTACAACAAGAGAAATTTTGGAGAAAGTACTATTTTTGATCTCAAGCTGTACTACAGAACAATAGTGATAAAAGAAACACATGGTATTGATACAAACACAGAGAGATTGATCAATTGCATAGAATCAATGACCCATAAAAGAACAACTCACCTATGAACATGTGATTTTTTAACAAAGAAGCCAAAACTATACTTTGGGGAAAAGAAGGCATCTTCCATAAATGGTGCTAGTCTATCTGAATATCTATGTAGAATATAAAAATAAATCAATATTTATTATACTACACAAAACTGTAGTGGGTCAAGAATCTCAACATCAAACCAGATACACTGAATGTATTAGAAGAGAAAGTGGGAAATAGCCTTAAAAGCATTGTTAAAGGTGACCTTTTTTTGTACAGAACAAAAATGTCTCAGGCTCTAAGGTCAACAATTGATAGATGGAAACTCTTGAAACTCAAAAGCAAAGAACTCTGTCAACATGATAAAATGGCAACCCATAGACTGGGAAAAAAATCTTAACTAATCCTATATCCTATAGAGGGTTAATGTCAAAAATATAAAAAGAACTCAAGAAATTAGACTCCAGAAGACCAAATAAACCGAATTTTAAAAGAGCTTAACAGAGAATTAACAGAAGAATCTTGAATGGCCAAGAAGCACTTAAAGAAATGTTCTACATACTTAATTAACAGGGAAATAAAAATCAAAATTACTCTGTGAGTCTACCTGCATCAATCAGAATGACTAGGATTAAAAAAAGTCAAGTGAGAGCACATGCTGGCAAGGATGTGGAAAAAGAGGACTATGCCTCCATTTCTGGTGAGACCGCAAGCTTGTGTATGACTCTGGATATTAATCTGGCAGTTCTGTAGAAATCTTCAAATAGTTCTACCAGAAAACCCAGGTTTACTGTTCCTGGGCATAAACATAAACAATGCTCTATCATACCCTAAGGACATATGCTCCACTATGTTTATAGCAGTTTTATAAACCTGCTTTATCAACCTGAAGAGACTACCTTTTTAATCAGACAGGTCCCGGAGTGAAGGGATGGGGATACTAAACCACCTACAAAAATACACCTAAAAGTAATACAGTAACAAAAAATGGAATAGGAACTAAATTAACGGACCACTGATGGGCCCAACTTAGGGTCTATCTCATTGGCAGGCACCAATCTTTGTCCTAGGTGCTATAAAGGACAGCAGTTTGAGCAAGTTATGGGGAGAAAACCAGCTTCAATCCATCCTAAAGATCCATCCTAAAGATCACTGCCTAAGGTAGTATAAATACTTTCCCCTTTAAGTTGTTTTTGATCCTGGGTGGTGTTTTATCACAGCTACAGAAATCCTACCTAAGAAAATTAGATATAATTATTTTTGAATCTCAAACAGTGAGTATTTTATCTCAGGTCATAGTCAGTCATGAATGGATAGACATCAGTATAGAAAACATATTTATCTCATTTTGTGAATAAGTAAAATATGAAAAAAATAATGAATAACATTCAAAGCAGATTTTAGGTCTAGAAAACAGGTCCTGATAACAGACAGATTAGAGAACAAAATCCACAGAAGAGTCACATTGTTCACGAATGCAGATTCAGTCAAAACAAGTTCTACTTAATGGATACATTTATTAAATAAGGTTGTTGTGTTGTTCATATTCATGTCAGTTTGGATTAAAGAAATGACTAAGTTTGTAAATTGCTATTATCAACTTACACAAACAATGTAAAAACCAATCCATATTTGGAGATCTATGATTTTTGACTGAGGATGAAGAATCCTTGAGGAAGAACCAGCATCACCGTCCTTCTCTCTGTTGATGGAAAACTTTTGTTGCTGTTGTCACTTCACTGTCTTTTATAAGCTGTCTTCTAGGTTGCCAATTTGCCAAGGAACTTTGTTGTCTCCTGATAACCATCCTACAGAGACGACAGATATTTCTGTAAAAAAATGTATAAGTCACAGAAAGACAGACAGGAGCTCTAGAAAGACAAAAAAATCTTGTCACCAGATTTTTTTCTATGTAAAGAACCTGAAAGCTGGTTTATTTTAATAATTTTTTCCTTTCAACATTTTTACATCTATTTTCTACCCTGGCATTTTACACTTGTCTATCTTTACTAGCATAGGATTTGGTTTAGTTACTCTAGTTTTCACTATTATTTGTGATTGTTTTAATTCTATTGCTAAAATTGAAAAATATACAGATTGTACTAATGAAATTCAAACAGAAATATTCTGATTATATTAAGTATGAAGAAATTTCACAGAAGGAATTAAAAGTTCACCCAGACTGTCGCAAAGGTCAAAGGAGAAACTACAATGAACAGATTGGAGTGACTTCTCCAACATGTCAGAATGGGCCTCTATCACTTTGTGCTCCACCCCAGCTAATCACATTATGCTACAGCAGAGATATTCCCTCTTTTTTAAAATTACTTTTATTGGATATTCTCTGTATTTACATTTCAAATGTTATCCCCCTTTCCCCCACTCACATTCCCGGTACCTGCAACTTGCTTCAATGAAGATGCTCCATTTCCCAACCACCCTCTCCACCTGAGCACCTTGGCATTTCCCTACACTGAGAAAATGAGCCTTTACTGCACCAAAGGCCTCTTCTCTCACTGATGTCAGACAATGCCATCCTCTGTTGCATATGCAACTGTAGCCATGGGTCTCTCCATGTGTACTCATTGGTTGAGGTGTTAGTCCCTGGGATTTCTGGAGGGTTTGGTTGGTTAATAATTTTGTTCTTCCCATGGGATTACAAATCATTTCAGTTCCTTCAGTCATTTCTTTAGCTCTTCCATTAGGGTCCCCATGTTCAGTCTGATTGTTAGCTGCAAGCATCCTCATCTGTATCTGTATGACTCTGGCAAAGCCTCTGAGGAGACATCCACATGTGGCTCCTGCCAGTAAGCACTTCTTGGCATCAGCAATAGTGCTTGGTTTGGTGGCTGCATATAGGGTGGATCCCCAGGTAAGGCAACCTTTGGATGATCTTTTCTATAATCCCTGCTCCTCTATTTTTCCCCATATTTCAGCTATACTTATCCAAGCCAGAAGGTGCTACTCAAACTGAACTGACAATGAAGAACAGACTCCCTGTCGGAGAGCTCAAATAAGAAGAAATCAAATCTAGAAACTGTTACTTCTATGTGATATATATATATATATATATATAGCATTCTCTTTTACTAGCTTTGCTAAAGCAGCTGGCTACAAAAGTAATCATATCTCTGAGTAAAACACAGCAGTAAAGTTCAGCACTGACTGTCCTTATAAGCATAAATAGCATGTGGAACTTTTCCAAGTGTCCCTTTAGAAGCCACCTCTCCTGTCATATATCTCTATCTCAAACAAACTTGCCCGGGAGAGTAACAACACATCCAATGTGATGCCAATTTTATTATTTTCTTTTCTACATAACATGATATTTTGTGCAAATATTTATGACTTTTTAAATCTTGTTTAAGGCTGACAAACATGTAGATCTATAAGTCTAAACTTGGAAAATTTATATTTGTTATGTTGGTAATTTTGTTGACTCAATTTAGACATGTAGGTCATTTTTCAGCCTTGGACTGCATTTTTCAAGTTTATTGTTTTTAACAAATCCCCAGAAGGCTGTTGTGATTATTAGTATTGATTATGATTTCGTATAATCTCCTGGGACATGTGTATTCAGGGACACCTAGAAGTTATTATTTGTATGGGGTTGTAACTTGGTAGGCTTGTGAAAAATTATCTTGTCAAATCAAATAAAATAGAAAGACCCACCCATAATAAGAGTAGCACTACTCCATTGGTTGAGGCTATAGACTGTATCACAAGGAAAAATCAAGCTAAGCAAAAGCATTTGTCTCTGTCTACTTCCTGAATATGTCTGTGATGAGTTTTGTATTACATAGTCTTAATTCTCTAAGGCAAAATAAATCTTTCCTTCCTTAAACTGTGTCTTTGAAGTTTGTCATATTGATGATGTTGTGTTTTGTTTATCTGTTTATTTGTTTGCTGTTTGGTTTGACAGCAACAAGGAAAGCAACCATAAAAAGTATATAAAACCAGGTAATGACTAGGCAAAAATATTGACAAACAATACAAAGCAGAAAAAAAACTACACATGATGGTTTTTATTAGAACATCATGAAGTCCAAGCTCTTAAGTTAGTTCTCCAAGAGGAAGAAGAAAACTATCACACTTGTAAATGCTCACCCTGGGGATATGTTTCTAGTTGAGACTGACTTAGGGAACCATTGTTATCATTTTAATTGTCAACTATTTTGTTCTGGCTTTCTTTAGAAAGGATAGATGGTTTGAAAAGCAGATGGGGTAAGCAAATTATGACAGTGGTAACAAAAATATTTCCAGCTAAGCCTTTCCCCTCACTAAGTTTCTAGGGAGCATGGTAGAGTTAGCAGAGTAAAAGCTGTTGAATATCAATGAGCAGAAACTGGCTTAAATTTTCTCAGAGAAATTCTAAGCTATTAGCCTGGTTTTAAGAGACATGGGGATAGGAATGAAATTATTTCATAAAACTGCACAAGTCTTCTTCTACCTAATAAAAATAGATTTTGAAAAGTTTATAAGTACAGCATTATAGAGATATCATAGTCATTACATGGTAGTTGGGACCTGCTTTTACTCATGCAGCTTTGTGTAGAGAATTCAAGGTAGTATACTTCTTTAAAATCTACCCTCAGGATGCATAGGAGGAACCATCATGAATTTGAGGCCAGTCTGTCTCAAAGTGAAACCAAGAGAAGATCTATACTTTAAAACAAGTTTAAGTTGATTAAAGAAAGAGGAAAAAAGAATAGTAAGAGTGTGTGATCCAAGGTAATAATTATTGCTGTTGTAAGAGACAGGGCTGTAATGTGTGAAGGCAGAAAGGCAGGCTTGGTAGCCTTTTCTTGTCCTGGATACAGTTTAAGATCCAGTCTGTTTGTTTCATCTTACTCATGAAAGGTCAGCATTATTGCTCCTTCTCACCAAGTCAAGGCCAAAGTTCACCAGTCATAAAAGCAAGGGAGCAAGCTTACCCTGTAGTAACAAATGCACTGAGTGCAGGGATGAAGTATAGTTTGCACATTAACTCTTACATTTGCCTGGTTTTTGATACACTTGGAAAAACTAGGTATTGTCTACAGGCTACTGTTTGGGATGAATCTGGAAACAAAGGGAAGGAAAGAGGATGTGCAATGCATAGGACCAAAGTGGGCATAGTTTGTCCTAAATCCAAAACTTCATATTTACTCTGTTAGGACTTGTTTGAAGGGCATGCATCCCTCTGTTACTTTCAACTTAACGTTCTGCTTTCCATTTTAAGGTTTATACTTTCGGGGTGGGGACTGTAGGCAATACACAGATCAATGTTGTCCATCTCAAGGAAGCATACGTGTAAAAGGTCGTGGTAGAAAGAGCTCAACAGAAACATGAACTTTAACCTCCTTTTTTCTTCTTTAGTGGTTTCTCCTCCCATTCTCAGAGGAATGGAATGAGGCACAATGAGGCTGCTAGGGAGGAAGCCAGCATATGAGCACTTTATAAAAGATATCTGAAAAACCAAGAAATCAACTTTTTCATCTGAAGTAGGCTGCATGCCTCAAGAAAGCTTCAGGGACTGAATTTGCTTTGTACAAAGTGAACTTTAAAAGAAACTTCCTTGCTACAAAACTCTTCTCATAAAGAGACAAATTCTAGGTCATTTTTATGTCTGTTCTCCTTAGATCTCATCTCCCTGGCATGACGCTGACCAAACCTGATGTGTCTTATGCACTTTGACCCTTAAATATGGAAAGCCAGCCACTGACATCTCACTTAGCTTTTTCTTGCTAAATTATTCTTCATTCAATGTAATTTTCAGCATCACACCTGCACTTTTTTTGGTACATTTTCTTCCCTGCTGTCTTCCATAAAAATGTGGGACACATAATTGAATCTAATAGACACCTCTTGAAAGGCTGACCCACAGAAATTGTAGTACGGTTTGTACATTTTACACCTTAGCCACCTAACACTTCATGTTCTCATGGTGATCTAATACCTCAATTCTTTAAAATGTATTCCTCACAACTAACTTCAGTTGACACAGAATAGCTCAATCTAAAGATGTTGTCTTCCAATGTAATAATTCAGCTTTATCTCTCAATCAGATTTATTAGAAGATTGCAATTTCCATTTGTAGATTTTTGCCATTATCACAACATCCCCTGACAGAGAAATATCAAAACACAATGCTCATATGACACTGGATGAAAGACACTTATTTCTGGGGAAAAAATAATGTGAGCAATTTCTCACTGAGAAAATCGTATACATAGAAGAATATCAGGAACTTTTAAAACATCATAGACTCTAATTCAGGGGGCAAAATGCTATAGTCACATAGACTTCAGAAAGCTCAGTGAAAATGCAATGTGTCCATCATTATGAAGCATGAAAGAAACAGTCCTAAAACTCATTATAAGATATTACATTCCAGGACTTGAAAGAAATGTTTGTATGATTGCCTGTTAAGGCAAAATCTTTTTTCTCTTTATATATTTATTTTTACTGATCAAGTCTAAGCTTCATAGGGATACAGAGTAGAAAGACAGCAGTCAAGAGTGAAAAGTTCAAAAGCATTTGTCTGCTGGTCATTACAATAAACCAAGCTTGGTCTTCTTGAGAATGGCACATCTCATTGCTGAGTAAAAGAATGAAATATGGCACTTCCCTTCTAGTATTATTCTACTAAAGGAACAGAACAATTAATGATTCATAATTGCAATATATATATATATATATATATATATATATCCCTATACATCAGCACCTCATCTTGCCCTCATTAGAGATCCTTTATCTTGTACTATATGTGAGTTAAAAAATAGACTCGCAACTGGAATTTTGCTTGCAACATATTTTGATCATATTCCTTCTATTTCAACATCCCCTCCCAGATCCTCCCTACCCCCTTAGCCACTCACTGCAAGTTCTCTCTTACTTTTTCATTTTCTCTCCATCTCAAAACAGACAGCAAACAAAGGTTAAAACAAAAAATCGAGCAAAAACCAATAAGACAAAAAAAAATCAATCTAAGTACTCTTGAGACTGTGGATGGCCCACAGGAAGTGAGCAGAGAGTGAGAGACTTGAGAAAACGGAGCTGTAAGTGATCTTTTATTTTATTTTATTTTATTTTATTCTATTCTTATCATCTCTCTCCTATTCAGGAATTTACTGTAAAAAGAAGGCTGAAAGACTCTAAGAGTGGAAGATGGGGGATTACTCCAGGAAAACAGCATATTCCAGACACAACAGTTGGGACTGGCATAGCAACTCTGGTACCATATATAAGACCTATGCAGGTTCAAACCAGACAAACTCCCAGGACTGAGACTAAGTGAACAGTGAAATCCAGCACTAGACATGAAGCCATTTGCACATAATACATTCTGGGAAAAGGACATTTGTGCTGTTCCAGTGGTTTGTGACTCTGTGCATTATATAAGCCCACACTAGACTCCAGGGTAGGCCACAGGTTCAAGAGTAATTGGTCAACATATTGTTATCCCACTCTAATGCTACAATAATATTTGTTAAAGTAATCTAAAGGAGACTACTCAGAACCATCATAGTCGACAGAGGATCATTACAGGATCATGCAATATTATACTGGTTTAGCTCTCTGATAAAGTGCCAGTCTAAAACACTCAAGATCCTGGAAAACATACCCAGCCCCACAGATCTAATGATAATAATAGAGTTTCAATGAGAAAAACATAATGACTTAGTTGTGACTGAATATTTAATTGGAATTTACTGAGAAAAAGCAGGACAGCATTTATCATTAGGTACCAAGACAAACCATCCTTAGAAAAAAAGGATTCTGGGCAAAAATTATAATAGTATCTGTCCAGAAGAAAGCCAAGGGGATCAAACTTCACTTGAGAATAGGTGTTAGAATCATTCAAACATGAAGGGTATTCGGATGCTAATAGTAAACATGCACTTAAAATTGGCTTAGCAGGTTATGTTTGACAAACTCAGCATCCACAAATGTAGCTAGAGCTGAGAGAAGAAAGTCGCTAAAGTGTGGGAAAGCCAAGCATCTTTATCAAAACACTGAGACTATCTCTATTATTTCTTTTACTTGGTTTATTTGCTAGAAGCTTAATATATTTACTTTTTTCAATTTTGTTACAGTGAGATGTCTCTGTGGGTAAAGGCATCTAGGTCTAAGAACCCAAATGATGAAAGAGACAGACCCTTGCAAATTGTCCTCTATCTCCAAATGTGACCTGTGATATGGATGCACCTAAGCACAAGTAAATGAGCATTTGTCATAATTATAAGAATAATTATGTAAAATGTATGTTGTTATAAATTTTATTTGGATCATGTTCTTTGCCCCACAAAAATTTTCATAATTTGCACATGAAATGAGTAGCTCTGAGCAGGACTGCCTTCACAGCTTCCAAATTATCATGTAGACAGAAACCCAAATTCTCTGACATAAAATGAAGGCTTGTTTTTGCCTTGTATATGTACAGTGGATTTTCCACAGTTCTTGTACATGCACATTATACAATGCCCTTTTCTACCTATTTAAATGAAAGTACATGTGACTGCCTCTTATCCTAGCTCTGCCTGAACCCACAAAGCAGAGAGTACTGTCAAGCTTTGAAAGCAGTGTTAAAGAGAGCTACACATCAGGGCCTTCCTACATTCCTACTGTCTCTTCCTCTGAGAATGGAGATTGCTTAACAAGAACACTCATTAGAAGACTTATTTTTCTTGCTTAATACCCTAGCCTGCGTCTCATCTCCTGTATTTTCCTTCCTTTTGGCTTTGCTTGGTCTTTGGTCTGGCCATCTGCCTTCTAATCGTATAGGGACCAGGTAGAGGCATTTTCAAATCCTCCTCTTCCAGTTTCTTGAGTTGAATGTCAAGTACAACATGCACAATGGGGTTTTAGAATGGTTTTAAAGGGAAAATGTGAGATGTACCTAAATCTTCATGCACAAATTTGGAAAGTTGGGAGATCTTTGTCTACAGTCATGGCTAAGGAGAATTCCTTCACTCAGAGAACCTCTTAATTTCCTATTGGCTCGATACTGGAAGCCGAAAGACCATCATATCACTAGCACTCCTGTGCTAAAACATGTTGGTATTTGGTATTTGTCTATTTATTTGCTCATTTAATTTTTGTGCACACATCTGGATGTACATGATGTGCATGCATGTGTGCTTGGATTAGATGTATACGTTCTATTGGATAAGTGCAGAATATGGGAAAGGATATGTGTGGAGATCAGAGGACAACCTTTGGTGTCAGCTGTCACCTTTCACTTTGTTTAAAGCATAACCTTTATTTAAGCTTCTTTAGATTGTCTGGTCTTTGTTTTCATTCTCACACTGGTACTCATATGTCCCATGTACTAATATTTTGTTTGGGTTCTGTAGATCTGAACTTAGGTCCTCACACTTAAACAGGTGCTTTAGTCTCTAAAAGCCATCTTGACAGACCAGCATGCTACCTTTATCTCCAGGTATTTTGGAGTTCTGGGTTTTTCTGATATTCAAAAAAAGTATTTTTTTATTTTGCAATAAGCCTCCTGTTTAGTGGCTATTCATTGGATAATATTTCTTTGCTCTTAGAGCTATCATTGAAGAAATATGAATGTACATTGCATTGTTATACATTAATGGATATTTTAAACATCATCCAACACTCCAATAACAGCTGAGTACAAAATGCATTTCTATTTAATTTTTCAAGCAAGAGAGTTTTTTAAATATCACAGGAAGTAGGGCTTTTAAGCAAAGCATAATAAATCCTCTACTGGTGAAATGAGAAGCCTATTCAGTACAGAGCCATTATTGTGGAGTGGTTGAACAATGCAGCTAAGCAAGGCAGAGTGAGTATTCCATCAGAGTGACCTCATTCTAAACATCTCTTTCTAAAAAGTAAAACACCATCTTTCCAAAACCATTTATGAGAGAGCAATGAAATCCTTTTAAAATATTCACATATAGAAGATTAAACCCTATCAAAATAAGAAATATTGGTTCAATGGTCATTTTTAACAGCAATGGGTATTTTTAAAAATATATGAAGATTTAAATGCCCCGCTGTTGCTCAGTCATAACACATATTTTGGGGTAAAGTAGAACAATATTAACCCCAAAGCATCAACTAAACAGTGGGAATAAGGACATTAGTCTGAAACCAGAAACCAGGATGCAAATAAATATATATATCATTAATTAGTTATGTAAGCACAACTGTCTCTCAGCTCCCTCTTATAATTTGTTCAGTAACATTTCCAAGATATTTGGAATGCCAGAAAAATTTATAAGCTGCCTTAACTATTCTGTCTTCCTAACTGAATCACTTACTTCCACTGGAATGTACTTATGTGCCCATGACTTAAGGGCAGGTGATTGGAGTCTGTCAAAATGACACCATTCTTCTTTATCAGTGGCTGCCTTAGGGAGGATATGTGTCCCAATCCTGTCCAATAAACCTATAAAGGGAGGTGGTTTTACAGTTTTTGGAAGTATCTCCTTATAAAGATTGCTATAAGGTGATTTAGGAAAGAGCTACTGCTGTTTCACAAGTGTGAAGAGACCAGCTCAGAGCAAAGCCAAGCAAAGAAAAACAAGTCAGAGAGATGAAAACAGCCATCTCTATGTGAAAACAGTAGACAGTATTACCAACCCTCCCACCCCTCATGCCTGAGGACCTCCAGCCATGCACAAAATATTCATTGCAGTGTTATCTGTCAGTGTCTGCCAGGTGACGCTCCATAAACTGAGGGGGCCGAAAGCTTTCATTTCATGGGGAAGTAACTCTGCAGGCAGCTACAATACAATCATAGATGATTTAGAGATGTAATGAGGGTTTTGAGAAATGCTTCAGTCTATCAAATGCTTGTTGTATAAGCAAGAGGCCCTCAACTCAGAACTCCACCCACTGCCTGCCAACCCATGTGCTCTCCCAGCCTGGTAGAGAGGTGTACAACTCTAATCACATTATTAAAGAGGGAGAAAAAGGAAACTAGAGTCTTCCTGACCAGGTAGTATTGCTAAATTTAATTTAATTTTTTCCCTGTTCAATGAGAAACTGTGTCCCAAAACAAAAACTAGTGACCAACTGGGAAAAATCCCAAGTATATACAGGTCCATACACAGCTGTATATATGTATGTATACACCCTCAGAAAAAGGTGGAAATACATTTTTACACATTTTTTTTTAAAAAAAGTGGTAAGGAAAAGTAAATAAAAAGAAAAATTCAAAGCCAGGTTTTTAATTAATGTTTGACAAGCAATGCCACTAGGAAGTCTTTTTATAAAAAAAAAAGAAAAAGAAAAAGAAAAAAAAAACTTTAAAATTTCCAACGGTCATATTATTTCATTTCATTTGAGGAACTGTGTCTACATAATTGCCATCTTAGACAATGGGTTCATGGTGTCGGTTTATTTGATCATGTGTACATAAAGGTGAAATGGAGAATGAATTGTTCAACATATGTGATGTGACACTACATCGACAATTTCAAGCTTAACAAAATCTTTCAAAAATTAATTTAAGTTCTGCAGAGTGCATTGTTCATTCCTTCATTTCACAAATATAACAAGGACACAAGCTTCACTATGTTAATAACAGGCTCATTTATAATAGCCAGAAACGGGAAAGAACTCAGAAGTCCTATAACAGAGGAATGAATTCAGAAAATGTGGTGCATTTACGCAATGGAGTACTATTCAGCTATTAAAAACAATGACTTCATGAAATTCTTAGGTAAGTGGGTGGAAATACAAAATATCATCCTTAATGAGGTAAACCACTCACAAAAGAATACACAGGGTATGCACTCACTGATAAGCAGATACTAACCCAAAAGCTCAGAATATTCAAGAAACAATTCACAGATCATATGAAGCTAAAGAAGAAGAAGAAGAAGAAGAAGAAGAAGAAGAAGAAGAAGAAGAAGAAGAAGAAGAAGAAGAAGAAGAAGAAGAAGAAGAAGAAGAAGAAGAAGAAGAAGTAGAAGAAGAAGAAGAAGAAGAAGAAGAAGAAGAAGAAGAAGAAGAAGAAGAAGAAGAAGAAGAAGAAGAAGAAGAAGAATAAGAAGAAGAAGAAGAAGAAGAAGTAGAAGAAGAAGAAGAAGAAGAAGAAGATCAAATGTGGATATTTCATTCATTCTTAAAACGTGGAATAAAATTATCACAGGAGGAAATACAGAGAGAAAGTATAGAGCAGAGACTGAAGGAAAAAGGAAAGGCCATCAAAAATAGCCCCACTTGGTGATCCAGCCGATATACAGTCACCACACCCAGGAAACATTGCAGATGCCAAGAAGTGCATGCCAACGGTAACCTGATCTAGCTGTCTCCTGAGAGGCTATACCAAAGCCAGACAAATACAGAGGCAGATGCTCTCAGGAAACCAATGGACTGAGAAAGGGGTCCCGAATATAGAAGTTAGAAAAAGCACTGAAAGAGATGAAAGGGTTTGCAGCCTCATAGAAAGAACAACAATGTCAACTAACCAGACCCCCCTTCACCCTGAACTCCCAGATTCTAAACAACCAAGTAAAGAGTACACATGGAGGGAACCAATGTTCCAACTACCTATGTAGCAAAGGATGGCCTTATTGGGCATCAATGGGAGGAAAGGCCCTTGGTCCCTTGAAGGATTGATGCCCAGTTTCAGGAAATGTCAGATGAAAAGGTGGGAGAGAGTAGGTGGGTGGGTGATGAGAGCCCTCATAGAAGCAGGGGCAGGGGGAGAAGTTGTGGGTTTAGTGATTAAAAACTGGGATAGGGGATAACACTTAAAATGTTGATAAAATTTATCTAATAAATAAAAAGAAAGAAAAAAATGTGGGTAAGGTGGTGTCTTTTTTGATTTATAGGGGCACTGTCTACTACCCTTGAATGTATTTGCTTCTTTTTGTGCTAGAGCTTTTAGATGTACTGTAAAGTTGCTAGTGTATACTCTCTTCAGTTCTTTTTTGGAGGCACTCAGAACTATGATTTTTCCTCTTAGCACTGCTTTCATTGTGTCCCATAAATTTGGGAATGTTTTCCCTTAATTTTTATTGAATCATAAAAAATCTTTAATTTCTTTATTTCTTCCTTGACCATATTATCATTGAGTAGAGCATTGTTCAACTTCCTTGTGTATATGGGCTTTCTGTTGTTTTTGTGTTTATTGAAGACAAGTCTTAGTACATGGTGACCTGATAGGATGAATAGGGTTATTTCAATATTCTAGTCTTTGTTGAGGCTAGTTTTTTGACTATTTATATGGTCAATTTTGGTGAAGATACTACATGGTATCTTAGACTTGCCTCTTGCCACTAGCTTATTTCTGATGCAAGCAGGTCTTGCTGATTCTGACAGTGGCTTGACCCCTCTGTAAGCTTATGTGTCAGCACTACTGGGGGGCCATCTCTCTCCCAGCAGGGTCTAGGTACAGAGAGTTGTGGCACAAAGTCATCACAGGGTGAAGATAGAAACTGAAAGCATCCTGTCTCAAACTTCTTCTCCATTCCTATGTCCCTAAGGTTCTGGGCTTGTCTCTCAGAACAGAAGTTATGGTCTTATCTGTGTTCTCACATGTGTCATCACTTCTGGTGGACAAGTTCTCTCCCAGGGGTGTTCCAGTACAGAAAGCTATGGCACAGGGTCAGCTCCAGGCACAGGCAAAAACCAGAGTGATTCCCACAAAAGTTTCAAGCCCAAGTTTATCCTGTCTACAACAAATGCTGACATTGTGGATGGAGCAGAGATTGAGGCAAAGGCCCAACTTGAGACCCATCCTATGGGGAACTTCTTGTCTCTAATATTACTAATGGTATTCTGTTTTTCTCGCAGAAAAGAAAATGTTGTTCTATGAGCGACTTCACCCAGCAGCTGACTAAGTCAGATACAACATCCATAGCAAAACTGCAAACAGAAGTTGGATACTCTTAAGGAAGAATAAGCGGAATGATTGTGGTGTCCTAAAGGGATAAGGAACTCCACAAGAAGACCAACAAAGTTAAGTAACATGGACCCTTGGCGCTTTTGGAGTCTGAACTACCAAAGAACATGCATGGGCTGGACCTAGGCCTCCTCTTACATGTAGCAAATGTGCCACTTGATTGCCATGTGGGTCCTGAAGATCTGGAAAGTTATCTATACCTAAAGCTGTTGCCAGTCTGTGGGAAATATTCTAACTGAGCTGCCTTGTCTGGCCTCAGAGGAAGAGAAAGACCAATCCTCAAGGTGGCTTGAAGTGTCAGGGTGGGGGAATACCAAGAAGGGATCCTACCTGATCAGAAAAGATGACTGGGGGGAAATTGGGGTAGGATTGTGAGAGAAGATGACCAGGAAGAGGGCAATGAGCAGGACATAAAGTGAATAAATGAAAAAAAAATAAACAAAATATACCACTGTCATAAATCTAAACAAGCAAATAAGTGGAAAATTTGAAGGCTTGTCACCTATCTGCCACATGCCAAAAGAATGTAGTTTAAGGACTTTAAGCAAACTTTATGTGTACCTTGATACGATGAAGTTTCTCATAGTTTATTTTCTCCTGAAAACATGGGCTCTGCTCATGTGTCCAGCTTGTCATCACTGCAAGTGCAGAAAGAACATGGCTTTATTTGTTTCTTTTTGCATTTGTTTTGCAGAGATGACATTTCTATCACACACATTCTTTTAAGAGACTGTTTCATATACTGAATTAAGAGAGTGTCTTGATTAGTAACTTGAAAAAAAATATAAAATCACCTAGGACATGGGATGCTAGGCTGGGTGTTTATCTTGTTTACATTATCTGAGGTATAGTTCTCATTGTCCTAAGTACCATTCACTAATAGTATGTCTGATCTGTAATAAAAGCAGAAAGCTAAGCAGCAGCATATGCCATTCTTTTCTGAGCTGATTATGGACACAGTGTGGCCAGCCACTTCAAAATCTTTATGCCTTGACTTCTCCACCTGAGAAGAAATGCCTCTTGATCTATGACCCATAATGAACCCTTTCTCCTTTAAGTTGCTTTTCACAAAATATTTTACATCCAGAAAAGAAAGTAAACCACTTCCCAAAGACTGAATGTGGACAGGCCCGCTCCAGTTGCATATGTAGCAGAGGATGGCATTGTTGGGCATCAGTAGGAAGAGAAGCCCTTGGTCCTGCTAAAGCTTGCTGGCCCAGTGTAGGGGAATGGCAAGGCAGGACGGAGAAAGGGGTTGGCTGGGTCGGTGAACATCCTTATAGAAACAGAGGAATAGGGGGTGGAAATGGGATAAGGATCTGGAGGGAAACCTGGGAAAGGTAATAACATTTGAAATATAAATAAAATATATCCAATAAAAAAAGAAAAAATAAGGCAGGGCATTTCAATACATTCATTTTTATTTAGCTTTTGTATAATATAATTTATATTTATTGAATATTATTGAATATATATACAATGATGAACTACTACTATGAATTCTAGATGATGTTTTATATTTTAAATATTTTCCTGAAATTCTTGATTTTATTTAAATGTTTCATACATGGTCATGCTAATTTTGCCAAATTTAAACATAAATATGATTCGAAATATTTTATTATTTGTATTAACTTGTATATATGTGACAGCTGCATGAGGTCATTAAATTTTAGATACATGTATTGGCTAGATGTACTGTAAGTCAGAAGCTTGATTATTGCCAATAAAAGAGTGCTCATATGTTTTATGTACCAAACAAAGAAACAGACTTTACAAGATCCTAATGTTATTCCATAATATTTAAAGTAGTTTTGAAAGTGATACTATTTATGTGTGACCAAAGGGAAAAAATTAATCATTTTTAAATTGAACTAGAAAATTAGTTTTGTTATTAAAAATGTCTTTATGCAAAGTGAGTTTTTGGCTCTATTTTTACCCTTTTATAATTAGAAGACAATTTAATCAGCACAAATAAGTCATACTATTAGTGTCAATCTCATTGTATATTTGAGAGAAATTGGAGTTAATTATAGAGATGTGCCAACTAGCATAGAAATGCATAAGGGCCTTGAGAATATTAAATTTTATCTAAGAGCTTAAGCTGGTAAAGTCTGATATTTTCAAAGAACTTCTTTAGTTTGCCAAATGTAAGGCAAAGAAAGCTTAAACATTTGTTTTCTTTCTTTTTTCTTTTTAGGGGACACAATTTTGTAGACTTCAAACGCTTAATTCAATAAATGATAAATTCCTGAGTCTCTCCTACCTCTGTCCCCTGAGTACCAAGTCCAGGTATTTATAACTAAGTCTAGCTTACATTTCATAGTTTATACAATTTTCAATACCTGGGATTTAAATATTTACTATAAAATTATTATGGTTTTTATATAGTAATCTTCCTTTAGTTCAGCATGTCTGATACTACTGAAAGTTTTAACAAAACAGCTTTTTACTGTGAAAGAAATATCATATGTCTTACAATACATTTAATGGCACTCATCGAACCTTTACCCAATCAAAATTTATAGCATACAGTGCCTCCAGATATTTAAAACTATCTATTGTATATAAATAACTGTGAAAATCCAAAACTATGTGAATCCTGTCCATTGGTGGACTGATTACTCATGTAACTGTTAAGGAATAGATGTTGCAGATGAAGAACCAACGTTATTTTCATCTATCATCCACTTCTGAAACATATCTAACATTATTTTGACTAACAGATCAAATTTATGGAGTATAATATTTAAATTAATACCTAACCCTTAGATTCCACTAACATAAACACTTAAAATGTCATCAAATACCATGAGATTTCTCTACTTCGATGTAATCTGCCTAAATAAAGTCTCAACCGGTATGTTGCAAAGTGCATTGACTTATGACTTTTCTTTGTTCACTGACAACAAACACTCCATGGATCCTCATCCAAGATGGAATATACCATTGGGGGCAGCCTGAGTCCCTGGGCTGGGATGCCTTATATTTGTTACAGAATAAGATACTTTTTAAATTCACTTTTGAGCAATGCTCAACTTCATTTGGTCAAAACCTGTGTCTCAATTCTATACAGAAACATATGATGCCTTACAATAAAGAACAGCTTAAAACTCCTTTGTGATCCAGACTCCGCGTTTTGTTTTGCATGTACTTTATGCTCATTGTAACTATTAGGTTTTCAATGTATACTGTCAAGCCCTTGAAAAAATCAAGTACTGAGTAAAAAATATATTCACAGAGTTTTATGTAAAAATTATTTTAATATCTGAAAAAACAGTACTGACAAAAATGTATAATTTTAAGCAAAAAATGTTTAAAATCTGTACATTTATCTTTGTTTTGTAAAATAAAGTCATTAAAAAAAAAAACCCTTTGTGAACAATATTCTATAGCTCAAATTTTATATCTCCTTTCTTTGGTTTTTCTCTTGAAACCTTTCAGTCTGTTTAGTGGATATCATAGATATTAACAAGTGGATTATTAAAAAAATAACACCACCACCAACACCAAGAACAAAAACAAAATATGGGTTTCAACCTAGACTCCGAAAGCAAAAGAATCCATCCAATATTTAGCAGGAAATTCATTGTTTACCCAATGTTTACCTACTTTAGTAGATATAGGGGTTTGCTTGCAAGGAGCCTTCATTGTCTAAACAGTTCAACTTGCAGTTAATGTAAAGTGATAGGCCTCAGAGTCATCAATAGTGTAGTTGTAGGTGATAGGATGTAAGTAGGAGGTGGTAGATGTTCTTAGTCCTCAGTTATCTATACTTCAGTGTCTCCCTGGCATGTATGTAACAGAGTACCCCAAAGCAATCCTGAGATGCTCTAGAGAACTACAGTTGTTCCAAGTTACCTTTAGTGTTCCTGTTAGTAATATTGACAATTTTTCTTTGAGTTGTATGACAGCTGAATATTTTTGCCATACAAATGTGTCAAATCTCCTAAAATTAAAATAGTCATTTGTCTTGAAAAAAAATGGAATTGTTCTTTGAATTTTTAGGGAATGTTGATGTTTGGTAAAGGTTTACAATACACCAAGACTGAATCATTTTTTGTTAAGTCAGAAGTTGTCATGTTGTTAAGCCATACGTCAATGGCTGGCAGTAATTTTTGTCTCTGAATGATTCATGAAAAATTAGATTAGTAAATACATGAACAAATTAATGTGTTGGAGCTTAGGCCTCACCATCAGGCATCTGGGTATAATAACACAGGCTCTGGCTCTCAGTTTTAGGTAGAGCAAAGTTAAGTTGTTAGTTGTTAGCATGTATTGAATTTAGGCATAAATGTAAGACAGTATTGTAGAGCTTTTTAAGCTTAGCATTTTATCAATGTCACAGAAAAAATGCTCCACTAGCTCTACCTTCATTCTGCAATCAGAACTATAATTTATAAGTTCCTGGGTCTTGCTGTACTGACTCATAATTAATTTGTTCAATAGTTCTTTTTGTTTCAAGGATGCTGCCTAGTCATTTGTGATCTCTTATTGTAGCATAGGATTTTTTGGAGCAACAAATAAAACAATGGAAGATAAATACTTGCTCCCTGATTGAAATGCTGCCAATATTTATGTAAGTACTAATGAATGTTAAGTATTAAATCCATTGAGGCTTTATGAGGCACCACAAACAGCAAATATGGCAAACGCAAATCAACGCTGCCAACATTTGAGGAAAATACAAATTTTTGCAAACAGTTTTGTTTAGTTTCATTTTGTTTCAACCACATAGGATGTTTCCTCTTTGCATTTACTATGCTAGAGTTTTTACTAAATCATACTTCATCATTGACCTTAGCTAACTAGAGAACTATTTCTGCATTTTGCATGTTGATTGCCACAAATGCATTGGCATTGTTCAGTTTGTGTCATCAAGTCCTTGCTTTCCTGAGAGCTCATCTGGAAAATGATTGGATAGTGCTGCACTGGTCCTGGTCATTAGATTTTTGCACCCAGAAAGGTAGTTCTGGAATTATATCAGTGTCATTTTTGGTGCCAGATGAGGATGGTGAACAGGCATGTCATTCCTCTAGTCATGCAACTAAAATGCCCCCCCAGGTATTCCAGAGTTGCATAATTGTAGTGAAGAAAACCCACCTACATACACTGTCATTTTACTCATATTTCTCTAAAAAGAAAGGGAAGAATAGTGGGCAATTACATAACTCAAATCAGCTCACTAAAATTCTTAGTGCACAAACCTATCCAGTCATAGACATAGTGGTATGCTGCATGCTCAGGAAGCACAGTTCTGAATAGGTACAAGGGGTTGAAATAAATGTCGTGGCCTGTAGTGTTCAAACCAATATGCTTTTGGAAAGGAAAATATAGCAGCACATTGTCACAGATTTCAGTTGGAAAGTGGTGAAATGATGAAAATTGTAGCATAAATATTATACACCCACAAGAATCACACTGATCTCACAATGCCTCTTTGCATGTTATATTGAGTTTTCTTGATTATGACCTCGAGCTTAAATGTACTTGGTTGTGATCCTAATTTTCTCCTCAATCTTTGTTTAAGTCCTACTGAGAGAATGATATTGTGTGTTTATTCAACAAGGCAGAGAACTGGGAGCAGAAGACTCCCTGCTAATGAGCACACGGGAAGGGAAGAGGAATGTGCCCATCTAACTGTTTTACCTGCAAATTGAACAGCCAGACATGAGGAAATAAATCATGCCTTAACAAAAATCATGCTTCATGCAAAAAAAAGTCTAAAAATAAACATAAAGGACAATCAAGTGTTTAGACTGGCTCCAGAGAAGTAGCACAAATTTATCTTACTCCGTTCTAAACTGTCATATACATGCCAAATGTTCTTCATTTGGTTTTACAGCAATAAATACCACATTACCTTCTGAAATACTTACCCATTTATATGAATTGAAATAGAGCATACTTTAGATTTGGCTTCTTTTTAATTCTGTGGTTTAATTTATTATATTTGAACATAAATAAATATTAACTATAGAATCATTTGTATTTATCCTTCAAGAGGAATCTATAATTTGACTTAAAATCACCAGAATAAACCTTTAATAAATAATAAAAATAAATAATATAATGCATAAGATTTATTTCTAAAATGCATATGATAGCATTAATTTTAACATAACTCTTTTAGTTCGATTTGTTCTTAATGATGTTAGATCAGTACCCACAGTATAAATAATCAGAGCTTACTGACTAGGCCAAGATTACTTGATATAACCAGTGAGAACTGCATCTTGACCAGGTTTAGGTTGCAGAGTGTCACAGAATAACTGAAGCAGTGACAAGTTTATGCCAATCAATCAGGCTTTTTTTATCCTATCAGAAACAGACAGTAATGGCAGTTTCCAAGATCCACATGTGTGTCTTAGTCAGGGTTTGTACTCCTGCACAAAACATTATGACCAAGAAGCAAATTGGGGAGGAAAGGGTTTGTTCAGCTTACATTTCTACATTGCTGTTCATCAGCAGAGGAAGTCAGGACTGGAAATCAAGCAGGTCAGGAAGCAGGAGCTGATGCAAAGGCCATGGAGGGATGTTACTTACTGGCTTGCCTCTCTTTTCTTGCTCAGCCTGCTTTCTTACAGAACCCAGGACTACCAAGCCAGGGATGTTACCACCCACAATGGCCTGGGCCCTCCCTACTTGATCACTAGTTGAGAAAAATGCCTTACAGCTGGATCTCATGGAGGCAATTCCTTAACTGAGGCTTCTTTCTCAGTGATAATTCTAACTTGTGTCAGGTTGACACACAGTACCAGCCAGTACAATGGTGGTAGTTCCCAGGATACTAAGGGGTTTGCAAGGTATCCAGGTAAACAGGAATCATGTTTAAGACCAATTGTCCTTTTAAGCTCATATGTGCTTCTTTGACTTTTAGGCAACACAAGGAAACAAGGAAACCTAAATTCTTTACTGCTTGAGGGAGCATCTGTGTTTCTCAGAAACTGAAAGGTCCCAAAAGCCACAGACTATAGCCTGAAAAACCCATGATGCATTCATTCATCTCAGCCTAGACCAGGCCAACTTCATAATTCCCACACTCCAGGACAATGCCATGTAAATTAAACTGTTTTAAAAATGATCTTATGAGCTAGTTCTGTTTTGTTACTACAAAACTCAAGTTAAAAATAAAGAAGCAAATAAATAAAAGGGTGATGCCAAGTAGTGATTATCTTTGGGGAACCAAAGCCTAGGAAATAATATCTACAGTGGTCCCAACTCTCCACTGGCGTGCACATCTGAGCAGACCTGTGTACCTATACACAGGCCATGCACACCTTAATTGTTAATCACATTGGCTAACTCAGTTTTCATTTAGTTTTTAATTTTGAGATTTGTGCTTTGTGAAGCTTCATTCCACCCCACTCTTCAGATGTATTGCAGTTTTAATTTTTTCTGAACAATAAATTTTCATATATATTAGTCTGACATTAAGGACACATTTAGATTGCTTCTGCTGTTGTCTTTGAATTCATTTTTGGATTAATGATACAAAAAGGCTTTGACTTGTAATGGACACAGAGGAACACACATTTTAAATGAATGATAATTAATTATATGTATCTGTGTGTTCTCATGCCTAGGAGGTTTCTTAGGAAATGTTCAATCAATTGAATTTTTTTTTTTTTGGAAATTGCACTGAAGCTTCCAAAGTATGTGAACTTAAACTTGACTAAGAAGCTTAATACCTCTAGTTTTATATTTTATGACTGTATATAAATGGTAAAATCAACTGTATAGGAAAATAGTTATGCTTGCATGTAGAATAGAGCATGCTTTACTTTATTGGTACATGCATACAATTATGAAAATACAGCCATAGTATTCTATCTACCCTCTTTTGTAGGGAGATAAAAAGAGAAGTTCAAAGCTGTTTGGTTGGAACTTCTTTTGAATAGACTACAATATCTTAGGGAATTAACAAAAAAAATGGATCATATCTTTTTCTCTGAAAACAGAAGTATAGAAAAATCAAGAGCATTTTCTCACTAGTATAGATATTTTGACTGAGGCAATAGGGCATTTGGAGTCTTATTAACACTAGCTACATGAATTCCTTCATTATGACAAAGTCTAACTTAAACATCTTTGGCATTCCTTACAGATATTCAAATTAGAATCATGAGATGCAGCCTGGCAAACATTTCTGAATCACAGACAATTTCCAATTTACAGGCAATCAACAAACATGCACAGTTACTTTTGAAAAGAGCATTTTAATATTAAGCATTTTTATAACACCTCCATATATTTTCTTGTATGTTGTAGTAAGTGGGGTTTTATGATGTATTTTAAACCTGTTGTAAAATGGAGCACTTACAGCACCAGTAATTTCATCTCTATTTTAGCAGATGTTTTCAGTATTTTTGTTTGTAAGTATATAAATTGATAGTTTCTCTGTTTTTCTAAAAGTAACCATTATCAAGAAGTTCATGTATATTCTCTATATTTGCTTAATTTCTGAAATATTGTTTGGAGAATCACAATTTTAGATAAAGTGTATCTTAATCAAGTATAATTTTTTAAAATTTCTTTAATTTTATATCAATATTATTTAAAATCAAATGCATTTTTAAACGAAATTTGGTATGTATCTTAAGACAAGTCTCCCTAATGGATTATCCAATTCATAATAGTCAGCATTAAGATAATAGACACATAAGCCCTACAAAAAAGACTAGGCAGGTCGTAGTATGTAGTTATCAGTATTTACCATAAAAAGATGTTGAGTAACCTGAAAATATATAAGCAAGGGAATGATCAAAAGTTTCAATATGCCCAAATAACTACTTTATATATTTTGATATATTTTATTCTCAAATTTCACCTCTATGTGCCTTCTATATCTTCGGTAATGTTGCATAATTGCAAACGTATATACTAAGGGTTATGTCTGTTTTCCAAACAATCCTAGATGTGTGTACACTAAAATAATAAATGTTTCTAAGATAAAATTCAAGCATGAACTTGTTTACTTCTTAAAATAAAACATTTCTTTTTATGTTTATGGATGGTATAAATATTTCTTATCCTTTTGTTTTTCATACCTGAATAATAAACTTTTTCTTTTTTTAATGGGATATTCTCTATATTTGCATTTCAGATGTTATCACCCTTCCCTCAATCCACTAGCCCACCCCTTCCCATTTCCTCTATGAAGGTGCTTCTTTTACCTACCACAGGCCCTCCAGCTGTCCTGCAAAGAAATGCTAGGAATTCTTGGTGCACAAGGAGATGGTGCTCTCTGGAAAAAGGGTTCTTTTTGGCCTAGAAAAAGAGTCAGTCCCTGCCATTTGGACTCAGGACCTGTGGGCAGAGGGATGAACTTGTAAAGAACCTCTAAGGAGCTCTGACACATAAGCCCACTAAGACAGAACTCACTGACATCAAAACTCACTGCCTGCCCACAAAGAGCCAAACATGCAGGAGAAATCTCCCTCCTGAGCCCACAGGCTTCTGAGTCACAGGAAAGACATGCATCAGTCAGAAACAAAAAGATCTCCTACAATCACTGAAAAGAAGGCAAGAGGAAATTGCAAGAACCCAAGCAAAGGAAACCAAAACAACCAGTCAACATCAGAACCCAGTTCTCCTACCACAGCAAATAGTTGATATCACAACACTCCAGAAAAACAAGATTTAGAATTAAAAATCATACTTCATGAAGATGATGATCTTTGAGAATTAGATAAATAACTCCCTTAAACCATTACAGAAGAACCAGGAAAAATCACTCAAAGAACTACAGGAGAGAACAAACAAACAGGTGAAGAAATTGAAAACGGAAATAGAGATCTTAATGCACACTATCAAACCTTTAAAAAAAAACAAGTACTGACAAAAATGTATTATTCATATACTTTTATGCAAAAATGCTTAAAATCTGTACATTTTTCGTTGCTTTTTAAAATAAAGTTGTTCAATTAAAAAAATCACAAAAAGAAAAATCCCTGGAGATAGAAAACCTAAGAAAGAAATTAGGAGTAATAGATACAAGCATTACCAACATACTGTAAGAGATGGAAAAGAGAATCTCAGAAGCTAAAGAAAACATAGAAAACATAAACAAAAGAGTCAGAGAAGAAGCAAAAACAAAAAAGCTTCTAACCCAAAATATACAGGAGATCCAAGACACAATGAGAAGACAAATCTAAGGATAATAGGTGTAAAAGAGGGTGAAGAATATCAACTAAAATGCAAAGTAAATATCTTCAACAAAATCATAGAAGAAAACTTCCCTTACCTTAAGAATGCAATGATCATGAATATACAGGAAACCTACAGAACTCCAAATAGAAAGAACCTGAAAAGAAATTCTTCCCGACACATAATAGGCAAAATTCCAAATGGTCAAAACAAAGAAAGAATATTAAAAGCAGTAAGGAAAAAGGGCATGTAACATGTAAAGGCAGACCAATCAGAATTGCACCCAACTTCTCAACAGATACTATGAAAGCTAGAAGATCCTGAACAGACATCATACAGACCCTAAGAGAATACAAATGCCAGCCCAGGTTACTATATCCAAGAAAACACTCAATTACCATAGATGGAAAAACCAAGACATTCCATGACAAAACCAAATTTACATAATATCTGAACACAAATCCAGCCTTACAAATGATAATGGATGGAAAATCTAACACAAGGAGGGAAACTACATCTCAGAAAATGCAAAAATAAAAAAGCCACAAAGAAGAAAGACACCCAAACATAATTCTATGAAACAACAATCATTATTTCTTAATATCTGTTAACATGAACTCAATTCCCCAATAAGGAGACATAGACTCTCAGACTGAAAGATAAGAGAATTCTTACGTTTTGTTTTTTTTTTTTTCAGCTTGTCAGGGATGCCAATTTTTTAAACTGAATATTTCATTTATTTACATTTCAACTGTTATCTCCCTCCCTGATTTTCCCTACAGTACCATCCTCACCCATCACAGCTACCCCGGGTCTATGAGTATGCTTTCCCTCCCATCCACCCACTCCCACCTCACCGCTCTGGCATTTACTTATATTAGGAAAGTCAAACATTCACAGGACCAAGGGCTCCTCATCCTATTGATGCCAGACAATGCTATCCTCTGCTACATATGTGGCTGGAGCCAGTGGTCCCTCCTGGTGTACTCTTTGGTTGGTAGTTTAGTACCTGGGAGTTCTTGGGCATATTGTAGGTTAATATTGTTTTTCTTCCTAAAGGGTTCCAAATCCCTTCATCTCTGTCAGTACTTTCTCTAACTCCCCTCTTGGGGTTGCTGTGTTTAGTCTAATTACTGGCTGTGAGCCTCTGGCTCTGTGTTTGTCATGTTCTGGCAAAGCCTCTCAGGAGACATCTATAACTGGCTCCAGTAACCAAGCACTTCTTGGCATCCACAATATTATCTGGATTTGGTGTTTTGTATATGAGAAAGATCTCCAGGTGGTGAAGTGTCTGGATGATCTTTCCTTTTGTCTCTGCTTTATACTTTGTCTTCATATTTCCTTTGTATAGGAGCCTATCTGGTTTAAGGATTTGGAGATGACAGGATGATCCCATTCCCCAACTGGGATGTTTGCCTAACATGTGGATATGGTTGCTACACATTCACCCTCCACTTTGTCATTTCAACTAATCTCATCCCATTTGGGTACTGGGAGCCTCTTGCTTTCCTGGCATCTGAGACTTGCTGGTAGCTACCCTCAGTTCCCTCCCCTTCCCCCATTGCTACACAGCACTGTTCAAATCCTTGACTCTCTGTATATCATTTCTGTCTCCTCCCATACCTGATCCTGCCCTCTTTTCCCTTTACTCTCCTCTCTTCCTCCCAAGTCCCTCCCACCCACTACCTCCTGTGACTATTTTGTTCCCCCTTCTAAAAAGGACTGAAGCATCCACACTTTGTTCTTCTTTCTTGAGCTTTATATGTTCTATGAATTGTATCTTGAGTATTCTGAGCTTTTGGAGTAATATCCAATTATCAGTGAGTACTTACCATGTATGGTTTCTTGTGATTGGGTTACCTCAGGATGATATTTTCTAGTTCCATCAATTTACATAAGAATCTCAGCAAGTCATTGTTTTTAATAGCTAAGTAGTAGTCCATTGTATAAGTGTACCACATTTTCTGTATCTATTTCGCTGTTGAAGAACATCTGTCTTCTTTCCAGCTTTTAGCTATTATAAAAAAGGCTGCTATGAACATAGTGGAACATGTATTTTTGTCATATGTTGGAGCATCTTTTGGGTATATGATTAGGAGTGGTGTAGTGGAATGATAATCTTTAGATTCCTCATTGCAGGAGAAACAACTACCCTCAGAAAGTTCTCTTTCAGGAATATCCCAGAAGTCTTATAGCACATTTACAATTCATCAATGAACTACTGCAGAGCCTTCAAAGGAAGGCTAGCATATGCTGTTCAAAAAACAATATTTTTGCATAAGGATCTTAACATAATAACCATGAGGTTGATCTTTCTTTTTATATTACCATCTTTAATCTGATTATTTTAAGCACCTTCTCCTTCCCAAACTTTGACAGATCCTTCATTTATTTATTCCTCAGAATGCTCAGCCATGATTTTGATGAGAAGAACATAAAAGTACCACTAATGCACATTGCAAATGGCTCGTCCCACTTCCCATGCTCATTGTCCTTACTCTCCCACAGCATTTAGACTAATTCTAATTGATGGATTTTATCCATAAATTAAAAAAAAAAAAAAAAACAATACTCCCTAGATTTGAGTGATGCAAACCACACAAAGTGGAGCAATATGTTTCTTGGTAATACAGCTCTTTGTTATCTTTACAGCATACCGTGAAAGACAAATTAAGGAAAGAACGCAGGGCCAGCCTTTCCTATTGCTTTTAAGATAATAAGAAGATGGTGCTTATTTGTTTTGATTGGTTGGTGTAAATTCATGGTCCTTGTACAATTTATTGATTTGCTTAAATATCCGTGCATGCCTGATTGAGAACGTGCAGGTGTTTCCTTCTGATAGTTCACATTTGCAATTTAAATTTTATTTATAAGCTGAAATGGCTCTACAACTACCTAATTCACTTCTCGAAAGAATAACTTATATTTTATGAAGTAATTTTAATAGTTCTCAGTTATAATTTGTACAATGATCTCTTCTGATAAAGAGGCAAATGACATTTATGCAGATAAAGATAAAATGGAAACCCATTGTGGAATGTTATTGAAGTCAAGTTATAAATAACAATAGTTTACATATCCTTAATGCTGGAAGTGAAAACCAGGCCTTTTCACTGTGCTGTTTAAAGGGAGCTAAAAGCACTCTCAATATTCATAGATAGGCCCACCCCCCCATGACTCAGATGTTAATGTGATTTCAGCAGAAGTAGACAAGTATCCATTTATAAAGATAATTTCTGGAAAATACACTAAAGCATGGGGACCACCTTGTGCTCTCTTGGGATCATCTTCAGTCTACTTTCTCCTAACACTGAGCACATCTATACTGAACAGAGAGAAGTACTTCTTACCATGTTCCCATATGAGCAGACAGCAGTAGTATAGTGGTATAGAGGGAGTTAAAGTGTACTACACATCCTTGCTCTGGATTATTGCTATCCACTTGTTGAAGTTCTGAACAGGCTTGCATAATAATGAATAAAAATTGTTTTGAAAATCATTATATTTAAGATCTACTGTTTTTTAATTTTTCTGAATTATTATTAATGATAATTTACTTATGTATATAATTCTGTTCATTCAAAAAGAAAAAATTTAATTGTGAAGTCATGGAAGTTTCCCTGATCATTTCTGTTGTTTTTAATTTGTATACATAGTATCTTCAGTCTAATGGAGGAACCAATTCTTTACTATCTTTCTGAAGCCATTTATTTTATTTTATTTTTTTTTTTGTCTTAAGAAAAATGTTGAGGCCAGGATGAACAACTGAAGTCACAGAATTTCATTCTGTTTCCATGCCAAGCATAAAGATAGATTTTCCTTTGAATGGCAGAGCTCTGTAGCTGTCTATAGAATCTCGGTGAGAGAAAATAGGCAAGGGTTGGGAAACAGTTTTCTAATATTTGATTTTCTGTGCTTATGATTGGAAAATGCATTCATTACTCTAGCTAAAATTATAATTTGTTTCTTGTTAAAACTTTTAACATTGCTTCCCTTCTCTTCATCTTGTCAATCTCATACTCCTTATGGAGCAAGGATCTCAGAATTCCTCAGCTCTTCAGGCATGGGTCAGTATAAAACATCCCAGCAAGGCTTCTTTTTCTATGAATTATCTCCAGTTAAAAAAAAATCTTCCTGAACATTGACTTTCACTAGCTTCTTCAAAGTACCAGATTATGGATGCTTTAAGGAGAGAAGTTCGGGACAGTTTTCAAATTGACATTGAAGGGAATTTCTAAAGAGTAGGCTATATTTTCCAGAACTATATAGATCTTCAGGTGTTTTCCCTACAACCTATATTTCCTGAAAGTCCTCTTTAGAGTATGCCTGTCTGTATGTCCTATGTATTTCCAGAGCCTTGTGCACATAAAAATCATTCATTTATTAGTGATACAGAGAAGAGAAACAAAAGTCCAAAAAAAAAAAAAAATAAAAATAAAACTTCCAGGCACTGAAGGTGTGGAACACTGAAGTGTTAACTGCCAGATAATTACCTATCCATCAGTACCATACTGGAATAATTAGTATTATGTCACAGCAAAGGAGAAATATAAAACTTTGTGCTATATCAAAGAAAATCAAAGCATAGTCACATTCTCTAGACAAAAATCTTTTATTTTCATTCTTGACTTAGTGCAGTGCTTAAATGATAGGACAGTTCCTGTATTTTCACTTCTAAATTTGGTTTTATTGGTCAGAGAGGTCGTAGAGCAACAATGACAGTAGATAAGAGATAATAGTTTGCATGAAGGAACCGGAGACATGAATCTAGAATATATATAATCATCAATCTCATCAGTTGATGATCTGACTTCTCATATGGAATTGAAACATTTGCAGTTCTGGATCTGTTTTCGCCCACGCTCTTATACAACATTTACTGACTTTTTACCTTCTAGTAGTCTTTGTCCTGTCTTGGTGGTTATTGAACTATTAAGAGTTTTAAAATGTTGAGGAAGATCAGAAAGCCATCAATGACTAGCTATTAGTAATTTAATCTGTACCAGGCCTAGTTGTGTTACGACAACCAGTTAAAAAAAAAATGAAGGAAACAAAATAAAGTTGCTAACCCTCAGGCACATAAAAGCTATATTTTAATTAAATATCATCAAAAGACAGTAAAAGGTTTATAATCTTTAAATCACCATATGAGGAACGGTAAGTCTTGTTCCTGCAACTGTGATACATTAATGGAGAAACGGAGCAGTCTGAAGAAACGGAGAGAAATCCAAATGTCTATACTAAAATCTAGGTGAAACATTCACACAGGGAGTTTGATTTTAGTAGTATGTTAATGTTTTACAGTGGCTCCTTAGTTCTACAAATTTTATTTGGTTTTAGCTTAAAAATATTTTTAAACTAGGGGTGTAATTCAGTGGTAGAGAATTTCACAATCCTGGGCAAGTACTTGAGTTACATATTTCTGAGTAGCATATTTCAAAAAAAAAAAAAAAAAAAAAAAAAAAAAAAAACTAATAGCAATTCTCTATTCTTTACTTTTCTTTTTTGATTTCTGTGGCCATTTTAACTATTGTCATTAAAAAAATGTCTGTTGAAAAGTAGCAAAGGAAGGCAATATTAGAAGGTGTCAATATGCCCCAAACCTGCACCTCCACTGTCAGTCTACAGGAAGGGTTATTAAACAGCATGATCAAAGTTAAGGGACTTGCTCAACAACTTGCTATTCAAGGGGGACCTCCACTCTCCTGCCACCTCTTTTTCCATCTTCATCACACATATTGAGTCTAAACTGTACAGATTGGATTTCCTTCCCTTGTCCATCTTCCCTGCTGGCTGAGTCATCTGAGGCACACCAAGATGCCCTGAGCAGCCCTGTAGCGTAGTAAGACCACCATCCTGATGACTCCCCTTTTTCCATATTTATCAGGTCTGCAGCTTCTGAATCATATAGACTTGTGGCTCCTAAACCATACATTCCTGAACATCCAGAACCATTAAGCTTAAAGGTAAGTATCAGAGGCATGCTACACCAGGACCATCAAATTAATCTCATTTCCAAAATCTAAAATAGGAACATCTAGAAACTAATGACATCCAGATGGCTAAAGGCCCTTGAAAGAATATGATCAACAAAACTAGGACAAGAAGACAATTTTACAGCACAGCTCTTATAGTACAGCTAGCCTTGGATGCCCAAACACAACCATATACTTATAAAAACTGAACACCTTTCTACTTGGTCAAGGAAGAAATAAAGCAATAAATAAACAAATTTCTAGAAATCAATGAAAAGGTAGGCAAACATACTCAAACTTATGGGACACAGTGAAAGCAATTTTAAGAGGAAATCTAATAGCATTAAGAGCCTTCACAATGAAATTGAAGAGCTCTCATACTAGCAACTTATTATCACACCTGAAAGTTCTAGAACAAAGAGAAGCAAGCACACCTAGGAGGAGTAGAAGGCAGAAAATAGTCAAAGTCAGGCTGAAATCAATTAATTAATTAGAAACAACGATAACAATACGAAGAATCAACAAAACAAAGAGCAGCTTCTGTGAAAAAAATAAACAAGATGGACAATTAGCCAAACTAACTAAAAGGCACAAAGTCAATATCCAAATGAACAAAATCAGATATGAAAATGGAGACATACTATCAGAAACTGAGGCACAAACAAAATGGAGAATTTTCTATTTTGATAGCAACCACTTACCAATGGTAAATCCAGATCAGGTATACCATCTTAACAGTGCCAAAACATCTAAAAGCCTCCCAACCAATATATATGAAAAAAGAAAAATTCAGGGCAGAGTCCCCAGGACTTAAAGAAAAGCTAATACCCATATTTCTCAAAACATTCCAAAAATAGATAAATAAATAAGTAAATGAATAAATAAATAAACAAACAAATAAATAAATAGACACTTGTTCTTCATCTAAGCCAAGAACCGGGCCCAACCCACCGTCCTTTGGATGCCAAACCTACCTAGGCTCCCAGGGAGGACCGCACTTTTGCTCCACTGACTGTCCAAAGAGAGACAAACCAGGAGCACACAGGGCACAGGAATCGCTGAGCTGCCTGGGACTAGACACTGCTGGTCTCAATCTGCATCTAGAGCTGGGTCTGTGCAACAGCCCTCTGGACCAATAACCTGCCCACAGAGAGCTGGTCTCACAGGAGTGCTCTTACCCTTGAGACCATAAGCAGGGTCCCACTTTCACTCCACTGAGAGTCAAAGCAGAAACACTCATGAGAGCTTAGAGCACAGAAGCCTGAGGGCGACCTGAGCAGGACCCTGCTAGTCTCCACCTATGCCCAGAGCTAAGGCTGTCACACAGCCCTCCAGAACTAAAACATGCCTGCAGAGAGCTTGTTGCCCAAGATCATTCTCATTCCTAAAATGGCCTAATATCCAGTATATACAAAGAACTCAAGAAGTTAGGCTCCAAAGCATCATATAATTCTAATTTTAAAAATGGGGTACAGAGCTAAACAAAGATTTCTCAACTGAGGAATATTGCATGCCTGAGAAGCACCTAAAGAAATGCTCAACATCCCATTTTCCTTAGGGAAATGCAAATCAGAACAACCCTGATATTCCAACCTCACACCTGTCAGAATGGTTAAGATCAAAAACTCAGGTGAGAGCAGATGCTGGGGAGGATGTGGAGAAACGGGAACACTCCTCCATCGTTGGTAGGATAGCAAGCTGTTACAACCTCTTTTAAAGTGAGTCTGGCAATTCTTCAGAAAATTGGATATAGTCCTACCTATGTACCCAGCTATGACCAGTAACATTTTATCTATTTAACATAGAGCTTGAAATGCCAGCTAAACCAATTAGACAACAAGAAGAGATCAAAGAAATACAAATTGGAAATGAAGAAGTCAAGGTATCACTATTTGCTGTATTTGCTAATCATATGATTTTATACCTAAACAATCCCCAACATTATAACAGAGAACTTCTACAGCTGATAAATGTCTTGAGAAAATTTGAGGAATATAAACCTAACTTTAAAAAATCAGTAACCTTTCTTTATACACACATCAAATGAGTTAAGAAAAATTAGAGAAACAACACCCTTCGTAATAGGCACAAATAACTTAAAATATTGGTTGCATGAAATTTTAAAAAACATGTACTCTTCTTTCCCCGGGGTTGTGCTCCCATCTTAGCTCTGAGAATATGTTCTTACCATTCCATGCTCTGCCAGCTACCTCTTCTTCCTGGCTCTATTTGGCAAGCTGCCATCAAAGGCCCCATCTTCTCTATTTCTACTGCCATCCTTAGAAAATTGAAGAAAAATACTAGATCACTTTATTATTTTTAAATTTGCCAGGTAACAAAGTTCTTGGGCACAGAAACCTCTAATTCTGAACTTATAAGGTAACCTATATCAGCCATCACCCAGTGGTAAAGGCTGCTGTTCCTCTAAGATCTTATATGCTTGTTGTACTCACCTCATTCCAAAGCCTGGTCTGAAGAACCCTGTCCTTTTTCCTGCATCTGTTCTTTTTCTTCTGGGGACCAAAGAACCCCACATTTTTTTCATATTACCAAGCAATGAGATTGTGCCTTCCTTATTGACACAATGAAAAACCAATTAAAAATGGAGAGGACATGAAGCGAGAGGACCACTCCTCCATTGTTGTTGCGAGTACAAACTTTACAACTTCTTTGGTGGTTTTTCAGAAAATAATTCTACTTCAAGAACCAGCTATATGACTCCTGGACATATACCCAAAAGAGGTTCCACCATCCCTCAAGGTCACTCTCTCAGCTATGTTCATAGCAGCTTTGTTTATAATAACCAGAAATAGGAAACAACCTGTCCCTCATGTGAAGAATCGATAAGGAATATGTGATACATGTACACAATGGAATACTATTCAACTACTAAAAGCATAGACATTAGTAATTTTGTAGGCAAATGAATGAAATGTGAGAATATCATTCTGAGTGAGATAACACAGATTCAAAATGACATGCAGGGTGGTATGTATTCATTTATAAGTGAATATTAACCTTAAAATATAGAATACTCATCTTATACTCCACAGAACAAAAGAAGCCAAATAAAAAAGAAAAGCAAAATAGTGCTTGAATTTCATTTAGAAGCAGGAATAAAATACTCATAAGAGAAAAGTGGATGGAGGGAACTGGGTCAGAGAGGAATGGAAAAGGGAATCAGGTGTTGAAGATCAGATGCAGAAGAAATGGCCAGATGACCATATGAATAAATGGAAATCTGCAACTGAAAGGGATGGGGAGGTTGGGAAATGACAGAGAATTAGAAAATGACAGAAAATCAATAAGAGTGACTTAAGCGCTAACTCACTACACTAGGAATATGAAACTCAAGGAGGTCAAACCATCTAGTGAGGTAGGAACCCCATTGAAATGATTGGGAAAACCCAACCACAAATCTTTTAGTCCAAAATTTATCTTGTTTGTAAAAAATGTAGGCCTGTGAAATGCAGCATGTAATGAGAATATGGCCAACTGACCAAATTTGGGATCTACCCCATGGGTAAGCACTAATCCTAGACACTATTAATGATGCTCTGTTATGCTTACAGACAAGAGTCTACCATGAGGTTCCTCTGAGAGGTTTCACCTAGCAGGTGACTTTGGGGGCTCCAAAGAGTATAAGAAAACCACAGGAAGACTATCAATAGAGTCAATTAATTTGCATCTTTGAAGGTTTCAAAGACTAAACCACCAACATGTATAAAACATATACAGATTTGATCTACGCTTGCCCTCACATGCGTAGCGAGATGTGCATCTTGGTCATCATGTAGGTCCTGAACAACTGGAATGGGGCTCTATCCCAAACGCTGTTACCTATACATGGCATAAGTTCTAGTTGAGCTGCATTGTCTAGCATCATTGAGAGATGCAGTAGAAAGAGAAGGATATATGGGGATGGGGGATGGATTATGGGAGGGCTGGCTGAAAGGAGAGCAATGAGCAGGATGTAAAGTGAATAAGTGAACCATAAAAATAAATAAAAAATAAATGTTAATTTTAAAAAGTTAAGGACTTACATTAATTTGCTCTCATCTACATTTGAATTAATATTTAAAACTCAAATTATTAAAACCGTGTTAAGAGGCTTGAGATGGAAAATTCATGACTGTGTAGATGACTATAAAAATAAGCTAAAAAATCCAGATATTTGGGATACATTTCAAAGTTACGAAAAAAATGAAATTTACACAGTATTTCAAAACATATTAAGAGGCAGTTAAAAATTATAAGACAAAAGAAAAGCAAAGCTGCCCTAAGCTTTTGGTGACAAAGAATAACTCAGAAGGGGAAGAATTATACACTGAATTTCATTAAAATTTTCTATTAAAAACCTTATGTGAATGAAATGTCAAGCTATAAAATAGAAAAATGTAAGTCACATATCTGACACATTACGAGTCTCTTAAATAGAAAGGGCATTCTCAAAACTATTTATGACTTCAGAAAACAACAAAGTAGGTTTGATTGGCTCATCAGAATGCCTAAATTTCAGAGAAGATGCTGAAGAGAAAGATTTTGTGGCTCATGGTTTGAGCAGGGACAATGTATAATGGGAAAGCTTGATATTTGAAGCCACAATTCTGTGGGCATAAACATGAAAGCGCCTGCTTATCCTACTACTCTGATGAGACTGGGGATGATGTGGATGATGTGGCTGAAAAGATTACTACACAGCATACACTGAGGTCCCTCCAACACCTCCACAGTCCCACCTCTTTGATGTTCTGTGACATCTGCAAATTGTGTGACCATTATAGAAACAAGTGTTGAAAAACATGATACACTGAGGGGAAATTTTTCCAAATTCAAACCTATATTTTACAAAATATGTCTAAGTAAGAGAGAGTAAGTTATTTATTTCTAATACCTGGAGTGAAATGTTGTGCTATGTTTCTTCTAGAACTTCCTTTAAGAAACTATGCAGAAATGGCCCATTTTCATATATGAAATTGTTACTTCTTAAAATTACATGCACTGTAGCAATCACCCCAGGTAAAATCAGAGGCAGGAGAGATTCTCAGTGGCTAAAATCACTTAGTACCCTTTTAGAGAAGCCAGGTTTGATTACTGGCACCATGCATGGTAACTCTCAGCCAACTATAGTTTTGAGGATTCAGGGCATTCTACTGACCTCTGGGAACACTACATACATACATACATACATACATACATACATACATACACACATATATATATATATATATATATATATATATATATATATATATAGTGTGTGCATATATGTGTACAAGTGAAATACCTACAAGATAAATAAATATATTGTTTGTATACAAGATAAATATATTCTTTTAAAGAAAAAATAACAGCAATAAGTTTATCAGAAATAACTTTAAAAATCATAATATCTGATACATTTTATCACCTCTGCTTCTGTTGTGGGTACCCAGTCACAGCATGTCTGTAATGATGTGTCTAAGTAAAGTGAATTTATGGAATTATAGAAAAGAAGGAATGTATTGGTCTTATTCAATTCTCTAACACTGAACAGATCACTATTTCTAAGTGAGAGGGACATTCTTCCTGGCGGAGCTGAGGCTTTGACCACTGCCATCTTTCACTCAAATGGAAACAAAGACTCTACATGGGGAAAAAAATATCTTAGAACTTTCAGAGTGAAGCCATAAATCTTCCTGCTGTTTAAGACCTCAAATTTAGAAAGGAAATAGACACCCTCTCTTCTAGGTTAAGTTTAGCAAAATTGATAGAGACATAGAAAGAGATGATATAGGTTAAGATATATACATAATACACATATTCATACACATGGGCAAACAAGAATATTTGCCACAATGATGCGTATCTGAGATTGTGTGTCTATATTTTATCACTGTAGAGGTCAAGGTAGGTAACAGATGTGGTCTTTCCACCAGTAAGATATTTGCTTAGAGAACATACAGACACAGAACTGCAGTCAATTCTTCCTAAGTTTTCAAGCTCCTTACCTACTTGCATCAGCATGTGGCAGTTTTTATTTGTCAGTGAGAATCAATCAAATGCCACTTACAGGGGAAAAAAAAGGTAGACTATTTTGGGTCATCAGTATGATTCAAGTAGCATTCTATTTTAGAAAAGTCATTTCTTTTTAAAGATGTTTTTAATATTCATGATTTGAGCATTTAATTATGGTTGATATTAAATAAAAAAGAAAGAGAGCACATTTTTGACTTGCAAAGATTGTAGCTCACTAAGACAGCATATGGGCCTCGCTGGGAATTGCAGAAAACCCCAGCCCTCTGAACCTGAGGTAACATACATTCAACTTTATATAATTCCAACTACATCATCAAATCATATCTTGGTTAGACAACACTGTAAACTAAAGTGTTACTAAACTGTGAGAAATTCATATTTAAATGCTATTCTTATTTTTTAAATCAAAACTCACAATTATTTTTTTATCATGGAACAAGAGATATTAAGCTCAGATTTTCTTTTAAAATGACACTTTATGGTAAAAGGATATCCCAGTTAGACTGACTAATCTAGTTCTGGTCTTGACTGAATTCTGGCCTTTATAGTAACCTCGGAATACAATGGTTGCTCCCTTGAGTGTTTGCTCTAGGGCAATTTTCATGCAATGTCCCTCACAACCCCAGCCCCCTAGAAGTCTGAGATGAATATATAGTGGGCTCCATTTTATGGATGGTAATCAGTGTGGCTGTCACCACCAGGTTAACCAATAAGTCTTCATAATTTCACTATCCTCACTGAAGAAACAGAAAAATAAGAGCCAATTGCCTTTATCATGAATGCATAAGCAACTTATCATTTATGATTTATTAAACTCAATTCTATGACTTACTTAAAGTACTATTCGTGCTCATAATTTTAAACATTGAAATAAAGTCTGTATGCAATGTTTGTTCTTGGATCACAACAATTAAAATAGTTTTCAGGTCATGATTTTAGAGTTCAGACACCTGAATGAGTAAGGTCACCTGTACCAACAGTGTCATGTTCAGCTCACAACAGTACCTAGTTCTAGAACCCTGTACATTGGATCTCCGTATCCACATGATCTGAATATGTTATGCCAGATCTCTGTCATTTGTGATGCCAAGCACAACAGAAAGGCTTAACATTTGCATTTATCCTAGGCACATCTTCCCAAGCACTTTATTACAACCAGCACAACGTCAGTGCTATGCAAATGACGATTATGTTGCATTATTCAAGGAAGGGTGGCAAGAACTCTGTGTGTGCTCGATGACTTTATTCTAAATAATTTTCAGTCTATGGTTATTTGAATATTCAAACATGGAGCTGGGCATGCAGAGGACTGACTGCATATTCCTCTCTAAGTAGCAAAGCAATGACAGCAGCAGAAGCCTATGATGGATGAGGGGATACACAGTCCTTTGGGGATGGCTGGACTTCAGACACAGAAAGGTCAGTTTCCAGCAGTCTGTCTTCTGGAAGTGAAAGCTTGCACAAAGTACTCCTATGCCTTGCACACTCATCAAGTTAAAATAAAGCTAAAGTATTTGATATTTTTATTAAGATAAAACAAAGATGTAAGCTTTCAATGACTGAAATCTAAAGACTTTCCATGCTTTAGCTCTGGTAGCAGCACAAAATGACTCCCTGGGGCTCCCTGTTAATTTTAAAGCTATTAGACATAAGGGCTGGATTTCAAGAGAGATAGGGTTCTGAATTTGCTTTTGCCTTTCCGCAAGGAAACCCATAAGGCTTTGTGATTTAAAGTCAGTCAGTTCAGCAGACCATGACAAGATCTGAATTTTCTTGATAAATACAAAAACCACATTAAGAAGTCATTTGATGCTGCCGCTGTGAGACTGGATCCAAGTAAATCTTCGATTATCTAAGACATTTAATTTCTAGAACCCTCAGAAACCTTTTATTTATCTAAATATTTTGAAGTACTTTAACGTGTAAAGAAAACTTATAAACATGGTGAAAGATGTTTTTGGCTTCATGACTACAGACATCTAACACAATGCTACATATTTTCACCCAGTGACAACAAGATAAATTATTTTATGGTGGTATTATTTTTCCACAGCAGGACTGAATAATGAGGAAGCAACTATTACATCTTACCAAATTGTTCAAGTGACTTTTCAATATATAAATTTTATTTCTCTGTGACATGCTATATTCTCTGTGAGGCAGTATTATTCTACATATGTCTCTGAATCATCACTAAGTATCAAACATATCTCTGTAATTTCAAGGGTAAATTATCTCCAAGTGGATGTTCTACAGTAAAATAATTAATGAGAAAAATTTTATTAATTATGAGACAATTTTCAAATGCTTTACAGAGTATAGTTATTTTAGTTCCAAGATATGGAAAGAAGGTAGTTAGTTTTAATCACATAATTAAGATACTGAATGTATAATTTGATGAATTCAAGCTGATAGGCATGACGGAGTTATTTTACTAACCCTATCTACCTAGAGAGTTTAGGAAACAAAGTATACCTGGAAATTTATGTCTGAGATTCTTAAGATGAGATATCCTAGTTTGCCCCTTTGTTTCTGTGCTAAGGCACTGACATGGTATAGAGAGGGTTTGTGTCATATTAGAATCTACAGTTAATAGTCATCAAGGAAAGCCATGGCAGGAACCTGAAAAAAGGAACTGAGACAAATGCCATTGAAATATATTGCCTACCAGCTTGTTTCTCAGACTTTCCCAACATGCTTTCTTATATAAGCCAGAATCATCTGCTCAGACATGGCATTTCCCATTCCCAAATCAATACCTAATCAGGAACATGCCCTGCATGCATACCCATGGTCCACTCTGATGGAATTCTTTAGCTGAGGTTCCCTTTTGAATCTGATAAACACTAACTACTAGCCACTAGTGTAGAGAAGATTTTAGAGCAAGTAAATCTCTACTTTCCTGTGCATTCTAGTGTGTTTTGCAAGTAAAGGCTCATTGATTCTAGCAAGTTTCACTTAAAAATATATTCAGAAAAATACTTTCTTGCCAATACAAAGGTGGAATGAAATATGTGTGTGTTGATAGATAGATAGATAGATAGATAGATAGATAGATAGATAGATAGATAGATAGATAGATATGAATTGCACTCTAGGCTAGCCATTGTCTGTCAGGCTGTTTCTGCTCTGTTTTAATTTCCCATAGCTGTGATAATTCACATTGCTTTGCTCAGGTCGCTAAGAAAAATGGCATGAATCAGAAAGATGTCAGCAAGGATGTTGAGCTAAGTCTTTGCCTATGGAATATGGTTATGAGTTTCTTAAAGAATTGAACTCATGGGTTTCTTAACTCTGGGATCTGAATACTTATGATACTTGGCAAAATACTATCATCTGCAAAGCTGATTTTACTGTCATTTCCTATAGGAGTTAGAATGAATCTGGAGTTTCTTATGCCTTCAAAATTCTCTGAGCTTAAGAACAACATTTAAGAATATTAAATCCATTTGAAATTCTTCTTTAATTTGTCCATATGATATGATATATGCTTAGGCTTAGCTTAGATCCCAGCTAAGTATCTTCATACTTCTAAAATTCAAAATGCTTCTTTGGATTATAAATTTTATTGAATTTGTACTTTCAAGCTGCAGACATGTATATATCTCATTTCATTACTGCTACCTCCAACATTTTTTGACATCTCGTCCACTCTTTTACCTCCTCCTACTCTTCAGAGGTCCCTTTCCTCCATTTGTGCCTTTTTGTTAAATTTAGTACTTCACTGAGTTCAATTGGATCTATCATTATTGGCATGCAGAGATCTCATCAGGGCATAGATAAACACAATACCTTTCCCCAGCAGCTCTAAGTAGCCAACAACTTAGGAACAGTCCATGAGGTCCTCCATGATTAATAATTGCCTATTAACAGGTCCAATGTTTTGTGTGTCCTATGCAAGCAACCATGGTTCTTCTGAGTTCATGAAAGCCTTGACTATAGCTTGCCCAGAAGATATTTCTCATGGTTCATTCTTGCCTTCTGGCTTTCATATTCTTTCTTCCACTTAAAATTCTGTTTATAGAAGACACTCTTTGTCTTCACAGTGCATACTGGTTTTTATTACTAAAAATCAGAAATACAAAACTGGCATTTCTAATGATTTGATTTCAGTATTGTTGATTTCCCTTGCTTCTGTATCCTGTAGCAAAACCATCTCATTTCTATGCTTTACTATGGTTTTCATTCTTTGAGTTTTCATTTTAATTCCCCAGTAAAGAGATAAGGACTTAAAATTTATTTTAATCAATAACAAATTAATTATCATGATCTTGTTTTAATATTCCATATATCAACATAAAACAACAAAAGCTTTTGCTTACCAAAAAATTAAAATAACAAAAAATTTGGAACCAAAGAAATATATTTTTAATATTTATATGTATACAATGTGTGATTCACCTATTATGTCTCCAATATCATATGCAATTCTTAAGAACATAGGTCATAAGCAAAAATTATCATTAAGCTCCCATAACTTCCATTATCTGTTTATTGTCAAGCACAGTTAAAGTAAACACTTAACTATTCTTAGACCTTTGATGCTGATTTATGGAACCGTGTTAGCAGTAAGAGAGATCTTAAGAATACATAATGTTGTCTATGAATGTATTACTTCTGTATTCCCTAGTGTGCTGGAAAACTTTCTTTATAGATTCTGACAGCAGAGCACTGGGCCCTGTGTGTCCATCACTATGTGCTTACTCATTCAGCTGATTATGAACAGCTAGATTGTTTCCACATCTTTGCCACCAAAATCAGTGTTGATGCTGTGGTGCACATTCATTTGCGTTCCCATGAAAATATGCACAGGGATTTTGCTGGAACTAAGTTTATTAAACACTGCCAGATGGTTTTCTAAAATGTCTGTCCTAGTTAGGGTTTCCAAATCATGCATGCATACACACATGTACAAATGCACACATACTTGAGCATAGGAATATGTACTCAAATACACATATAAATTATTAAAGCTCAGGTCTTATATACAGTTATATTTTACCTATATCATATATTTATTGGTAATTTAACCTTTAGTCCAATGGACACTGTGGTATTAAAATGTCAAGTTGGAGAAATAAGCTAAGATACCAACAAGAGAACAAACATTACCAAAATGCTTGCGTTTTATACTCAATCAAATAAATATTTCATATTTTAAATCAATAAGTACATATTTTCTCAGTAGTTACATCCTGATTCATGCAACATACCTCAAATCTCCCTAAATGAAAGATTAGGGGATTTATTATATCCCTTCTATGGAAATACTTTTCTTATTTTCATGTTCTGTTGGTTTCCCACTTGCCAGGTTAACTGTTACAAAGCTTTGAGACTAAAGCTCTATTTAAGAAAAGGTATTGCTCATATACAGTACATAACTCATAAAAGCATAATGGCTTCTGATATTATATAATATGCTGATGCCTCAGACAATAGAGAAATGTAACAAATTCACCCTGTAACGCAATGTAAGTATCCATATAGTGGAGGACAGACATAAATATTGTACCTAAGAAAATTAATCCCTGAATTCAAAGGCAATGTAATTTATTTTCAAAAGAACAATTAATCTCTCTGTATTTGAAGCAAGGCTCAAATGAACAACTTCACTTTCAAAGTATCTATAAGAAAAGCTAGTTCGATTAGTGGCTCTATTTTTGTTATAACAATTCCACAGGCATAATGACAACACCATGAAGGTGGTTTCATTAACTGGCAACCTACTGAATAGCTAGTTTTCAGGTTTCTGATTTTATATCGTCTTGAGAACACTGTTGCTAGTATGTATGCTATTACCATAAACAAAAAGGAATCAGAATCTTAGTATTGGTATAAAACAGTTCAGCGTGAGTCTCCCATGTCTGCCTCCTCAAAATAAGTCTATCTGGAAGAACTCCAGAAAAGATTCATGGAGCATATCAAATTATATGGGCCTCTTTGTAATTCAAGGCCTTTTTCCTTTAATTGTCATTGTCACACACACACACACACACACACACACACACACACACACACACACACACACACACCTAAATAAATAAATACAACCTGCTAAGTCCATTTAGCTTACGTTTGAATGAATTCAGGTTTAACAACATAATAAAGTAGAAATCAACCAGAATTCATTGTTTATTATGAAGTTCTAATAGTTAATTTCACTGATCCCAAGTATCAACTTCTTACCTATTTTTATCTACAGCTTTTAAGATTTTTTGTGAATAGCAAAATATTAAATAAACTCTGAGAACATAAAGTAGCAGAGTGTTTTCCATTATTGCAGCTTATTCAAGAAATGGGAAAAATGGATGCTTCTTTACTTTGAAGAGTTTCTCTTTGCCTAGGTCAAAGGGACATACTCGAATAACTACCTACTACTTTTATCTGACTTTATTCATGAATTTGTAACTTCTATCATAGTGATGGTGATTAGGATTTAAATTAAATGAAGAAATTAAAAATATCTAAAAAATACTGGTTGTTTGTTATTTTGTTTTAGTTGTGTTCTGTTCTACTCTAGGATATCTCCTCTCTAGTCTTTGGCCATTCAGGCAGTGTACGATATGAGCTCGCTCTGGTGGGGTGGGCATGCAGTTAAACCAAACATTGGTTGATCGCTCACACACATCTCTTTGCCACCATTGCCCTGGCATATATTGCTGTCAGTACAGATCATAGGGATGATTATAGATTATAGATTATTTCTGGCTGGTTTGGTGTCTTATGTCTCTATCTGTAGTCTGCAGCAAGCCGATAGCCAACATCATATTAAATAGAGAAAAACTCAAAACAGTTCCATTAAAAGCAGGGGCAAGGCAAGGCTTCCACTCTCTCCATGTCTATGCAGTATAGTTGTTGGCATTTCAGCTAGAGACACAAGACAATGGAAGGAGATTAAGGGGATGCAAATTAGAAAGGAAAAAGTCAAACTATCACTACTTACAGGTGACATGATAGTATACAAAGTGATCCTAGAAATTCTACATGGAAAACCTTCAGCTGATAAGCTTTTTCAACAAAGGGGTTGGATACAAAATTAGCATAAAAAATAAAAACAGTAATCATTCCATATATAAATGTCAATAATGACAAATAAATCTAGAAAGAATACAATGGAACAGAACACTTCCTAATGCAATCAAATAATATGAAATATCTTGGGATAAATCTAGGCAAATAAGTGAAAAATTTGTATAATAAAAGCACCATGTCTCGATGAAAAAAAATTGAACAAGGTATCTGAAGAGAAAAAGTTCTCCCTACTAATTGATCAGTAGGATTAGCATAACAAGAGTGAACATCCTACCAAAAACTGTTAGAATAAAACACAAAACAGTCTTGAAGACATTCACATGGGAGACAACTTTCTCAACATAACAGAGCATACAGGCCCTGTGATCAACTATGAATTAAAGGGACTTTATGAAACTGAAAAGTTTCTCTAAGACAATGGATGTTAATTCGAAAAAGGAAGCAGCGTACAGAATGAGAAGTGGTTTTTACAAATTCCACATTTACTAGGAGGATGATATTAAAATTGTGCAAAGAACTTAGGAAACCAAACATCACCATATTAAACAATTCAATTAAAAGAGTGGTACAGATATAAACTGAATTCTCAGTAGAGGAATCTCAAATATGGCTGAGAAACACTAATAAAATGTTCAACACCCTAGGGAAATGCAAATCAAAATGACTTTGAGATCCCATATTACCCTTATCAGTATAGCTAAAATTAATAACATAAATGACATGTTCGGCTTGTGAGGATGTGCAGCAAGAACAACATTCTTCGATTGATTCTGGATGTGAAAACTCATAAAGTCACTATAGAAATAAATATTGCAGCTCTTCAGAAAATTGTGAATCAACATATCTCAAAATTCAGTGTCCCACTATTGGTGATATATCCAAAGAGGCTCTGTCCTACCATAATAGCTAAACTATTTTCATAGCAGTTTTATTCATAATAGCCAGAAACTGCCATCAACCTAACTGTCCCTCAACTGAAGAGTAGATAAAGAAGCTATGGAACATTTATACAACACAACATTGTTCATTGGTTAAAAATCAATGACATTGTAAAATTTGGAGGCAAATGGTAGAACTAGAAAAAAAATTATCCCAAGTCATGTAATCCAGATATAGAAAGAAAAATATGGCATGCACTCACTTGTGAGTGTATATTAAATATTAAATAAATCTTAACCCAGCTACCGTTCATAGTCCCAGAGAAGTTATGCAGACAAGAGCTATAAGAAGTTATATGAATACCCCTCCCGGAGGTAGAGTGAAAGATATGGATTCAGTGCATAGAATGGGAGAAGGTGGGGACATGAGCAGGAAGGATGGGGTTATTGAGTGGAAGAAACAGATGAATCAGAAGGCATGGAAACCTAATGTAGTGGAAAGTTTCTGGAATCTAACCCTAGTATGGACTACTAAATAATGCAGGTTATGGAGTTAGAAGTTAGAACCAGTCTTTTTTTTTTTGGCTAGAAAAGGCTTCCAGTGGTGGTGGTGGGATACATTACATTTAGTTGTCCAGAAAAGTCCGCTGGGGATCTCTAAACAACACAAGTAACATTAAGACAGAAGATTGCTCTCTAAAACCATAAGTGGGACCATGTTTCCAAGAACAACATCCACATAGATCATTGTCCATCGATAGGTTGAGCTAGGACATATTTGGAGTTTTCACTCCTACATTTTTTTACTTCTCTCTCTCTCTCTTTTCTTTCTTTTAATAAAACATTCCATTTCAGTAAGTTGGGCTTCTATATTTATATTTCTTTGTCTAATTTTCTAATGACACTTTGACATTTCAAATTAATACAGTCCCAGTATTTAGATATGAAATGAATCAACAAAAAATTGGATTAAAAATGGATGTTGAAAGTTTGAAGAAAATATTATAATTTAATTAAACTTATCAGAATTTAATTTAATTTAATTATTTCAGCCTCAGGGCCAACAGAAATACTTGATGAGAGACATTCTTTTGTTTAAACTTCCTTGATGGAGTACCCATAAGAAACACTGATAAAAGAGAAGATATTAGTCTGAGTCACTATTAAGAAAAATCAATACATTTTTTTGTTTGGACTTATGGCATATCATCATCTAAAATTATATTTAAAGGCATGATTTTAAGAGTTTATATTTTTTCTACCTGCTCACAATACTCTGTTTATTTACTCTCCTCAGACACTGTTGAACAGTGAATCAAAGACCTGATCTAAAATCAGTTGCAAAACTTCAATATATTTGCTAATCACACTTTCTTTGGACCATCAAAGATAATGAGGTAATTGAGCTTGTAATAGAATTTACTTATTTTCAAGAGAATGGAGAGTTTCTGAATCACCAGACCAAATCCTTCATTTTCCAAAAAACAAAATTGAGGATCAGAAGGCTAACTAAACTTGGTTTACTTGATCAGTCATGGTAATGTCAAGATAAGAACCTATTTTTTTCCTCAGAATGTATACACATAATCACATATACACATACACATACACATACACACATACACATACACATAAACATACACATAAACATACACACATACACACACATATACATACATACATACATACATATATATATATATATATATATATATATATATATATATATATATATATATATATATATATATCACTCACATAACAAGGTCTTATAACATGTATTACTCTAAAGATAACTCAAAACTGATTACATGTGACTTTTTCTCTAAATAAAAAAGTTTTATTACTCTGTTAAAGTTAATAATTCAAATCTCTTAAAAGCAAAATTGAATATTTGCCAATTCAAGTTCTGATTATGTTAATTTAAATTATGAATGTGTTTTGAGTGTTGTTATATATTTTTAAGGTCTTCTGATTATCATAGTGCAAGAATTTGGAGAAAGGATAAGTGTACTTCAAATGGGAATACATTTCTCATCTTAATGAAATGCTTAAAGTTAACACATTTATTCTTTTATAACCCTTTAAGAAATTATACCCATGACATATTAAGGATAAACTACTTAAATTTAATTGCTTATAAAATTTTATAGTCTATAATTGAATTTCTTCATATTTCAAACCCTTTCTTTTATAATTCCTTTTACTTTTCTAACGTGGGAACACCTTGAACAAGTAATTAAAAGAATAGAAAGAATTTGGATTTACATTCAGAGAATGAGTATTCTATTTAATGAGCTTTACATTTATTACTATATGACATTTGAGAAAAGTCATACAGCAGCAAAGTAGGATGGATTGTCCTTTAACCTGACAAATTCTCAAGGATGTATATATACTTTTTTTACAAATCAGTGATTTACTTAAGTGAGAATTTGTATGTTCGACTTATAGCTTAATTACTTAGCTATAAATGTGCAAAGCTTTTGTTTTCTAGGTAGTCAGTTAATAATGACTTATTTTAACCTAAGGTTAGCTCACATTTTCTAGATTAATTTAAGATTTGGAGAATTAGGATGTAACTGAGCAAGCAAAGTAGAAAGATCGCTGGTAAAAGAAAGATGAAGACTTTAGGCAAACTATGTTAAAAAGAGATAAGGAAAAATGAGTTGATATTAAAATGACACATAAAATAGTAACTATTACTAATAGTTATGATATGCTTGTTGTTCTTACTTCTAGTATACTACCATGGTTATAGTATTTGAATTAAATAATATCGTATTTGCACTGTGAAGCCAGAAAAACAGGAGGACAGGTCAAGACTGTATGAACTGTTCATTCATCTTTGTTAGAACTGCTGATACATAGAACACAGTGAACAATAATAAATATATGCATTAAAAATATGAGTCAGAACTAAAGAACAGACACTACCCTTGTAAGAGACCAAGATTTGTTTCCTAGCACTTCACTTGAGATGACTGCAATTGTCTGTAAATCCAGCACCAGGATCTAACAAATACTTTTTTTTTCTTACCACTTAATTTTTTTAAAAAAGAGGAATACATATATAGACTTTTAAAGGCATTTTCTCAAAACATTATATGAATATATTTATCAGTACTTATTTCTTTTTAGATGTTTGATAGCATGCATTGAAATCCCAATAGTTACCATAAGCAAAAACTAGATATAGGACAGAATGTAACATGGAAACTGATTTCTTGTTGACTATAAATTAAGCATAATGATCTATGAATTAAAAAGAATTGCCACAAGGCTATTATCTTAACTCTTGGATTATTAATGATTTAAGGTCCAGGTATATCACACGGTGGGTGCTATTCATTTATTTTTTTAATAAAAATGACTGAGGCTTTCATTTTTTATTTCTATTTTTTAGCCTTTGGATTTTTTTTTTTGAGCTTCATATAGCTTGTGAGTTGTTTCTGGGGTGTTCAGAGCTTTCTGAAGTTAGTATCCATTTATCAGTGACTACATATTTTAGTGACTAGGTTACCTTACTCAGGATGATATTCTCTAGATGCATCCATATTCTTAGGAATTTCATAAAGTCATTGTTTCTGATAGCTGAGTAGTACTCCATTGTGTAAATATACCACACTTTTTATATCCATTCATCTACTGAAGGACATCTGGGTTCTTTCCAGCTTCTGGCTATAATAACAGGGCTGCTAAGAACATTGTGGTACATGTGACTTTATAGTATATTGGAAAATCTCTGGGGTAAATGCCCAGAAGTGGAATAACTCTCCAGTTTTCTGAGGAACCGCCAGAGTGGTTGTACCAATTTACAACCCCACCAACAGCAAAAAAGTGTTCCCCTTTCTCCACATCCTCACCAGCATCAGCTCTCATCTAAGGTTTTGTTCTTAGCCATTTGAACTGGTGTGACTTGGAATCTCAGGGTTGTTTTGATTTGCATTTCTCTGATGACTAAGGATGTCAAGCACTTCCTTAGATGCTCCTCAGCCATTCAATATATCTCTATATCGAGAAATTGTTGTTTAGCTCGGTACCCCATTTTTAATATGATTGTTTGATTCTCTAGTGTCTAACTTCTTGAGTTCTTTGTATACCTTGGATATTAGGCCTCTATCAGATGTTGGGTTGGTAAAGATCTTTTACCAATCTGTTGGCTGCCCTTTTGTTTTCTTGATAGTGTCCTTAGCTTTACAGAAAATTTGCAGTCCCATTAAGTTCCATTTGTTGATCTTTGTCCTTAGAGCACAAGCCAATGCTGTTCTGTTCAGAAAAATTTCCCCTCTGCATATGTGTTCTAAGGGTTTCTCTACTTTCTCTTCTAATAGTTTCAGTGTACCTGGTTTAAAGTTGGGATCTTTGAACCACTTGCACTTGAGCTTTGTACAAGGAGATAAGAAAGGGTCTATTTTCATTCTTCTGCATGCTGAGTGCCAGTTGGACCAATATCATTTGTTGATTAGATTAGGCTGTCCTTTTTCCATTGAATGTTTACAGCTCCTTTGTCATAAATCAAGTGACCATATGTGTGAAGGTTCATTTCTGGATCTTCTATTCTATTCCATTGATCAATGTGCCTATCTCTTTACGAGTACCATTCAGTTTTTATTACAATTGCCTTGTAATATAGCCTGAGGTTAGGGATGGTGATCCCTGCAGATGTTTTCTTGTTGTTAAGGATGGATTTCAAAATTCTAGGGTTTTTTTTTTTTTTTTTGTTTTTTGTTATTTCATAAGAATTTGCACATTGCTCTTTCCAACTCTATGAAGAATTGGAATTTTGATGGGAATTTCCTTGAATCTGTAGATTGTTTTGGTAAGATGGCAATTTTTACAATGTTGATTCTACCAATCCATGATCATGGGAGATCTATTCTTCTTCTGAGATCTTACTCGATTTCCTTCTTCAGAGATTTGAAGTTATGGTCATAGAGATCCTTCACTTGCATAGCTAGAGTCACACCAAGGTATTTTATATTGTTTGTTACTATTGTTAAAGGTATCTTTTCCCTAATTTTTTCCTCCGCATGTTTGTCCTTTGAGTAGAGGAAGGCTACTGAGTTGTTTGAGTTAATTTTATATCCAACCACTTTGCTGAACTTGTTCATCAGCTGTAGAAGTTCTCTGGGAGGATTTTTGGGTCACTTAGGTCTACTATCATGTCATCTGCAAATAGTGATAAGTTTACTTCTCTTTTCTTGATTTTTATCCCTTTGACTTCCTTGTGCTGTCTAATTGCTCCAGCCATGACTCCCAGTACTATGTTGAATAGGTAGGGGGAGTGTGTGCTTCCTTGTCTAGTCCATGGTTTTAGTGGGATTGCTTCAAGTTTCTCACTGTTAACTTTGATGTTGGCTATTGGTGTGCTGTATATTACTTTTATTATGCTTAGGTATGGGCCTTGGATTCCTGTTCTTTCCAAGACTTTTGACATGAAGGGGTGTTGAATTTGTCAATTGATTTCTCAGCATCTTGTGAGATGATCATGTGGTTTTTTTTTTTTTTTTTTGAGTTTGTTTATATGGTAGATTACATTGATGGATTTCTGTATATTATACCATCCCTGCATTTAAGGGAAGAGGCCTACTTGATCATGGTCAAAGATCATTTTGATGTGTTCTTGGACTCTGTTTGCAAGGATTTTTTTGAATCAATGTTCATGCGTGAGATTGGTTTGAAGTTCTCTTTTCCTGTAGGGTCTTTGTGTAGTTTAGGAACGAGGGTTATTGTGGCCTCAAAAAATGAGTTAGGTAGTGTTCCTTCTAACTCTAGTTTGTGGAATAGTTTGGAGAGTATTGGTACTAAGTCGTCAATAAATGTCTGATAAAATTCTGCACTGAACCCATCTGGACCTGGGCTTGTTTTTTTTTCGTTGGGAGGCTTTTGATGACTGCTTCTACTTCTTTAGGTGTTATGGGATTATTTAGATGGTTTACTTGGTCCTGGTTTATCTTTAGTATCTGGTATCTGTCTAGGAATTCATCCATTTCATCCAGATTTTTCAGCCTTATTCAGTATAGAATTTGTAGTAGGATCTGATGATTTCTTGAATTTCCACAGTTTCAGTTGTTATGTCTCCACTTTTCTTTCTCATTTTGTTAATTGGTCACTCTCTCTTTATGCTTTAGTTATTGTGGCTAAGGTTTTATCATTCTTGTTAATTTTCTCAAAGGATCTGCTTTTGGTTTTGTTGATTCTTTGAATGGTTCTTTTTGTTTCTATTTAGTCAATTTCTGCTTTGAGTTCGATTATTTCTTGTCATCTACTCCTCTTGGGTGTATCTCCTTCCTTTTGTTCTAGAGCTTTCAACAGTGCTATCAAGTTGCTATTGTATGCTCTCTCCAGTTTCTTTTTGGAAGCACTCAGATCTATGAGTTTTCCTCTTAGTACTGCTTTCATTGCATCCCATATGTGGGGCGCCACCTGAACATTTTCCATTACAAGATAGCGCTGACATCCGGCTGGAGTTAGCAGTAAACAAGTCATGTGCGCACGTGCTGGGTAACTTGCCACTCCTTGAGCTCTGCCTCTCCCGTGGCGTCATAGGGCCTGATGAGTTTCAACCAATCAGGGGGCTCCACGTCCAAGGCTCGGACTGATCCCTTTATAAGGGGATGGGCTAGATAGTTCAGGGTCATCTTCTTTGTCTTCTTCGTCACGTGTTGCAAGCTTATGCTCTGCCTCTCGAGAGCATTAAAGTTTACTGCAGAAGAATCCTATTTTGTGTGCCGCGTCGTTCTTGCAGGCGAGACGGTCGCGCGGGACACCCATAGGTTTGGGTACTTTGTGTTTTTATTTTTACTAAATTCTAGATAATCCTTAATTTTGTCTTTATTTCTTCTTTGACCATGCTATTTTTAATAAAACATTGTTCAATTTCCATGTGTATACGGCTTTTTGAAATCTTTGTTGTTATTAAAGACCAGCCTTAATCCATGGTGACCTGATTGTATACATGTTAGTATTTCAATCTTCTTATATCTATGGACGATTGTTTTGTGACTGATTATATGGTCAGTTTTTGAAAAAGTGCTGTGACATGCTGAGAAGAATGTGTATTCTTTTGTTTTAGGATGAAATGTTCTGTAGATGTCTATTAGTTCCAAGTGTTTCAAAACCTCTGCTAGTTTCAGTGCATCCTTTTTCAGTTTCTGCTTTTATGATCTGTCCATTGATAAGAGCGTGGTGTTGAGGTTTTTAACTATTATTGTTTTGGGTGGAATGTATTTTTTGTGCTTTAGTAGGGTTTCTTTTATGAATATGGGTACTGTTGTACTTGGAGCATATATGTTAAGGTTTTAGTGATTGCCCTGATAAATTTTCTCTGCAATGAGTAAAAAGTGTCCTTCCTTGTCTTTTTTGATAACTTATGGTTGAAAATCTACTTTATTTGATATTCGAATGGCTACTCCAACTTTTTTCTTGGGGCTATTTGTTTGGAAGGTTTTTTCCCAACGTTTTACTCTGAGATAGTGTCTGTCTTTGTCTCTGAAATGAGTTTCCTGTATGCAGCACAGTGTTGGGTTTTGTTTATGTATCCAGTCTGATAATCTATGTATTTTTATTGCGAATTTGAGTCCATTTATGTTAACAGATATTAAGGAATAGTTGTTGAGGGCCGAAGGCTGCGCCCTTACAAGATGGCGCTGGTTTCAGGTGCCATGAATCAGCTAAAGTGTGGTAAATAACCACTGGGCACATGTGCAAAGAGTGGTGCGAGCCAAGTCACCGCCCATCCCGGGGCGTCATGATCAGACCACTGGTGGGCAGCCAATCACGCAGCGACACACCACCCTTGGGGGGTATAAGTTAGGGTGCCTTTTCCTGCCCGGTGTCTTCCTCTTCAACATACAATAAAGGTTGTTCGTAAAAGAATCCTGTTGTTGCACGCCTTTTCCTGCCGGCGGGAAGTGGGGCAGGCGACAAATAGTGGTTACTGTTTCCTGGTATTTTTGCTTTTAGGGGTAGACTTGTGTCGGCGTGTCTTTCTTCTTTTGGTTTTCTTGCTTAGTTATTTTTTTGTTCTTACTAGGATAAAGTTTCCCTCCTTGTATTGAGTTTTCCATCTATTAGTCTGCTTTGTTTTCCTCTAGTTCTTTTTTGAGTGTCTTTTGTGTTTCCTCTTTAAAAGCTTGTATTTGTTTATGGTTGTCCTTCCCTCCTTGTTTCACTGAGTTATTCATGCTCTTCTCAAAGATCTCCATCATCATCTTGTGGTATGATTTCAGGTCTGAATATTATTTTTTTTGTAGTGCTTGCCATTCCACTGCTTGCTGTGATGGGAGAGCTGGGTTCTGATATTGCCAGGTTGTGTTGGTTTCCTTTGCTTAAGTTCTTTCGCTTTCCTCTTGCCATAGTTTTGTCTGTGATTAAAATGTGGTCTTGTTGTCAGTGATTGGTACCTATTTCTCCAGTGTACCTGTGAGCCTGAGGTTTCAGGAAGAAAACTGATTCTGAGTGTTTGGCTTTTGGTGGGCAAGCATTGAGTTCTGTTAGCAGTGACTTAGATCTGTCTTTGAGGGCTCAGATGTGGGAGCTCTTGTGAGGCTGTTCTGTTAGCTCAGCCCTGTGCCCACAGGTCCTGAGTACTACTGGCAGGGACCTGGCTCTTTCTCTATGCCATTAGAGATTCTTTTCTTAAAAACACAGTACTTTCTGCTCTATGAGGATTCCAATTTGCTCTCCCTGGGCCTATGTGTCAGACTCCTCTCTAGTCTAGGTATAAGAGGGTCTGTAGTCATGAACTTCAAGCACCACCTTTCCTGGGCAAAGCCTGGCTCCCACTGACAAGGGCTTGTGCCTTACTGTGGGCCTGCGTGTCTAGACTTTGAGCCAGGGCTTTTCAGGTGGATCCTGAGTCCCTCTGCCAGAGTTCTGGCTCCACTGAACCGGAGGGCTGCGTTTTTCGAGTGCTCAGCCTAGAACTCTCTGTGCTTTGGCTATTCATGGCATAGTCTTACCAGGCCTGTGTTCCTGCATCTCTGCTATTCCAGGTGGCAAATGGCCTGAGCATTTGGTCCCCACACAAGGGCTTTCTGGGTGGATAACAAGTCCCTATGCCAGGGTTCCTGCTCCCCTGAACTAACCGGAGGGCTGCATTTTTTCAATGCTCTGCCTGGCCCTCCCTGCTCTTTGGCTACTCACAGTGCAATCTCACCAGGCCTATGTCCCTGGATCTCCGCTGTTCCTGGTGGCCCATCTGACAAATTCTACTCAAGAAAGGCATACAAATAAACACATGCACATACAAACACATATACGCACAAGCACTCACACATATAATAATGCATACAGAAAATTAAATGAAAGAAAATAACCTTTAATAGTGATATGCATATATGCATAATGGGGAATTTATTTAAAAAAATCTATATGAATACAATCATGATTTTTCTAGATGCAGTATTATTCTGATAAGAACTCTATAATAGTATACAAATTCAGCCCTACAAAGGATAATTGATGTAAAATATCCAACAAAAGGAAGGAACTACAGCCAAGAAAAAAAAATTATACAAGGAAAGCAGAAGAAGAAAATCACACAAAAATAATTCTACCTCTAACAACACAAATAACAGGAAACAAAAATTGCTATTTAATAGTAACACTTAACACTGATGAACTCAATTCCCCAATAAAAAGACATAGACTATCACACTGAATACATAAACAGGATCTAGCCTTTTGCAGCCTATAGGAAACTTATCTCAGAGACAAAGACAGACACTATCTCAGATTAAAAAGTTAGAAAAAAAAATCATTCCAAGCAAATGGGCCCATGAATCAAGCTGGGGTAGTTATTATAATATCAAATAAAATAGATTTTCAAAGAAAAGTTATCAGAAATGATAAGGAAGGTCACTTTTACTCATCAAAAAAAATCTATCAAGGAGAACGCTCAATCATGAACATATATGCTCCAAATACAAGACCACCCACATATTTAAAAGAAATCATACTAAAGTTCAAAGCATATATTACACCACACACAAATTAGTGGGAATAGACTTCAACACCCAACCCTCATCAATGGACAGATTATGGAGTGAGAAACAGAACAGAGATAAACCAAAACTAGCAGAGGTTATGAACCAATGGAATTAACAGACACCTACAGACAATTTCATACAAAAATAAAGAATATATTTTCTTCTGAACATCTCATGGCACCTTCTTCAAAATTAACCATATAGTCGGTCACAAAACAGGCTTCAGCAGATACTAGAAGATCGAAATACTCCCATGCATTCTATTAGATCATCATGGACTACGGCTTTTCTGTCATAACAACAAAAACAACAAAAAGCCCAAGTATATGGAAGCTGAACAATGCTCTAGTCAATGATAAAATGTTCAAGGAAAAAATAAAAAAAAATCAAAGAATTTTTTTTTAGAATTTAAAGAAAATGACCCTACTACATACTAGAATTCATTGAAAATGAAAAAACAACATACCCAAACATATGGGATGCAATGACAGCACTACTGAGAAGAAAACTCATAGCTCTGAGTGCCTCCAAGAAGAAACTGGAGAGACCATACACTAGCAGCTTGACATCACAGCTCAAAGCCTTAAAATAGAAAAGAAGCAGATACATCCAAAAGGAGTAAACAACAGGAAATAATGAAACTCAGAGCAGAAATCAACCAAATAGAGAAAAAAAAAAAAAACATACAAAGTATTAACAAAATCAGGAGCTAGTTCTTTGAGAAAATAAACAAAATTGATAAACCCTCAGCCAGACTAATTAAAGGGCAAAGACAAAGTATCAAAATTAACAAAAATCAGAAATTAAAGGGGAGACTTAACAACAAAAACTAAGGAAATCCAAGAAATCGTCATATCCTATTACAAAAGCTTATACTCAACAAAACTGGAAAATCTGGAGAAAATGGATAAATTTCTAGACAGATACCAGATACCAAAGTTAAATGATTATCAGACAAACCCTCTAAATAATCCCATAACACCTTAAGTAATAGAAGCAGTCATCAAAAGCCTCTCAATCAAAAAAAAAGCCCAGGACCAGATGGGTTTGGTGGAGAAATTCTATCAGACTTTTATAGAAGACATAATACTTATACTTTCCAGACTATTCCACAAAATAAAAATAGAAAAACATTACACAACTTATTCTTTGAAGCCACAATTACACTTATACCTAAACCACACAAAGATACTTCAAAGTAAGAGAACTTCAGTCAATTTCTCTCATGAATATCAATGCAAAAATACTCAACAAAATTCTTACAAACTGAATCCAAGAACACTTCAAAATTATCATCCAAGTTGAAAAAATAGGCTTTATCCCAGGGATGCAGGGATGGTTTAATATATGGAAATCCATCAATGTAATCTACCATATATACAAACTCAATGAAAAAAAATCACATGATTTTATCAGTAGATGCTGAGAAAGCATTGGACAAAATTCAACACCACTTTATGTTAAAAGTCTTAGAAAGTTCACGAATCCAATTCCAATATCTTAACATAGAAAAAGCAATATACAGAAAACCAGTAACAAATATCAAACTAAGTAGAGAAAAACTTGATTCAATCCCATTAGAAACATTGACTAGACAAGGCTGCCCATTCTCCCCCTACCTATTCTATATAGGTATGAATATAAAAGTCCTGGTCAGAGAAATTAGACAACAAAAAGAAATCAAAGAGATTCACATTGGAAAGGAAAAAGTCAAAATATCACTATTTGCAAATGATATGATATTATACTTAAGTGACACAAAAATTCCACCAGAGAACATTTACAGCTGATAAACAACTTCAGCAAAGCGGCTGGCTATAAAAGTAACTCAAACAAATCAACTGCCTTCCTCTACTCAAAAGACAAACATGCGGAGAAAGAAATTAGGGAAAAGGTACCCTTCACAATAGTCACACACAATATGTAATACATTGGTGTGACTCTAAGCAAGTGAAGAACCTGTTGAACAAGAACTTCAAATCTCTATAAAACTAAATTGAGTAAGATCTCATAAAATGGAAAGATCTCCCATGCTCATGGATTGGCAGGATCAACATTGTAAAATGGCCCCCTTGTCAAAAGCAATCTGCAAATTCAATGCAATCCCTATCAAAATTCCAACTCAATACTTCATAGAGTTGAAAAGAAAAATTTGCAAATTCATGTGCAATAACAGAAAACTAAAATAGTAAAATCTATTTTTAAGAATAAAAATATTTCAGGGGGAATCACCATCCCTGATCTCAAGATATATTACCAAGCCATTGTGACAAAAATTTCATGGCATTTGTAAAGACATCTTTGGATAGATCAATGGAACAGAATTGAGGACCCAGTAATGAATCCACACCCCTATGGTCACTTGATCTTTGATGAAGGAGCTAAAAAGGACAGCCACTTACTTTTTAGGTGTTGCTTCAACTGGCAGTCAGCATGCAGAAAAATGCAAATCCATCCTCTCTATGAACTTGTAAAAATCTTAAGACCAAGTAAATCAAGGACCTCCACATAAAACCAGGTACAGTGAAACTATTTGAAGAGAAAGTGGGGAAGAGTTTAGAACACATAGGCACAGAGGAAAAATTCCTGAACCAAAGGCTTATGCTGTAAGATCAAGCATCAACAAATGAGACCACATGAAACTACAATGCTTCTGTAAGATTAAGGACATTGTTAGGAAAACCAAATGGCAGCCAACAGATTAGGGAAAGATTTTACATCTGATAGGAGGCTAATATCCAATATATACAAAGAACTAGAGAAGCTAGACTATGGAAAATCAAATAATCCTTTTTAAAAAATGGGGTACAGACCTAAACAAAAAGTTCTCAATTGAGTAATATTGAATGGCTGAGAAGCATCTAAGGAATTGCTCAACATCATTAGTCATCAGGGAAATGCAAATCAAAACAACCCTGAGATTCCACCTCACACCAACCAGAATGGCTAAGATAAAATATTCGGATGACAGCAGATGCTGGCGAGGATGCAGAGTAAGAGGAACACTTTTCCACTCTCGTTTGGGTTGTAAACTGGTACAACCACTCTGTAAATCAGATTATTTCCAGAAATAACAACCCAGTTATTCCACTTCTGGGCATATACCCCAGAGAAGCTCCAGTATACTGCAAAGACACATGCACCATAATGTTTATAGCAGCCCTATTTATAATAGCCAGGAGCTGGAAAGAACCTTCAGTAGATAGATGTCCTTCAGTAGATAGATGGATACAAAATTGTGGTACATTTACACAATGCAGTTCTACTTAACTATCAGAAAAAATGACCTTATGAAACTCTTAAGAAAATGGATGCATCTAGAGAATATCATCCTGAGTGAGATAACCCAGTCACAAAAGAACAGACATGCAATCACTGATAATTGGATACTAACTCCAGAAAGCTCTGAACACCTCAGAAACAACTCACAGAATATGTGACATCCAAGGAAAACAAACACCAAAAAAAAAATAAAATAAAATAAAAAACCATTATGTTTAATTTTTACACACCAAGAAAACTTTGACTATTTCCAGGTTACATCTTGTTTTACATGTACTTCATGCTCATTTTAACTAGTAAGATTTTAATGAATACTATCAAACCTTTAAAAAAAATCAAGTACTGACAAAAATGTATACATATACTTTAATGCAAAAATGCTGAAAATCTGTACATTTATCTTTGTTTTTTTAAAATAAATTGTTCAATTTAGAAAGAAAAAAGAAAAATCAAAATAAAACTCTTATGGTAGGAAATGCAAAGTCAAATAGAGGAACAGGTATTGAAGAAAAGATTACTCAGAAGCAACCAAATCTAAGCACTAGAGCTGATCTCAAAAATTACTTATTGGCAGTAACCTGACAGATGCCCTCAGAGACTTTTATAGAATCATATAGATACAGCTGAGCATGCTTGCAGCTAACCATTGTTCTAAACTTGGGGACCCCAATGTGGTTGCTAAAGAAAGGACCTAAGGAGCTGCAAGGGGTTGCAACTTTATGGGAAGAACATTATCAACCAACCAAAGTTTCCAAATCTCCCATGGAGTAAACACCAACCTTTGTGCACACTTGAGAGACCTATTGATCCAGTTGCATGTGTTGCTCAAAGCAGCAGTGTCACAAAACAATGGGAGAAGAGGCTTTTATACCATGGAGGGCACATTTTTCCAATGTAGGAGAATGCCAAGGCAATGTTGTAGAGAAGGTGATTAGGTGGGAGTGCACATTTTTGAAGGCAAATTGAGGGGGAGGTAGGATAAGAGCAGGCCAAAGTAAAGGAATAATATCTCCAAATGTAAATTCATAGAATCTAAAAAAAGACAAAAAGAGAAATTAATTTTGCAGAATAAATAAAATCATAATTAAATAGCACTAAATAATAATCTGAATTGGTTTTTGTTACTTGCAGTGGCAGACCTATCAGAATACTACCAGACTTCACAACAGAGTTCTAAAAGCCAGAGAAGCCTGAATGTAGATCATATAAAACCTAAAAAAACAAAAATTTAAGCCCAGGATACTGTACCTGGCAAAACTCTCAATCATTATAGATGAGGAAACCAAAATATCCCAGGACAAAACTAGAAGGAAAACTCCAACATAAAAGGTATCCTTAAACCAAAGAAAAGAGCAATATTAACTATCTCAAAACAAATCCAAAAGGAGAGAATCACATACACATAATTCCACCTGCAACTACAAACATAACATAAATTAACAATCAATAGTTTTTATGTGTGGTCTTTTTCTAAAGATTAATTTTATTTTATTTGAAAATGTTCTTTTTAAGGAAGCTATATAAAGATATTATGTTACTATTTCATTGTTAAACTCTAATTTCTTACATGCAAATGTATGCACGTATTCGCAGCATATCATGCACAATCAGTCATACACATGAACACATCAATTCTTCTTGCAGACTAATTAATATCAAGTAACTTTTATCATCTGCCTTAAAGAATCAATAAAACAAACAAAGAAGCAATCAAACAAGACTTCTGTGTTCCGTAAATATATACTTAGGTGTGGGCCTGAAAGGCTAAAGTTGGAAATTCGAGAGGTCAAGTTCGTTTGAAACCCCGAGGACAGATGACTATCAACCAGCAGGCACTTCCTGAACTCCTGATTGCAAATCCACTTTGCCTGGATACCACAATGCAGCAGATCTATAAGGCTCTAGGCAAGCCTCAAACCCCACCTCCACAGGAGAGAATGATGGAGACTGTAGCCAAATCAGCCACTCCTTAAGTCCCTCCCCTGCACACACACGTAGCATTAGAAAAACAATTATGTCCAATCTCATAAATTTTTTAGATGTTTGTATCTTTATCATGTGGAAGTAGTATCACTCCCCTTTATGTTCACATAGGTACAGATAATAAAGAAAACACAATGTATGAACTATCATAGCTCGGTTCCAAACCCCTACATGTTAAAATAATACCTCCTTATCATCAACAAATACAAAAAAATCAGTTTAGAAATGTTAGCTGAAAAGTACATGCACCACAATGTTCATTGCAGAAGCTAAAAAGAACCCAGATGACCTTCAGTAGATGAATGGATACAAAAACTGTGGTACATTTACACAATGAGTACTACTCAGCTACCAGAAACAATGGCTTAACGAAATTCTTAAGAAAATGGATGCATCTAGAGAATATCATCCTGAGTGAGATAGCCCAGTCACAAAAGAACAGACATAATATGCAGTCACTGATAACGGGATACTAACCCCAGAAACTGCTGAACACCCCAGAAACAATTGACAGACTTTGTGAAGTTCAAGAAAAAAGAAGAATATGTTTTAATTAAAATAGAACCGTATCACATCCCCTTTTCCTCCCTACAGCCCCTCCCAGTTTCTCTCCTATCCCCTTAAATTAATAACCTCTTTTCCTATATTATTGTTACATATATACATATGTGTATGTATATGTACCCATAAATACTTAATTACAACCTTAAAAATGTACTAGTATACTTTTATGCAAAAATGCTTAAAAATTTGTACATTTATCTTTGTTTTTTAAAATAAAGTTTTTCAAAAAAAAAAAAAAAAAAAAAAGAAAGAAAGAATGAAATGTTAGTTGATTTTAACCAAACTCAAATTATCAGGTTTTAGACAGGGTCTCTCATATATCCTACGCTGTTCTCATTTTGCTGTGTAGTCAAAGATCACCTTGAAATTCTGATCTCCCTTCTCCTATTACAGTGTGCTATGATTAATACTATTATATCAAAAACAAGGCCTAAATAAGATTAGCACACATTGACAAAACCTGGAGTCAGTATTATCAGAAGAGAGGTTTCTATGTGACACATTGCTGTTAGAATTGACAGTGTTACTATGAACTTAACTGAAATTGGTAAATCATGCCATTCAACACCAGAGAAAAGGAGCGAGCTCTGGAAAGAGATATGTTTGGTTGAAATTGGCGCATAAAAGAGTCAATGATTCTAAAGTTATAATAACTAATGTCAGTACAGAATGGTATATTAAAAACTGAGATCAGAGGAAATCTCTGTTGATCCCAAGGCAATTGCAACTGAGGTGGGTGATGTGAGATGGAAAAGGGACTAGAAAGATTGACTGAAGAAATGACAAGAAAAATTAAATAAAAAATCTGCTTTTTATTTATATATTTTTATTTATTTATTTATTTATTTATATTTTATTTATTTATATTTATAAAAAACTATTTACTTAGTTAATCAATTAATCATCTTTGGCTTTACAAACTAGCAATGAGTTTGGTAATTTAAAAGATAGCATAATCACTAGTTGCCCAAATTATTTCATTTATATTTACTGACAATGCTGCCAGTCCAGTGTTCCTACACACATGACAGTCATGAGGAGATGTCTAGTTTTGACTTGGCTTGGTTTTAAGTCTCAATATTGAGAACGATCAGTACCTAATGCTCATCTGGAATATAATATCAGCCCTAGATTCAACTATCTCTTCAAACAGAATTTACACAATTAAATTCATAAGAAGTTTTTCTCCTAAGGATCTCCTTCAAAACAACTGAAAATAAAACCACATTGTAAAATAGCCAATCACACCTATTAATGAGAAAAATAACAGAAATAGCATAAATCAAAATAAGCTTTTTTTTAAGATAATAAATACCTTATAGTACCAACCCATCAAATTCTGACAAGCCTGTAACTTATTATGACTGCTCAGCTGTTTGTGTTTGACCTCATGTAACTTCACTTCTAAACACTGTGACATGTTCAGTGATTACGGTCCCTAATTTTTGCAATTAAAATATAAATCCTGGGCTCAAGTTGTTATTAATTAGAGCCTTGGAGTTTAAATTCAGATTTATTAGATTTTCAAAAAACAAATTTATAAGCACTACAGATTACCTTATTAGCTATATTTGTTCTGCATAAAATTTTAAAATGTATGTTGTCTGTTAACTCTACTGTAAAATAATTGAATTCTATGCTAATATCAAAAGTTTCTCATAAATTTTAAATAGTGAATGTCAATCCCCACGATTTCTAGCAATATAGATGCTTCCATCTTTGCATTATAAAATGTGTGTGTGCTTGTGTGTATTTTGTGTGTTTGTGTCTATATCTGCGCATATAAAATATTTTATATAAAACGAATAACCTTTTCTTATTTTTTACATATTTAATGACCTATATATATCCCAGTGCAGCATAAATATTTTAACTTAACAATTAAAAACTGTATGAGCAGAAGATTGTTGAAAGACTAAGAGTTTTCCCAAACAAGCTACTTATTGAGATATGTCTTAAAATATAAAACAAATCAAAACAAATTCCATGGGTTATAGAGATCTTCAAATAATGAGTAATCTTATATCATTAATCTCAAAGTAAAATTATCTGACTTAACAAAATTAAATACTAAAATGTTTCAGAACTTTTATAGAGGCCAGGGAAAAAGGCAGTTGTCTTATTTTACTAAATGAAAGTACATCCAAACTACAACAGTCAGAAAGGAAAATAAATGCTGCTTTCTCAGCAACAGAAATTTGCATAAAGTAATTGATTCTCATTTCAATCAGTTTTCCTAACATATTTTCCATATAATTTATGACTGCTTCATTTTGAAATACTTATTGTATTTTTAAAGGTAGATTGGTAAAGATCGGTCCAATTCTCTGCTAACTTATCTAATGCCTGAGCTTTAATTGAGTTGATCCATCAAAGCCACATTTCATTTGGAGAATGCATGTCAGACTAAAGCACTTAGCAATGACGAGGGAAGGGATTTAAATTAACTAACAATAGTAGCTGAGGACAAATAGTCTATATTCATGACCTGTTCAGAAATTTACAAAAGTATTTTTGCTGCCTGAAGTTCAAATATTGGTTAAATGTGTTATCACTATAAATTTAAGGCATAAGACAGAAAAAATATTCAAGTCTAGCTGATGCGAATGTCCTTGTATTGCTGATTTATAGCATCATATCAGTAAGTAGATGGAAAAAGTTGACAACCCATATGATATTTGATATGCTGCATCCAGAATACTCAGAACACATTAATAATGATATAACTGTTGATATGATCAGAATACCAAATTCTCCAACTTGCTATTTCAAACAAGAGTAGCAATAGGATAAAGGAACTGAATTGTCTATATTTTCGCAAGAAGATGTATGTGCATTTCTAGTGGAGCTGTGGAGTCAAATCTGAAATAAGGAGATTAAAAAAGCATATTCCACAAATAGAGTTCTCAACTCAGTTATGTAACCCAGGTATTGATGCCTATTCTTCTAAGAAAAAAAAAAAAAAAAAAAAAAAAACAAGGGGAATTCTCCACATTTCACCACAGTATCATAAAAATGGCTTTCATTTTGGGGAGTAATCACAAATCTATGTCTTTACCCAGGGCTTTGCAAATCTGTAAATACTCGTTGTCTGTGTCTATGATTAGATAAATAGGTAGATAGATAGATAGATAGATAGATAGATAGATAGATAGATAGATAGATAGATAGGTAGATAGATAAATAGATAGATACATAGATAGATAGATAGATAGATAGATAGATAGATAGATAGATAGATAGATAGATGATAGATAGATGGATGGATGAATGGATGGATGGATGCATGGATAGATAGATATGTAGATAGATATGTAGACAAATGATAGATTTGATGACAGACAGAAAAGTCATCAGTTACATAACTAAGCATGAAAAGTTATTAAAACAAGAATTAATGAAAAATTTATTTACTATATGTTTGGTAGATAATTCTCTTGAGAACCTAAAGAATACAGTGTTGTAAGTAATCATTATTTATATTTTGGCATATCATCAGTTTTGTAAACATAGTATCTAATATTTACTTCATACTTAATGAACAACAAAAACAATGTTGAATTGTATCATTCATCAATTTACTATTCATTCTGCCCTTACAAAGTTCATAGTTTTCTCAGTATTGAAATGAAAGAAGCATTTCAATAGCATATGGTAAATAAATTACAGACACAGAAATGGCATCCAGAGAACATAGTTTAAGCAAAGGCTCTAAACATTTATGTGACCTGTATTTATTTCCCTTGTAGAGCAATGAAAGGCAGGGGGATATTAGGATATACCCTAGTAAGATTTAGTTATCACTACTTTTTCTCTTAAAGATAAAATGCATTGTTTTTGAGTATATACTTCAGTTTTAAAAATATAATACTATATCTTTGTGCATGCATATTTAATACACACCATTTATACATGCATGCATTGATAAGATGAAATTATTAATAAAACAGAATATGAGAGACTGTGATTCTTCACTATTCTTATATATAAACAAAATTGATGACATAAAAAAGGAAAACACTTCTCTTTATTGCCAGCAAGTGCATTACTGCCTGCTTTACTGTAAAAAGAACAGCAAGAAAACACTTGACCAGCTGAGACTAAAAGCTTGCATACACTGCTCTTCTTCTTTAAATAAAATATTCAGCAACAAAATGAAATAAGCAACCATAGAAAGAGGGGTTTGGACATAAAACTAGGAGATAGATTTTGTGAGTGTGTTTCAAAGCTCCAGAAAGGATCTCACCTCCAGGTCTACCAGTGGTGATGATGCTGGGCACAGGAGTTCAAGCAATCAATCTCACTACAGCTGCACACAGAACCGCAATCAGAATCACTTTGTTTGTAGTTTGAATTGCAAGAGAGAAAGAAGCTAGATGAATAGGTCAATAATACCCTTCATGTGCACCTGGAAATTCACTGTCCAGAAGATAGATTTGGCAGGATCAAAATGAAGCTATTAAACTTTCAGAGGTATTTTTTTTTTATCCTAGTTTGGATATAGATTATTTTGCTCTTTCAACAGACCCTGAAATTTTTCCCCATTTAAAATAAATGAATTTTAAAAGACAATCATATAAGTTTAAACAATTAGGAGTTAAGGGATAAGCATAAGAAATGAGATTTATTCCTTATATATCTCTGTTAGACATCGTAACAATAGAGGTAAATGCTCTGTGTTGATTCCTAGAGAAAGTAACACTAGTACATGCAGGCATTCACATTCTACTGCTGATTGACAGGGATTTGTACATATACATATGGTCTTCCTGTGAAAAAATAGCAGTGAGGTATTTTGATGTTTGATCTCATATTTTTGAGATCAAACTGGGCATAGTAAGATAAAGGCAATCTCAACATTCTTGATATATCTCTTTTTTTACATTTTTCAAATTTACTTTACAAGTTTTGCCCCCTTTCTAGTTCCCTCTCCCAGGGAACTTCTACACTTCCCTCTCCCCTTTGCCTGAGAGAGTGCTACCCCACCCACCTACCCCATTCATGCACCTACCTACCCACCTCCACCTCACTTCTCTCCCAGCATCTCTCTTCCATGGGTCATCACGTTTCTATAGGATTAAGCACATCTTCTCCAACTGAAGCCATACAAGGCAGTCTTTTGCTACATATGAACCAGGGCTCATGGATCAGCCCTGGTTTGCTCTTTGGTTGGTGCATTACTCTCTGGAAGCTCTGAGAGCTCAGGGTTAGTCGATATTGTTCGTTCTAGGATTGAAGAAGATGAAGGGGATCTTGGTATCTCTCACTGCCACATTTTTCCATTCATATTTCAAGCAAAATTAAGTTTCCCTTGTATCCCTCAATATAGGTTTTGTTTGAACTCCCTGTATTGTGCTTATAAGGATCACAGATTATCTAATGATGGTGTATCACTCACCAATTCTTCAAGGAATCCCTAAACCACAGAGGAAAGACATTTAAATTTCTTTCCTTGGTCTGTCTTTGTGCTCTTCCTTACTTAGCACTGATGGCTTCTCAGGTCTAGGGAAAAAAAGAAGCAATTACCACCCCCCCATAATATTACTCTCATTCTTGCCCCTCTCCCACCTCTCTTCTCTCATTCATTGATTTAAAATTCACCTCTATTTCATAAGCTAATACAACATCTTGTAATAAGGAATACAAAACAATTCATCAAAATGAGGAGATAATGATATATCTCAGAAAGTAAATATCCCTATTACCAAATCTGACAACCTGAATACTATTCTAGAGTCCCAATAGTAGAAAAATGCTAGACTCTAAGGTTGTTACTAGCTTCCATTCATTTACTTTGGTGCAAGATGCATATACATACATACATACATACATGCATACATACATACATACATACATACACAACAAATAAATAATATAAACTTGTTTTTATCTTGAATAAAAAGAAAAAATATGCCACTAATTCCTTTAGAATTTCTAATGAAAGCTACTTATTTTTTTGTTTTTTGTTTTTTTTTTTTTTGAGATAGTATCTATGTATATAGTTGAAGCCCTGCCTCAGCCTCCCGAGTGATGAAATACAGATATGCATTACCATATCCACTGAGAAACACTTCTGATTCAGTCATAACACCTGCATAAGCTGCAGTAGTGATGGCTTATGTATCTCTCAGGGTTGCTAAGATGTGTGCTTAGGAACTGACTAGAGATTGAAATTATTATTCATAATGTTGATTTCACTTAATCAATTCCATGTAACCATCTTTTAGAATTTTCCTTTAAACCTTTAAAATGTCCTTTTAAGGATAAAAAGAAATCAACATTAGTGATTTTGGATCAGGTAGCAAATGATGACATAGTTTCACTTGGCTGTTAGAATAAAGATAAAAAGAAACTACCTCTTCTATTCATGAAAGTTGAGAACAGAGTGAAGTAAATCAAGTTCAGTTGTAAGAATCAAAATGAGCCAAGTGAACAACAGATGTAAAGACCTATTAGTATTGGAGGAAACTGAGAAGAGCCACGGATTTACTCAAAGGGAATTCACGGTGAAATCCTACCCTGACTTAATAATTTTCCAGAGTTCTAATAAGAAAAGAGAAAACTAAATCAATAATTCATATAAGTTTTAAATTTGAAGGATTTTAATGTTGATTTCCAGACTTGCTTTGTTTATTGATTAAATTACAGGAAAATCATTCAACTGCATGCTTTCTTCTATGTAAAATCTAAAAGTCTAAAAACACCTCTTAGCTCATAAACTTGGAAAATAGTTGACTATCTTTCAGAGCATCTTCTATCATGTGTCTCTGAAGTGAAAGTAAAACAAAGAGAAATAGCAACCCTGTAAAATGTGTTACATAATTTCACATGACTTTATTTACAAGTTGTCTAAATATCCAATCAGGTCATTGTCCCTATTCCTTTACCCTGGAGCAGGAAAACCAATGTACCCACAGTTGCATAATTAATACATTTGATGTTTCTTATAGAGAGTATATTTTAATTTAACAGAAAATGTTCACAAAAAACAAACATTGTAGAGCTCAGTTTCGTCACAATATATGCAAATCTACATTTAATATTTCTGCAAGATTTTAGTGGAAAAGTACCTGTAGAATTCGAGGTAAGGAGTTTTTTCTAACTGAGTAATCAGCCCGATAATAAAACATCTGTTTACATATGTTAAACAAAGGCAAAAAGACCAAGTGAAGAGTGTAGGAAAACAAAATAAATAAAAAATACCTTTTGTCTTTGTTTGAGCATCATATATATATATATATATATATATATATATATATATATATACAGAATAAATCTATGAATCAAGCAACACCTTTCTAAATTCTATATTTGGACACAGGCAAGCTTTGGTTTCCTCATAGTGAAAAAATTTATGTAAATGAATTGCTTCTTCAGAAACTGTAATCTTGTCAAATGCATAATGAATACAAAATAGGTAGAATTCAGCCAATAATATCATATTTTCTCACAGGTCTGACCTTCATTAAGAACAATACAGAACTTCATTAAAATGTGTGAAGAGTAATTTAAAGTATGACTCTTTGGCTAGAATAATGTGAATTTGTCATATTAATAACAAGAACAGGCTCAGAAACAACAAAATACTGTTCACATCTAATCCATTCCAAAAAGAACAGCATAATCTTTTCAAGAGATATTTGGAAAATCACAATTAAGGAAAGAATGGTAGAAAGTTTTTGAAAATAAATATTTTCATTTCAGTATATTAACTGCGCGGAGAAGTAAAATCTGTGCTTTTTACATTTATTTTGTTCCTAGAATGATTTTAATTGCTTTCTAATGAACTGCTTTGGGTTCTGAGTTCAGTATTAGGATAGATAATTCATATTGATACATTAAAAACATTCATTGTCCTGAAACAATATATGTCAAGGTTTAAACTAAATCTTCTTACCTTTGTTGAGTACCTTCTGTAGGAACTGAGTGTCCTTGACATTAGATCCATTTCAACAGAACTTCTATGAGCTTAAAACTTGAAAGAATATAAAGAAAAGCAGGACTTGAAAATTTGCGATATTTCAAGGTTCAGAGAGATACTAAAGAAATGACATTCAGACTGGTTCAATTTTCCACCTTTGGGAGATGGCATTTCACACTCTCCTCAGGAATAACTGTATTAATCCCATATTTTTCTTTGGAATTTCTGTGTGATTTTGCCTACTGAGCAAACTCTAGAAACAGACCTGAGCCTACGTACATGCTCTTTACAACACCTCTCTTACCAACTTTCTTAGGGCTCCTCAGACTTCAGAAATAGGATGAAATGGGTTCGTCTGCTTCTCTCCATAATCATTCTGTAGAAATAAACAAAACTTTATTTTTGCATTTTATTGGATATTTTATGTAATTACATTTAAAATTTATCCCCTTTCCCCATCCCCTCCCACAACTGTCCCCCCCCCCCCGCTTCTGTGAGGATGCTTTTCCTCCTACCCACCTACTCTCACCTCACCACCTTGGCATTCTCCTACACTGGGGAAACAAGCCTTCACAGGACCAAGGGCTTCTCTTCCTCTTGGTGCCAGACAATGCAGTTCTCTGCTACACGTGCAGCTGGAGCTATGGGTTCCTACATGTGTACTCTTTTGCTGGTAGTTCAGTCCCTGGGAGCTCTAGGGCGTCTGGTTAGTTGCTATTGTTGTTGTTCTTATGGGCTTTCAAACCCCTTAACCTCCTTTAGTCCTTTCTCTAGCTCTTTCATTTTGGTCCCCATGCTCAGAATGATGCTTAACTACAAACATCCTCCTCTGTATCAGTAAGGTTCTGGCAGATCCTCTCAGGATACTGCTATATCAGGCTCTTGTCAGCAAGCATTTCTCTGCATCAGCAATAGCAACCACATTTTGTGGGTGCATATGGGATGGAACCCCAGGTGGTGCAGTCTCTGGATGGCCTTTACTTCAGTCTCTTCTTCACAAATTTCCCACGTATTTTCTCCCATGAATATTTTATTTCCTCTTCTAAGACTGAGTGAAGCATTCACATTTTGGTCTCCTTCTGATTTAGCTTAATATGGTTTGTGAATTGTATCTTTGGTATTCCAAGGTTCTTTTTTTTTTTTTTTTGATTTTTTGTTTTATAAAACAACTTTATTTTACAAAGCAAAGATACAGATTTTAAACATTTTTTGCTTAAAATTATACGTTTTTTGTCAGTACTTTTTCAGATTTTAACATAATTTTTACATAAAACTATATGAATATATTTTTTAGTCAGTTCTTGATTTTTTTCAAGGTTTGATTGTATGCCTTGAAAACTTAATAGTTACAATGAGCTAAAGTACATGTAAAACAAAATGTAACATTGAAATATTTAAAGTTTTCTTGTTTTGTAAATATTTTTTTGTTTTGTTTTCTTTATTTCTTGGACTTCATAAAAGAATAGACATAATATGCAGTCACTGATAGTGGGATGCTAACCCCAGAGGCTTGCACTCCCCCAGAAACAACTCCAAGGTTCTTAATAGCTCTGGTTACCTGCTACAAGGCTCACAAGTTTCTACCCACTCTATAAACATCTGCATATTTCTACTTGTCGAGTACATTCTATGGATCTAGCAAATTAAAATGACCAAACTATTAAATATCAACCGCAAGAGAGGACTATAAGATAACCACTCCCACCTCCTTAATATTTTTATAGGTCTGCCCTGTTTTCTCATCTAATATTCATATCTTATATTCAATGTCTACTTTGCATTTGGTTATAACAAGCTTTCAGGTTATAACTTGTATAATAAATAAAATTTTCTATAAAAATAAGGATAGTTTATTATTTTGGGGGATCTTCAAAGATGCTAAAGAACAGAGATAAAATCATTCTTAATTTCTATTTCTCTATTTACATATCACAAGAAAAGGTCCCATTTATATTTATTGCTACTAAAAATAAAATGTTTATTGTACAAGTTTTGCTAATTGCTGGAGCACATAGTTAAGTGCACAACATTGAATAGGAAGAGTCCACGACATGAGCCAATATTTCTTGTTATTCTATAATTGGGAAGATATTTTCTAAGACCATTATACTACATTTTACAAATTTTCTATGCTAATAAACAAAACCATGGTATAGATTCTGTGTGCATGCCCCTAAGCACAAATGAAAGTTAGAATAATATTCACTAAATTTATATTCATGGAGAATAATGACCAGATAAATGTAAAAGTATGGACTGCTAGCATGAATTATGTACTATATGAGGTTTTTGTTTGTTTCAGAGTGTATGCTGGCCTCGGAGTAGCAGAAGATGATGTTGAATATTGACCCTCTTGTCTGCATACAACATCAGCATTTTGAGATTACAAAAATAGCTGACATACTTGACTTTCTATTTGTAATTTTTAATTGTTCATAATAACCATTGAAAATGTTACCTTTTCTAGGACCTAAAAATCTACTTTGATATGCCATATAGGTACATTAAAATTAGACAGGGGGCCTTCTTCTCCAAGTCCCGGGCCCTGCTCTCAAGGGTCAAGCAACATTTTGGAATAGGATTCAGAAATCCGGGAAAGTCCATGGACATGATATGTTTAGCATGATAATAAACAAGTAATTAAATTGAATTTATTAAAACCTCTTTTTGATGTAACCAATCATTTTCATGTAAATAATAATGATAAAAATCAATAGCTCCTAGAGAGGAAGAAAGAATAACTTGGCACAGGATGCATTCACAGTTCAATGACCTTTTGCATTTGTGTTCCCTGTGAACTCAAGTTCTTGTTCTTTGGCTTGAGGGGAATTTCTACATTGTTATATATGAGACTAACCGTGAGCAGCTAAATATATTGGCATATTTTCAATCTCTGTTCCTCAGAATTGTGGCATTCATTTTTCAAATGATATTTAAGATCCCGGAGAAGATTAATATAGCACCAAATAATGGTGGCACATGTGTAAAGCATTAACACTGACCTTTACCCATCTTGTACATTAAACATTTGTTTGTTTAAAATATAATCAGTGCCACGTGTCTGCAAGCATCTGGCATACAGATGGAGAATTATGGGTACTAAAATATCATATCTATTTTGGAAGAGTAATAAATACCCCTGCATATGTTTTATTTGAACAAGAAAGTTCGATGGTTCTGTGCAAAGTGAAGGAAAATAGGCTAAAGTATTATTATTAAATAAATAAATCTCAAGGGAAGTAATTTATGGGGCTACTTAAGATACAGGTACAAGTAAAGCAAAGCATTTTGCCTGAGTTCAAGATGAAATCTTATTTAGAGGAGGAAGCAGCTAAGAAGAGTTTTAAGAGCACATGAAAGAATTTGATCTCTCACAGAGATGCATACTATGTACCCTCACAGAAAACAGTTGTGTGAAATAGTAGAATGCAAGGACATCCATTCTGACACTTTGGTGATTATAAAAGACTGAATGAGCGAAACCAAACAGTTATAATGGAGGGTGAGAGACTATCATAATAATCCACAGATAAATGTTACATAGAACATTTGTTTTGTACATTAAACAACCTCAACTACTCTACCAGTATCTGTCACTCAGCCTACTTTCCTATTTATCCGTTTGCTTTAGCAAGAATAGAGTCTATGTCTCCCCTGGATCTCTTTGGCCCGGACTAGGAATGCACTGTGGGTTCTGGATATTTTATTGACAACAAACTATCATGGGCCACATATAAGAACCAAGCTCACAAAATGAGAGAACGTGAGAAACTATTTGAGATATCAGGCAGTACATGTAACTCCCACACCTTATGCAACTGTATTTCACCAAGATAAACATTAAGAAGAGAAAATCCACGTGGAAAAAAGATTAGGTTCTGAAATCTCTTATTTTCAGAGAAAAAAAGAACGATTTTTTTAAGCTCTCATGCAACTAAAGCATCTTGTCAATAAGAAATTAATTAAATTATAAGAAAACAGACATGTTTGATGATAAATCCATTATTTTCAAATCAAACTATTTGTGTTTAAAGATTTTCCATTTGATGTTTTTCTTCTAATATATTATAGTCCAGAGAGATCTACTTCATCCATATATATATATACACATACACACAATTTTATCCATTAATAAGATACATAGATCTATTTGCTCCAGGCATCCCACTAAAGTCACTTCAAAGTCAGGCAAATGTTTGTACCATATGTGGAACAAAAATGACTTTGAAAGTACAAGAAACTTCATATAATTTTAGCAGATTGATGCTTTACTTCCCTCATTTTAATATAAAAGTTTCTTACCAACCTTCAGCAACTACTTGACCTTTTTTTTTTTTTTTTTTTCTTTTTTTTTTTCTTGTAAAAGTACCTTTAATATGGCTTAAGAAATTGTCCTTTCCAAGGCTTACTACTGCTCTATCCCTAGAAACTTCTGGCCTCCTTCAAAATCAAGTGGTGCAAACTGATTAGATATGGCTTCTGCTATCTTCTCACTGAGTGGGTCTTCTTGGCCTCAAATTCACTCTTCCACTCTGCTCTGATCTTCAGACTTGTTGTCATTGTCTGGCTCATTCTGGCTTCACCTGTACCTCGTTTTCTCTGTAACCTGTTTCTGTAAAACTGTCTCAGGTAAACTTTATTAAGTCACAAAGGAGCTCACCTCCACTGCCTCCCAGCTGACTCCATGGCATTGCCTGAAGTCAAATGTCCTGCAGGAGAACTGTCTCAACTGATTTCATCTTGACTCACCTCCCTCTCCCTGTGTTTTCTCTGTCTTTTAGTTTATTTATTTGTATTACTTTTATTTTTTACACTCCAGTTGTTACCCACTTCCCAGTCTGCTTCCCATAGTTACTTATCTCATTCTTCTCTCCTGTCTTCCCCATTGCACATGCAGGTGGCCTCCCCACTCCCTGGGTCTCAGGTTAGGAGCCTAGTAACAGCTAGTGTATGGTGCCTGGTTGGTGGCTCACTGTCTGAGAGATCTCAGGCATCCAGCTTAGATCAGATTGCTATTCTTCCTATGAGGTGGCCCTCCTCCTCAGCCTCTTCGAGCTTTTCCTTAATTCAACTAGAGAGGTCCCTGACTTCAGTACATTGATTGGGTGTAGGTATCTGCCTCTGTATTAGTCAGCTGTTTATTTGGACTCTCAGAGGACAGCCATGCTAGGCCCCTATTTGTAAGCACAATATAGCATCAGTAATAGTGTCAGGCCTTGGAGCCTCCTCTTGAGATAGATCCTAAGATGGGCCAGCCACTGGACCACCTTTTCATGTGTTCTCTTAAATAGGCTTTTTAAATGTTGTTCCTATGTAAGTTCGGTGTATTTTATTCTTTAAAATCTCTGTTTGACTTATCACTTCATCGCTCCCTCAATTTTAAGTTATCACTTGGGATTAAAGGTGTACTAAGGGTACATTTACATTCCAGTCAAAGTAGCTATGTTGCTGTATTAAAATGTCTCTACAGGTTAAACAAGGATAATTAGACAAAGAGTATTACCACCTTTCATGAAAATTTCTTGAGGAAAAAAAGTCATAATACTCTTTCTCTTGTTTATAGGTAATGACCACAGGACCCTGTATACATTATTTTGTGCACAGAATTCTCTGCCTCCAAGTTACAATTCTGCTTTTTTTTTTTGGTTAAACATAGAGTATATTAGAAGTAGAACAAATATCACTATCTTTTTCAGAGTTGGAAGAAATTGGATTTCTTATATGGGATTCATTGTTTTCATCCCAATATTTCATTTTCTGTAAAACAGAAAAATTATACATCTATTAACAGAAATGTAAATAATGGCAAAAGAAATGAAGTAAAAATAAAATGTAGTATTTTTGACAAAAGCAGAAACTATAGGTTGTAAATATTTATTTTCAAAGAGAAATCCAGCTGTCTCAGCTAGTAGAGCGAAGTGGGAAGTGCATTTCCTTGAACAATGTGAATGTCTAAACCGTTGCAGGATGTGTAAAGCAATGAAATCGATCAAAACTAACAATCTTTCTGAGGTGCTATTGAACTTGGTTTGCTTCTATTTTACTTATATTTGAGTATCACTGTTGTTGATATAACTGTGTTCTCTGTGATTGTTAAGAACACATATTGACAAAATTTGTGTTAATGTTCATCAAAGATGCATGCCAATACTTTCCATTACTTGTCTCTCTTCTTATCCCTACCCCTCCCCTCCCCTTCTCTACCCAAGTCTATTTTAAGTCTTAGCCTTATGATGGCATTGTAAGAGTTAACAGTTTCTTCTATTTCCGTTTTTGAATATTTTAAGTAGTATTGAAATTATTTATGTTAAAGTTTTTGATAAATTCAGTTTTGACAAGAGACTAATATTCAGAATCTATAAATAAATGACAAAGAGTAATATGAAGAATATCCACTTAAAAATAGGCTACAGGGGTTAGAGATGGCTCAGCAGTGAAGAGTACTGTGTGCTCTTCCAGAGTTACCTATAGTGGGATCAGATGCCCTCTTCCATTGTGTCTGAAGACAGCTACAGTGTATTCGTGAACATAAAGTAAATAAATAATTCTTTAGAAATAGACAACAGAAGTACTCTACAGCTCCTTTACATAACTGACAAATAGTTTATTTTAATGTGGACTTTGTTAATTCTAAAAGAAACATACATAAAATTTACAGTGAAATATCTGCTTTTCTCTGTTAAAATATCTACCTTTAAAATGTTAGCTACTGCTGGCAAGAATACAGAAAAGTGTGGATTTTATATGTCTTCTACAGAACACATTTCAGCAATTTTGAAAAACAATATGGAGATATCTAAAACAAAACACTTAATAGTGCTGGATATGTATATAGAAAGCATTGGAACCTGACCTCCCAAGATCTTGCACAATCACAGTCATAAAAAGGACCCTCAGTCAAGTGAATTTTAAAATGATATACTTACAAAGTAAATAAGCTTACAGAAAAACTGAACAGAATTCTGACGTTTGTAGTAACATGAATGGAATTGAGAATGTGGTGATGAATGAAACAAGCCAAGCTGAAAAGGCAACTAGTATAAATATCGTACTCATTTATATAGTCCTGAAGATGTTCACCCATTACCAAGGAGATATTAGAGATAGAAAAGGACTTGGAGAGTGAGTCATATTTGTTCACTAGTCATCAGTTGAACCCAAACATTTGTCCACAGCCATGGTCCAGGAATAACTATACACAGCAGGGACAGTCTGTATCCTTTCCTGATACTGAGAATGACATAAACCAACACAGTCCAAGTTATTCAACCACACACAAAGAAAGCTTAGGTGAGAATTAAGAAATACAGAGTAAGTGAAGCTGAGATCTGGAAAGAGAAATAGAGATTTGTGGCTATTTTGATGAAATATTCTGACTCAATACTTTCAAGCCAAGACCAGCTTGTAAATTTACACTACATTTAATAAGATTTCATTATTTACATGGTGAGAGGAGAGTCCTCACAAAAACTTAAAGTGTTCTTTGTAGGAAAATACGTAAAAATCGTATACGAGACACATTGGTTGTAGTGAGTACTCAATTGTCTTTTCGTAGTTTACTTTTTCCTAGTTTTGCATTTCTTTGCAAAACCTAAAAAGCTGTCATGTATTAACATAGCTCCAATCACAATATTTTCAACTAATTTGAAGAGCAATAATCTCCAAATTTTAAGCTGTTTTTCTTTGTAAGGTTTGTGTGTGTGTGTGTGTGTGTGTGTGTGTGTGTGTGTGTGTGTGTGTGTGTGTGTGTGTGCATATATTTACCAACTGGATATTACATGTGGACAGATGCCATGAAGGCCAGAAGAGGGCATCATATTCCATAGAGTTGGAGTTCTGAGCTATTATGTGAAGGCTGGGAATGAAACCTCATTCACTATAAGAGCAACAAGCTCTCTTAAACACTGAGCCATATCATATACTCTGTCCTTGTTCTCATATTGATCCAATGTATTAATTTTTAACAGTTTAAAATGTCTTTGTGAGTTGCACATCCTGTCTCCCGGTCCCACTCATCTCCCTGTCTCTCACATTCACCTTTGTACTTGCATCCTAGCCCCACAAAATAAAAATCAAATAAGCAACAACCAAAAAGCTGAGAAAGCATCTCATTGTGTAAGCTGCAGTGTGTCACAGTGTGCCAAGGGCTATTCCTTCTGTCCACACATCTTCACTTGCAAATATTCATTGCAAAGAGTCATTGGCATGGTTCAAGATATTTGGCTTCTTTGACCCCATCAATATTTCATCCTACCTGGCTATCCTAGTGTTGCCCTGTGTCATGGAGATCCTGTAGCTTTGGAACTGCAGGATCAGCCCTCTCACCCTGGAAGTTCAAATATGAACTAGTTTTGGGGATATGACAAGTCAAAGCCCTGGATCTGTACCTGGATCACAGCTCATTTGGTCAGGCTGCCAACTCTTCCACAAAAGCTTATAGTCATTGAACTTTTTCTCCCATGGGTCACAGAAAACATTTCTGTCTTCACATGATAAATATTGACTAAATACAAGGAACATGTACTTTTTCAGCCAGGATAGAATGTACATGTTTTTAGAAACCTCAGATATGATTGAGCAGTAGCATTAGATGCTGTGCTGATACAATACCAAACATAAACCTGACCTGTACACAGGAAACTGGGTAAATTGTCATAGAACATTTGAGATTGCAGGAGACAAAACTGGTTCCATTTAAGAATGGTGTTCTACTGGGACTGATGTTTGATTCTTCTTATTAACCAATAGTCCTCCATGGCTAAATAAGTAACCACAGAGGAGAATATGCATTCAAATGTTCCACAGAGGGTTTAGAAAGTAGTTCCTCATAGGCAAAACAGACAACCAAAACTAGAGCATTTGCAACAAAGGGCCTTCATTTTCCTTTCAATGCATTCTGATTACTCAGATGAGTGTCCTGTGAATACAATTAAAGGCCTAAGTCAAGCATCATTATTATACTAAATAATTAAATATTGGTATTTATTTTGGTCTATGACTACCAAAACAAAATCCTTTAAGCCCCAAGTTTAAATTTATAGAAATAAATACAAGTGCCCTTTTTGTCTCTGTGAGTCCTTGTCAGCCCTGCATAGTTAATTCAGTGGGCCATGTTTTCCAGGAGTCATCCTTCCCTCTGACTCCAAATTCTTTTCTCCTCCTCTTCCTTGGGGTTACCAGATCTCATCAGGAGAGACCTGATGAGACTATTTCTAAGATCATCTTATATCATAGCCAAATACCCTAGTCTGTCATGTTTAATGGATAATGTTTTTCAGAAAACTTAAAGGATAAATATTTGCTTTTAAAGACTCTTGTTGCTATGTTATCTTATGCTATGTTATGATATGTTATGTTATGCTATATTATGCTATATTATGATATGTTTGTTTTTCTTTTTTTTCATATATATATATATATATATATATATATATATATATATATATATATACATATATATTTATTTATTTATTTTTACAATGAGAAAAAAGTACATGTAATACAGGGTGTAACCCAGAATTTGTCAATGTATTCTTGGTGTGTAAGCACTGAGCATGACTTTTTTTTGTTTTGTTTTGTTTTGTTTTCTTTTTTCTTGGACTTCACACAGTCTGTGAGTTGTTTCTCTTGCAGTGTGAGCCTCTGGGGTTAGCATCCCACTATCAGTGACTGTATATTATGTCTGTTCTTTTGTGACTGGGTATCTCACTCAGGATGATATTCTCTAGATGCAGCCATTTTCTTTTTTTAACAACTTTATTTTAAAAAACAAAGACAAATGTACAGATTTTAAGAATTTTTTGCATAAAAGTATATAATACATTTTTGTCAGTACTTTTTTTTTTTAAAGGTTTGATAGTGTGATCAAGATCCCACCAGTTACAATGAGCAAAAAGTACATGTAAAACTGGAAATAGTCAAAGTTTTCTTGGTGTGTAAAGATTTTTTTTTTTTAACAATGAGCAGACAGTACATGTACTACAGAGTACAACCCGGAATTTGCAATGTATTCTTGGTGGGTAAGGATTGAGCATGACTATTTTTTATTTTGTTTTGTTTTCTTTTTTTCTTGGACTTCATACAGTCTGTGACTTGTTTCTGGGGCAGTGGGAGACTCTGGGGATAGCTTCCCACTATCAGTGACTGCATATTATGTCTGTTCTTTTGTAACTGGGTTATCTCCCTCAGGATGTTATTTTCTAGATGCATCCATTTTCTTAAGAATTTGGTTAAGTCATTGTTTCTGGTGGCTGAGTAGTACTCCATTGTGTAAATGTACCACAATTTTTGTATCCATTCATCTACTGAAGGACATCTGGGTTCTTTCCAGCTTCTGGCTATTATAAATAGAGCTGCTATGAACATTGTGGTGCATGTATCTTTGTTGTATATTAAAGTGTCTCTGGGGTATATGCCCAGAAGTGGAGTAGCTGGGTCTTCAGGTAGTACTAGGTCAAATTTTCTGAAGTATCGCCAGACAGAGTGGTTATATCAGTTTACAACCCCACCAACAGTGAAGAACTGTTCCTCTTTCTCCACAACCTCCCCAGCATCAGCTGTTATCTGAGTTTTGGATCCTGGCCAATCTGACTGGTGTGAGGTGGAATCTCAGGGTTGTTTTGATTTGCATTTCCCTGATGGCTAAAGATGTTGAGCACTTCCTCAGATGTTTCTCACCCATTTAATATTCCTCAATTGAAAATGTTTTGTTTAGCTGTGTACCCCATTTTTTAATAGGGTTGTTTGATTCTCTGGTGTCTAGCTTTTTGAGTTCTTAATACCTTGGATATTAGGCCTCTATCTGATGTAGAGTTGGTAAAGATCTTTTCCCATTCTGTTGGCTGCCGTTTTGTTTTCTTGACAATGTCCTTAGAGTTACAGAAACTTTGCAATCTCATTAAGTCCCATTTGTTAATCTTTGACCTTAGAGCTTGAGCCATTGGTGTTTTGTTCAGAAAATTTTCTCCTGTGCCTATGTCTTCTAAGGTTTTCCCAACTTTCTCATCTAATAGTTTCAGTGTATCTGGTTTAATGTGGAGATCTTTGATCCACTTCCACTTGAGATTTGTACAAGGAGATGAGAAAGGGTCTATTTTCATTCTTTTGCATGCTGAGTGCCAGTTGGACCAGCACCATTTGTTGAAGAGGCTGTCTTTTTTCCATTGAATGTTTACTGCTCCTTTGTCAAAAATCAGGTGACCATATATAAGAGGGCTCATTTCTGGATCTTCTATTCTATTCCATTGATCCACGTGCCTTTTTAAGTACCAGTACCATGCAGTTTTCAGCACAATTTCCTTGTAATATAGCTTGAGGTTAGGGAGAGTGATTCCACCAGATGTTTTCTTATTGTAGAAGATGGATTTTGCTATTCTAGCTCTTTTTTTATTCCATATGAAATTGCACAATGATCTTTCCAACTCAATGAAGAACTGGGTTGGAATTTTGATGGGGATTGCATTGAATCTATAGATTGCTTTTGGAAGGATGGCCATTTTTAAAATGTTTATCCTTCCAATCCATGAGCATGGGAGATCTTTCCATTTTCTGAGATCTTCCTCGATTTCCTTCTTTAGAGGTTTGAAGTTCTTGTCATACAGGTCCTTCACTTCCTTAGTTAGAGTCACACCAAGGTATTTCATAGTGTTTGTGACTATTGTGAAGGTTATCTTTTCCCTAATTTCTTTCTTCACATGTTTGTCCTTTGAGTATAGGAAGGCTACTGATTTGTTTGAGTTAATTTTGTATCCAGCCACTTTGCTGAACTTGTTTATTAGCTGTAGGAGTTCTCTGGTGGAATATTTGGGGTCACTTAAGTACACTATCATGTCATCTGCAAAGAGTGATGTTTCTACCTCTTTCTTTCCAATTTGTATCCCCTTGATCTCCTTTTGCTGTCTAATTGCTCCAGTCAGGACTTCCAGAACTATGTTGAATAGGTAGGGGGAGAGTGGGTAGCCTTCTCTAGTCCCTGATTTTAGTGGGATTGCTTCAAGTTTCCAACCATTAAATTTGATGTTGGCTGTTGATTTGCTGTATATTGCTTTTATTATGTTTAGGTATGGACCTTGGATTCCTGTTCTTTCCAGGACTTTTAACATGAAGGGGTGTTGAATTTTGTCAAATGCTTTCTCAGCATCTAGTGAGATGACCATGTGATTTTGTTCTTTGAGTTCGTTTATATGGTGGATTACATTGATGAATTTCCATATTTGTTTTTCTTATATAGATACATGATCTGACTATGTAGGCCAGAAGAGCGTGGAGCTTGTAATGCTTGCTTAGCATTTACATCCCTAGGCTTGCACACATATGACATCATACTTAGTTTCAAATCACGTTTTAAACTTAGGGATTTTATTTACTTACTTTTTTGCATTGAAGATATAATTGACATGAATGTATGTCTTTTGAGGCATAACTACTGTTAAGGTAAAGCACCAGGGCCAAACATTGGGTACAAAGGGCTTCTTTGGTTTTTATTTCTATATCACACTTTATCATTGAAGTCAGAACAAAACTCAAATAGACAAGTAATCTGTATGTATCAGTTGATAGGCCATGGAGAAATGCTGCTTAGCATTTTGATCCTCAAGGCTTGCTCAGCCTGTTTTTTTTTTTTTTTTTTTTTTTTTTTCTTTTATAAAACCTAATACGTCCAACACAGAGGTATCACCCATAATAGGCTGGATCTCCCCATCAATCATTAAGAAAATGCCATAAAGGCTTGTCAATAGCCCTATCTAATGGAGACATCTTCTTAATTGAGATTCCCTCCTTTCACATACCTCTGGCTTGCATCTAGTTGAAATAAATTTAGCACAATATATAGTAATTAAAGTAGTACAGAGAAACTTCACTCAAGTTATTCTCAATTTTATTTATTGGTAAAAGTATGCATAGGGCAATATCATAATTTGTTATCCGTACTGAAACAATTCACTACACTATCCAGAAACCAAACTGTATCATGTGTTGTTATAAACATTTATTTCTAAGCCTTACTACAATTCCATCTACCTGGGGCCACTGCTCCCACCCAACCTCATACACAACCACTGACAACAATTATTATTTTTATGAAATTGTTCTGTTTAACAACATTTTGGATAAAAAACAATCAGTGCTATATATCTGTGATGAACAAATGAAAGAGCTAGAGAAAGGACTGAAAGGTCTGAATGGTTTGCTCCCTCATGGGAAGAACAACACCATCATCAGCCAAGGCACTGAGGTAGAGAATTGAAATGTAAATACAGAAAATATCCAATAAAATTGAAAAACAGTTTTCCTTTAGAATAGTTCCTTGTATGTTCATCTAAGCTGATGCATGGATCAATAGCTCATTTTTATGTATTCCAGTGCAGTATTTCCCCACATATATGTTTAATTTGTGTAAATACACAGTATAAACTTTGTTCTATTACAGAATATGTTGTTACATTATAATTTCTATTGAAGTATTTCATAGAACATGTAAATTTCATCCTCTACTATTGATGGATGAGTTATTCAGTTTCTCCCAATTTTTGTCTTCATTTGCTTTTGTCACTTGAATTCACACAGACTGTTTGATAGAGCTCATGCCTACCCATCAGCAAAACAATATGAGTATTTTCCACAATGAGTTTTCTCATTTGCTTTATTGTAGTGACTTTCTACTTAAGAATTTGGGTCATTTTGGCAAGTAATAAAAACAGCAAGAATTAGCAAAAATGATTGTGAACATTTCATTTAATAAATCTAAGAAAAAATGGGTTGAAATAACAAGAAAAAATGATAGGTGTTTAGTTAATGCAAACAAAGTAATTAATTAATTTCAAACGTATATTTTACAGATAAAAGTGGCATATTACCCTGTTCTCAACTGAAAACATAGGAAGTATTTTGTGCTCATTTGATGTATGATGACTGTTTTCTTTGAAACAAAATTAAGATTTCAGTTCATATATCTACCAAGAGAAAAACCCAAGATTTTAGTCAGAATGCCAACAATCAAATTCATAAACTCTTTCCCCATAATATAAAAACTCACATTGAAAGGTAATGGCAGAGACCTCAGAGATGCAAAGTTTGGTCTTCTACTTGGTTTATAATGGTACCTCTGTATTGTAACTATATAGTCATAAAATGCAAAAATATCCATCACTCTAGTATACATTTCAAAATGTAGTATACTGTTTCAAAGCAACATTTTTAGTACATCTGTGCCTCTCTTTCAATTCCTCAACCTCTGGTGAATATTCTTTCAAGTCCTGATTTCCACATGGGCTTAAGTAATTCTTTTCCTAAATCACTGTGCTTCATTTTAAGATTAAAGAAAACTCTTCTCTTTCTCTTTAATTTTTTCTCATAGAAAATCCTATTCTCTTTCAAAGAGCATACAGTTGGTCAACAGTGCAACAATGTTTGTTAATGGCTGTATCAATCACATAGAATTTGATAAAACTTGTCTCACCTAACAAGTAAATGTGCATTCCCATAGCAAGCATTCAAGTCACACATGTTACAAACAACAACATATTACTCCAAATGTATATTTCAAGTGAGAATTCTTGATCTGGTAGCATTAAAGATGTGCACTTGAAGCAATATTCTGGGTCCATAGGCTGATTGCCTGAAAACCTGGTATGAATTATCAAAAAAGAAAGATATAATGGTTCTTCCCAATTTCTACCAGACACAACAAAGTTTAACCACTAAAACTTTGCTAATAGTTACTGCTTCCTGGAACATAACTAGTCAACTTGGTTGTCATGGTGATGCAGACATGAGGTGATATTTTCAGAATCAGAATAAAAACAGTTGCTGTTACTCTACAATCTGAAGTTAAAAGTTTAGTCAAATCATGTTGTTGGAAGATAAAAGTAAGCAATGGATAATTCAATTTGTCATTCCATTCTGAAGTGAGATAACTTTTAATTCTGAAAGAAAAGAACAACCATAGGAATTGTGACTATAGCCATTATTGGGGGACCAGAGGTCCAGAAGTTTTTTTTCAGAGAGTATATGATTGTTCTTTCCCTGGAACCTAGAAGGAAGAGAGCTGGTTTATGAATAATGCACCCTGGTTATTGGAGAGGTGGTACTTACTTTCATTAGTCTTTATAACCATGTATTTGACATGATGGTTGAGCTGGTAAGGGTTCCTGTTACCAAGTCTAATGATTTTAGCTACTTCAGTTCCTGGAACTCACTTGGTGAAAGTAAAGAAGTCTACTTTAAATGGTGTCTTCTGATACAGATAAATGTTATATTACATATGTGTGCTTGTGTGCTGGTTTAGGCTCTCTCTCTCTCTCTCTCTCTCTCTCTCTCTCTCTCTCTCACACACACACACACATTGAAATAAATAACTCTATTTTTCCTCAAAAATCTTTTTTATAAGACATCTTAACCTTGTTTTAATGTTTCTGGCATTTGTTTATCATCCTTGAAACAATTAACAGGATGTTTGCCCCTTCTGCCAGATGGCCAAAGAATGATTAATTACCTGACTATTTCAGAGCAAATATCACTATCTTGAATGACAAGCTAGTCACAATGACATCACTATTTTAAATTTTAGTATTTCATGTTTTATTTGCCATCTAATTTTCATTTGAATACATTGTAGAATTTTATAATGAAATAAGAAACAATTTTTTTTGGGGGGGAACATAATATATACATGCAAAAAATCTGGTGAAGAAAAAAACTAACAGAATGGTGAGATTCAGAGTCATGAGACAAGTAACATCATTAGCAGCATGGTCAGGTTCTTAGAGTGGGGGAAGAAGTGCGTGAAGTGTGGAGAACAAGTGGTACCCAAAGATGTCTTTGAAATGAACGCATTGCTCTTATGGCAGTAAAAATGAGCACTTGAAGGGAGATTATTGGTCTATGAGCTAGTTCCCTAAAAATCTGAGCATAAATTAGGAAAGAAGAAAGATACAGGGTTTTTTTTTCCCATTTCTATCAAACACAACAAAGTTTAACCAAGTAAGATTAGCTAGTAGTTTCCACCAGCTGAGGCACCACCAGTCAAAGTTACACACACATACACACACACACACACACACACACACAAACACACACACACACACACACACACACACACACACACACACATTCCAACAAAACCTTACAGAAACTAGGGCCACCTTTTCTTTTCTTTCTTTCCAAATTTCAATAGATACAACCCAGTTATTATGTCTCTGAAATCATCTCCAAGAACAAAGACCCTAAATCTTTGATAGTTAACTATTGTATTACTTCATAGAAAGACAAAAGCAAAAGAGATTTTGAAGAAAAGTAAGAAAACTGGGGTTAAAAAAAGAATGTGTGTATTTATTATAAAATAAGGTACCTGTGCAAATTCATGAAAATGAAAATGTCAGATCAGATGAAAATTCAAGGAGATACTCTGTAGAAAATATCTGCCCCATTACTTGCTACTGTTTTATATGTTTACAATGACTATTTTCTGGAGTTAAATCCTTGCTATTGCCCTGATATTCCTATAACTTGCCGGGAAGATAGGACTAAAAATTAATGAGCCATAGAAGTATGGTAAATACAATATGATCAAGAGTTTATGGTTTTCGTTATATTTCTAAAATTCACGGTGGGACTCAAACATCAACATACATTACTATTTAGATGTATAAGTATATGTTTTATTCAAAATGCAGTATCTTGTATTGTTGATAAATTGTTCTAATCATGTTATTGCAGCCTATAATTAGAACTTTTGGTTCACTTAATGTTCTTTTAATATGAAATAAAAACACTTAACCTTGTTCCTTTTTCTGTCCCCACAATATGCCACAGACTGCATAAAGATAATGATTACATACGGATGGTGCTTTTCACGTACATGAAAAAGTCTTGGCTGTATCCCATATCTCTTTGTGCCAAACAAACATGCCACTATGCTAAATCCCAAATAGGCCATCAAGGCTGTAAGCCTAATTAGCTATGACTGGTCTACCAGCATCCTCATTATCATTAGCTTAAGAGAATACTGGCATAAGTGTATGAATCAGTAAAACTGACTTATGTAATTACGGCTGGAAAACTAATTTAACACCCCAAAAATATCTTCCTTGTGTTTAACTTCATATCTATGATGAATATAATTTAAAATCAACCCTTAAAATACAGTTTAATTGTTCAATTTAAAATCTCATGTAAGCATACAAAACTGTTTATTTTGTTCTTAAAGAGATAATTACTATTTTGACTACTTTCTTTGACTTGCAAGGCAAATAATTTTTTCTTAGTAAATTATTGACTATTTTGTTGGTAACCATGTATTTATTTACATATATATACAAATGTGTTTTAATACCATTCATATATTTATGTTTATTCATATATGTGTGTATATGTGTGTGTATATATATATATATATATATATATATATATATATATATATATATATATATATAAACACACACACACACATTTCAGCTTTTCAATTTTTCAGTGGTGGGCTGAATAGATAGATCAAGGGTTAATAATAGATATTTTTCTCGAGGAGGACCGTGGTTTGAGTTCAAGAACTCCAAAGGTGTACATACATACCTCTAGCTTCATGGGATCCAATGTCTTTTTCAGACCTCCACAAACAAAGATGTGATGGATAGACATACATACAGACAAAATATTCATTTATTCATTCATATATATTATATATATGGAATTTTAAACATCCTAAAACATTTTCATTACTGAGCAAACAATATTTTACTAACTTGCGTATTATAAAGAAGTTATATAGATGAACCAACTTCTACTAAACTAATAGCCACTGCATTTCTCTTCAAGCAATACTGGTATGAGAAGGAATCTAAAGAATGTACTAAGCCCTTGAAGTCACTCCTTCAGAAGACAATTCTTATTACAAGAAAAAGAAAAAAAAAGAAAAGAAAAGCATTTTATATATTTACAACATGAAGCATTTTGTATTATAATATTAAGTATTTAAAACATATCCTTTTTGATCCATTAAATTCTATTTTTATATTTATTCTATATTTAGGGATGTGGACAAATTTGTATATTACAGTTAAGATTCAAAATTGGGTGCACTTCAGAAAAGCCCATGAACAACATAAAATAAGAAATCCAGTGAGTCAAAATGGGTTTAAATTACTATATTTCTGCATCTGATAAGATGGTTTATTTAACGGTAAGATAAAAGCTCTTTAAAAATACTAAAATATTTACCACACAAGAAATGTAATTGTCATGGGTTTGCAACTAACTGCTATATAAAGCTGAACATTAGCATCTGAAAATGAGAACATTACCTGATTGTGCGAGAGCCTGAGAGAAATCAAATCAGATGGAAGTTCCATGCCCAGAATACGAAATCAGATATATGTGTTTAAAATAAAGCACCAGCTAAGGTGAGTGCAAAGAAATAAACACCATAAAAATCTTCGAAATTGCAGAATAAGCATAAGAAAACTAAATCATAATTAATTCTCATATATTAATATTTTCTTTCTCCTACTAGAGTGATAGATTTAAATGACAAAAAAGCGGGAGAAAGAAAGAGAAAGAGAAAAAGAAAGAAGGAAAGACAAAGGTAATGTAGGAATCCCTAGCTAGATACCATCTCTGATATATATAAAATGACATCTCAGAGTATCACTTTTTCATGAATTTGTACAGAGAGAGAGACATAAGGATGGGACTATGAGTCTGTGTGCAGGATGCCAGCATTGTGTAAACTGTGGAAACCAAATGAGATCAACTTATTGCTTGTTTCTTACACATACTGCACTATTATCTAATAGACTTAAAAATAAATTAGATATTGATATTGTTTTGTTTTGTTTAATTTGTTTTAACTTTCCCTCAGTGGCCTCCATTCATTCCCTCCATGGTGTGTTGATTATATTGCTAGTGGACTTTAAATATAATCCCAATCAGTAAGGGTAACACAGTAATGGTTACATAGTAAAACCTTGCTCATACATAATTGCTCAAACCATTGAGAAGCAGGGAAACAGTTGTAAGATTATGTAAACTAGAGGAAAAAAACATGTATTTGTCTAAAGCCATCCTACATTATTCTGAGAATATCCTCTTTACTTTTGCTTTATTTTATTTTTGAATGGGGTTTCCTGTAACCCAGCTTCTCTCTTGAACTTCCTTAATGACCAAGGGTGATCCCAAAATTGTGATTATTCTGCCTCTTCCCCTCAAGTGCTGGTATTACAGACTGGTCTAGGGATCGAACTTGGGATTTAGTTTATGATAAGCCATCATTCTTTCAGCAAAACTACAGCTACAGTCTTCTGAAAATAGACTGTGCTTCCATCTTTCCAAGCCAATTCAGAAGATTTGAATTCTTAACAGGCTTGCCTTCATCTTACACACCATTTCTTTATTTCCTGAAATCTGACTGTAAATATGAATAAACAAACTTAAAGTCATTTTATAAAATAGAATAAGAGCATAAACACTTGCTTATATATTTCTGTGTTATAATTTGTTAAGAGTCTAGAAAGGACTCTTCTAGATAACTATTTTATGTGGTTACCATCCAATACTTCAAGTCAGACAGGCTAGCCTTTTGAAATTGTACCTTTATGGTTACCCAAGGCTTCCTGCTTAAAAAGGATGCACTTGAATTAATGATTTCCATTGTCTATATAATGCTATCAATAAAAATTAATGATACATAATACACACACTTGCAGAGAGAATATATGCAACCTGCGTCCTCTTGTCCTTAATACCTCACATGCACAGTACATTCCCAATGCCCAAAAGTACTGGTGGATCATATTGTACTTTCAATATCAAGTGGACCTGCTGGGACTTAGAGCAATTACAATAAATATTGAACCTGCAGATCAATAAGTGGTGGTGATGTATATACAATGTTATACTTTTCTAAAATTCAAAACTATTTCTGATACATAAAGATGGCAGTGGTGGCCAAAGAGTCATGAAGGATCAGAAAAGACCTTGTGTCTTTTCCTTTTCATACTACCACTATATTTATTAAATATGTCTACAACACCTGACATAGAAAGAAAGAGAAATGTATAGAAAGCCAAGTTTCCCCTCTTTTTGGTCTATTCTTTATCAATAGCATGTAGATGGTGTTGGTATAATATATCAAGAATAAAAACATAAACTGTTTAGTTTGTTTAGACAATGCTTTGACAATTGTTGTCCAAAACATCCTATAAGAAGTAAAAATTAGTATGTAATATCAATGATTTTATATACAAATAAAATATCCATATGTTTTTCTGAAGCTGCTATTGTAGCATATAAAGACAAGTTAAAAATTTTGTGATAACTTTTATATTTGTTTTTATTTAAAATGATAACAAAGTAAGAAATTTAAAATGTTGTAAATCAAGAGAGCGTATTAAAACATTACTGTTCCATCATTTTTATTGGCTATTTTATTTATTTGCATTTCAAGTGTTATCCCTCTTCCTAGTTTTGCCTTTACAATATCCTTCCACTCACTACTCTTCCCCCTACATATATGATGGTGCTCTCCCATCCACACACCAACTCCCACATTACCTCCCTAGTATTCCCCTATGCTGGGGCATCAAACCCAACCAAGGGCCTTCTTTGCCACTGATGCAAGATAAGGTCATTCTCTGCTATATATGTTAGTAGAGCCATGGGTCCTTCCTGGTGTGCTCTTTGGTTTAGTCCTCTGGAGCTTGGGAGTTCTGGTTGGCTGATATTGTTGATCTTCCTATGGGATTGCTAGCACATTCAGCTCCTCAGGTCTTCTCCTAACTCTAAGCACATAGTGGAACATGTTTCTTTCTTGTATGTTGGGATATGCTTTAGGCATATGCCCCAGAGTGGTACAGATTGGTCCTCAGTACAATGTATTTGAGGCCCTTTCCCACTTTTGCTTCTATTAGATTCAGTATATCTGGTTCTATGTGGAAGTTCTTGATCCACTTGGAGTTGAACTTTGTACAAGGAGATAATAATAGATCAATTTTTATTTTTCTACATGCTGATAGCCAGTTAAGTCAGCACAATATATTAACTAAGGTGTATTTTTTCTACTGGATGATTTTGCCTTCTTTGTCAAAGATCAGGTGAACACAAATGTATGTGTCTAATTATGGATCTTCAATTCTCTTCCAATGATCCACCTCTGTCTCTTTATCAATACCATGCAGTCTCTATCACTGTTTCTATACTAGTGTTAAGGTCAGAAATTGTTATACCCCCAGGAGTTTTCCAGTACTGAGAATAGTTTTACTTCCTGTGTTTTTTCTAAATGAATGAGAATTGCTCTTTATACTTCTGTAAAGAATTGAGTTGGAATTTTGATGGTGATTGCATTGAAACTTTAGAATGCTGTTGGTAAGATAGCCATTTTTACTATGTTAATCCTGCCAATCCACTAGAAGAGCATTTTCTAACTTCTTATGTCTCCTTCAATTTCTTTTTCAAAAACTTGAAGTACTTCTACAGATTTTTTACCTGCTTGGTTAAAGTCATACCAAAATATTTTATATTATTTGTGACTGTTGTGAAGGATGTTGCTTCTCTAATTTCTTTCTTAGCCCATTTATCTTTGAGTAGAGGAAGGCACTGATTTGAGTTAATTTTATATCCAGAATCTTTGATAAAGTAGTTTATCAGGTGTAGGAGTTCTTTGGTAGAAATTTTGGAGTCACAAAATATACTATTATATATCATCTACATATAGTGAATTTTCACTTCTTCCTTTCCAATGTGTATCACTTTGACCTTCTTTGTTGTTGTTGTTGTTGTTGTTGTTGTTGTTGTAGAATTGCTCTGGCTAAAACTTCAAGTACTATATGAATAAATAAAGAGAGTGTGGGTAGCCATGTCTAGTCCCTGATTTTAGTAGGATCTCTTTACATTTCTCCCCAGCTTTTCTAGTTTTGTTGAGTATAAAATTTTGTAGTAGGATCTGATGATTTTTTAAAAATTTCTTCAGTTTCTATTGTTGTGTCTTGTTTGTTCATTTCTGAATTTGTTAATTTGTGTACTGTGTCTGTGCCCTCTGGCTAGTCTAGTTAAGGTTTATTCTATCTTGTTGGCTTCTCAAGAAACCATCTCCTTTTTGGCTTTTGTTTGTTTATTTGATTGATTCTTTGTATAATTTTTATACCTACTTGGTTGATTTCAGCCCTGAGTTTGATTTTTTCCAGCTGTCTACTGCTGTTAGTTGTTTCTGCTTCAATTTGTTCTAGAACATTCAGATATGCTTTTTAGCTGCTAATACGTGATCTTTCCAATTTCTTTATGTAGGCACTGAGAACTATGAGATTTCTTTTAGCACTGCTTTCATTGTGTTCCATACATTTGAGTATGTTGTGACTTTATTTTCATTAAATTGTTAAAAGTCTTTAATTAATTAATTAATTGATTGATTGATTGATTGATTCCCTGACCCAATTATAATTCAGAAAAGAGTTGTTCAGCTTCTATGTGTGGGTTTTCAGCTGTTGTTGTTGTTGTTTTGTTTGTTTGCTTGTTTGTTTTTGTTATTGAAGACCAGCCTTAGTCCATACTGCTCTGATACAATATGTAAGATTTTTTTTTCTTACAAATTTCTTTAAAAAAGAGAGACACATGTACAGAGTTATAAAAGCATTTTGGCAATTATTTTAGAGGCTTAATGGCATGCATTGAAATCCCACTAGTTACCATAAGCATAAAGTACACTGTGATTGATTATATGGTCAATTTTGGAGAAGGTACTATGAGGTACTGAGAAAAAGGTATATTCTTTTGTTTTAAGATGAAATGTTCTATAGATGTCTGTTGAATCCATTTGGTTCACATAGTCTTTTAGTTTCACTGTGTCTCTGTTTAGTTACTGTTTCTATGATCTGTCCATTTTTGAAAATGGGGTGATGAAGTTTTCCACTATTATAGGGTGAAATTCAATGTGTGCTTTGAGCTTTATTAATGTCTCATTTACAGATGTGGTTTTCCTTGCATTTTGGTCATAGATGTTCAGAATTGAGAGTTCATCTTGGTAGATTTTATTTTTCTTTGATGAGTATGAAGTGTTCTTTTTATCTTTCCAGATAACCTTTGATTAAAAGTCGCATATATTTGATATTAGAATAACCATTCCAGCTTGTTTCTTGGAAAATCTCTTTCCAGGCTTTTACTATGAGATAGTATCTTTCTTTGTCCCTAAGGTGTGTTTCTGGTATGCAGAAAAATATTGGTTTGGGTTTACATATGCAGTCAGTTAGTCTATGTCTTTATTAGGAAATTCAGTCTGTTGATGTTAAGAGATATCAAGGCTTAGTGATTGTTGTTTTGTTTATTGTTGTTGTTAGAGGTGGAATTATCTTTGTGTGGCCATCTTCTTTTGGGTGTATTATAAGAAGATTAATTCCTTGCTTTGTGTTGGGTGTAGTTTCCCTCTTTCTGTTGGACATTTTCTATTAATTAACCTATTATAGAGATGGATTTGTGGAAATATATCATTTAGATTTGATGTTTTACCATGAAATATCTTTGTTTCTCCATCTATGGTAATTAAGACTTTTGCTGGGTATAGTAGTCTAGACTGGCATTTTCATTCTCTTAGAGTGCCTATGATATTTGGCCAAGATATTCTGGCATTGAGAAGCTCTGTTGAGAAAACTCTCATAATTCTGATAGATCTGCCTTCATATGGTACTTGATCTTTTTTCTTACTGCTTTTAATATTCTTTCTTCTTTTTGTGCATTTGGTGTTTTGATTATTATGTGACAGGTGATCTTTCTGTTTCAATATATTTGGGGTTCTGTAGGCTTCTTGTATGTTTATGAGCATCTCTTTCTTCATGTTAATGAAGTTTTCTTCTATAATTTTGTTGTAGATATTTATTGACCCTTTGAGTTGTAATTTTTTGCTCTCTTATATGCCTATTATTTTTAGGATTGGTGTTTTCATGTGTCTTGGATTTTCTAGATGTTTTAGGTTAAGAGCTTTTTGAATTTTTCATTTTCATGACTGTTGGGTCAATGTTTTCTATGGCATTTTCTACAGATGAGATGCTTTCTTCTAACTTTTATATTATGTGGGTGATGCTTGCAACTATGACGCCTGATCTCTTTCATAGGTTTTCTATATCCCTGGTTGTCTTCCTTTGTGATATCTTCATTGCTTTTATTCCTATTTTTAGATCCTGGATGGTTTTGTTCAATTCTTTCACCTGTTGGGTTGTGTGTTTTTGTGTGTGTGTGTGTGTGTGTGTGTGTGTGTGTGTGTGTGTTTTAGGGATTTATACATTTCCTCTTTAAGGGCTTCTACCTCTATACTTTTGTTCTTTTTTATTTTTTATATTTTTGATTGTGAGCCTAGCCTTTATTGGCTGAACCATCTTTTCAGTCCATCTCCTTTATTTATTTAGGGAAATTATTTATGGCCTTCTTAAAGTACTTTATCATCATCATGACATGTGATTTTACACCAAAATGTTGCTTGTCATGTGTGTTGGGGGATTCATGGGCTTGCTGGGTTCAAATGATGCCAAGTAGTCTTGTTCTTGTTTCTTTTGTTCTTGTGCTTGGCACTTTCCATCTGGTTAACTGGTCTTGCTGTCTATGATGGAACTTGTTCTTCCTCTCTCCTGTGACCTAGTGAAACTGGGTTTCTCAGAACTCCTTGGGCTCAAGCTATTTCTTTAGAGGATTGGGGTTCAGATAGCTGTGTCATAGGGTCACTTCCCAGGCACAGATGGAAACTAGAAAGATCACGTCCCCAACTGTGCTGTAGTTCCTGGATCAACTGGGCCCAGGTTGGATACTATTCAGTTCAGGTATTGGGGCAGTGGTGTCTTACCTGTGAATTCAGGTGTGTCAACATTTCTGGCAACAGGCTATCTCTGGGCAGGATGCAATTGAAATGCAGAAAGTTATAGCACAGGCTCAGCTCATGAGCACAGATAAAAATCAGAAGTCACTTTTTCTGCTGTTTTAATTGTACTTTTTACTTTCTTTCTTGGAGGGCACTTTCTTTTTTATTTTGTAAGCGAACTTCAAAGTATGTAGGTATACATTTAGGAAGATATTACTGTTCTTAAGAAATTTATGGTATAGGTGAGAAAACCAAGATTCAGACAGATTAATTAATTTGTTTAACATAAATCAACTATTACATGAACCAAGACTTTCAAGGCTAGGAAGATGTCAGAAATTTTAGTAGAAAAAATTCCGGTATCAAACAGCATGATATAGTGAAAATTGCCCAAGATTTAACCTTACACCTTATGATGAAAAGCCTTTGCCCTTATGCCTAATACTAAGAAGGTTCCTTAAATCCATTTTGATACAATGCTTTGGAGTCTAATGTGAAAAGACTATTAATATCTATCTTACAAAGTTGCCAGAATAATATATGAATAATATATGTAAAGCCAACTTAAGAGAAGTTAAAATGCAAATTTTAGTTACAAAATCGTGCCTATTTAAAATATTTATGTGGAGCTAATTCTGACAGACAGAAATGAGTCTTTTATAATATAGATGATGATTGAATGACGTGTCTCCAAACGACAGAACTAAGGCATGTCTAAAATCTTATGAAAATGCAATAGTGAGTGAGTGACTATGTTTAAGTCAAGCCTAATTCAAAATAGCCTGTATGTTACTCAATTATTAAGTGTTACATTTGTATGCTTAACCAAGGTAAATTCTAAACTTTTCCATTTCCAACATATTTATATTTATGTAAAATGTGAATCCGAGGAAAATCACAAATAAAATAAAAATACCTATTAATAAAATGTTATATTATTTAGTAAAAATTAACCAATTAGATCCTGTATTTTTATCCCTTAAGGCAGAAATCAACAGTTTGGAATGTTTGTGACTCCACATTTACAGGAGAAATAAGCAGCTAAGATCAAAGTGAGTTTACTAATCATCCATCCATTACATGTCATTATTCATGCATCTTTTTACTCTCAAAGATATTTATTCTTATATCTCTCACCTGACACCAAGAAACTGTATTTGAACCAAGGCTTTATTTTTCAGTTGAAGACTAAAGATTTCATTACTGAGTATAGAGAAAACCCATTATAATGCTAGACTCAGTACAGCTCTTTACTCTGCTTCATCCTTTATGATATCTGATAAAATGGGAGAGCTCTCATTCAACTGACCACATACTCAGAATGAGGGAAGCCAAGCCTGCAAATGAAAATCTAGCTTAGTTTTCAGTGAATGAAGTCACTGAGAACCTATAACTACTAATTTAAGAAAAATTTATAATCCCCTAGACAATTTATAAACATTTGATCCACTCCCACAGATAGGTGTAGCCTTTACCTTCATCAAGGAAGCCTGTCTTTGCAACAAATGGAGACAATTACCAAGAAACACAAGCAGAGTGAGGAGCTGTAAAACCCTGTATCACCTAAAGGACTCCTTACCCTAAGACAAGGGAACATTGCAGAAAAGGAATGGAGAGATTTTAAGAGTCAGAGAGTATCAGGGTGGGAGAGTGTGTCTCCTAGTAATTTCAGGATCTATACTTATAAAGTCTCAATAACATAACTACTGAAATGTGAGGTAGACCATGACGAAACCAATGGTATGCCAAAGAAAGCTTATGAGGAGCCCATTACGCCTCAACATATCACAGAGATCTACAACTGAGTACAGGTAGGAGCTACAGAGAAGCATACCTATTTATTATCATATACCAAAATATGCACTGAAAAAGTTATACTCAGGAATATATGTGTACATACATGTATTTATGAAATAACTATTAACAAAAGAAGAGGCCATGAATTTGAAGAAGAGAGAAAATCTGTGTATGAGAGGGTTTAGGGAAAGACATGGAAGCAATAAATATAATTATTTTATAATATCAATTTTAACTAAAAATTACGAGGTAGCCTGTAATTGCACAATGAACATGACTCAGAGCTTTTTAAGGAAAGGTTTGAAATTCTGACTTGAAATGCATCTGTTGCTTTGATTTTCTTTGTTGTTTTGAGATTTTTTTTATTTTTAGTTATTTATTTTTTTATTTTTATTGTTGGTTGTTTGTATTTTAGCAGTAAATAAAACACAATTGGTAAGTCTCAGCTCAGAGAATATTTGTGTTTTATTGTTGAGAGGAAAATGGCAAGTGTTGAGACTGGTTAGCTGATCTTGGCACTGTATGTAAGAAATATGCCTTTAATGATTAGGATGAAAGCTGGCTTCTTTTCTCCCAGGGAACTTTTCCTTTTATTCAATGGTAGGGACTTTTAGCATGACCTTCTGTATTTTGAGAAGTATCAAGATTTTTGTTCTCTAAATTTACCCAATCTAATTTGCACTTTCTTAGGTAGAACCTACTAAGTTACATGAGACAAATTTTCTGTTGTTTAAAGCATATAGTTTCTGAATGAAAATTACCTTTATGTCTGTTACTTTTATATTTGTCCACTGGATATTATAGGACTTCATTTTTTTTCATGACAATCTAAAGCCCTTTGAAGAAAATATGACTCTTTATTATTTTTCATTTTCTTTAAAACAGTCACATGTAATATGATATCTAATGTATTCACTGTCCTCAGAACTTTTGCTTATTTTTAGTGCATGATTCTTACAGTGTGTGGATGTGTAAACATGGCCCTGAAGGTACAAGTGTATGTACATGGGATCCTCACAATAACCTAATTGAATACTTGTTTTCCAGGGACTATCTATGTCTTGAAATATTTGACAAATGTTTTCTATATCATCTTAACTTTTTTTCTCACTGTCTATGGGCCTTTTTTTGTTGGACTTTTAAAAAATATTTCTTTCTAAGTTCCATATTTTGTTCAGCTTTGCAACCTTATTGGATCTCTAAGAAAGCTTCAAAATAAACCAAGTAGAAATTTGGATGCTCACTGAAATAAATTTGATATATCTTGTTACCATTTTTAAAGCTCGTACATGGACACGTGCCTTTTGTACTTCTTTTGTAAATCAGAAAGAAAATGAATGAAGTATAAACATGTGTCCTGAATGACTTCATGATATTTCCAAGTCCCTTTTATTCATTTTTCCTTTCCCTCAACACTTGCTCATTCAGTGTTCCATTGAGCTCTGAGTTGGTATCTTCTTTCCATGTAAGTATATCAGTGAAGAGATTTACCATCTGCAGCAGTGTAATTGCAGACAAATTCAAGGATAAAAATATATAACGATTCTTATCCCAGAGCACGTAATAAAAAAAGATCAATACTTTCCATTTTTCAGATTTGCATTTGGAAATAGTTTCTACTCAGAAATGCTTATAAGTCTAAATATTTTAAAAGCTCTTATTTTCAAAAGTTACTTTGAAAAAAATGCCAATTTGAGAAAAGAGTATCAATGTGTCATGGTATCATTAAGATTGCTCAACACTTTCTTTAATGCTAGTATCTCATTTTATTTATTTTATTAATACTTTTTTTGTTTATTTACGAATAAGAGAAAAAGTCCTGGACACAAAATATTAAGATAGAGACTATATAATAATGAAAACTAGAATTATTACTTCATGATATTTGCACTAGAGGAAAATAGAAATTTCATGAAATGTGCACGGGAAATATATTTATGTAGTCTCAAATTTTTCCATTATCCTCTCACTTGAGTCTGTGTAAAAGGCCCTGTGATGAGGAAACAAAGAGACATAGGAGATATTCGAAGGCATCTGTTAGATAAGTCAAGCTAATGAAAATATTATAGAAGCTACACACACACATACACACACACACACACACACACACAAAAGCACAGACACTCGCACACACTTGTGCATATGTGTGTGTATACAAAATGTGTGTGTGTGTGTGTGTGTGTGTGTATGTACTCATACTCATGTGCATTGTATTTAATATTTTCTAAATCTAGAATTGATGGATCTCATATACATACTGTGCATTAGCAATTTAAAATTGTAAGTGAAATGAAATTCAAGCAAACATCAAGCATCAGGGTTTCTTTTTTTTTTTTTCTTTTTTTTTTTTTTTTTTTTTTTTGTTTTACTCTGACCTTCTGTACATTCTGGTGTTCTGAAAATAGGTCTGTGTGTAATTTATTGTGTAGGGAGAGGCAAAAGTCCAACCAAAAAATAACAGTTTTAAGCACAAAAGCAAATGGTTGAGAATAATTTTAATGAAGCCATATAGTAATGAATATCTCCCCAAGTTTCTGAGAATTCCTGGAAGTTAATTTCAAGTTACAAAGTTTATTATCCCTACAGATAAAGAACACTGCCATGACACCTGAGCTTGACATTTCACAAGACCTCACCATACTTGCAAAGTGCTGTGGCAACATTTGTAGAGTTAAACAAAACAGCTGATGCACACTTATGCTGAATAACTTTTTCACTGTTAACGCTATTTACTAAAGCAATTTACTTCCATCTTGTCATCTTCAGTAGGTCTGAGGAGGCTCTTATTCACACCAATATCCACCAGACACACTGGCTTTACTATTAGTTTGCTTGTTGGCAATCACTTCATATGTTTTCTTTCTTGCCTCTTCTGTGTTCAAGAACACAGACTCAAAAGCTAGGCTGCCCTAGCATCTCAGCCATAAAACTCTTCAGTTGCTTAATCTCTCCCTGAAATTTATGTATAATATGGAGGGGCAGACATTATGTTCTTACCTCTCCCTACAATGTATATAAAGTTTCATTGAAATAATATGTGTCACAAAGTTAATGGGGTTCATGACCCTGAACAAAACAGGTCTTATATGCTATCTAAGAATATTGTTTCTTGAACACCTTTTATAAAAAATTATGATAAAGAAAATTTAACAGTATTTATTAGTAAAACATTCATATATGGATTCCTGTCTACACAATGTGTCACTCCTAGGATTGCTTGTTGTTTTGCACATCTTTTAAAGCCATGAAAATACCATAGCACACCCTGAATGACAGCAGTTCTTGTACACAATATTTCTTAAGTTTCTGTATTGCTCAGTGATGTGAAGGGGATTAATAGAGGGAAAATAATTATTTTATGCGCAAAGTCACCGTGCAAAATATTTTTAGTTCTTTGAAGTGTTTTTTCCCACTCTTGACTAATTATCAAGTAGCGGCCTGATTGCTGCTGATTGATGACTGATAGAGAGGTATTTGGGCAGGTGCTAATAGCCTGGTTAGCATCCGTGCTGTGGAAAGAACAGGGGTAGTGATTTGGAAGACAGGCACAGAATTTATGTTATGCATAGTGAAGGGTGGGATCTGGAGTCTGTCTTAAATGCAATCACTCATGATAATAATAGTTGGGAAGATTTTCAACTGTGAAAACAATTTTTATATTTTAATCTTGAATAGACAAACAAAAAAACAATAATAAAAACTCCAGTAGAGAAAACTCTAACTACTTTAATCTCAGTTTTTTTAAAAGAGGTCACTTAATTTTTTTTGAAAAATGATACATTTTGTATAAAAATTAAATCATAATGCCAAGACAGAAGACTATTACTCCATACTTTTTATTAGTCAAAACAAAATTTTTACAAACTGTCATTAAGGAATTACCTTAAAATATCTACTAGATAAAAACTAGTGTTGCAATGAAAAGATAAAAACTAGAGCCTAATCCCTCCAAGCACCCCCAAGCTACCTTACTCTAAAGGAGCCTTAAGCTCCACTCCTAAGAAGTCCTAAAGACCTCAAACTTGAAACTGGGTGAAAGGACTCAGCACAGGCCCTTGGATATAGGAGGAGGACCTAGTAAGTTAACAGGAGATAAGCTGACTTAACATCCTATCTGGCTTCTGCAAACTGCTTGCACCATAGAAACCCCCCTTCCTAGTGTCTTCTCCTGACTGCCATTTTCACCACCACCCAGGATACCCTGCAAATAAAGACTTCCAAGATTATAGGGAACTAATTGGTCCATGGAGCATGGGCTTAGTTAGTTTAACACAATTGTTCTTCAGAGCACAGGCTTAAATAGTTTAACATGATTGGTCCCCGGCGTGCAGGCTTAGATGGTTTACAATGATTGGCCTAGAAAGCATGGGCTTAGATAATTTTAATGATTTGTTTATGATTCCCAGACTTTGCCATGATTGGTTTGTGACTCACAGGCTTTGTAAACCCTATAAAAGCTATCCAGATCCTGCACTTGGTGTCCACAGTCCTCTACCATAGCTTGGCATGTGACTGTGGGCCCCAGCAAGTGCTTGGAATAAAAGTACTCTTGCAGTTTGTGTCAAGATCACTTCTCATGAGTGATATGGGGTGTTGCCTCTCCTGGTATAGAGTGTGAGTGTCTTCACTTTGAGGGTCTTTCAACCCCTTGTTGCTATATATCACAAATAATAATCTATTTGTCATTCAATAATACATACTGAATTTACTTTATACTTTTATTTTAGTGGAAATGTATAATTTTAAGATGTTAAAATGCATATACATAAATATTTCCGGATAACATTTTTTTTCTTTAAGCAGTGATCTGATTAATTACTTTAGGCACCTAAAAGCAGAAAAAAAGTGAATTTCACAGAAATGCAATATTAAAATACTCTGGATCCCAAAATATTACAAGGTCTGCAAACAGAAGCACATTTAGCAGATTCAGTGCGAGACTGAGGACAGGTGAGACCCTTCCTTCTCAATATCAACTCCACGGAGCTTCTGCATATACTCAATATATAAGAATGAGTATTACCTTGGGTATTTCTTCACAATAAGCTGATGAACAAAGGCACAAAGGCAGTAAGGCACCAGACTCTGTGCTAAACACAGCATCCGTGTTCCCTTGTGTCTGAGTTCCCTTGATTATCTGATTTCAGCATACTGTCTATAGAAGAAAACAGTGTTAAGGAGAGAGTGAGTACCAGATAAAGTCGTTAAATGCTTTTAGTTAAGAGGAGAGATAATGGAGAGAAAACAATGGGCATTCCAACCTACTGATCCACCTAGAGAAATGAGGATACTAAATATGACCCTTCTCAATGAAATGTCAACTTCAACTCAGAAGTGTTGCCCATTCTTAACTGGTACAAATTGACCCTGCAAGACTGTAGCAAGGAACCCCTGGTGTTTGCATTCTTGCTAGTCTCCACCCCACAGTTACCAAGGATGTCTGACTCACAATAGTAGGGGATGTTTGTCCTCTACCACCTCTTTCTCCCCTCTCCCTTTCTCTCTCTCTTCTCTTCTTTCTCTGACTTTCTTTGATACTACTCCCAACTCAATTCCCCTTCCCATGCCCCAAATAAACTCTCTTCCATATTGAATCTGTCCTGTGGGGCTGGTACTTCAGGAAGAAAGGATGCCTCAGCATGAGCCCACAGAGGCACTCCTTTCCACCTCACCATACTGTGCTTCTACCAAACATATCCTGGCTCTTTTTTAATAAAACACAATACTGGGCCTGTACATTTTCACTGCAAATTTTAGAAGAATTCGTCTTCTATATCCTCTGTCATAGTTACTGGGAATGACTTTTTATCTATAACACAAATCCTGAGTTCATGCCACAATAAAGCCATAGGGAGGGTTAAAAACATAGTGAATAAAAAGATAATCAATTACATTCAACAGAATTTTATGTTGTACCAAGGATCTTCTCAGGAAATGAACTGTCAGTTCCCTTCCCACCGTAGCTATTTATAATGGATACGGTGGCTATTGCTAACATCTAAACTAACAAAAAGTTACCCCAGATTGATAGAAAAGCTCAATCAAGTGTTTATACTGAGTAAGTGAGGAACTGGAATTTAGTTCGAATCTAAAGTGAACTCTAAGCATCACAAGCACTTGTGTGCTTTCTAGACATAAATCCTGTGAACTGTTCTTATTCTCCTAACTTTATTTTCTGAGGATGGAGAAAAGAAAAGCACCTAGTGATTCAAAGTTATTTTTATGTATTTATTTGTCCATGTAATCTGAAGGCCCACAAGTTCAAAGCACTTTCATTTCAATTACACGTAATTCAATTAATTTCTATTACATACACAATTTAGTGAAACCCTAGACTTAAGTCATCTTAGGGAATTTACAAACAGAAATTTCATCACTTACCTGAGAACTCTCAAGCATGGAGCCATCTTCTGGTCTTATATCCTGGGTCATGTTTTATTTATTTTTTCCCTCCTGATGGCAGAACTCCCTTTCAGATGGCAAAAAGGATTGTTTCTTTTCCTCCAAGACACTTTCAATTGCTTTCAATGAAAGATTTCATTGATACACAATATCTTAATTATGCTTTCCTCTTGACAAAGGTATACAGCAAATATCCTACCTCTAATATAAATCCGATTCCCTTCCAGCATATACCAGTTTAATTTCTTCATTTTTCCTTCTTTTGCCATAAATTTCCAAAGCAGTATTTTATGTAAAATATTTAATTTTGTATTGTCTTAGTTTCTTTTCCATTATGATTAAATGCTCCAACAAACACGGCTTCAAAAAGAAAGAATTTATTTAGCACACACTTCCAGAATAGAGTTCATCTCTGAAAAAGTCAGAGTAGCAGGAGGAAGTGGCTGGTCACATCACATCCATACAGTGACAAAGAAGAATGAGATAGGGCACACATGCTTCAGCTCAAGTTACTTTCTTTACTTACACAACGCAAGATCACCTGCTCCAGAAATAGCATCACCCACAGTAGACATCTCTTCTTATCTCAATGTAATCAAAACAATTATCCCGCAGGATTTCAGATAGCTTCAAGGTGACATAAAACTATGAATTCTAGCAGAAGAAATTTTCATTATATTCAGTATATGCTTTATATATTATTCTGTTCTCCATAGATGCTCAAAAGGTCTATGTTACTCTGTATTTGTATGTTGTGTTCATTATAATTATCACCGCAGACTAAATAGTTGATTGGCACTTACATGTCCTCAAAATACACTGTTAAATGAATGAGCATATGACACTAAACTTTAAAGCAGTACTTTTTTTCACTTGTCAATCTTAGAAGATAAAATCAGGAGAACATAAAGACTTCCCAGCATTTATCTCCATAAATTTGTGGAAATCCTAAATACATATAAAAAAGCCAATTTGTTTCCTCTAGCAAAGCAAAGTATACTGGCGTCTTTGATGTCTCCATGCTTCAGATCTTTAATTTTATGAAAAGCACACCTAGGTCTAATTGCATACAATTAAGATAAAATCAAAATACATTGTCGATGTTATTGACTTCATAAATCTAGTGCTCAATTATGAAATGACTCCAAACCACTGCCAGGATCTGACAACTGTTGCCTCTCTCAGAATTTATTTTGAAAATGCAGCCTCGATTATGAATCATTCTGTACTCAGTGAAGGTCAGCTGTCTCCAGTTAATGGAATGTTTTCTTGCCAAATAATTTATGTGTATTGTCTTTCTTTCATCAGAATATATTTCTGAAACATACAGCTGTATACAGAGGTGTGCCTATATTTCATGATAAATGTATTGCTGAATAAATTCTTGGATGAAAGACATTAAAATAGATGTCCCCCATAAATCAAGATCTTGGGTTTTTTAAATTATGATGAATAATTTTCTGAACAAATGATATATTGATCTTTTAAAATCAAAACATTTAAAGACTATTCCAGATAACATGTTACTGGATAAAGGGATATTTGTGTTGTGAAGGGGATGAACTTTATATTGTAAAACACAGGGAGGACATAATAATTATAATTTACATCAAGAACATGAATTATCAATGTTTTATATGAAGAAGCCACCTTTTAAAACCTTATTTATATTTAAAAAATTATATTCCTCATGATAAAAGGTAAAATTAGGACAGTATTCATTCCTAAAGGTCGTAATACAATATGATTTACATGTAAAATGTTAACAAACTCCTTAACTTTTACCAGGAATTAGTTAAAATTTTGTAACTTTATTTTTAACTTATTTATCACTCTTTCAATGTTTATTCAGATCAAATTATTTAGTATCTATGTTAATGTGAAGTATAATTGTTTCATTTATTTTTACTACTCAGAAAGTTGCTCTAATGAATCAACAGGTTGGAAAAAGTTGACATTTTGAATGTCAAAGTTTTTCTGATCCCATCTCACATTCTGGTGGTTTGAATATGCTTGGCCCAAAGGATTCCATTTACACTGCAACAACAGTAGGTGATGTGTGATTATTCCTGTTCTATCATAAAAATGGGAAGTTGAATAATCCAACATGCTCATTAGCTGAAAAGATGTAGATACAGTGGCACACCCATTTTTATTCAACTTTAAAAGAATTATACAATTTTCAGAAAATGAGATTGAACTGGAAAATACTATATGTGAAATAATAAAGGCTTAGATAAGCAGGGCCCAGCTTCTAGGTTTTCTGTGCATGTACTACAGAGAAGTGGGTACAGAAAGGTGCCTGGAAACTGAGGAAGGACCCAAGAAAGCTAAAAATCTACTTTTAGCAAAATTCTCTACATTTACATTTTAGTGAATAATATTGTACAATTTTAAAAGTTTAACATCTTGGCTGATTTGATTAGATAACAGTAGTTGTTTGTGCATTAACACATCTCTACTTTTACATGTTAACATTTTAATTACATTGGGTTTCACATATAGAAACAAATCCTTACTAAACACACACACACACACACACACACACACACACACACACACACACACACACAAACACACGCACACACGCACACACGAACTCACGCACGTGCGTTCCTCCATTTTAACATTTATAGAAAAACTCCCAATTGTTTTTGCCTAGGTGCTGTGTTTAGGTTGATTCTAACCCTGCCCTTGAAGAGGAGTGCATCACAGGGATCACATACACAGTGATTCCCTGTGAACCTGCTCCCCTTCTTAACTGGTCAAATAAAGGCTAGAGCCTGTAATTTGGCAGTGGAAGGAAAAGGTGGATCTGAAAGTTTTAGGAAAAAGAGAATGATAAAGAGGCAGAGGGGACAGAAGGTTGGAGAGAGAGAAAGATGAAGGAAGAGGAGGTGGAAGATTGAGCAGAACCACATGGCCTGGAGGAGCAGAAAGTAGCAAGGGATCTCATAGCTGGGGAATACAACAGTGTAATGGTATATTTTATCTGTCTAGGTGTACAACTTCTAAATATTATAACTCAGTTGTGTGTTCATTGCAAGGACATATTGGGGTTGAAGATTTACTGATATAAATCTTGCTGGTATAAATATAAAATTCTCTGGTGTTTTTCCTAGACTGGAGTGGTCATAGTAGGTCTTCAGACTTGAGTGGTTGTAGATGTTCTACAGACAGCTACTGGGAAAACACAAAAAGTAGTTCCTGGACTTTTCAGGAAAAATGGGTTTGGGAAGATTAGTAAGCCTGCCCCAGGAGCCAGGGCCAAACAACCACTTTTACATTTTCCATATCAGGCAAGGAAGGATGGCAGGCTGTTGGCACCACTGTCTAGCCAGACCAAGCATGAATTTCTGAAATTACAGGCAACATCCAATCTTAAAAAAAATTACACACACTTTAAAACAGTTATAGAAATGGATGATTTTTGTCTCATTACATAAAACAGCTTTGAAGAGTTTGGTAGAATAGGATACAGTATACTATAGAAAGTGAAGACTGAACATCTATGCTGCAATACCTACAAAAGCCACTCTGTTCAATATACATAAGCCATGAAATCAGGTAGAAACTTAAGAGCAAGTGAGTACAAATGAGGAATAAGAGCATCACTGCATTAACATGATCACAATATAGTGTATAAATGTATGAAAATGATGATAGTATGAAAAAATACCAGAAACGGCATTTCTATTGTATGGTGGAATAAATTTATGTCTAACATCTATTCTTAGCCAAAGGTTGTTTTCATTTTGCTGTCATCTTTTATGGTGTGAAAATAAATGTTTCTTAATAAGCATTACATTTACTCTCATTTATTCGTGTTAGTCTTTAATCTTTAGAAATATGTGTTTTACTTGAAGTGCCATAAAGGTCGAGAAATTACTAGGAAAGAGGTCAAAAGGAGAAGTTTTCAAGATAGGAGAGAGAGAATGCACTGATACAAAATGTTAAGGTAGAATTAAAATGTTCTACATTTTTAGAAGCAAAAGAAAAATATAGAGCAAGAATAACACAATAATCAAGAATTGAACTAAACATCTAAACTTAGAGTAAGTGTGTAGGTCAACATAAATATAAACTGGGGCGGGGGTAAGACTTGGGAAAAGAAACACAGTTTTCCTCAGCTTTTCTCAGATGCTGATGTGTAGGTGAATCACTGGAGTCTCCTGTTAAATGTGATTCTGCATGGTTGTTATGTAATACTGAAGCCTCTGGTCTCACAGTCACATTTCAGAAACAAGGTATAAAATAATTGTGTTCCTCAACAATAGAAAAATTCAAAATACAATCCAAATTGGGGGGGAGCTAAGTAAGTAAATACCACCGGGTTTTTTTTGTTTGTTTTGTTTTAATTTGGAGATTGATTTGAAAGTTAGATATTTTTAGACAGTAAGTGAAACCTTTTCCATTCTCATGAGAATACATGGTGGGGAATTATGAGCATAATCAGCAGTGGAGACTTAAGGCACAAGAATGTTCTTCTTTTGAAACTTTCCCATCTCATAAGAAGAGAGAGTATGGAGCACACACAAGGTAAATTACTTCAGCAACTCAGTGGAAATCACCAGGCACATCTTGCTATGTCCTATCTCTCACAATAAGTGGAAGTTATAACTAACATATTCATTTTATGCTTACATGAAACAAAATCTATCCAAATGTCATCCTGTCTTCTGTTCGACAGTAACACTCACAGCAAAGTAGCCCTAGTCTTATAAAATAATCTGGATAGAGATGTGGAAATTGTGTGATAAAGAGAGAACAAGAGGCAGTGAATGCTGGTGACATTTTACCAGAGTATTCAGTAATAGTGAAGGCAATCAAATAGGGTGAGAGAGTAGGAGATATAGAACAAGAAAGAATTCTCTTAATGTGACAGAAGGAAGGATGGACTACTGTGGTATCAAATAATTCAGATATCAATGGTAGTGAAATTAGTAGTAATGAGAATGAAAGGGAGTTCTTTAGTGATAGAAGATTAGGGAAGCAAATGGATGTAAATAATTTTGTCTCAGGTAGTTATTTTGATGTTGGAAGATTAAGACATGGTGAAAGCTTGGTCAGAGAAATAAGGTTATGAAAAAGAAGGTGGGGAAAGAAGCAGAATCAGCAGAAGGATCTACATAATAGATATAAAAAGAAAATAAATCAAAGTGATAATTGATCAAAGGCACAGAAGCTATATGCAAAACAACAACAAAAACAATAGAATATTTAGAGTATTGGCAAAGAAGGGAGGCATAAAAGTGAAAACATTTTCCCAATGTTTGTATGGATTTTACTCTATCCGAAGAAACCAACATAAACCATCCGTGTGACTATTAGATACATGTAATTTACTTTATATCTTTCATATAGACCTGGACATACTCATAAACAATATGAGCTATGATTCCTTAACTGCTATAAATTGTAACCAAGGGACTGAAGAGACAGCTCTGTGGGGGAAAAGTGCTTTCACAATACTTATAAGACCTTGAGTTGATATTTCCAGAGCACACATTAAAGGAAGGCATTTTAAAGCTTGTCTATAACTACAATGCTCCAGCAAATTGGAAGGCAAAGAGAGTGCCTGGAAGCTGGTGAGCTGTCTAGTTTGGCCTTGCTACCACCAAAACAAAGAAAGCCTGTGCATTATACAAGGTAGAAGCAGAACATTCATAACTAAAGTTGTCATCCAATCTCCATACTGCAACTTGTCATGTGTCCATACTCATTAACCCAATATGTGAGCACACACACACATGCAGAAAAAAAGAAAGGAATGATAACTTAAATGTATCTTTCCTTACATCAAGACAACTTAGACATAACAACTATCAAATTTCATTTAACACATAGATGTGAAATATGTTTATGTTAAAATGGACAAATATTAAAAACCTTTATTCAATATTGAATAACAAAATGAGACATCAAAGTCTCTCTAAAAGTAATAAAAACCAAGCATAGCTGGTTTAGCTGAGGGAATGGACAACCAGTGACTAGCCCAACTTGAAACTTACACCATGGCCAATAATCAAGCTTGGACACTGTCCATAATTTTAAGGGTTCATGATTTGCTAAAAAATGTTACCCCAGACTCAAACAGTATAAAAAAGCAAAGAACAATTCTGCAGATCTCCAACATGCAGGGATTTACCTTCTGTCAGGATGGGGGTTCCTTTGTGAGCTTGCAGTGACAATTAGGAAAATTCAGAAAGAGATAGGTGACCTTCACCTTGATAAATTGGTTCTATCTCTAGGGATATTCCAGAACCATTGCTGGGAGTCTGGAAACTATGGCTGGAAAAGCCTGTAAACTGCTTATGACTCTGCCCTTGCCTCAGGGCCAGGTAGCAGAACAGTTTCTGATACTAAGGAAGCTTTTGATTGGCTGCCTTAGACTAGGGGTTTTACCAGTGCAATTGATTTGCCTGCCTAGTCTCCATACCAGTCAGTTTGAAGCCTATCCTATTGTCGGCCTGTCTCAGACCTCTTATGATAGGAAGTCTGTTAGACTTTCAGCCTAGTATAACTGTCTTCTGAGAGCTCCATCCAGCAACCTATAGAAACAGCTGTAGACACCCCACAGCCAAACAGTATACAGACAGACCTGGGGGTGGGGGCCTTGTGGAAGAGTTTGAGGAAAGATTGAGGGACCTGAAGGTGCTAAGTACACCACAAAAAGTCCAACAGAGTCAACTAGCCTGGTCCCTCAGGCCTCTCAGACACTGAATCATCAACCAGAGAGCAAGCATGGGGTAGATCTAGGCCCCCTCCACATATGTACCAGATGTTCAACTTGGTCTTCAACAACAAAAACAGAGTATATGTTTTAATCTGTTGCCTGACTGTAGATCTTGTTCTCCTTACTGAACCACCTTTTTTTGGCTTCAGTTGAAGAGTTTATGCTTAGTCGTGCAATGACTTGATGGGCGAAAATAAAGTGATACTCTATGGGTGGGGATGAGCTCCTCCTTCTCAAAGGAGAAGAGGAAGGACTAGGAGAAGAGCTGTAGGGTGTAGGGTGTGTGTGCTGAAATCAGAATGTAAAGTGAATAGATAAATTAATTAATAAAATAATTATCACAGTCTTGCTAAGCTTCTTTTTTTTTTTAAGCAACTAATGGTGGCTATGCAGACACCCAGTCTGAAAATCTTTAAATATATGAACTATAATTATTCATCTAATTGATAACATGAACAATAGGTAAATGAGTAACATATTTAGTTTTCACCTCAGGTCCTGATAGCCTATGTTTACTTCCTATATATATCACATATACATCACAACAGTATGCAAATTATAGCCTGGAGAATATTTTTGTTGAAATTGGAAATTTTGTTGCTGTTTCAAACATGTTTACTACTGGAACAAAAGGGACACATTATAATTTCTAATGTGATTCTTTTCATTTCCAGAAAGATTGTATCTTGCCCAAGGAAGATATGTTCCTTCTCATGGATATTTCTCTTTCATGAATTTATTTATTTAGTTTCATTAAAGTTTAGGTAAGGAAATTGAAGTACATCAGAAACAAACATATTTTGTGATTGCATGAAACTTTCCAGTAACTTCTAAATATAATTCTTTTCACAATATTTCATTGGTGTTTCCTTTCAGTATTAATTGGGTACCAAAACAGGATGTGTGGAGATTTTATAAAGAGTACCAAGCTTTAGTTATCTCTTTAGAAAATGAGTATTTTTTATTTCATCTACCTGTAACTTCTTTTCATAAAGAAGGTATTGTATGTGATTGTATATGAGATAGATTGTGACAATCATTTTGCCAAGCAGGGCAATGTCTGCACATCGTAAAAGGTGAGAGAAAATATAAATATTACCTACAAATTTCTAGCCACTGTTACTGATGCATCTCTGTAAGACTCTGAACACTAACATCCATGTGAAGTTACTGTATAGTTTGCTGGAGATGGTACTCAAAGAAACCTATATAATTTCCACACATTTACCCCATTAACTGCTGAGTTATTATGCCTGCCCAGGTCTATTCATCAGACGAATTCCAACTTCACCTAGGGCGTGCTCCTGACATTAGACATGTGGTTACAAGGACCCCTGCAGGAGATGCTCAGATTGCCTTGTCCCCATGGTTTTCCTGAGATGTTGAGGACATCTTAAAATTGATCAGATAAGGTTTTTCTCTTTTCTTTATCCTTTCCCTCCTTTCTTGAAAAGCAACTCACATCTGCCACCAGGAACAGTAGAGATCCAGAGACACTGCCCCCTTGAGAAGGCATTCTGACTAGCCCGGGTGCTCAGAGATCTCTGCAGAGAGATCTCTACCAAGCACACAGAAAGTGCATCCCACCCACCCACCCCCAGCTTGGTTCAGGGAACCAGGAACCCTATATCAGGCTATTCCCAGCTGGAAGACTGTGAGTGCAGAACAGGCATTCAGATCATCTGCCACCAGGAGCAGCAGAGATACAGAAACACGGGCCTGGTGAGAAGGCATTTCAAGTAGATGGGGAGTAGGAGATCCAGGGACACAGACCAGGTACAAGGGAGAGGCAAGAAACAGTCACTGACAACAAGACCACATATAATCACAGAAAACAAAATGGCAAGAAGAAAGCAAAAGAACGTACCCCAGGGAAACCAAGACAACCTGGCAACACCAGAACTCAGCTCTCCCATCACAGCATACAGCATAATGTCAAACACTCCAGAAAAAGAAGACTCAGACCAAAAATCATACCTCAAGGTGATGATAGTGATCATTAAACAAGAACAGGAGGAAAAGCAGAGAGAATTAGAACTAATAAAGAGGAAACAAAAAAAAAAAAAAAAACTCAAAGAACTAGAGGAAAACAGAAGGAAATAGATGAGGGAATAGAAGAAGAAATTTAAAATGGAAATGGACACAATAAAGAAAACACTAAAAGAGACAACCGTAGAGGTGGAAAACTGAAAAAAGAAATCAAGAGTCATGGATGCAAGCATTTCCAACAGACTACAAGAGATGGAAGAGAGAATCTTGGGGGCGGAAGACAACATTGGAAACATGGACAAAACAGTTAGAGAAAATGCAAAAAAACAAAACGTTCCTAACCCAAAATATCCAGGAGATACCAGCCACAATGAGAAGATCAAACCTAAGGATAATAGGAATAAAAGAGGGCAAAGAATATCAACTAAGAGACACAGTAAATATCTTCAACAAAATGGTAGAAGAAAACTTCCCTACCCTTAAGAGTAAGATGACCATGAGCATAAAAGAAGCCTAGAGAATTCCAAATAGGTTGGACCAGAAAAGAAATTCCTTCTGACACATAATAGTCAAAGCACCAAGTGCCCAAAGCAAAGAAAAAAAATATTAAAAGCAGTAAGGGGAAAAGGCCTTCTAACATATAAAGGAAGACCAATCAGAATCACACCCGACTTCTCAACAGAGACTAAGAAAGCTAGAAGAGCCTGGGCAGACATCATGCAGACCCTAACAGAGCACAGGTGCCAGCCAAAGCTGCTATACCCAGCAAAACTCTCAATCACCATAGATGGAGAAACGAAGATATTCCAAGACAAAACAAAATTTATACAATATCTGACAACAAACCCAGCACTACAACGATTTACAGGTGGAAAGTCCAATACAATGAGGGGAACTACATCCTAATAAAAACAAGAAAACTCCTAAGCAAAAACACCAAAAGAACAAAGACATCAGGCACAATTCAACCTCCAAAAGCAAAAATAGGAGGAAGTATCAACCACTATTTCTTGATATCTATTAACATAAATAGACTCAATTCCCCAATAAAAAGATGTAGGCTTTCATACTGGATACGTAAATAAAACCCAGCATTTTGCTGCATACAGGAAACTATCTCAAGACAAAGACAGACACTATCTCAGAGTAGAAGGTTGGGATAAAACCTTCCAAGCAAATGGCTCCAAGAAGCAAGCTGGAGTAGCCATTCTAATATTGAATAAAGTAGATTTTCAACCAAAAGTTTTCAAAAAGGATAAGGAAGGACACTTTTTACTCATTACAGGGGAATTTTGTCAGAAGGAACTTCCAATCCTTAATATATATGATCCAAATACAAGAGCAGCGATATTCATAAAAGAAACCCTACTAAAGCTCAAAAAAATACATTGCACCACAAACAATAATAATGGGAGACCTCAATACCCCACTCTCACCAATGGACAAATCATGGAAACAAAAACTGAACAAGGACATTATAAAACTAGCAGAGGTTATGAACAAACAGGAATTAATAGATATCTATAGAACATATCATCCTATAACAAAAGAATACACCTTCTTCTCAGGACCTTAGGGCACCTTCTCAAAAATTGACCAAATAATTGGTAACAAAACAAGCCTCAATAGATATAAGGAGATTGAAATACTCCCATGCATCCTTTCATATCACCATGGTCTAAAGTTGGTCTTTAATAACAACAAAGAAACCAAAAAGACATATACACATGGAAACTCAACAACGATCTCTTAAACGATAGCAGGCTCAAAGAAGAAATGAAGAAAGAAATTAAGGATTTTCTACAATTCAATGAAAATGAAAACACAACATACCCAAACATATGGGATGCAATGAAAGCAGTACTGAGAGGAAAACTCATAGCGCTGATTGCTTCCAAAAGGCAACTTGACAGCATAACTGAAAGCTCTGTAATAAAAGGAAGAGAAGTAGAATACAAGAAATAATGAAACATATGGGTGAAATAGACCAATATAAACAAAAAGAACCATTCAAAAAATCAACAAAACCATGAGCCGGTCCTTTGAGAAAATAAACAAGATTGATAAACCCTTAGTCAGACTAACTAGAGGGCAAAGAAAGAGTATCCAAATTAACAAAATCAGAAAGGAAAGAAGAGATATAATGAAGGAAACTGAGCAAATTTAAGAAATCATCAGATCCTACTACAAAAGCTGGAAAATCTGGAGGAAATGGATGAATTCCTAGACAGATACAAGATACAAAAGTTAAACTAAAACCAGGTAAACCATCTAAATAATCCCGTAACACCTAAAGAAATAAAAGCAGTCATCAAAACCGTCCAACCAAAAAAAAAAAAAAAAAAAAAAAAAAAAACCCATTTTCGGATGGCTTCAGTGCAGAATTTTATCAGATATTTATTGACGACATAATACCAATACTCTCCAAACTATTCCACAAAATAGAATCTAATGGAACACTACCTAACTCTTTTTTGAGGCAATAATAACCCTCATTCCTAAACCACACCAAGACCCTACAAGGAAAGAGAACTTCAGACCAATCTCACTTATGAATATTGATGCAAAAATACTCAACAAAATCCTTCCAAAGTTAATCCAAGAATGCATCAAAACGATCATTCACTATGATCAAGTGGACTTCATCCCTGGGATGCAGGGATGGTTTAACATACAGAAATCCATCAATGTAATCCACCATATAAAAAATTCAAAAAAAAAAAAAAAAACACACACACACATGATCATCTCACTAGATGCTGAGAAAGCATTTGACAAAGTTCAACACCCCTTCATGTTAAGAGACTTGGAAAAAACAGGAATCCAAGGCCCATACCTAAACATAATAAAAGCAATATACAGCAAACCAACAGACAACATCAAACCTAATGTTTGGAAACTTTAAGCAATCCCACTAAAATAAGGGACTCGACAAGGCTGCCCACTATCCTCCTACCTATTCAACACAGTACTGGAATTTTTGGCCAGAACAATTAGAGAGCAAAAGGAAATCAAAGGTATACAAATTGAAAAGGAAGAAGGAAAAACATCACTATTTGCAGATGACATGATAGTGTATGTAAGCGACCCCACAAATTCCACCAGAGAACTCCTACAGCTGATAAACAAGTTCAGCAAAGTGGCTGAATATAAAATTAATTCACAGAAATCAATAGCCTTCCTCTACTCAAAGGACAAATATGTGGAAAAAGACATTAGCGAAAAAATACCCTTCACAATAGTCACAGAAACTATGAAATACCTTGTTGTGACTCTAACTAAGCAAGTGAAGTACCTTTATGAAAAGAACTTCCAACCCCTAAAGAAGGAAATCTAGGAAGATCTCAGAAAATGTAAAGATCTCCCATGATAATGGATTAGAAGGATCAAAATTGTAAAAATGGCCATCTTACCAAAAGTAATCTACAGGTTCAATGCAATCCCCATCAAAATTCCAATCCAGTTCTTCATTGAGTTGGAAAGAACAACGTGTAATTTCATCTGCAATGACAAAAGACCTAGAATAGCGAAATCTATTTTTAACAACAAGAAAATATCTGCGGAAATCACAATCCCTGACCTCAAGCTATATTACAAGGCTATTGTACTAAAAAGTGCATGGTACTGATACAAAAATATGCAAGTGGTTAAATGTAATAGAATATAAGATCCAGAAATGGGCCCTCATATATATGGTCACCTGATTTTTGACAAAGGAGATGTGAACATTCAATGGAAAAAGGACAGCCTATTTAACAAATGGTTTTGGTCCAACTGGCACACAGTATGCAGAAGAATGAAATTAGACCCTTTCTTATCTCCTTGTACAAAGCTCAAGTGCAAGTTGTTCAAAGATATCTACATTAAACCATGTTCACTGAAACTATTAGATGAGAAAATAGGGAAAACCTTAGAACACATAGGCACAGGAGAAAATTTCCTGAAGAGAACACCAAAGGGTAGTGCTCTAATGTCAAAGATTGACAAATGGGACTTAATGAGATTGCAAAGTTTCTGTAAGGCTAAGGACACTGTCAAGAAAATAAAAGGACAGCCAACAGAGTGGGAGAATATCTTTACCAACCCCACATCAGATAGAGACGTAATATCCAAGATATATAAAGAAGTCAAGAAGCTAGACACCAGAGAATCTAACAACCCTATTAAAAATGGGGGTACAGAGCTAAACAAAAAGTTCTCAATTGAGGAATATCGAATGGCTAAGAAGCATCTAAGGTAGTGCTTGACACCATTAGCCATCAGGAAATGCAACTCAAAACAATCCTGTGCTTCTACTCATACCAGTCAGATTGGCCAAGATCCAAAACTCAGATGACAGCAGATGCTCACGAGGATGTGAGAAAGAGTAACACTTCTTCAATATTGTTTGGGTTGTAAACTGGTACAACCACTGTGGAAATCAGTT